>NW_028263383.1:2598000-3198500 GCF_051168715.1 Poecilia mexicana | reverse complement strand
TTATTAATTTTATGACAAAACAGAGCAGAGTAAAAACACCAGATTTAAGTTAATCGATCGGAAAATGGAAAGCGGGTGGCACAAATGCAAACTCGCTAGACATGGCCATCCACCCAAATTGTAGCGTTTGAGGCTCATAGTGACTCTGGAGGAGCTGTAGGGATTTATAAGCTCTGTTGACAGAACAGCTGTTAATAGTGCTCTCCACCGATCTGCTCATTTTGGAAGAGTGTCGATAAAAAAAAAAGAAAGACACTACTGCAAGAAAGTAATCAGAAATCTGATTTATTATTTTCTAAAATGATTTGATTGATTGAAATATTCCTTTCACTATTATGCAGCCATCTCTAGTTTGGACTTTTGAAGCAAGTCAGGATGGATTCATAATTGTTTAGGAGAAAATCTGGCCCTACCATCTAGATCAGTGGTGCCCAAAGTCGGTCCTGGGGGGCCGGCATCCTGCATGTTTTAGTTCTCTCCCTGGTGGTACTGACAACCTTTTCAGCATGTCAGTGTTCTCCTTAGGCCTCTAATGAGTCATCATTTGATCCAGGTGCGCTAAACCAGGGTGAGAACTAAAACCTGCAGGATGTCGGCCCTCCAGGACCGACTTCGGGCACCACAGATGTAAATGTTGTAGCTGAAATCGATACGCCACTCCAGCCAAGCGACAATTTCCCAGTCTTTTACTGACAAGCTTCTATGAACTGTAGCCCATCTAATGTTTTTAGTTGAGACAGGTTACTATCACAACTAAAGACTGATGAAGTACAACAAAGGTAAGAGTGAGCCAGGTGCAAAAGTCAGAGCATACCAATATCCCCATAATGCGGGAAATGGGTACCAAACTCCAGTGAGAAGCAAAAATGCTGAGATCATGACTTAGTTGGAAACCTTGGAGACTTTTGAAGATCTTCTTGTGAGTAGCTGGATTGCACACAGTTATCACAGTGATTCTTGTGATAACTGATTGCAAGACAAAGTACAACAACAGCTGCAAGTATCAGTGTCTCCCATTACAGTGAATACTGGAAGCTAAGATCAAGGCAACGTGGAGAAACCATACACCAGTGAAGAAATACTCCAACCTGTCCAAACCAGAGGCTCTGCAGGCTGCCAAGAGACTCCTCAGAGCTCTGGCCTGCTGCCTCAAGAGACGCACAGGAGAATCACAGCCAGGACAACAAACACAATGTTCTCCACTCCAACATCAAGGATGATTTCTCAGTGGCAGCGAAACATCATGAGAGTTAAGACTGAACAACACAGGAAAAGCAAACGGGAGAAACAGGAATCGCCATGGCAATCTCCCAGAGCAACTGGATTGTCAAGCACCACGATCTGATCTAACGCACCTATCCGGCTTTAAAAAATACTCTCAGCTCCCAATGAACACTAGGCCGCACAGATGAACCAAACTGAGTGGTTGGCCCAAGGTTGAACAATCTTGATCATGACTGGCCAATAAAAAAGGGCCATCCCGTCCAACTACTCATCAATAATCTGTCTCTGTATTACAATGAAGTGCCTGTCAGCATATAAAGCTGCAAATATAAGCGGCCGCATGTCTTCAACAGACTAAAGGAGGAAATGGAGAGGTTTCAGTGGTGGTAGTGAGGAACGGGCAAGACAAAAACCTGAAATGACCCCAATGTATGATGTAAATCTCAAGTTTCCATTCTTCCTCAGTACAACACGATTCCTTTTGTGAAGTCAGATTCCCATTTTGAAATTAAACACATATTTAGGTAGTTTCCAGTTTCCAGGTTTGGATAAGCCATGTGCCATATTCTTAAATGTCTTACATGTAACTTTATTTGTCTTATCTTGCTATGTTTCCCTTTCAAACACTCAGACTTTCGGGTTATCTTTTAAAGTCACAACATCTTTGTCGATCAGGAAATCTGAAGTTCAGTCATCCCAGAGCATATGAGAGTCTGATGATGCCCAGCAACTAAATGACAGTTTACAATTTCATATTCATTTTAAATTCATGTAAAATCCGGTAGAGAACTGGTACAACACGTCCTGTGTTTCTGTGCTGGGCAAAGCCTCCAATGTTTCATGGATCCCAGCTGGGAATCTGCTGTCGCGCTCCTATATTTCCAGACATATATGAACCTCGACAGAAAGGTGCATCAAGTCATAAATCAGGGGCTGACGACAGTTTTTGTGAGTCAGAGTGACACACACAAATGTGCAGCTGTAATCTGCGGAGCGGGGGTCTGCGAGGGAGGGGGAGGAGGAGGAGGTCCTGGGAGGAAGAGCCAACAAGGAAAGCGCTGCTGCGCCGCCTGGCCTGCCTGCCTGCCTGCCTGCAGCGAGCTTTCTCCAGATAGGATTGGCTCCCTCGCTTTCACCTCTCCTCCGTCTCCTCCCTTCTTTCTCTCCCAAACTCTCATACGCACCAGTCCTCTCCAACTCTCCGACACAGCACGGCGAAAAGACGGAAGGGAAGACCGAGGAGGAGACGCCGCGGCAAACTTTTTCGGACCAACGGGAAACTTCCGAGGATGGCAAACGTGGCAGTTTTGCAGGCGGACCACCTGGATACGCGAAGGGAGTAACTTTTGTCTCTTTCCTAAAGAAGAAAACAGAAATCAGGACGCGCTTCTTCTACTACTTCTTCTTCTTCTCCTCCTGCTGTTTTTTTTTTCTCTGAGTCCCACCGTATGAGACGTCAAAGTTCTCCCCTGGATAACAAAGCGGGATTCCTCTGAGCTGGAGCTGAAGCCAGCGGATTTCATGCCCTCGGATCTCTGCGCGGGGCAGTGAAGGATGCCAGGATGCCCTGCTTGATGATCTCCCGTCTGCTCGTCCTCTGGCTGAGCGTCCACAGGCTGGTGTGGTGCTCGGAGCGCGCCTCGGCACGGGAGCGCTTCAAGGTGGTCATCGCGCCCCTCATCTGCAAGCGGATCTGCCTGAAGGGCCAGTGCCAGGATAGGTGCGAGCAGGGCAACAACACCACGCTGATCGCAGAGAACGGCCAGGGCGCCGACACGCTCATCGGACAGGGCTTCAGGGTTGGTGAGTGAGTGGAACAATGCCGTATTATTTCCTCTGGAGGGAAGGGAGATATGAATAGGCCTCCGGGCTGACCTCCGAGTTTTAAAGGTTGCGGTGGCTTCCAGGCAGACCTTATAAAAATACCATGGACAGTGAAAATGCTAATTACAGCCATGGAACTCCATAAAATAGCCTAATTGGGCAGTATGATTTACCCTGGCACTCCGAGTTTAATGGGATTATGGCAAGGCTGCACCCAGAACTGTAACCTAACAAAACATAGATGTAGTTTATACAGACCTATAACTTCTAAACCAGGTAATCAGTTAGACACACTTGGGTTAAGCTTTATGCATTTTTATTTCTGTAGCAGTGAGTGGGAAAAGTGGAGCGTTTTCAAAATTGTATATGTGCTTTTCTTTTAGGTCTTGTCAGTCGACAGCCACAAACCACAAGGCATTTTATCTTCACACGACAGACCACCAGAACGTAGTCCAGAACTGTAAAGCAGAAGGAAAATGCTGCGTTTTTAAGAGGTGTTTCTTCTTCATCTTGTATTCAGATCAATTTAAATAATATTCAGTTCAACCGATTCCCTTTAGAGGTCATCGAATAAGTAAATAAAACCTACCTGTGTCTAAATGCAGTAAACTGTGAAGGAATTGGAGGGAAAAAGGGGGAACACCGCGGACAGATCAGAGACGAAGTTGTGGAGGTGTTTAAAGCTGGCTCATATCACAGCTTTTGAGATCTCACCGGGTTGCTGTTCAATTCATTATATAAAAACTGAGAGTGTGGCTTGATACAAACCTACTAGGACATGTCCGTCCATGTAAACTGACCGGCTGAGTGAGAAGAGCAATAATCACAGAAATAGACCAGAGATCTACAGCTCAGGTGGGAAAATCTGTTGGCTGAAGAACTATCAACTAATCCACAAATCTGGCTTTTATGGCGAAGTAGCAAGAAGAAAACCATTGTTGAAAAAAAAATCATTAAAAAATTCAGTTTGAAGTTTTTTGCATACAGATGAAGCCAAAATCAAACTTTACTCTGAACACTGCATGTCCACTATGACATGCAGTGTCATAGTGGACACTGCATGTCCACTATGACACTGTGGACATGTCTCCCACAGCGTCATGCTGTGGGAGACTTTTCTTCTGCTGGATCAGGGGAGCTTGTTGACGAGAAACATCCATGAAGCTAAATGCAGGACTGCCCTGAAAGAAAACCGTCAAGAAACGCGGAAAACCTTCCAGGTTGACAACAAACCAAAAAATACAGCCAGAGCGAAAAACAAAAATATTTATGTGTTGGATTGGTCCAGTCAAAGTACAGACCAACATTCAATTAAAAAACTGTCCCAAGACATGAAACAAAAACATGTTCAGATATTCTCCAATATCTCAGCCTCTAACTGAGGCTGAGATATTTTGCTTTGATGAAAACTTCAGCCTCTACTATCAAATGCTACATATGAGCCAAAAAACTTGCAGGTTTTTGGCCTGAAATATGGTTCTAAAATGCATAGACTCAGGTGTGCTGAATGCAAATTAACCACACAGTTTTCAGACTTTATTTTTATTTTTTATTCACCAATTAGTGTCGATACAGCAAACATTACCGACTGACAGGTTTAGATCTACAAAACAATTAGCTGATTAATGGAACAAATAACAGCAATTAAAATAAAATAACCAAACAAACAAGAAGGTATACATCCAAATGGATACATACAAAACACAGAACATAATCACTTGGTGTCACAACAAAAACAATGAAATTGTTTAACATATATATTAGGATTTACTTTTTTTTTTTTTAATCTTGGCAGCAATTTTCTAATTTCAGACCTCTATAATTTTCCTTCCATCTCCCAATTTTATAATTGTTCATGACAAAAAGTCTTGATAAACAAAAAATGAATATGGTCAGGGTCGCAACTAAAACATGTATTAGAGAGGCAGAATCATAGGAGAGCATCCAATATGCTAAATGACATGACTTCAGATATCCACATTGTCCTGAACGTGTCCTCACAACAAATCAGTCAGTTTTATTTATAGATGACTTTTCATGCACTCAGATGTGACACAAGGAGGATTAAATGCAGGAAACACAGCTGTAACAGAAAATGCTAAAATAAGCCAATTAACTAATTGTAAGTAAGCAAAGGTACCAAATACCATCAAAGGGAAAATACAATACTCCCTTTACCATTTCAATATTATTTCAAACTATACCTTTGAGTGTACAAAAATGCAAAACAAGTTTAATAATGTTACTGTTTATCAAATTAAGTGACGCAAAAATGTTTCGATACGACTCCTTTGAAAAAATAGGCGTTTAATCTCAATGGGTTTTTATCCAAATAAAGGTTAAATGAAATAAAATAAAAATAGATTAAATGATTATCAATGTATGACCACTGCAGGGGTTTGTTAGCACAATGCCAAGAGGGAAAGACAACAGCAATGACACTGAATAATTAATTGTTGCTGCCTGTCAACATGAGACAGGTTATGAGGTCCTTGCCAAACTATTTAAATTCTCCAGAGGAGAAACATTCTTCAGAAGTGGAAAACATTTAGAAGAGTTGCCAGTCTTCAGAGAAATTGACATCCCAGCACATTTTATTTCAAAGTCAGACCGTCTAAAAAAAAAAAAAAAAATTGCAAATAGCTCAACTTTATTGCACATGAGTCATGAGAGTAAAATTAGAACAAGGCTGGCCAAGAATGTCTCGCATGCATTTGCATTTGAGGCTAATGGATTTCTGTATTCGCTCAGGTTACGTTTGTCTGCTGTGGAAATGAGTTTGGCGATCTGAAACATTTAAACATGACAAAAAAAGAAAAGAAGCATGACGGAAATAAGCATTGGGGTGTTTCACAGGACGGCGAACCTCCTTAAAAACAAACATTCATTATTGTGATTAAACTAATTCCTTCAATCAACTCAAGTTACTTAACTCAATCTCTTTGACTTAGCAAGAGACTAAGACCAGGTGTGGTGGGCTTTACCCTGTACTTAAACGCTGTAAGATATTCCCATGTTGCACTTTAATTAGTGAGGCTCATTACATGGAACATAATGTGCTCTTCAGATCTATATTTTCTCCTTCCCCCTGACTCTGGTTGACATAGGTGGAGCCCCTTTATTTTATTTTTTGGTGTATCAGATCAGAGGTGGTGGTGCCTTGGAGTCTCCATCGATCTCACACCCAAAGAACCGCATTCAGCCTCCCAGTCTCTTGTTCAAAGTAGAACTTCAATCGAGGAAAGAATCCCTGCAGACAGTCAGAAAATAAAATAATAAAATAAAATAAGATATTTCCCCAAATAAGCTGCATTGCTAGCTCTTGTTCAACAGATAAAAGCGTGCTTCTCTTTCAGCAGCATGATTTAACAGCTGCTCGTGTCAACTCCGCCTGTGCTTTTTCAATCCATGCAGGTTTGTGTTGGAATTTTTAGGGAGAAGAGAAACGGGTGCTGGCAGCAGCAGCATAAATATGATATACTTTATGACTGCGGTGCTATTGAAGTCCGCTGACTCCTGCTCGCAGCGCCATGATGCCGTTCTTCCTCTCCGATGCCGTTCAGAGTCAGAAAGTTGGCTTGGGGTTCGGTTTTCCCTCTTCTGCCCCAGTTTCCATGTGATGCATCACGTTCTGGAGCTTCTGTGTCCAATAAATAAAAAGAGGCATATCGGATTCCTGGAATACCTCACAGCGCCTCTGGACCACGGTCCCATCACACAGTCTCCGACGTTTTCCCAGTCAAAGTATCTGAAAAGTTCCCCGCTGGGTTTGGTGAAGAGATGGATGGAGAGCTTGACTTTGGCGCTGGAATGTGGTGGAAATTTCTCCCTCCTGTGTCAAAACGGCCATTGCTACAGCAAGAACAATGCAGACTTTTCCATATTCGTGCATTTCAGATCTGCGTTTTCTGCATTCGATCTGAGATGCATGTTTGCCTGTCTGTGCTCCTTTATGCACCAGGAGTTTCACTTTTTTTAAAACATAGAAGATGCCAGCATAAGAATGCGGTTGAAAACAACAGGACAGCAAACTCGGGTTGTGGTTTGAACAGCTGCAGGACATATCGGTGTTGGCAGAGGTTACAGCTTCCAGTCAGGAATGCACTGAATTTTTAAAAAAATAACTGAGAGGGACTTGAAAAAGATCAGATTTACAGCTTCAACCTGTGAATGTTAGAGATTTTTTTAAGGTTAAATACTGTATGTGACTTAGTGACTGATCTGTTATCATCCAAAGTCCATGTTTTTCTCCGTACAATTAAAAAAAAAAACATTGTCTCCAGAGTGAGATGTTGCAAGAAACACTCTGTGTTCGTCTGTGAAAAGAATCACGAGTTGCTGTAAATCAACAAACTTTGACAGGATCATACAAGGTAATAAAATGAGCAATTTTTCATACAAATTAGGATTTATTCCTAAACTAAGCACAATTTGATTCCAAGACTTTATTGAGCAGAAAGCAAACAAATACATGAAAAAATAATTAAAATGCAAGAGAAAGAAAAAGAGCTTAGGTTTTCCACAAAGTAGAGGGGAGTAGCGGGATCGACTGTGAAGAGTGCATGCCTTCTCCAAATAAGTAATATTTGAAGCCTCGCTCAGCATCGGTCACATGGATACAAAAACATCTGGAAAAAAGAGAAACGGCATCTGGTTGCATTCCAGTGACATTTACATTAGTGCTATTATAAGCTGTGTAGTTAATAAAAAAAATCACTTGAACTTTCAGTTTTAAAGCCAAACAATCAACAAACAGTAATATAATAGTAACATAAGCAGCTGTGGGTTTTGATATGAGCCTTTCATTTATTTCTCGTTTTCATGCATCGTTTCCTGTTGGGCTATTGCATTATTTTATTGTGGAGCGTTTAGGGATTTTTGTGTCTTGAAAGGTGCCATTTAAAACAGTTTTACGTACCTACCTCCTCTATGCATGTTGCTGGGCAGGCGATGCCCTGTGTTTTGAGAAGGGGAACTCCTACTTTTACTTATGTTCAATGAGACAATTCAAGGAAATATTATCTTTCTTTTCTGAGGTTTGGCAATCGGAGGGGATTGTGGAATTAATTTTTCTTCTATTTAGTAGTTATGGTATATATGAATCTGTATTTTACTGAATACATCACCAAACTAATGCAGGAATGACATCTTTCTGAACATGGGAACAGGAGAACCTTGGATCTCACTTCACCTGGTATCTGGACCCTTTTCTGATTAACTGCAGTTGAATTTCTGTCTTTTATGATGTAATTATATATATTAATAAAAAACAAACAACAAAAAAGGACTGATGTGAAAAATCCAAAGTGAGCATTTGTTGACATTACCCTGTAAAGGGTAAGTGTTTTATATCAATTTGTTTGACATCGTTTGCATCATATTTTCTCTTGTAGAGCTGTGGATTGAACCAGCATGTCATTTTTTAAAATATATTTTGTTATAAATATGTGCAGGATCAAGTATAATTTCCTGCAAACTAGAACCCTTCCCCTGCACAGAAAGTATATTTCACTTCCAAGTTTTTAAGTGTGCGTGTCTAATTTTGGTTTGTTTTAAAGCTATCCTGAAATGATCTATGTACAGACATAAAACCGGTGCGCATAATAATAATAATAAAAAAAGTGCTTTCCATCAACAAATCCAATATATTTTTTTCTCTTGGTCAGTCTTACAGAGGCATCTCATACATCAGCTTCACTGACAGCAGCTGTTGGCTCAAACAAACCACCCTGTACGCCCCTCGCTCTCCTGTTCGTCTCAGCAGTATCCCACCTTTTCCCCGGGTTCTGGATGTCCGAGCTGCTCTGGATTCCCGTCTTATTCCGGGCTCGGAGGCCCCGCGTTGCACAGGAAGTGCTCTCATCGTGTCCCGATCTGGGCTTGTCGTCCCTTTAAGTCGGGCATCATGGCAGGCAGCTATTTCTGGGCTTTCCCATGTGGTTTTGTATTTAGAGCAAAGTGACAGTAGTAGCCTTGTGGTTTGTTTTGGTTTCTCCTCGGCTCGGGTCAGAGGTCTGTGGGAGCTGGAGAATGAAGAGCAGTCAGTTAAATACAGTAAATAGGGCATGGTCTGCTTTCTCTCAGTGCAGGGAGGCGAGTTTATTTTACCTTTCAGAGCCCTCTGCTCTTCCCCCACGCACTCCTCTTTCTCTCGTGCCAAACTGTTGAGAAGGCGGCCTGAAGCTGGCAAGCGTGCCACAGGTCGGAATGAACTCTCAGTCGAAGCTGGACACGGCTCCCACGCTCTCGACGTCTCAAACGCACACGTAGGCATTCATTTGTAGCTTAAAGATCAAGAAAGCTTCTTACCTTAGCTGGTGGTGTGTGTGCGTGTGTTTGTGGGGTGCTTTGCCTAAACCATGAAGCTCTCATCAAGGCTGAGTTTTAATATTCATGGAGCCACATTCTGTCACCTCTCCCCGTCTATTTATGCTTGTAGAGAAAGTAACACATGGGGTTATTTAAGGTCTTCTGCTCCAATAAATCTTTCACCACTCTACAAGCTGGATTAAAGCAGAGCCACACACACACACACACACACACGCAAAGTCACAATGGGTCATGTCCATTACATTTTTTTCTTTCAGCTACAACTGAAAATTAAGTTTTATTTAAAAAGTTACAGTAAATCATCCCCTAAAACTGACAGTTGAGGCAAGGAGGGTTTCAATCAGAGAGGCAGCCAAGAGGCCTGTGGTGACTTGAGAGGAGCTGCCGAAATCCACAGCTCAGGTGGGAGAATTCGTTGCCATGACAATGATTAGTCATTAACGTTCATATACTTTATAAGTAAGATTAGAAAGATATCAAGTACTGCATTATGTCAAAGGTAGGCATCTACCCATCAGTAACCATGGAAATAGGGTCCTGCCATCATGTAACCTAGCACGTACGAAAAAAACTGGTTAGCCTCTCGTCTTTTGTACGTTTTTAATGCTGCTCCGGTTTAAGGAGAGGCGCTGTTTATGACATAGTGGCATAAATCATGTGACGTGAATTCAGGCGATGTCGGTAATTTGATCAACACGTCGGGAGGGAGGAAGTACGGGTCGGTTTCTGAGCTAGCTGTTTCAAGCTTCTGTAAACACCGCCATGTATGAGCCACGACCAGGCTCCTAGAGAGTGTGTTACATTCAAATATTTATGGAGTGGAGAAAACGGTGAAACTAACAACAATATGGACAGTTCTGGGGAGTTTAAACGACGTTACTTGGAATTTATTGTGAATCAAAATTCTTATCATAACAAGAAATTTATCACAATAAATGATAAACGATGGAATAAATGCCCACCCTTATTAGAAAGGAAGCCTTGGGAATTAATTTTGTAGCTTAGCCATGTTGGAAACCCGATAAAGATGAATAATTTGATCTGGCCAAAGCTGAACCCTTTGGGTTATTTGGCATATTTTTAACAGATTCCAAAATGTGTGTGTGGTGGAAAACTTAACTCTGCACATTACCAACATCACATCATCCCACAACACATTCAACATAACACCCCGGAGGGAGAGCTTCTTTGTTCTGTACTTTTATATTTCTCTTCCTTTCTATATTTATTTTCCTGTTTCATCTGGGAAAACCCAAGAGGAGTATTTCCCCAGTTCAGCTCAAAACCTGTATTTAGTGATGACTGGATTTTAGGGGCATGTCAGTTAAGCACGGGCTACTTTATATTCTGGTACTTTAGCCATATGGTTAAGGAGGAGCGTGCCTCCTGCTGCTGGTCGCAGGAGCGTAAAAGCTGAGTTATAGTCTCGCTTTTAAAAGTTCACGTTGAGCCGAGCGAGGCAATGCATCACTAAGCCTAGCTTGAGAGAGAGCGGAAAGCAGAGGAGCACCCACGTTGAAACAGAAATGGCTCACAACGTGATCTGCTGCTATTTAGGCTAATAAAATTAATGACTAACTGTGAGCACCTATAATGACTGCCTGCGGTCTTCTTGAGGGTGGGGGGTAGGTGGTCTCGTTGGCACCTGGGAAAACGCTGATATAAATGCATGCCACACTTTTCAGGTTTTCATTTGTACCACCTTCCTGTAACTTCACAATTATCTATTACATCCCAGTGAAGTGTATTAACATTCTTTTGCTGCAATCAGACAAAATGTGAAACAGTTGAAACGTTAGAGTACTTTTCAAATCAGTGCAATCTCAGTCAGAATTTCCCATAAAATCAAACTTCTGCAAGTCAACAGTTTTGCAGCGTGACCTATAAAAAAAAAAGATAAAAAAACACCCATCACCGTAAATTACATTTGGAAAACAAAGCAGCAATTAGAGGCTTTTTTTTTTTTCCATCGTCACAGGAGAACAGTGTTCTTAAGAGCAGCACGCTGAGCCCTACTCAAACAAACAACCTTCTTTGCCATCTTTAACGCTCTCCTCCCATTTGCGTAGCATGTGGGGCGAGTGGGGGGGCCACGCAGCGGTTATTTAAAGCCACTGAGAGGAATGCAGGACCCTGTAGCCGTAGCGATTAGCCAGGGTAAACAGAAGAACACGGAGCCGACCTGGGCAGCAGAGACGGATCGGTCTCCTGAGGTTACCTCCCGGCAGCTCCTCGAGGGAAAGGTACCTGACCTAATCTCGGCAGAGCTCTGTCAGCACTCCTCCACCTGCCTCCTCTCCACTCCCTATAGCCGGGGCTGTTAGATAGTCATTATATGACATCATGTACACATGTTCCAAGTTTCTGTCTGCTACTCCCTCCTCTTACCGCTCTGCCAGGAAAGAGCGGAAAAAAGCGGGCAGTATTGGATTTGTGCCCACTTGGGAGCTATTTAAGGAGATGTAATATTTTTCCATGACATATAAAACACATCATGCTAAGCATGTTTAGGTGTGGATGTGGATAAATGCAACCCTTCCAACTCCAGAGGTCTGGCAGGGTTTTCTGTCTGCTGCTGTTTCACGCTGAACGTGAGGACTGATGCACAGCAGGGCTGCAACTAACTATTATTTTAGTAATTCTCTTTCTTACTGTTTACTCAATGTCACATGCTGT
The DNA here is from genome assembly GCF_051168715.1 of Poecilia mexicana. Classification (NCBI taxonomy): domain Eukaryota; kingdom Metazoa; phylum Chordata; class Actinopteri; order Cyprinodontiformes; family Poeciliidae; genus Poecilia; species Poecilia mexicana. The sequence continues at coordinate 3,186,446 of NW_028263383.1, read as the reverse complement.
TCTTTTTTTTTTCTTTAATTATGTAAAGCAGCTTCAAATGCCTTGCTGCTGAAATGTGCTATACAAATAAAATTTGATTGATTAATCTAGCAATTATTCTGACGATTAATCGATTAATCGAATTAAAAAATGGCACATTCTGCAAATTTTTTATAAAAGATATAATTCAATTCCCTTTTTAAAACAAGAAAATTGACATTTATTGCCTGAAATGTAACAACATAACATTCCTTCAGTAAATCTGAACTGGGTGAAGCTAAAACTATGCCACTTGAGGCGTTTTGGCTAAAACACATCTACAGACAAAGGAATTTTAATCTTAAATGTATATTTATTTTTGCACAATTTGAGCTTAGTTACTGCTCTGAATATATTATTTTTAGTCTTTATATTCCAGTTAATGATTAATCGATTACTGAATTAGTAGACGATCATTTCAATAATCAATTAAGCCCAGACTATGTACAGTCTGGGCTTAATTACTTCTCTGATATATTTTCTTTTTTTTATTTTTACTTTTATGCTCCAGTCAATGATTAATCTATTACTGAATCAAATTGAATGAGTTGGCGATTATTTCAATAATCAATTAATGACAATTAATCAGATTAATTGTTTCAACCATAATATGTAACAAAGAAGACAGCGCCATGTACAGTTTGGGCTAATTACTTATTTGCATATCTTTATTGTCTTCATAATCCAGTTAACAATTAACCAATTACTAAATTAGTTTATGATTATTTCAATAATCAAATACTAGTGATTAATCGATTCAGCCCTAATACATTGCGGAGTTTCAGCGCTGGTTTGGAAAGCAGAGTTTCTGGCGGTGGGCCGGGGGAGAAGGTGTACGCTGGTTTGTGTTTGCTAAAGGGAGTGATTATGTCATTTACTGTGACGGCTGGCTCGGTCTCAGGAGTCGGACCCGCTTCACATGTTGCTCCTCAGTTGGTGTGGGATGTGGTCTCACTGTGCCCATTGATGGTAGGCGTATTTAGGATGGCGGTTTCCTGCCTTGCAGCTGATGGTTGAGGGAAGCGCGTCATGAGAGAGTGAACCTTTCTCCTGTTCTCCTTCTGCAGCAGGAACGTGTCCCCCCCCCTCTGTGGGAGCCAGTCATTTTTAGCCACACCAAGTCATGGAAGTAGGGCAACCAGGGGGATATTTATTTATTTAGGTACATTTTTTATGAAGACTAGAAACCTCACAGTGTTGGACCCACTGAGAGCTAACATCTGTTATAGAAGCTTAGAGCAGCTTTTAGATGTCGTAGGTTATTATTACGGTTTCTCACTGACCGATGGGTGAACCTCACCGCTTTCACACACAGTGCCTCTCACAGTTCTTGGAGTTTTATCAGGATTTTAATATGTTCAGAAATACAATGGAGACCAGATGTTTTTGTGCTCTGCATATTTTTTCCCTCCCTGCTGGACTTTAAATCAGTTTGAATGTTTCCTGCTTTTGGATTAGCACAATTATTGCCGTTTGCATTTTTAGATTTAGCTTTTAGTTTTCTTAAATTCAACAGTTTACAAAAATTTTCCTTGAAGTTGGTAGAAATCTCTTTTACGCTGTATGGCGTTGGTCAACCGGGTTTGGTTTTCTCCAACAAACTTCTCACGAGAGTTTTCTGGGACTGTGGCCCATTCCTCCTGTCAGAACTCGTGTTGGTCAGAATTGTAAGCCACTTTGCTCACACAGACGTTTTCAGCTCTGCTCACAAGATTTTCTATCTGGTTGGGATTCGAGCTTTCTGAGGGCCACTAAAACTTTGTTGTCATTAGGCCACTTTGGAACCTCTTTGGTTTCCCTGTTTCCCTCTAGAAGTTTTGGTGAACATTATAGCAAACAGTTCTGTTCCTGAATGCTTGTCTTTTTTTTTTTCTTTGAGATTAATGGCTTCCTCCTGGCTGAGTGGCATTTTAGCCCAATCTGATAATAAATTCATTTCATCGTAGATAATATCATTACCAACTCCAGTGAATATGTTCACAAGGTCTTTTGCATGTTTGACACCAGAAAAGCATTTTCATCGTTCCTGAACAGTGCGATGGCTGCAGATTGCGTCAATGACTTTACTTGCACATAGGGCTGTAAAGATTCCTCAAATGATTAGAGTACCTTGATTATTAAAACTTCTCAAGGTAAATTACCTGCCTCGAAGCTTAATTAAATTATGTTTTACTATTTAGCACACTGTGTTGCAGCCAGGTGATTATTTATGTTACGCAACGCTCTCGCTTCTATTTTTAGAAGTGTCTTTACTATTCTTAAATCAAATATAATTTCAGATTTTTGTATAACTTTTCTTCTGGCTAACTTAGAAAGTGAGCTATTGTTGTTGCAGGTTAATTTTCTAAACTACAGAAAAGTAATTGTTAGGGATGCGCAAATATGAAAATTTGGGCCGATATCAATACTGCGGGTATAGTAGAATTTACCAATATTTTATTTAATCAGTTTTTAATTCGATTACTTTATTAATCATTAGAATAATTGAAGAATACTCTATTACTAAAATAATTATTAATAACAGCACATAATTGTTAGAATTATGTTGCACCTTTAGGCATCTGGAAATTATAGCTAAAGGATGAGCAAAACTGATAGATGTCCACAGTTTTCTTCCTGATGTCTTAGCTAAATTCTTGATTTTTTTTCATGGTGTCGGTCCAGGAAGCAGTCTGGTTGCGGTGTTGCCTTAAAATACATCGGCATGTGAGCCTCAATTCTTACATAAACAGGGCTTTAATGGATGTTTCTTTCCACCCTTTGTTTATAGCTGGTCACAAAGCTTTTGACAACAACCATGGCTTTTTTTGTTCTTAACTCGTTGTGGTTTCTGTCCCTGAGTTTGAATAGTCTTAAGACTGCAGAATTTCTTGATGTAAACAAAGAATTGAGCTCTTTCCAAAGGTCATTTTAGAAGGATTAAGGTCAAGCCTCAATGCTCGCCTGCTTAAGACGCTTCCGTCTTTTCCCTTTTTTTTTAAATCCATTCCTCTATGCTGTGGGATGTGTGCTAATGAAAAAAAAAATCCTGGTTGGGTAACAGCATTTGCGCTAAAGGAAGTTGGTAATCTCCTTATTTCACTCTTCACAGATTGTTTTGAGTTACAGAATTCAAACCTATAAGAAACATCTACAAACAATAAAACATGGAGGTCCTCTAAGGGTCAGGGGTCAAAGTGTTGTATCTGTCTTACTTAATATATCCTCAACTTATTTTTCCCAGAAGCAAGGTACTTAACCCTTAGTTACCTCTGATCTGCGTATCAAAAGCATTAAAAAAAAGAGCTTTAACCGACTCTGAAAAATCATAATCAATCAATCAAATTACTAAGATATTGTGGTGTGATCACAGAACCATAAAACGTTTTGTTGCAGAAAGTCAACAGGGTGACGAGAAAAGCTATGCAAATGAAGTTTGAAGCAACCAGGAATCCATTACCTTCCAGTTCTGTCATTTAGCTGAAACCTACCTGGAGCAGCTAGAAGACGCTCAGAGCTCAGAGACACGGCCAACGTGAGGTAAGATTGGACCAAGAAATATCTGAAGACCAATTTGTCAAAGGTTTTCTGGATGAAGTGAGAGCGACTCTTGACCTGTGGCTGGATCAGTAATGGGCTCAGAGCTCCACTTGGAGTCAGACACCAACAAGGCGGTTCTGGTCTGGGCTGATCTTATTAACGATGAGCTGGTTGGGATCAACTCTCAAACTGGCTGCCAGTTTGTAGGAAACTCTTTCTTCAAGCAGTGGTACAGGCGGATGTTTGATGCTCCATATACATCCAAGTCTAGCCAGTAAAGACCTTAAAGATGAAAAACTAATGGTGACCCAAGATGTTATTCCTTGCTGCTCTTCTTTGCTCCCTGTAGCAACATAAACCTGGATATGGATCTATCTTAGTAGCCAGTAGTTTAGGAAAAAAAAGTGCTGCATCATAATCATACCCTTGGCCAGTAGTGGTTTATTTTCCACTTCAGTTCTGGTAAAAAATGTTACACGTGTCAATATGAGTGGCACCTGTGATTATAGAGGGGAAAAAAAGCTTCCACACAAAGTGAATGTACTTAAATTAATGTACTTAAAACAGTTTAAATTAAATTAAACTTGTGTAAGTTTATGTTACTCAAATGAAACTTGTTTTATTTTAAAATAATGTTTAGATAACAGCTTTATCAAAAATGGCAGTGAGTGTGTGTGGGGTTTCATTTTGCTCAGACCTCCTCTATGTTTTATTCATAGCCTTTAAACAAAGAACTTGTCTTTATTTTTCCCCTCCCCTCAACATTATGTCAAAGTGACTGTGGCTTCAGCTAAAAATGTTCCTGAAAACATTGTTCTTGGCTCGGTCTTCAACTTTTCTCCTTCATCTTCACCCGTATTTTCCTTGCTGGTTATCTGTGCTTCTTATGATGCTGGCCGCATTCACTCCAACTCACATTTTCTGTTATTCTTTCCACTGACTTAACCAGAAAGTGTCTCATTGTGTTTCTTTCTAGCTCCAAGCTGGGTGCATCATGACAAAATAAAAAAATAAAATGATATAATGTCGGCTTTTGATAACCGTATCCAGCTGTGATTTTAATGTTTAAGAATTGGTTGTAAATATCTTTTTTAGTTTGTTTTAAAAGAAACTTCTCAGGTTTTTTACAATACTGGAGCCAGCTTGATGGATTAATGAGGAATTTAATTAAATGTTTTGTGGAATGTCACAGTAGTCGGAAAACTTAATGCAAGGAAAACTTTTACCACTTGTATTCTTTTGTCTGCTTGAAGCTGAAGACGCCGGATCACAACATGCGTCAAAGTTGCCGTATTACAACTGGAATATTGCAGCAGTGGAAAAGCAGCTCCTGGATAAATCTTGGAAATGACGAAACGCAGACGAAGAAGCAAGCGTTCCCCTTTCCAGTCCGTCCTGAGTGGACGCATTTAGTCGCGGCTTGAGTCACAGTGAAAGTAAGCTGGCTGAAAACATCACATCTTGGTGTCTGAATCTTAAAAGACTTGCTATTTGTAGTCCTGCCAGGCGACTGTGCTAAAGCGGGAGCCGGATCGGGGGCTGCATCATCGGTTCGGTTGGAGATTGTGTGCAGCCGCTTCAGACTCAGCAGGCTGCGGTTTGTAGAGCTATAATTTGTTGTTTTTGTGCTGTGAGGGTGCGGCTGTGGGTAAGAGGACAATATGACGAGGGAGTGGAGTGGGGGCTGCGATGCATCATCTCCAGACAGACTGGAGCGTGGGTAGGTGTTTTCACAGGGGGAATCAAAGGGCAACCCTCAGGGTTTTGGGTCCAGTCGTTTATTTTTTGCCATCAAACGCACGCGCGTCATTCTGTCTCGTTTTTAGCGACAGTTTCTGCACTTTACTTCTCGATTTCACTATATCGTGTTTTCATGGGCCTTCTTGTTACAGTCAAATACTTTAATATATTTTATTGGAAGTTTGTCTGATTTACTTGTGAAATGTGTCCTTCTCCTTGCCCAGTCAGTGACGTTTTCAAAGTTTTTTATTTTTCTTTTAAACCTGATTCTACTTTAAACATCTCCACAGTTTTGTCCCTGTCCTGCCTGCCGTGTTCCTTGGTTTTTATGTTTTTGTTTATTCTGTAATGTTCTCTATCAAACCTTCGCAGAAAACTGGATTTATACTGAGATTAAGCTGTACACATGTGGACTCTGTTTGCAAAATAGATGACCTCTGAAGGCATTTCGCTGCACTGGATTTTATTAAGGGACATCAAAATAAAGGGAGCTAAATACAAAAGCAGGTTTTCATTTATAAATATATATTTTTTCTTTCTGCACACAATGCTTTGGGTAAGACTTTGTGTTGGTGTCTGTGTGTCCTGCCACATACATCAGCTTTGCTTACTTAACAGCTAAGGAATGCAAAATAAATTTTTTCTCACAGGAAAGTCACAATTATCCCACTTGAAGCAACATTTCACTTTTCGTTTTGCATTCCTCCTGAGTGCTTAATGTTTCTTTATGCATCGTCTTTACCCCTAAATAGACGGATCTGCGTTCTCTCCATCCTTCAGCGCTTATGGGCAGATCTGGCATTTTAAGGAACAGCTCTGATTACGTCAGGAGAAGTGGTGCTGATAAAGCTAGAGGACAAACAGACTCCCTTTCTTTCTGTCTTTTTTATCCAGTGTGCTTCACTCTACTTTCTGAATAACTCTTCTCTGGGAAAATTACACACTTCCTGAGTCTTGGAGCACACCTACGAGCTGGAACTATGCATTAAATCAGACCTGACAGCCAAAGGATACGGTCAACTTTGACTCCTTTTAAGTTTAATTGAAGTCATATTTTGTAAAAGATCAATTAATATGCAGTATAATAGCTCTCAGCATTCTACGTTTTCTAAATATAAAGTACAATATGTTCTGCGCAACTGACACGAAAAACACAAATGTGTTGGGGGATGAAAAAAGTGAAACGACACTGGAGCTTTTAGGCACATTGAAGTGTAAGAAGTGAATTATTTAGGATTGTTTGCACATCTCCTTGGAGCAGACAGAACATAACTAAAGATGGAACTGTTACCAAAAGACTCCCGTTTTCTACGACTAACACGTGGAAAGTATTGCTCATTATAACTCAATGATTTTACAGCCACAAGTCCCTCCTCCTGCCCCCGTCAGCCAGCCAAGGCAGCCCTGTTCATGCCTCGGATTCATGTCGACCACCTCATAACTCTTAAGCACGTTTGATTTTTTGATTTTTTTTTGTCTTTAATAACATACCACCTCTCGACTCAGGAATGTGTTAGATCTGCAAATGCAAAGGTGTGGCACAGAAACAGAAATCCCAGAACCTATAAGCGAGGAAAGTCCACAAGCGACTCGGGGATTGTAAATTTTACTAATGAACTCCAGGGTGATGATTTTATTTTCACAGTGAAAACCTTCTGATCTCAGCTTTAAGGCTTTCTGCTCTTTCTTCGCACTGTACAGTGTGGTTGCAGTCAGCTAACCGCAGCGGCTCTTCAGGAGACGAAACACCCTCCACTTAATAGCACACGCAGACGAGCACGCCCACTAACATGCACGATCTGCCAAAAACATTAGCGTGTGCGCAGTCGGGGTGACTTGGGCTCAAATAACAAGGCCAGAAGTGAAGTGAGAATTTACTGTACGTGTGCAAGTTACTGCATCCTTGTGTACCTCTGGATGCAAGCAGACATAATAAAAAACACTTTATGGGAAGCAAAGAGTGTGAAAATGGAGGCATCCGGTGCAGCGGCAGGGCCACTTGTTATTCAATCTTAGACTGGAGATGAAAACAAAATGGCATCTTTCTGAAATAACAATCTTTGGACACGGATCCGTCCTTCCTTCCTATCATAGTTCAGTCTAGTGTGGAGGATATATTTTTGGCAAAGAAGAAACCACTTAACCACTACTCCCAGTAGGATAATGCATCTCAAATAGTCTCAAATTGGCTTCTTGCCACGATAACCCAATGACCCGTGTCGTCCCTAGATCTCAGTCCAGTGGAGAACGCTTTGTGATGTGGTGGAACAGCAAATTCACAGAGAATCTGCAGCATCTGCTGGATGCTGTCACGTTTTGAGTCAACAATTCAGAGGAATGTTTGCAACGTCTTGTTGAATGTAAGACATGGATAATTAAGGCAGTTCTGCAGAGTTAAGATGCTGCTCCTGGGAATTGGCTGAGGTGAGATTCCAAGTCATTTCTGACCAGGAAGTGTCTGAGGGAAACCGGTTACCCCGACAACCTGATCTCCCATAAACAGAAGACAATAAGGATGGATGGCCTTAGCTTTACTTTTTTTTATATATAATCTTTTTATAGATGGAAATGACATAATGAAAAATGGCACAATGAAACAATATGATATGAATTTTTTAATCCATGTACTTTATTTTAAGAATTTATTTGAGCTTTTAGGAGCTGCGACTCTTTTATCCTTTAAAATAAATATACCTTAGTCTGTAGAAAGCACTTACAAAGCATTGGGAGCAATTAAATTAATAAATTATATTAAATTTTCCATTTGTTTTAAGAAATATAATTTTATTAGCTTATGGGAGAAAAGGTTTAGACGTTTATAATTTCTACGGGAAGCTCTACTGGTGCTTTTTTGCGGTTATTTGTGTGCGTCCTGTTTTGTTTTTCTCTCCCATGTTCTAAATAACACACACACACACACACACGGACACACGTGTTGTTTTAATTATTACTTATTTGTTTTTCTTGTTTTTCTCCCATGCTGTTCTTTGTCGGTATATGCTTTGTTCACATTAATAAGAAAAACGAAGCAGCAGGAGACGAGAAGATTTCTGCTCGTTAAATTGTAACTCTATATTGCTGACTGAAAAAATGTAACACTTTTCAAACTAAACGAATGTCATTGGTTGTTATAGAGGATGTATCTAGATAACGGACTGTATGAGAATCTGATTGAATAATAACTTTTTACAAAAATAAGACAGTTTTTCTCACTCAGAAAACATTCTTACTCAGCTGGTTGGAAATGTTTGACTCAGAATAGATTTAACAAGAGTAAAGCGTAATGGAGTGTGATCGTCTTGAAGCCATGCCATGGCTGCTTGTACTGGAAAGACCTCAAAGAAACCAAATCCTCACACGCAGCTGACTGACAGCTTGCAGCGCAGTTATTACACTTATTATTGTAGCAGCGTTACCTGATGTCTATTATTTCTGTTATTATGAGTGGTGTGGATTCTTTTCCACTCGTCGTGCATCAGAGTGCTCATTCGTGGGACCCCCATTCCCGTTCCCACGGCAGATTGTGAGCCTCAGTATGAAACATGATGCCTCGGCTCTTCCTGGTGTTCATCAGCGTAGATGAGAGCTCCCGGTCTTACACAGACGCTTCCCCGGCCAGACGGAGCCTCAGACCAGACCCTGCCTGCAGTTTGTCATCTCCTCCGTCTCTGCTGGTTCAGATTGTGTAATAATGACAGTTGGAAAAGAGGTGCTGCTTCTTTTTGCTTCTTCTCTCCGTGTGTGTGTGTGTGTGTCTGCGATCTCACTTTTCGGCCCCCGCATCTTTCCCAATTTCCTCCTGCTCTGAATCCAGGGGCCGAGACGGAGTCCGATCCGTGGAAACCGGAGGAAGTCTGACAGGGTTGAGCTGGCAGGTTTCAGTCTGGGGTTCTCTCTTTCTCTCTCTCTGCCTCTTTCTCTCTCTGTCTCTCTCTGTCTCTCTCTCTCTTTCTCTCTCTGTCTCTCTCTTTCTCTCTCTCTGCCTCTCTCTGTCTCTCTCTCTTTCTCTCTCTGTCTCTCTCTGTCTCTCTCTCTTTCTCTCTCTGTCTCTCTCTCTCTCTCTCTTTCTCTCTCTGTCTCTCTCTGCCTCTCTCTCTCTCTCTGCCTCTCTCTTTCTCTCTCTGCCTCTCTCTCTCTCTCTGCCTCTCTCTTTCTCTCTCTGCCTCTCTCTCTCTCTCTCTCTCTGCCTCTCTGTCTCTCTCTCTGCCTCTCTCTCTCTCTCTGCCTCTCTGTCTCTCTCTCTCTGTCTCTCTCTCGCTCTTTCTCTCTCTGTCTCTCTCTCTCTCTCTCTCTCTGTCTCTCTCTGTCTCTCTCTCTCTCTCTGTCTCTCTCTCGCTCTTTCTCTCTCTGTCTCTCTCTCTCTCTCTCTCTCTTTCTCTCTCTGTCTCTCTCTCTCTCTGCCTCTCTCTCTCTCTGCGTGTTGTTGCCTGCGCTCAGTTGCTGTGGTTAAAGGCCCCTGTGACACTGAACTACAGGCAATGAGAGGCTGCTTCTGAATTATCCGTCTTGTGTTCAGATTTAAGCTATTCCACTTTGGCAGCTGGTTGTTTTCAGTTTTGTGTTGTTTTTTTTCTTTTTTCTGCCTGAATTTTACCATGTGAGGATGTCCCTGCCGTGTTTAAAGTGATTCAGTCCCCTAATTATGCCGCAGCCCAGACTCCTCGGCAGTACTCGCCTAATTGCTTACATGTGTGCACACTTGGCTCACAGGCAGACGGAGCTCTCCTCCTCTCCTTTTGTGTCCTCACTTCTTTTGCTCTTCTGTGTTTGTTTGATGAATAAACCAGTTGAGTTTGACGGTATTTATTAAAAATATTTTTTTATTGTTTTAGCTGCCGTCAGAAAAAGTGGGAGGAAAAAATAGAGAAGATAAATCTGCATGTTGATTTTAATTCATTTTGTGATACATGAAGCAAAATTAAATACACTAGAGAAGAAAGAATTGGGGGAATTCACCAAGTTGCTCGCTCTAAATGTGTGCATTCATCTGATGATTAAACCAAATGCAAAGAAAGACCTCTCTTAGTCTGAGTGAGGGACTTTATTCACATTTAAATGAGCTATAGTGCATGCATTTAGGGGGGAAATCAACTAAGTTTTATGTTTAGTTCTGTAATTTACCACTAGATAGATCCACACTGTTTGAAACACTCAGATAAAGTAAATGCTGTCCTGTACTTTTGGTTCAAGGAAAGGAAAAGATAAAAATGACCCGCTGTGCTGCACAGGAGGTAGAGCAGATTTTGTTGTTGGTGGTAATATTTGATTTTTGCTCTGGCACGCTGCAGCATGAAGAAAGAAAAATTGATCTTTGGGTTTTCTTATAGAAATGAAAATCATAAAGCTGAAACTAAGACACTACAGACTTTCAGAAACTAAATGTCTTACTTTTACAATCTGGGATCTTTTTAATTTACATTAACACTTATATCTTTTACAGTCTGCAACATATATAGATAAAAAAGCATTATTTAAAATATGATGGATCCCTCAGAAGGTTAGATATGAATTTGTTGACGTTTGAGGAGAACCTTGTGCTTGCCACAACTCTGAGAAAATATTTGTCTTTTTAATCACTTTTGCACTAGGAGTGTAAAAGTGCAAAAATAATCATGGTGGCAAGAGAAAGAAGAGAAACTTACTGACTAGAAATTTGGTTTGTTTTAACAAATATTAAACAATAAAGGATAGGTGGATGGTCAATGGTTGTTGTTTAGTTCTCCATCCTATAGGTGGTGCTAGAGAAGAAAGTTTTTCCGATTCATCTTTGCCGTCAAGCATAATTTCCCTAAGATCTTCTAAAGAGCCTCAACATGTTACTTGGTAAATATAATTAAAGCCTCTTATTTTTAGAGAGCAGTGGGTTTTTATTTTTGTTTGTTTTTTTGTATCGTTCTCATTGTTGGATCCTGAGCAACAATGAGACCTTTTCTAAAACAACTGAGGTCTGCAGTGTTGTTCCTTTGTGACCTAAATGAGTCATTGATTTGCTCCTGAAGTAATTTTATTACGCTTGCCACTCCAGGGAAGGATTATCCCTGTTCAAAGTGAATTTCTTCCTTTCGGACCAGGACGTGTTGCTTTTTAAGATCTTTTAACCTATCATGTTGTGTGACAAGTTTCTTTTGACATAATTGGTTGATTTCTTAAATGTTACCCCTGGTGGAAGGGGGCATACATTTTCAAAAAAAATGTTTTTAAAAATGTAAAAAACAATCTGCTATTGTTCAAACAATCTGCTATTGTTCAAACAATAGCAGATTGAACTATTGTGTCACATGTGAAATCTTCCTTTTTCCTTCACGACACTGCCTGCTTTCTCTTTAGCTCTTTAACTTTCACCGTTGTGTAGTTGAAGTTTCAAACGACCGGCTCTTGAATAAACACAGCGGAGAAAACCCAGTGAAACAGCAGTGCATAGTATATATGCTTTGAAGCGCTCTGGAGCCAGCAGGTTTCCCACAGATCTCCAGATCTTTCCCATATGTCAGAATGAAGCCGTTACACAGATCGATGACTTTACCTGCTCCCTCACTTGCCTGGCTGGTTTTCAGGGACCTTTCAGTTCGTCAAGCTGATTTGGTTTTTATGGCATTACAGTTCAAAGACAATATGGTCTTACTTACTCCAGCTTTTTTCTGTATCTGCCTGTTTGATATGTGTGCGTACTCTACAGTATGCGAGGCATCCATTTGTTAAGCTAAATGGTTAGTGTGTAAATCACATGCTAACCTATGCCTGCGTTGATTTTTACATGTTTTTCTCTTTCTCCCTGCAGTCGTGTGTCCTCTGACGTGCATGAATGGAGGAGTGTGCAGTTCCAGGAACCACTGCCACTGCCCGCCTGGCTTCACGGGCCGACTCTGCCAATTTCCACTACAGCAAGCGCAGGCGGCGCACGGCAACAGGCAGCCCGTGTACCCCGCCTCCCTGAAGCCAGACGGCCAAAAGCTGGTGGAGCACACGGCCATGGGGCGCACCCAGATGACACAAACACACTCCGTTTTCACCCTGCCCCTGTCACAAGTGGGGCACCACTCATCAGAAGGTAATTATTGCTCACTTCAACCTATTTGGGTTTAATTTGTCGTGATAAATAACACTGGATTACAAAAAATATCCTTTGGAAGTTTATGGGGGTGTTTTTTCAACTGAATTAGGACTATTTTGCAGCGCTGAATCCAAAAATGACGTCCATTTTTTTCTCAATCAGGTCAGGTTTTTATTCTAATTTGATTTAGAGATATCCAATTTTCTGACTGTGACAGGGTTCTCATATGACTTGGACAAACAGAAATATGACTGCCCAAGGCCAGAGTTCACTTTGGTGAAACTTATTTAGCTCTTCAAGTGGTCAAGATGGCAGGTGCAAAAATACAAGGACGTCCAGATAAGTCAAAACAAACAGCAGCACCTTCAAGGAAAGAGTCCATCACCTTCACTGTGACATGGCAGGAGTCTAGCCACAGACTGACTCCCTGTGGCACAGAGCCCTGCTTTTAAAGCCACAGGCTCCCCCCACAGAAAGACCAACCGAGCAAACAAAAACAATTACTTCTAATCCAAATAAACTTGATTACATTTTTGTGACATTATCAGTTCATTTCTGTTAATATTTTTCATCCAAAAAAGAGGTTTTAGGAAAAAGAAAACTGTTTTCTAACAGAATGCAGGGTTTCCCCCAGAAAACGTGCTAAGCCCGGTGGTTGTGTGCTGGGGCAGTCGTTCATCCAGCGGCCCGCCGTGTTTTTGAGTATAAAAATACTTAAAGTTGAAAAGAAATGTGAAAATATCAATTGATACTTATGTGTTATTGGAAGATTAATGCTTGAATACCGACATAAAGTCTTAAAAATTTCAAACATTTAAAATAACTAAAATAAATAAGCAATGCTTAGCCTGGTGGAGACGCAAGTAAAGCCTGGTGCCCCGCCAGGCTTATAATACCCTGGAGTGTATCAATTAAATGTTACAAACTTGGATTTCTGTAAATTGAATAATAAACACTGATAAGGGTAATTACATATGAATTGTACTTTTTACAGGTTAATGTTTGAGTAAAATAAATGTTCTTTTATTCTGTGAACTGGCAACATGTTGCCAAAATTTCAAGCAAAAATTTTGTATTTATTCGCAGAAAATGAGAAATGGCGATGCAGCGCTTTCAGACCTCAAATAATACAAAGAAAACAAGCTCATATTCATTTAGAAACAACAATGCTAATGTTTTAACTCCATTCAGAAATCAGTATTTGGTGGGATAACCAGGAGTTTTTCAATGGGGTTCAGTGCAGTGGACTCTATTCTTTTCCAGAGTTGTATATGAAATACATTTGTGGTTGCGACTTAACAAAAGGTGAAGGATTATAAGAAATGCTTTTTGCTGTTGTCTCATTTTCACCCGGTCTGTTCCTTTTCTCTGTTTTCAGTGCAGATTAACGTTCGTGTTCACCACACACCGGACACCTCGGTCATCATTCAGCCTCATGACCAATCGGACTCCAAACCTCCTCACAAAATAGCAATGCGGCCCTTCCTACCGAGACACAAACCAAAAGGCCGCTGCTTTCAGGAGACGACTCCCAAACAGGCCGTGTGTATAAAACCTCATCACCAGTGTAGAATATTACACGTCACGCCCGCTGATGAGGCTTCTGAATCGTTCCAGTGCAACAGCACGCCGCTTCCCGTCCTGACCAATCAGGAGGATTGCTGTGGCAGTGTGGGAAACTCATGGGGACAGAACAAGTGCTACCAGTGCCCCAAATTACCAAGTGAGTAACGCTGGCCATAAAATACATTTTATTGTTCCCATTCCGGCTTTTCAGATGTCATAAACTCCTATTTTTAATTTTAATACTGTACTTAAGCTCAGATCTAACAGTTTTTAATAAGATATTCCAGCAAAATCAGAAACTGTGGAAAATGTTCTTCAGATATAAAATAATGATTCATTGGGCCACATTGTTTTTCATAAAAAAAAACCCACATGCTTCACATGCTGCTGAGCAAACAGTAAAGTGACTACATGTAGTTCACACTAAGACCAAAATGGTGTTGAGGACATTTATATATATATATAAGAAACTGAATTTATTTAGGGATTGCTAGAGCTTCAATTAGCAAAAAACTGAGACATGATGAGTCAAATTTTTTAAGCTTTCATAACAGAGTGACTCCTGACAGAAGTGGTGCAACAGAATTAGGTTTGCATGCTAATTTGCTAGCCCACATTTGCAGCTCAGCCTCCAAAATAGACAACTGTCCATTTTTAATACTGATTTTCCCCCATTCCTGCAGCTTCCTGGTTGACCTCTGGTCTTGAGTTGTTCCTTCAATCTTTCTATTTATTTCATAGTTGCGGTGGTGTTCACAGGCTTCAGGCTTCCTTCCTTTTCCTCCAAATGTAACGGAAGTTATTCTGGCCCAACAGTAAAATTGTTGCTTCAATTAAAGATCTCATCCATTTGTGCATTTGCAAAGCGTTTTCTGGCTTCTTCGCCACTGAGCGGCCCTTCAGGCCGTGTTAGTACAGCTCCACTCAGGACAATAGCCGCATCTTACCAGCTTCAGCCAACATCTGCACAAGATCTTTTTTGTGTTTTAGGCTTTGATTCACACATTTCACACCAAAACCTTCTTTGTTTTGGAGACATGATGCTCCTTTGTTTGAGGTGTTGCCTTGAAATACAGCCACGGGTTTAATTTAACTCACATGTTCTGAAGTAACTTATCAGCAGCTTTCAAAGCCGTCTGTTTCAAGGATTTTGTCGATTTTGTGTATTTAAAATTCCGAATTTGAATAAGGTGATGAAAATGCTCTTTCAGGTAAGGTACGGTAATTTTATTTACGGAGCACATTTTCTGCAACAAGGCAGTTTAAAGTGCTTTACTTGAATCAGAAGGAAATACAAACAAAACAACAAAACTAAAAGAAAGAAAAACAAGCACAGCAGAAGAACAGCTACACTTTAAAATGCTCCAGTTGATCTGGGTTGAAACTGTAAAGCTAAATCTTAGTTCTCCTTGTTTGATTCTTGCACTCCACAGTTTACAAACTAACAGGAGTTTCTCTAAGTCTTTCTCTGATATTAAAAGTATAAAAACTAAAACAACGCCTGTCTTATAGTTCAGTCATTTAGCAGTAGAAATATTTTTATTTTATAATCCTACCTGGCCAAAACCAGACGGTGAAAGAAAAGTGAGTCTTTTCTTAGACTGTATGTAAATATGTGTTTCCCGCTGTAG
Source organism: Poecilia mexicana (assembly GCF_051168715.1). Lineage (NCBI taxonomy): Eukaryota > Metazoa > Chordata > Actinopteri > Cyprinodontiformes > Poeciliidae > Poecilia > Poecilia mexicana. The sequence continues at coordinate 3,170,921 of NW_028263383.1, read as the reverse complement.
ACGTAGCATATGGTGATGAAAACAAAGGGATGAGAAAAAGTTATGGGAATCACACTCAGACAGGGAGACAGAAACAAATAAATTTTTTTTGGGGGGGAAGGCCTCTACTTCAGCTCATTCCTCTGCGCCTGCTCACTGTCATCACCCTGCTGAGGATTAGATTTCAGGAAAGTCTTGGCCTCTCACGTTTTCCACTCCGCCATTATTCCGTCTCTCTCGGTGCTGGCTCAGACAATGCGGGCTTTGACGAAAACCTGACACCGTGAGTCTGGTCGGCGCTGCAGATGACTCGACTCCTGCACACACCGCTGTCACTTTTGTGACTCATGTGCGCATTGTTGAACCCCTCCTCCTTTCTTTTTTCAGTAAAAATAGCCATGACCTGGCCGTCTTTTCCAACGTTTCTTTTTTTCCCCCTATTTTTCCACGATGTGCAGTGTTCCCACAGCTCTGTAATAAAACTGCCTCAAATATTTCACTCCCTTATAGAAAAAAAGATTCTCGTTTAGCAATACCAGTAAGAAGAAAAAGCAACTACTTTACGAGTTGAGATCTTGATAAACACTTTTTTTTTTAGTCAAAGGCTTGAATAAAACTTACATTTGAAAGGAACAAAATAAAAAACAAAACAAACGGAAAAGATAGTTTACCACATAACAAAGACGTAGTTTTGGAAAATAAGTGACATGATGTCAGAGGATGAATGTGGTAACAGAACGAGCACCCAGTATAGAAACCGCTCAACCACACTCATTTTCTTTCTAAAATAAACCAAGAAGATGCGATCTAGAAGTCACAAAGTTTATTTCCTTTTTCAGAGAGAGGAACAAGACTTTTCTGTTTGCAAAGTCGCTGCTGTTTTTTCACAGAGCCTCTCGAAAACATTCTTGTTTTAACATTTTTTTCATGTAAATTCTAAAGTTTTGCTAATGTGATTTTATACTTTGACTGGGCCATTCTAACGTGAAGACTGTCTGATTTGAACCATTCTTTTGGAGCTCTGGCTGTCGGAAGGTGAATTTCTCCCCAAGTTTTATTTCTTTCCTTTTACCGACCTGGACCAACTTCACTCTTCCTGACTGAGACGAGCGTTCCCTCACCATGATGCTGCCATCACTATTTTTTTCCACCACATACCGTTCTTTGCACACGGACATAAAACCTAGATTTTCATTGCCATTTTCAGAGTAAAGAGGGATAAAAGCAAATGAGTCCTGCTCATTTTTAAAGTTATATTATGTATGAGTACAAGACAGCTTACGTACTAAGTATTTTTCTGCAGGCTGTCTCCGCTGTCATCATACCTGTAGGGGGCGTACTTTTGAAACCGCTTCAACTAAAGGAACTGAAAAGCCAAAAAACTAATTTTCCATTTTCTTTTTCAGACTCTACATTATGCTGCCTTCTAGGTTTGAAAAAGCTGCTGTTGGCATGCAGCTGTTTTTGGACACTAATGTCTAAAAAAGCTGCTGCAGCTTTTTTTATTCACCTGGAAGCTCAGACTTCTCTGGGTTTGATGGAAGCTGCTTTTATAATAATAATAAAAAAAATCTTCTTTTGCATGCCAAAATAATCAAACGTTGGTTATTATATAAAATTTAAATATAAAATGAAATCGCACTAACAGGCAGTCCTGATTATGCACAGAAACATTTTCTTTGCAGCACGCTTATTAACTTTGGAGAGCTGTCGCATGCAGAAAGAGCTGTAGAACAAATGAAAGGTATCATATGGCCTCCTAAACTCAGGGACAGACAAATTAAGTGTATTAATTTAGTCATGTCAGCCCTCAGTAAGCCAGCAGGCCTCCACAGGCCTCTCATGCAAAGCAAAGGAGTTTTGTTACTAATTTAAACATAGACATTGGTTTTGGATTTGTTTGCACCAGTGTAATGTTATACAAGTATCTCCATGTGTGGCAAAGAACGTAGATGTTGTTTATCTTTAAAGATTTCCATCTAAATGTTTTGTTCATGTGTGAAATCTTAAAAGCTTTTTTTTTTCACACTCAGCAGTTTTGTAAGATGTAGAAACACCTTTTTTTGGATCTCCTGTCTCTTCCCCCCTCAGACGCATCAGTCAAACACACCATTGTGGAAGAATACGGCTCTACCTGTCCGCAAGGCTACAAGCGATTTAACAGCACTCACTGTCAAGGTAACGACTCGAAACACGAGCCGTGCCATTTTCCGGATCTCTTGCGGAAATCGGCGTAACCTTTTTTATTTTCGCCTCCCTCCTCCCGACTGTGAAGACATCAACGAGTGCAGCCTGCAGGGTGTCTGTCTGAACGGAGATTGCCTGAATACGTTGGGCAGCTTCAAGTGTTCCTGCAAATCTGGCTTCGTTTTGGAGAGAAATCGATGTGTTGGTAAGTAATAACATGATATCTCTTCAAACTACTGATGCTGAATTTCTCCCTGCAAGTTTTTTCTTTCAAATAAAAAAAAATGTATTTATAATTATAAATCTTCTGTATTAATGCAAAGTCCTTATTTTTAATCAAAGATATTGAGTTGCTCTTGCTCAAAACTCCTCTCTGATGCTCAAAAAGAGTAGCTTGCTGATAAATATGCTCTGCACACTAAGGCATGTTGCTGAGCATAATGAGATTAATTTAATGTCTCTTCTGCAAATATCTTCTGTTTAAATCTTACATTTATGCTTTAACATCTTCTGTAGGGATGATGGGGTTTTTTTTTTTTTTTTGTTTTTTTTTGAGCATTCGTCTTTGCTTTCTCTTGGTAACATCTCAATACCATGTGGCTTCAGTGTCATTGCTCTCTTTGTGCTAACAGTTCCTACCAGGCTGTCAAAGAGAGCAAAGGTGAGACTTCTGGTTTTGCGCACAAACAACATGAAAGTTGACTGTGAGAAACGAGATTCGAACAGGAACAACAAATATTTCTGCAAGAGACATTAAATCTGACTTCAAGAAACTATTTTCAAGGAATGAGCGGAGCATATTTGTAAGCAATGAAGAAGCAGAGTTTTGTGGGGAGAGATTGAAATAAACAATATTGCTCCCTTATCACTGTTTTAACCGAAGCGCGTCGTGTGTCAGAGTCTCCGCCGGAGCAGGCGCAGTGCTTCCTGTTGGCGTCCGACGCCAGGGGCTGCGAGCACCCGCTGGTGAACCAGATCACCCAGGAGATGTGCTGCTGCACGGTGGGCAAAGCCTGGGGCCACAAATGTGAGAGATGTCCTCAGGTGGGCACAGGTGAGTCAGTCGCTGTAGCGATAATGTTCACTGAACAGTTTCAGCTCATCCAGGGACGAAGCTTAATTCCCTCCGCGTTTCATGACTCCTGTTGCTTGGTACATTGTTGAAGAAGTCTGATTATTATTTTTTTCCTGAGTTTTAAATAATTGATTGCATTTTTTTTTTTTTTATTTACTTTAGCTTAAAATGTTATTACCGGTTGTTTTACATCTCATTGAAAGAAATATTGTATTTCTCTGTTGGAAAAACAAAAACTGTATTTATTGCATGCATGCATTTTTTTTAACTAAATGCACAATTCTTTTCAAAAGTTAATGTTTAATTTTTTTAAACAAGATGAGTCAAACCTTGTTTCACTGCTGCACATCCAAATGTGGTTTCACTGCGTTTATTTTTGTGTAAATCCCAAATAGTAGACTCTTTCTAAACATAAATGTCAAATCAATGTAATTGCATACAATCAAATAACGGTTAAACTTTGTGTCTTTCCTCATGCTGTATTTAGTGGCCTTCAATAAGATTTGCCCTGCTGGGAAAGGATACTATCTCCAAAGCATAACAGAAACCGTGGCCTTGCCTCCCATCATCTTCCATCGTGAGTGTTCGAATTTACATCGGTTCTCCTGGAGCTCGTCAGAAGTTTTCATACCGTCGCGGGAAGGAGTTTTAGGCTGATGTTGCTCTTTGGGATTTATTTGAACCGTTCTGTTTCTTGGGTGGAATAATTTAGTGTCAAACACAAATTGCATGTGCGAGTTTAAATGTTTGATGGTTCATAATTACACACGTCTGTTCAAATATGTACGTACTTTGTTTTTGAAGCCATCAACTAGCTTCTGCTGGACATTCAGCCACTTTTCTAAGTAGAATTGGTAGAGCTTATTTAAATTGGTTCCTTTTTCTGACGTGGAAGCCAATTTCTAATTTTAAGACACATAAATTCAGAGAGGTGAAGATAAAAACTTTCCACAAGGTTGATTTTAGTTTGGTTTATCAATAAAAAAAGAGTTGTTCTGATGTGTTCTTGGAATCACTGACAAGTTTTAACACGTAACTGTATCAAAGTTTCACCAGTGTGTTTCACAGGAAAGCAAATTTCAAATATCCGTCCAATGAGACTCTGCCAACCTAGAAGGAAGTTTTCGTTTTATAATCTTTAAACAAGACGGTGATCCTAAACAGACATGAAAAGTGCTCTCAGAACGGATACAACAAGTTGTGGCCTTACCGTATCGAAAATAAGTTTTACATTTTTAGGGTAAAAATGTAAAACTTAAAATAAGCTCTACACCTTCTAGAAAGAAGTGTGGTTAAATATCCAGCTAAATTATTGCCAGCAACATTACAGACATTAAATGTGTGTGTTGCATCATCATCATCCCATCCTAAAAGAAGAACAAAAGTGTAATTAAAAGGCCAGTGTCAACATTATGTTCCTACCCATGACGGACGTATGTAAAGTTCTGACCAGCGCCGTTCATATGTCCGGCATCTCTGCTTTGTAAGCCTTTCATCCTGTTATTAGAGGTTCATCGTTTTAACCTCGCTCTACCGCTTTTCCTTTCAGCACCACTTGTGACGGTAAGATTTTGTTTCTATTTGTAGATGTAGCTTTTTCTTTTGCTGTCATGAAATATTTCCCCCCTCCTGTGATCAGGAGAAGCCCCCGGAGCCGACCACGGCGCAGCAGACTTCTGTCAGCACCACCCGACCGCGAGTGCCTGGTAAGCGCTCCCCCCTTTCGCAAAGAAAGTTAGACGTGCTGCAAGTAACGTTTGAACGTCTCGAGTTACTAAATGTACCGTAAGCTGCCACATTGAGGGGAATGTTTCTTTCTTGCTGCTAACTGACAGAAGATTGCAAAGAAATGTTGCCTCTGTGGAGTACAAAGACCAAAGATCAACATGTCATGGTTGCTGGTTCATTTCTCCTCTGTTGGATCCACAGTTGTTAAACCCACTCCTCCGCCAATCGTCCGAATCCCCCCAGGCAATGACCCCTTCGAAATAGACCCTAAAGGTAAACGTGAGTTTAACACCAGTCCAGCACAAGAGTTGCTTCTTATTTATTTATTCTCTCCTCAACACGAGCTGGTTCATGTTTCACTCGCCTGAAAACTGGGAAATCCAGCGCTCCGCAAACGCACCCAGAGTGAGAGGCGGTAACCATGGCGAGCTTCGCCTCCGTCTCTCACAGATGACATGTTGACTTCCTGCTTGCAGAAAATACCATTAATGATAACTCTTGTGTTTTTTTATAGTTTTTTTTTACCTCACATTTCCAAAACCGACGTTTAACACGAAGCTAATTTTCCTGCATGTCTTTTGTAGTTAGCTGATGCTTTTGGTCGCTGTGCATGTTATGTGACATCAAACACGAAGCATGAACCAGCCTGACGGCTTCGTTCACACACATTGTGTGTTAGGAAAGCTGCCACAACTACAGTTTTCCTTTTTGCTAAACATTTCAAATAAGATAAACAAATGCCAAATCTGATCACTCCAATCTGATCTAATTTGTGTGATTACCTTTCATTCATACTGAAATTTTCAGTGGTGTCTCTTAATTGCAGTTATGTGAAAGTGAAAACATCAATAAGATATAATTATACCTCTTGAGCTTTTCCACTTTTTGTCCTGTCACAACTACAAACATCAATGTAATTATTGGTTGTTGTTTTTTTAGTGCATCATTGTGAAGCAGGGAAATTGTTTTTCTATTTTTTATATAAGCTTTTCATTCGCTAGCAATCTGTGTTGGATTATTGTACTATTTCTAGGAGACAGAACTTCCAGGTGGTGTTCATAGTTTTTAGACATCACACTTCTTTTTGCCTTGCAGTTTTTTCTGTTCCTAATGTCACTGCAACATATTGCCATAGACAGACATAGTGAGAGGAGTAAAAATATGTACAACTCCTAAAAAAAACTGAAAGAGAACCGTTGATAAGAGTGATAGCAAAGTATAATTCTCGTTTCAATGTTTTTACATTGCTCTGTATACACACACATAGATGTATTGAATTAACACCAGTGGTCTCTTTTCTCTGCCCTTGAAGCGGAGACAGATAAGTGCGGCCTGAGCAGAGGCATTTGTGGTCATGGGAAGTGCGAGAACAGCCCGAACGGCCACATCTGTCACTGTTTCCCCGGCTACCGTCTCAACCTGCAGAGGAACATCTGTGAGGGTAAGAGACGCCGGGAGAGACAAACCAAGCAAAATTTAACTTATTTTCTCTTGCTGCTCCTGACAAAAGAGGGAAAATGTGTTGGGTTGCTGAAAAATTACATTTTGGACAAAAAGTGAATCTTCTCTCAAATCTTCTTACTAAACAACAACAGTGAATATTTTGACATTAAATTGGTTCTAGGATCATGATTTTAGACCAGGTTTTATTATATTAAATAAATATACAAACACTCACCGTACCTTGTGCAATAAATATTTTAAGTAAGTGGTCTGCTGGTAGCAATTTAGCATATTATATTGCTTGAAAATCACCCATAATTTTGTGTTTATTTGAGAATCAAGGAATTTAGAGCTAGAAATATTTTTAACTTAACCACCTGTTAGTAAATGTCATTAAACTTACTTAATACCTGAGCACAAGCAGAGACATGCAGACATGACTTTCACTACTTTAACGTTATTCCAGGTTAATGAGTTTTCCTGTGGAGACTTGCTTACTATTTTTTTATTTGTGGTTTTATTTAAAATCTTTTAGGAATTAGATTGTGAATGAAAGACAGATCTCTGTGGAGGCCAGGCAGGTACCTGCAAGTCGGTGCAGACCTCATGTAACCTTTGCATTTTCATTATCGGTGCCCTAATTCCTCTGCTGAGCTGTGGGCACAATCTTTGAAAAGAGCAGAGATGCGCTGCTTATCACACGCTCCAATCCAGACAAAATGTCTGAGATTGCAGTTTCCCACTAATTGTTTTGAATACTCAGCACCACTTTTATTAACTTCTTGATTGCGTTTCACACCGACTTCGCGTTCTCTCCTTTCCCAGACGATAATGAATGTGACGCGGAGCCGTGTGGCCACGGCAGAGGCCGCTGCGTCAACACAGAGGGAGCCTACAAGTGCCAGTGTCGCCCGGGTTATAAGCACATGGTGCAGCACGGGCGACTGAAGTGCATAGGTAAAATAATCCAGAGCGGCTCTGAGTTTTGTTTTGTTTTTCTCCTCTGCAATGCTGTCAGATCTGACTGTGACGTTTGTGTTGTTGTACAGATGTAAACGAATGCCACAAACCAGATATCTGCGGCGTCGGAGGCCTCTGTGTCAACCTGCCTGGCTCCTATAAGTGCGAATGTCAAATCGGCTTCAGAAGCAAGTCCCACCGTTATCCGGCCTGTGAAGGTGCATACACAGTTTCACTTTGACATTATGGACGGCAATGTAAATCATCTAACAATCTGGGTAATAATCCCTCTGTTCATCCTGAAATAAGAAGCGTAAATCTGGTCTTTTTCCAGACATTAACGAGTGTTTGAGTCCGGATGCTTGTCTGAACGAGCAGTGTGAAAACACACCGGGCTCGTATGAGTGCGTGCCGTGTCTACCCGGCTATGAGGCCCATGCTGGCACATGCTATGGTGAGTGTCTGTTTATTTTTATTTCAAATGTCACATGATACTTAGAATAGATGCAGTTACCAGGGTAAGGAGACGGAGGTAATGTGGATAAACAATGCAAAAGCTCAAAATCTTTTTCTGGTCTGGTTTCTAGCACAAATACCTCAGAGCACTTGAAATAAAACAAAACAATTTTTTTAGCAAGATAGAAGAGCTTATTTTTAGTCAATAATTTCTTAATATTGTTAAAAAGTGCTAGTTACTGTTACATTGTCATCAATATAAAGGAATTTCTGACTTTAAACAAGTTCCTATATTTTGCTGAAAAGTTACTAATAAGTTAGTTTTGTCTTAGTTCAAATACACCAAGATTTTTGCACTAGATACCAGAAAGATTTTGTGTTTTTGCAGTGGAAATTATAAGGATTTCTGTTCTTAAGGTATATTGCTGCTGTAGTGATAAAAAGGAATCAGTTAAAATCCCATGTTTGACCTTTTCTTCAGACATTAATGAGTGTCAGAAGCCTGGCATCTGTCCCAACGGGCGCTGCGAGAACCTCCCTGGTACTTACCGATGCCTCTGCAACGAGGGCTTCATTCACTCTGCAGACAGCAAAAGCTGCAGTGGTAAGTAGTAGAAAATCTGACTTTTGCAAAGAATTAGTTTTTTGTTTTTTTTTTAAATGAGAAAATACATTCCTCTGGTTTAAACCATTTCATTTACAAATGAAAAAAAATCTTTTCTGCAGACATTGACGAGTGTGCGGACGTTCGACTGTGTGCTTACGGCCGCTGCATCAACACAGAAGGCTCCTTCAAGTGCCAGTGCTACCCAGGCTACCAGCGCACACAGGAGGGCAGCCACTGCGAAGGTGCAGATTACACCAAAATAACTTTGGTTTTGTTTTATTCGCATCAACTAGGCCAGGTGACATCCTCAAGCACAATTCAGGTTATTGTGGTGTCTGCACAAGATTTTTGGTCAAATATATACCACAATTAATTGTTTTTGTCTATAGCAAGAAGTAAACAATTTATGAAGCCTAATGTAATATTAGTAATGTTACACAATATATTGCTGTAGCATAAAGGACTTCCAGGATCACTTCCAGCAACAGAAAGAGCTTGTTTTCCTCTAAAACTCAGGGAATATTGCATTGATGTTAATGATAACATTTACTTGCTTTTGTTTTGGTTTTCATTCAAAGACATAAAAATAACATCAACTGACTTTATTTTATGCATATTTTATGTTGAATTTTGCACCTTCTTGTTGTTCTGCTGTAATTTCAGTAAATATAACTAGAAGACATCATAAGCTGATACACTTCTTGTGTACTTATTAAATGAAATAAGTCATTTTTTGTATGCATATTACTATGTTTTACATCTAAACAAAATTATGCTTGAAATTTGGCATTTGCATACTAGGTAACTAATATTTCTAAATGTGTACATAAAGTGTACAATTTCACGTATTTCAGTGTTTTCTCTCTGAAATAAAAAAGGAGTTGAGATCCAGTTGCTGAAAAGGTTTCAGAGACATGAACTGGTGTGGAAATTTGAATAAAAACGTTCCTCTGCTGTCTCTTCAGACATTAATGAGTGTGAGAGGCCGTCGAGCTGCCTGAGGGGCCGCTGCATCAACAGCATGGGCTCGTACCACTGCGAGTGCCAGAAGGGCTACAAACTGGTTGGAGGCAGGGAATGCCAAGGTCTGTATCTCCTTCTGAAAGGATGTAAACATTTGGATTTTTTTTTTGTTTTTGTATCTGTTTTCCTTTATTTATCACAAATCGTTTTGAATTTTAGAGATTTTTATTTTTGTGCTTCGTCTCTGGAATTTTTTATTTTGCGACGGTTAGGACTGAAATTCAAATACTCAGTACAACCTTTGTGATTTCCCTTTCAGACATAGACGAATGTGCTGCAGACAGGAACCTCTGCCAACCCTACGGCTCATGTGAGAACAGACTGGGCTCGTACATGTGTGTCTGCAATCACGGCTATGCCCTCTCAGAGGACAGACACAGCTGCGAAGGTACGTCGCCTGTCATTCTAGATGAACCACATTCATCTAGTGAACAGAACACTGAAACCTTCTAAATCCCAAAAGACTTTTTAGCATCATTTTTACAGATATCTAATAATTATTCGCTTCAAACTTTGCATTTCTACTTGCAGCGGTTCGAATCGTGACGGATGAGAAGAAGGAGTGTTACCTGAACCTCGACGACACAGTGTTCTGCGACAGCGTCCTGGCCATCAACGTCACCAAGCAGGAGTGCTGCTGCTCCATCGGTGTGGGATGGGGAGATCACTGTGAGATCCACCCCTGCCCCGTCTCCCACTCAGGTACCACAGAGGACGTAAATAGCAGAACCACTGTTTACGTTCATGATTCTGTTCAAAGTTTTGCTTTCAAAACTCTTTTTTCCCTCCAATGCAGCAGAGTTCCACTTCCTCTGTCCACACGGACAAGGTTTCTACGGTGAACAAAGACTCCAGTACAGCCTGCCCGCCTACCACGGTGTGTTCATTTAAGTTATAATACTATATAATATGCAAACGTCGCTAACTGTGCAAATTTAAAGCAACAATTCAGTTTGTGTTTAACATAAAGAATGGAAAAAGATCTAAGAACAGCGCAGAAAATACATTTTTAGCACTTGTAGCCTTAGCTGCAAACTGTTAGCAAGGTTAGCATTACTGAAAGAAAGTCATTTCTTTTCTTCTTTTCTGTCGTCATTTCCGAATACAGCATGTTCCATGACAGATGGTGAATGTTTACAAGGATAAAGCAAACACTTTGTTGTTGAACTCTGTGCGTCCTTCCTTTTGTCAGCTGAAAGTATTGCTCTCTCTCGCTCTTTCACAGAAGGAATTGGCTACATGCAGGACTCAACATGTAGAAAATATATTTTTTTATATAGATTCTTACATCTATGTAGTTCTTTTAACTTTTGATTGTTTTTTTTTTTTGCTTAAATTGTTCAAATAACTTTAATCAGTATGTTATGGTCAACAAAAGAGAAAAAGATTCATTTATTGAGTTTATAACCAGGCGATTCTAGCTAATTTAAGCTAATTCAGCATCTGAAGGGGGGTTTTTATAACTGCGAAGAGATCAAACCTTCTGCAGAATAACAATATTTAGTTTTTTGTCTGCAGATATTGATGAGTGTACTCTGTTTGCTGAGGAAATCTGCAAAAGGGGCCGTTGTGAAAACACACTGCGAGGTTATGAGTGCTACTGTCAACAAGGCTTTTATTATGACAGCAACCTTCTTGAGTGCATTGGTATGTAGTATCATGAAATTGTGAATAATTTCTGCATGTAGGACTTTCCAGACCCTTTAGTTCTTGTTTCATGTCTTCATATTTGCTCTCAGATGTCAATGAATGCCACGACGAGTCTCTCTGCACCAACGGACGGTGTGTCAATACTGACGGGGGCTTTTATTGCATCTGTGACCGGCCCTGGATCCCCGACTCCAGCAGGAAAAAGTGTGTGATGCCAACAGTTGCTGGTGAGTTAAAGTATCTCCCTTTCCATGGCTGAAACCACCTTTTTCTTAGCTTCTTCTTTGATAACCTTGAACTCTTAACTTTGTTGTGCAGATGTCAATGAGTGTGACAACCCAGGAAACTGTAAGAATGGCTTATGTGTGAACACAGTGGGTTCTTACTACTGCATTTGCTCTCCGCCCTGGACGCTGGCTGTGGACCGAAACAGCTGCGTGACTCTCGAGGAGCAGGCTGGTGAGTTCTCATTTGTCTGTCTTTGAAATCACTGATATTTCCATCCAAAACACCCAATTGAAAAAGTGTGTTTCAGCAAATACGCACTATAGTATAGAATTATCAGTAACTAAAGAGAAGTAGCAGCAGACATGCACCCACTAAATTTTCATTACTAATTTCTAATCTCCAGTTTTATTAAAGCTCTGACCTGCCTGCAGAAACTGATTTCATTCATATTCATTCATACGGCACCCATTGTTTTCTCAAGGCATTTATTCCACCAAGTATTCAGATTGTTTGGGAGCAATAATGTATTAAAAAAACAGCATTTAAGTTATTATTTCCTTCCAGTCATGATGCAGGACTTCACAGATATTTTTTTAGAATATTTCTGTTGTCTTTAGCGTTCTTTGAAGAATAATTTTCCATCCACCCTGCAGTGGGTGAACTGAACTGTGAGCATTAGCATAGAAGCAGTCTCCATGTTTATAGTTGACAGGATGTAGATAGTTTCTCTACCTGCCTCGAAAGGACTAAAATACATTTAAATGCAGCATTTTTCATGACAGGTAGAGGTTAAAAGCTCGGCAGGAATAAAGCTGAGCAACCTTAAAGTACTTTGTTCAGACTTTGCTCTCTCTCTCTCTCTCATGCAAATAAACCTCAGATTTATCTTGGATAAAATCTTTTGCACATCTGCCTAGTCTTACTTCTTCTTTAGACATTACTGGCATGAAGAAGCTAACTGAGTCTTCCTGACTCAGAACTGAGTCGAAAAAATGTGAGACATTTGTGTTTTTGGCAAGATCATCCCAGTCTTTGGCCAGTTTCTCGTTGTGTCTCAAAGTTGAACTTGCAGCACAAAATGTTTGTTTTTCTCAGCAGTGTTTTTGCTTTATGTGGAAAGAATGGGTTTCCTGTCAAAGTGGTCATATTTAGAGAACTTACTGTCAATGTCTGGCTCAGTATCTTAGCCTGCATCATGCTGTGTGTTTGACCAATGGAAAAGTTAACTCTCAAACTTTTCCACTCAAACTTTTGCACTTTGGTCGCCAAGAAAGATTATTTCTATTTTAATATAAAACGTTTGTTGAGTTTCCCTCCTGTCCAGTCACCTCTATGGCATGTTGCACTTGTTACTTACATTTTTTATTCCATCTTTCATTACATTACATACTTTGTTTCAATTTGTACCCGCCTTGACCTCAGATGATTTAAAGACATTTTTTGTAATCTATTTATTGTCTTTTGCAGAGAAATTGTAGGTATATGACCCCAATACATCTACTTACAAGAAGTACTTTATTTTTACTCACATCTTGTAGATAGATTTGGATAGCCTTAATTATGTGGCTTTCCTCTGGTTTTTGATCTACATATTAAAATTGGCAACCAGAATTTTAAAACTTAGACAGGTTTCTGAATGAAATTAATAAGGGAAGCTAAACCAGTTTTCAGTAAATCATAATTAAGCAGATAAAGAAGAACATTTTAAATGCTATTTTAAAAAGTCCCAAACCCTCAGTGATTTCTAGCATCACAGTTACTATAAATATACATCAGATGCATGGTTTCCTCTAGAAAACTTGCTAAGCCCGGTGCTCGTGGCGATGGCCAGTCATCCAGCTGGCTGCCATGTTTTTGAGTTAAAAAATGCTTAAAGTTGACAGGAAATTTTGAAAATATCACTTGATAGTTATGTGTTGTTGGAAGATTGAAGGATTAATATCTGAACACCAACTATAAAGTGTTAAAAATAGGCAACAATTTAAAGAAAAAACTAAAATAAATAAACTATGATAAGCCTGGAGGGGGCACAAGAAAAGCCTGGTGGCCCGCCAGGCTTATAATACACTGTGGGAAGGAAAGCCATATGGGAATTAAGGGCAGTTAAAGTCCATTCAGATGCTCAAACGTATCATTACTACATGGAAAGTAAATGCATGACATAATGTATCACATATGACAAACATAATGCCCTTCCAAATATTGCGTCCAAATTGTCCTTTGCCATTGCATGCACTGATATTGTGATGATTGCAATCTAAAAATCTGTCCAGCTCTTCTCTAAGTGTACGAATGATGATGATATAAAATATCTGGAACTGAAACTGATAATGAAGTCAGTTGTGACAGGTAAAGCCAATACATTACCTGATGCATATTGTTGAAATGTAGTCAACAATCAGGCCAAAAGCAAACATGTCTTGGAAGATGCATACATGCTATCAGGTGCAAAAATAGGTTAATAAAATAGAAACATTTGAATGTTTTGAACTTAAAAGCAAAGGTCCTCTCAACTGGGGTCTGCTGACCACAGCAGTCTAGAAGTGCTAAATGTATGAGAGTGAATTTGTATCAAAAGTATCCACAACCTCATCAGCAATTTTTTTTGTCAAATGGAGATATGTTAACAGATTTGTGTAAGTGAAGATTTTTTGTATAATATAAAAAACAATAGCTAAATAATTTCAAAATCATACATGAAAAGCCTTGTGTTCACGTTTTAGCTCCTAATGATAAAATCCAAATGGTGTCAAAGAGGCATCAACAAACCAAACAATGACTTGAACTTACAGACACAAAACAGGAGAGACAGAATGTAAAAATATAAACAATGTAAATCCAGCTTTGTTTTTCTTTTTCTTAGTCCAATAAATTGAGTGTAAAAGTATTCACAGCCTTGCATTAACAAGAATTTACTCTTCTGTCATTATGAAAACTACCAGCTTCCTCACGTGAGCTTCTGTGGTTTAAAAATACTAGATAATGTTAAACAGTGAGGGATCTTTTGTTTCTACATGTCAGCAGACTGATGATAGTCAATAGTGTGCCAATTATTAATAAATAGTACATATCCTCAAGCCATTCATCAGTGAATAAATGAATTAACATGTCTACTGTCGGAGAAACTCTGTTCCTGCACAGACAGAAAGTTCTCCATGTGAACTACTAAAAGTTCACTACTTTTAGTGGTGTCTAATCCTCTGAGTAGTTAGTCTGTAGACAGGTAGGTCAACGTGAAGCGGTTCCATCTAGCAGGTCTGGCTGGGAACGATAACTGGTTTCTGCCTGGATACATTCATTTTGCTTGAGCTAACTTTGCAACTGTTGCAGCCGCAGTATGTAGAAAACCCAAGTGAAGCTTTAGGATGTTTACAGGCCCAGTCTGCAGATGAATGTGCCACAGTCGGGTCATGTGTAATTACCTGAAACCCGATACTGTGACGCACACACAGAGGAGGTAAATATGGCTTAGTTATGACAGTCAGATAAAATTGAAGGCCTCAAAGTAACATGGTTTCTTTGACTTCCAGTTTGGGACGATAACTGTAGCGATGCAATAATGTGGGCGGATGTGAGAAAGTATGCTTTGTGAATATGATGTAGACTCTCTTTCTCTAAATTATTTTTTGTTCACATCACACTTTTTCTTCAAACTAGAAGAAAATGTTGTAATAATGATTACAAGGAGGCTTCAACCTCATAAACTTGACCATATGTTTATGCTCATAAACAGAATGCTTTGCCCCCTAGAGATTTTTTATTTTCTTAGCTAAATTTCAGCAGCTTCTTCTGGAACAAAACTCTCATTTTTAACTTCATTGATATCAGTTCCCCCTTTTTTTTCTTCTTCTTTTATTTTAACCACAGGCCAGCTGCAAGATTGTGCAATCTCCCTAAGCAGAATGGTTCACGTAGTAAAAAAAAAAAAAAAAAACTAACAGAAACCACATGTGGCTCAAAGACATTATTTACACCACAGTTTTATCTAAACCAGTCGAGTGTCACAGCTGTAAAAACTGTTGGTGAATCTAATCGGTGATCAACTAATCCACTTTATTTCAACCTGTTTTTTAGTTTTACAGTTGTTCAACCTCTAGACCGAGAGATGCACCTCACACACCGGCCTTAACAATTAGCTTAGGGATAAACAAGCACACGGTTAATGTCTAAAAAAGATTCCCAAATGGAGCATTTACCGCAGGGAAGAATTTGTTCTGCATTTTGTGGTGAGACGAAAGCCTGAGTCGACCACCTGCAGACTAAGCTCTGGCCCAGAAGCAGATGTTCATACTGTAACCAGTGTCTGTGGTGCCCTTTGCAGATGTGAATGAGTGCCAGGACCCCTCGTACTGTAAGAATGGGAGGTGTGAGAACACGCCCGGCTCCTTTCACTGTTTTTGCGACCCTCCCCTCACCTTCAGCGCGGCGCTGAAGCAGTGCGTCTATGACGGTGGGTAGAACTAGCTTGCCTTACCGCTCAGTCTGACACTCTTGTTTTCCATTGCAGTTCCTCCCAAGCCTTGCCCTGTCCAGGCTGTTTTTAGGACGATGTTTCTAGCTTTGAACCAATATTGCTTTTGTGTTGTAAGCATGTTTGGTCTTAGAAAGTGATTAATACACTGCCAAACAGACGCTACATGCACTCATGTCGTGTTATGAGCTTCTAATGATGCATTTAAACTGTCCTGACGACACAACACACATCTGTAATAATGTATTAGTGCTTGATCTTAGCTGAGGTCAGGGTTTTCCAAAAGCTTTATACTTGTTCCGGCTAGTCTAAAACCAGTTTCAATGTGTGTTTGTAATGCTAATGCACCCCCACAGCATGATGCTGCTACCCCCCATGCTTAACAGCTTAGTCATTTTTTGTTTGTTTTTTAAAAGATTTACTTTCACTCCTGCAGCCAAGTAGCTTAACGCAATCAGCTTGCTGAGTCAGAATTAAACAAGAAGTTTATTGGTAACTTCTCTACAAAGTCAACAAAACCTTAATATTTATCCATACAGAATAATCAATGTAACCACTTATCATTTATTTAGTATTTCTCTAACAAGGAAATCTATTTAATTTTTTTCCCCCAGAGAGCTCTGCCCAGGAATTCACACAATTGAATGAAATATTGCTAAAACTATAACTATTATTTCACAGTTTAATAATGGTAGCAGCTGCGACAGGATTTTCTAATGACACAAAATGTCTTTAATGAAGTGGCGCGATACAATAAAACCTGCAGGCTGTTGAGCAGTAGCAAATATTCAGTGAGCCACGTCATACTGTAATCAGCTTCACTTATTTACTATTAAATATAAAACTTTTTAAAAAGCCGTTTCTGTCTTTATATCGTGACAGTGAGTCTTTATTATCTTTTGTTCATTTACGATGCAAAAACAAGTCATTGTGGCTGCTTTTGCTTTACAAATTAGTGTGAAATGTGTAATTTTAGGAATCCGAAACGATGTTTTTACTCACACTGATTACCTATTAGGTAACACTTTATTTGAAGGGGGTTGAATAAGACTGTTATGACACTGTCATAAACATGACATAACACCTGTCATGAACATGAATAAGCCTTCATGAATATTTATGACTGTTGTCATAAAGCGTCATTCGGTAAATTATGACACTTTTAATGCAAAGTTGACATTATTCAAAATGTCTTTGTTATGACAGCTTGACATTAACCAAGAAATCATTACTGTTTAAACTTTACCTTTAATAACATAAAGTTACCTAATTTTTAAAGTGCAATCAGTAATACTTTTATAACAAATTTATATCAGTAATGATTTCTTGGTTAATGTCAAGTTGTCATAACAAAGACATTTTGAATAATGTCAACTTTGTATTAAAAGTGTCATAATTTACCGAATGACGCTTTATGACAACAGTCATAAATATTCATGAAGGCTTATTCATGTTCATGACAGTGTCATGTCATGTTTATGACAGTGTCACGACAGTCTTATTCACCCCCCTTCAAATAAAGTGTTACCAAATATTTTAGGGAATAAAGAAACAATATTTATTTAGCTTTTTAAAAACAGCTAATGTATTCTTACGATTTGTTTTTATGAGTTGTCTGAAAGTCATAAACCTTTTTGTTTTTTAAATCGTTCCCATCTATATAATGATTTCAGAACAGTTTACTGGTTTTGCTCGTTGTATGTGCCAATATGACCCGATTCACCCAACCATAACAAGCATTTACAGAGAATAAAACTGGCTTTACTTTCGTTGCTCCACTGATTTTTATTGTATTATTTTTCACACACATTGCCCTCTACACTTTGTAAAAAGCCTTGACATGTATTCATCTTATCTCTCATATAACATTTGGAAAGTTCAAGCCTTTAATTTGAGTAAATTTATTTAGTGGTAGAAAAAAAAATTATTTGCTCTTACAAAAAACCTCCAGTATTTCCAAAAAAAAAGTTATATTTAACTAAAGTGTTTTTGTTAACTTCATACTGCAATTGACATTTTTGATCACAGCATTTGATAAGTAATCGCTGTTGTTTTTTTTTGTGTGTGTGTGGCCCATTCCTCTTTAAAATGGGAAACCCAGGGGAACATGCCACAGAAGTATCACAAATACATCAGTCAGAAATAGATGCTCTTCTAAACCTTTGATCATTTTGTTGTTGTTGTTGTTGTTATTCCATGTTTAAAACCTGAAACCTGTTCACAAGAATGCATAAAAGTAAAATAAAAATACACCATAAGTCTCCAAAGTTACATCAGGAAAATTTATCAACACAAAATTTGTTTTCATATCGATTGATTTTCTGACAAGCTCTTAATTTTGGCTTCCCTCACATCATTTCTACTCGTATTAGATTAACTTTTGCTTAAATCAGACTTTCATTATTTTGTTGGGCAGAACTACATCACTTCACTTCATTATGGCAGTTCTGCAGAATCTGCCTTTCTCTTCAAATTCACACAGATTACTTTCTAGATTTTGTTGATAATAATACACGACACACTCAATGGCACTTTTACAAAAAAAATGATTTGCCTGACTATAACCCGTACTACTATTAAAGTGAAAGTAATAAACATTAAAAAGCACGTATATCTCTCCCTTATTTTTGATCTAGATCGTACTGCAGCCCACAAAGACGTGTGTTTCGAGCGGGTTGATGAGGGTCTCATCTGCAGTCAGCCCATCGACAAAGTGGTGACTTACTCTGAGTGTTGCTGTCACTACGGCCACGGCTGGGGGCCAGAGTGCAACACCTGCCCTCCCAGAAATTTGGGTGAGCTTCCTACAGGATCAGCTTGATCTTTGATTTTATTTCCCCCTCACTCCCCCCTGCCTGCTTTCCACCAACACGCTTCTTTGTTTTCTGTTCAGAAATGTTCAGTATTCTTTGTAAGATGCAACACGAGACCGAGTCGGATGGGGATCAGGATTTTCTGGCAGCTTTCGCAAACTACAACCCAGGTGAAATCATACTCTCTATTTGTTGTCTCCTTACTATTTTGCCATCTAGTATGTGATATTTACTCCTCGGTGTCTAATGTTTATGTTTTTTTTGCTAAAAGGTGACAGTTCAGAGGAGGATTCGGACGAATGTAGCTGTGCAAATGGCCGCTGCGTCCGCTCATACCTGGGTACCATGTGTGAATGTAACACAGGCTTTAGGCTAGACCACTCCCGTGCCCGCTGTATAGGTTCGTGTGTACATACGCATACAAAATAAAAATAAAAATGCAATAATGTGTGTACAGTGGCATACAAAAGTATAATTTTTCCTTTTGCCATGTGAGAACCATATACTTACAGGTTTGTATTTATAATGCAGAGGCTTTCATATTCATTCTTAAATTAAATTACTTTTACATGGACTCTGTTTTACTGACTGGTGGTTGTACTGGATTTTATATTCTAAACATGGAAAATACCTTTGCAAGTCACTGTACATCTCTTTACACTTTGACCTACAGTTTCTGGTTCTGTTTGTCGGCTTGTCCTCACTGACACTCGTTTGTGTCTTCCAGACATTGACGAGTGCGCGGAGCCGGGCCCACGTACCAGCCCCTGCAAGAACGCTCGCTGCGTGAACACTTTCGGCTCGTACAAGTGCTTCTGCAAACACGGCTTCATGGCCTCGCGCCGGCAAAACGTATGCGTGCGCCGCAGAACTCAGTAAGGACCCTGGTGCCACCTGGACGGCGTACGTACACGCAGTCTAACACCAACCCAGCGGACATGCCGTCGCACACCTCCCTGTTCTTGTGTGGCTGCGTGAGCCACTGCGGACCTGAAAACACGGTTCGCCGTCGGAGACACGTCTTCGCCAAGGCCGGTCTGAAATGTATGAAACGTTCTAGTTCCCACCAATTCACTTTAAAAAAATAAAAATAAAAAATTATCGAATCACATTAGGATATTTGTTTATTGGTTAATTTTTTTGTAATTATTGTTTTCTAAACTGTTTTTTTAGATTAATATTAAAGTGTATATTTTTGTGATTTTTGTTTTGCTGACACCCCCCACTTTGCCACATTGTTTTAATCACAGTTGGAGCTTGAAGACGAGCTCTAGTTTTAAAAAAAGAAATTCATCTCAAAGATCTCAAAGAATTTTTTTTACATTCCCCTGTAAAACCCACATCCTGACATGTTTAATAATAATACATTACCTGAAGTGTATTTTCTACAGTAATTATTACACATTGTTTAAATTGTGTTTTTTGTACAGTTTGTTCTGTGGAATGACCCCTTTGCTATTTTATTTGTTGATGTAAAGTATGAAAAAAAAAATTTGGATTTTGCTATCGTTTGACAAGTGCACCAAAGTGGACTTTGCAGAAAAGGAGAGGTTGAGACGCAGTGGGAGTGTAGTGGAAAATATTTGCGAAATGTACCTTCTTCTGGGAAAAGCCATTATAATTGCTGAATCAAATTATTAGCCAAAGAAGTTGTTGGGGAAGAGAGAAATTTAATTAAAAAGTCACTTTTAATTCATTTGTGTATGATTTTTTTTGTGTTTAGGATTAGACACTCTAAAAATAAGCGCTTTCAAACTCTTATTCACTCTGGATAATTTTGCACAAGTGCAAATTACAGCCCATAAAGAAAATAATCAATAAATATGAAACTATCGATATAAATTAAGAGTAAAAAAAAACACATGCCACATGGTAGGAATTGAAACCTTATTTTGATTTATGAAAGTCATGTTTAATTTAAAGTACTTTTTCAAAAATGTTCAGTATGAGTTTTTGCCGTTGCGCTACAAGATGTCTTTAATTTTAGATGTTTCTAAGGTGCCGAATAAACATAACAGCATGTATGCTCGATAATTTCATTTTCCAAGATTTCCACTTGAGAATTATTCAAGCCAATAAATTAAAATCAAACAGCATTCAGAGCAGAAACTGAAAATAGATAACAAATGATTGGATAGGAACAAAATGGGAGCCGATACATTGATGAGGAGGCAGACCATGATGTGCTGATCAGTTTCATAATGATGCCATCTTGTGAATTGTTTGTGTTACTACAATTCCTAAATCTAATCTAGTAAACTGAATGTTTCGGACTTTACAGGAAAGGTCAACAGCAGACGTACATCGGATTATGGTAATCAGAACCTATGTTTCTGAATCTTGTGTTATTGGACACAAGCCTGATTTAATTAAACGTTTGACTCAAGCAGCAGGAGAACGGGGTTCAGACAATTTTACAGGTCATCGCTTTTCCTCACTGAACTTTCTGGAGTCATCGGGCCATTTCAGGAGCCATTGTTGAAAATGGATACAAAATTTATGAGTTTTAAACACATTTCCAAAATAGTCAGGTCCTGCATAAATCTGACAATTGAGTAATCCTTGGTTGGATGGATGGATCTATGAATTTACAACAATATTATACTATCAAAATAGCCTCTAAATAGAATAAGTGAGATGAAAACATAATTTGTAACACCTAAGAAGTGCATATGGCCAGATTTATGCATAAGCACATAATGCAAAACAAATCAAATCAAAGCCACTAAAAGGAAAAACCAGCTCCTGTTGCAGGGTTTCCCTTAGTGTATTATAAGCCTGGCGGGCCACCAGGCTTTACCTGTGCCCCCACCATTGCGTATTTTTTTTTTTTTTTTTTTTTAATGTTTGCATTTGTTTTTAAGACTTTATACTTGGGGTTTAGGTATTAATCTTCCAATAACACATAATTATTAAGGGATATTTAAAAAATTTCCTGTCAACTTTAAACATTTTTTAACTCAAAAACTTGACAGCCTATTGGATGAATGACTGCCCTAGCACCAACCACCGGGCTTAACAAGTTTTCTGGAGGAAACCTTGTGTTCAAATACAGGAACATCAAATTACCCAACACAAAGAAGAAATATTTATTTGACATTTCCTTGGTAATTTTTTCTGGTTTGTTTTCACTTTGACTTTTTCCATTTTGCATTATTCATTGCAATTTGATTGAAAGGTCTCCATTAAAAAGAAGAAGCACGAGGATGCCGACAGAATGTGAAAACAAACATTGGAGCGTTCCCAGGATGAGAAGGCTGACAGTAAACAGCTGACACAGGATCTGACTGTCTGAAGCAGCGTCTAACTCTGACTGAGAGACAGATTTTTCCTGTCTTAAACAGGACCAGTGAGAGCAAACACAATAAGTCATTTCACAATCAGCTCCTTAGTTTATATTCACTTATTTACGTTGATATAATTGGGTCTTTCACATAACAATCTCAGTCTGTGTTAAAAAGTCCCTCAAAACCTTAAAATTTACAAATAGTTCACCATCAGACATTACACTGAGACCTGAACATAACTTTACACAAAAAAAGAAATTATTCAAGTGAAGAAGCACCTAGATTCACAGTGCACGATATTCATACGTTGTTCTAACAAGTAAAATGTGCATTTGTTTTAAATCACTCCCTAAATGAAGTCCAGTGCAGCCGGTTGTCTTTTGAAAGTCACCCAATTAGGAAAATGAATCCACCCGAGTATAAATAAGGATGTGCCAAAAACTTAGGAGTTTGTTAGAGAATATTTAGTTATTTGTAAGCTTATTGCTTAATATGAGCAATAAAAGTGACGCATATGAAAGAATCTCTCTGGTCAGATGACACAAATTTAATTCTTTGGTTTCATTAAAAAAGAAAAAAATGTTAATGCAATTTATCTCAAGATAAATAAAAATAGATGTTGCCATTTTCAAAATGGGCCAAAAAAAGAGTAGCAAGCATTATCCACTAGAGGGAGCTGCTGGTTAGTTTGTGCAGGACAGAGATTTCCTGTGATCCCTAACGCTTTCATAACCAACAGCGAGATAAGATGGAGCCAAATATGTTTTATTACTCCATTTCACATAATTTTGGTTCACTGGGTACCATAATGGTTTTTATTTCTGTGTAATAGAAACTGGAGGACAGACAGTGAGCTTGACTTTTGTTTTGCTGATTTAAAAAAAAAAGAGGTGTCATGAATACCAACCTCTAATGGATGGTCCTCCTCAATCTGTTAGAATAAGCGAGTCACACCACATGAGAGTGGTGGCTCAGCTTCTTGCTGTCCTGGTTTCATTCTGTCTAATAATTATATCTGTTTAAAACTGGAAGTGTAGGGTGACCTACAGCAACTAGTTTAGGGAGAGAGAGAAAAAAAAGAAACAGGACAGGAGAGTCAGGGGATGAGAAAAAGAACCAAAACAGAAATAGCATACTTGTCCTTGAGAGACGACTCAAAAAGTTGATGTTGAGGATATAAATATCTTGAAATGGGTCACAGTGACCGGAGTATAACCCTCTGGGTGATGGCAGTAGACTGCAGCTACTAAACTTTTTGTAGTCGTCTGCAACTTGTGTTGGTTTTGTGGGACAAATGTGGCACCCAAAAAAAAAAAAAAAACTGACGCTGCATCTAAGTATCCAGCATCTGTTATATCTGTTTCTATGCCAAAAACAGAGCAGAAAAGACATTTAGAGCTGTTTCGTCTTACATGCTTAGAGAAGAGATTCACCAGTTCAGTCACCAGTATTGATGGGCGATGCAAGAAGAAAACCTGTTTCTTAACCACTAATCAAAATCTGGGTTTAGAATGTTTTTGGTTTTGTTCTTTTGTTAATTGTATTTTTACACAAAGATCAATTTTTTTTATTTTTTATAATTTCTTATCTTGAGGAACAGTATCAGAGATGTCATGAGACAAATAACAAGATGCACTTAACTGCACAAGAAATGAGGAACTATTCCATTTATATTATACTGTATTACCCAGGATTCCTATGTTTCTGATAATAATTATGCCAGTGATATTCTGCTCTATTGCTAATTCAGGTTCACTGAACACCGTAAGCTGTCTTCTATAGCAAGATACCTGTAGTTTTAATTTATAAATTCTTATAGTATATTTTTATTTCACACCAGTTGTATTGTTTATATTTCTTTTCAGCTTCTAAAAACTCTTTTGTTTATTCTTTAACTTGTGAAGAGTGCTGTATAAATACATTTTACTTACTATTTACTTATAAAACAATGGATAAATGTGAAAAACATCATCATGTAAACTGTTATATACATAAGGGTTCTATGATGCTGTGAGCTTGTTTCTTTTCCAAAGGATCCTGGGGCCATTATGAAATCTTTTAATCTTGGAAAGTTTACATAAAAACATAACCTATGCTTTTGCTAGTCTTTGGGTCTTTCAGTAAGAAAAGCACCCAAAGTACATGCACAAATGAAAACAGCACTGGCTTCCCAGAGAAAAAAATCACAAAACTCCAGCTTCTTCAGTGTGTCAGTGTTTTTATTTTTACACCTTAATACAGAAGAAACAATATTAAAACTTTAATTTCTGTTTAGAAGATAGCGTTTGCATTCAGTGGCAGGTTGCAAAAGCAGAATACATTCATGTCTCATTCAACACCCTTCACCTTGTGCGACCTTGTGCCAGATAATTAACTCCAGGGAAGCTCAGCGGCTCCTCCCAATTACTTAGGACTGGAGCCATATGATTCAGCTTTCAGGCTGTGTAGATGTAGAGCCAAAGCAGCTTCACCAACCACCCTTGCTCCCATCCCCACCCTGGTCATTGCATGCACCAATGATGACCCCCCCACCCACCTAGGTCCCATCTATAGTGAGCAGACAGAGGGGGTTTAGCTCAAACTGCTGCAATCTGCAAAATAACACAGTGCTGGATGCACTCTGGCAGCCAGTGACAGCCTTATATCCTGCACTCAGCTCTTTCCCTTTGTCATGGTGGATTGTGGATGAGCCCTATGGTGGTTCATGGGTGTTTGAGCGAAGGCTGGGAGAAGGACCAGGGCTGTAAACATGGTTTCTGTGTTTATCCATGCTGTTAATGCACACAGAGACGCAACAGGAACAGATGACGTGCTTTCATCCTTAAGTACTTCTGCCACTGAAGGCACTGGACAAAGCCAACTTGATGAAAATGAGTAACCTCTCATGTTCACCAGATAATCATTCATATTTAAGGTGGCTGCAGGCAGATTGGATCCAGTTGATCAATAAGTCAATATAGGCAGAGGTTTTTGATATCAGCCATTAAAACACAAAAGAAATCACCGTGAAAGTGGACTTGCAGTGAAATTTACAGCTGATGTAACGAAATCTACTGAAAAACTCCAATGCAAATGCAACTTCAGAGTTAGTGACTTTACTTATTCTGAATTTAGATCTGTTTTGTGTTTTTATTTTCCCCCTAAAAATACCTTCTCAGGGAAATGGGTAGTGGAGTGTAGCGTCTCATCACAATTCATTTCTGCTAAATCTGCTGTTGGAAAAATTGATGAAAATACAGTCAAATACAGTCTATTCAGTGGTGCTTTCATATGGGATCTCTTTAAATTTTGTACAAAAAAAAACAACTAAAATGGGTAAAAGTTTGTGTCACATGACAAAATTGAAAAATAAACTACATCCGTTAATGTATTTTATTAGGATATTATATGACAGACAAATTTACATTGTTTTAACAAATTACTTAAAAAGTGCCTATAAAAAGTATTCAACTTCATGGATGTTTTACCCTTCAATGCTTTTACAAATGAATTATGATCAACAGATTTTGGTATGCTTGACAAAAGACAATTACAAAACAACATTAATGTCAAAGTGAAAACTAGTTAAACAAAAATAATGACACTGAAATACAAAAAAACACATGATTGCATAAATATTCACCCCCTTTAAAGTAACCGACTTAATTCAACAGTGGTCCAGACAATTGGTGCTTGCAATCAACAACATATACTTTCCAGGTTTCTATTTGTAAAAGTTGTTCATATTAATCAGTTGGTCTATATTATAAATGGCAACAAAATACTTTGAGGTTTGTTGTTGTGACTTCACATAATGAGAAAAAATTAAAGGGGCATGAATACTTTTGTAAAACACCTTATTTTTAAGGTGCATGTGTGTAAACAAGTGTTTTAGGCACATACACATTTTGTTTAAATAAGCAGCATCTTGGCTTATCTCATTTTCTTCAACAATACTAAAGTTATTGCACAAAAAAAACAAAAATGTTTGAACTGCTCTGGTAGAACACGCCAAAACTATTTAATGACCCCTTTAGCTGCTTATAATGAAAGGCATGCTATTTTCTGAAAAGCTCAGCCCTCGATAAAAGACCCTTCATGTCATAAAAACTTCACCACCACCACTTTGTTGGTTGCGCTACACCCATACTCACAGATATAGTAAGCACCCCAACCGAACACAGGCAGCAGAAGAGAGCATAAATTATCCTAAAAGTAATTTAGATGTCAAAGTTTGGGTGTCTCTGAGCCCCTGTCAACAGGCTACTTTGAGTCAGTTAAGACTTTTTCAAACTGAGCTACTACAACCATGAAATTGCTTTTATTATGGTGCTGTTGAGAGCAGCACAGAGGGAAAATGCTTTATCCAGTCTTGAGGGGTCTTTTGCAGGAGGATCCTCTGGGCCTTTATGAATAACCCAGATCTTGATGACTTACCCCGTGACACGCCAGCTTGCCAGGTGCTGCATAGTATCTCAGGAATAATTTAGAGCAACTGCAGGCTCTACAAGATGAAGTGAAAAAATGCTGAAGAAGAATCTCAAGAGAATACTGTTTGGATTTTGATTTCTAAAGAGTAATTGCAGGAGCAAGACAAAACATTGTAAAAATATAAGCTCCTTTTGTCATGCCATTACTCCAGACTTCTGTGAATTTTGTTGTGTACTCCTACAAAGTAAGTGGCTAAACAGCCTCCTTGTTCAACTGAATCCTGCTAATGACCTACTTATTTAATTCAGGTTTGTTTAAGCAGATGCCATTCTAAAAGCTGGAGTTTGGGTTATAAACAGCTTTTAAACAAAGATTAAATTTCACGTAAATAGGTGTCATCTGAAAGCTATTGTTTGCACTGATTTTATCTTGGTGTGTCATCCTTTATCTTGGTATATCACATGAAATACCAAATATAGAAACCCGCTATAGTTTAAGGATATTAGTACATCACTCAGACTGTATTTGCATACTTTCCATTGATATGTAAATGTGAATGGTTTCAGTTTTAGCACCAGGGACAGCACCACAGCACACAAACATTTGCCCAGCACATCTTTTTCTCTCAGACTTGAAAACGTGCTTCCCATGTGACCGTGAGCGGTCAGAAACCCACCCACACATCCACCCACCCTGCCAGCCACCTACACCCCACTAAACTACCACACTTTTTCCTTTCTTCTCCCCCTGTTGAACGGGAAACACAGGCAGTCTGTGAGGTTTGGACGGCCCTTTGGATGCCGAAGCGGGGAGGGGGCTGGAAGAAAGCTGCTGCGGATATCCGTCTTTAAAAACCTGCCACAAACAAACCCCCCCAAAAAAGTGTGTGGGGGGGTCTTTGCGTTCGCCTGGTTTCTTTTTTCTTCCTGTCCCTTCCCTGCTTACGTTTTTTCTCTCTCTCTCGCTGAAAAGAGAGTCTGGTTTCGTAACGTGCTGCTGCTACCAGTGCAGCGCGGAGGAGAAAGAGGGGGAAAAAAGATTTTTTTTTTTTCCCCAAAGATGCGGATTTAAAGGAGAGACGTTATCAGTGTCACCTGGTAAATTTGTAACCGTCAGATTTGAAATTAGCGTAGCCGCGCGCGTGCTAGGAGACGACGACGTATTTTTATTTGTATTTGTTTTTTGTTTCTTTCATTCCCGTTGAACTCTCCGATATAGTGACATTACAGAAAAATACCATACTGCCTTTTTTTTTTTTACAAGAAGACGGAGAAATAAAGAGGTAAGTGGGATTTTTTTGTGTGTGTATGTCCTCACTATAACCAGCAGCCTGCCCATAATAACAAAGCTAATGAGGAAAAAGATTGGAAATTCAGGTGACTGCTGCTAGCTTGGCTCTACCGTTAGCTTTTTAACTCAATAGGTAACGCTTCTGTCTCGCTTTTGCTGTAGCTATAGAAGATATAACCAGTCTGCACACATTTCTCGTATGGTAGCTGTCTTGTTGGGAAGCGTATGACAGCACCGCTTTACGATAGTTTATTGGGAGCCATCTCCCTGTAATCATGTCTCTTCTCGCCTTTGTTTGAATCGATGTCAAACGCAGCCACATTTTTTTTTATCTGCGTGTTGTGTTCAAGCCAGCCTGTGGATCTTTGATTCAGGCATCTGCTGCTGAACCAGCCAAGCCTTGTTGCTTTTGTCCGGCTATTTTTGCCTCAGAATGATGGCATCTTGCAGAGCTGCCTTTTCCCCTCTTTCAACACTGGTTATGTTATTATGTATAGGACTGAGATTTACGCTGCGAGCTTGGCCTAGACTCTGTGACTCATATAGGAGGGATGTATCAGGTTAAAGTATTTTATAAAAGGAGGCATTGTGGTAAAACTACTGCAAGCAAATTCTAGTGGTTGAGCACGTTGTTTTTGAAATATTCAAGTTTGCCTCATTCTTTTTAACTATCAGTGTCACTGATAGCGCAGAGCTGACATGTACCACGTGTAGAACAGGGCACATAAACCCAAATAAAAGCTGCAAGAGTGGGCTGGATTGATGAAGTGGTGGTGTTTACTCTATATTGTAGTTAATTTTTATAGCTTTTAACAATTTGGATTGATCTGGTCAAAGGCAAGCACTGAATAAGACTTGAAAGTTATTTTTTAAAAACTAACTTTTTATTTGGACGGTGCTTGATGATGAGTGCAAAAATAAAACTTGTTAGCTAGTTGCAGTGTTACTGCTACCTATTTTTCTTTTCATGTTCAATGACTTTTAAGCCAGCTAGAGCTTGGGATATTTATTTCATGATACAGTATTTTAATCCCCCTCCCCCATCCCATTCACCCACTGAACCCTGGAAATGGCTTTTAGTGGAGGACTACCATTGGATTTGCATTTTAGGAAATAGTGCAGTGCCTTTATTTTGGTTAAATATTACGATAGTGATGAACCACATTTGGTATACTACTTCCCCTCTGCCATTAAAACAATATTTCAGCACTCCCTTTGACTTTTCACAGATATTCCAGTCATTCTTCCATGTTTTTGTCCCCTTTCCTAAGGATTGTTTCACACAGCCAGAGGATAGCGTATTCAAAAACTGAACAGTTTTACATTAAGTAACTGTTCTTGAGTAACACTACTTCAACATATTGTTACTCAAGTAAAAGTAGCAAGGAATCTTCTAAGAAATCACTCAAGTATACAAATGTATTTTGTAAAATAAAAAAGCCACTCATGTACCAAATTGATCATAAGTTTTGACAGATTCAAAATTGTCCAATTGGATTTGTAGGAACATTATATAGTCACTTGCAAAATGCCAACCTGTTCAGAGGACATGAAGAAACTTGTTTGTGTTATAAGCATTGCTATGCTGAAAAGAGCTGAAGAACTTGAAGGTGGAATAATTAAAAAGCATCAATTAAGTAATTTTCAATTCAATAAACTATTCTGAATGTACGTTTTTTGCACATGTAACACCACTAGAGGGCAGCATGATACGTTGTTTTTTGCTCCATCTCACCTGCTTTGATATTTTTCTGTAGTCGGACTAAATCTTACCACAGGTTGTATGTTGATCACTTAAGCAGAGCTCTTAAAAGGTGTGGTTGAAATCTTGCCTGAACAGCCTGTTTTGATATGACAAAGCATTAAGGAAAAATGTTACTAATCCTGTGTAATTGTCTTTCCGAACAGTAAGTGCTCTTAGAATAATTTATTGGCCCCTGTGAATAACTTCGGTTCTTCTTATGGCTTATCCAACTTTTCTGTGCAAACATCCCCTTTTCAGCAGACTTGTGGAGAAGTCTGATTGTACTTGTGATTAGTAATGTACATTTGTAGAGTTTCATTTAGAGGTAGAAAGAACATTAGCAGCACATTGCAGGATCTGTTTGAGCAACTTAAAGGTTGTAAAATGGACATATTACTTCATTTATTTTTATTTCAACCATATTTTAAATTTAATTGCCAAGTATGCATGTAGAGTTAAAATGTTTTTAAAATGAACATGTTCATGAGACTCAAATTCAATTTCTTTTCAATACATATAGTTCATGTCGATAATTAATTCCTCAAATCTTACAAACATTATGGTCATTCATTATCTATGGGGTTCATAAGTTCTATAAGCTTTATTAGCAAATACTCCAGGTGTATATAAAGTCAATATTAAAGTGTTGACATGGCAAATATTGACTCTTCATAGCTCTTGCAATTAAATGTTACCAGATGCAATTTCTCTCTCTCTTTTTTTTTTATGTTTGGTTTTTTTGGAAAGGACTTTGTGGTTTTGACCTGTGGAAGGGGCTGCATTTTAAAACTTGCTTGCTTACTTTTGCTTGTTTTTGATTATTTTCTTTAATAAAAATGTTGTACTGAGTACAAATTGGATGAAAATTATTTCCTAAACTCTTAGGCATGTAGGCAAAACTTATTTAGAAACTTATCTCTTGCTTGATAAAGCCAGGAATAAGTTTTATGCAGAAAAATTACTGATTGGGAAGGAAATACTGATCAGAGATCAAGAGTTGGTTGTGGCTTGTTTCGTGACTGCAAACAGCTCAAAAACAATACAAGGACCGCATTAGTCGAGGTAATCGCTAAAGTTGACCTAAAAACATTTTTCTTACAGCTTTCACAAATTCCAACATGAACTACATGTATTACAGTCAGAAAACACCAACTCATTGGCTAAACTTTTGAAAGTATTTGATTATATTGCTGATTTGCAAAGGTTGTTTACTTGGATCCTGAAGGGTCTTGGAAAATATAAATTACCATATTGTAGCCCACATTAACTTTTAACATTCCTTACTGGAACAGAACAAAAATGTCTCCATTCATTACTGAACTACATGCATAATGGAACACAAATCACGATTTGGTATGCATTCAGATTTTGAAAGTCATAAGTTGTTATATTTACATTGCACTTCAAAATCAATCAACAGTTAAATAATGTATTTCAATTTTGAAATAATTTGATTTTATTGTGGTGCTGAGTTTTGTCTATGTATGATTACTTTGCTCCTGAAGTTGTTTCAGATGAGTAAATTGAGTTAAGTGAAGACAGCATTTCAAATCAGTTTTTTTTTTATTATTATTGTACACTGACACAAAGTTTTGGTTCAGTTCCACCAATTTTACCATTCATACTCAGTTCCAAACAAACATTCTGCATGTGTTGAGGCATAAATCAACACTCTATTAGACAGGAGCTTACCGGATGTTTTCAGTCCAAATATGTGTCTGGTTACACCCCTAGCATCTACAGCTAGCTCTTTCAGGTCTAGAGGCGTCTTCAGAACCGAGACTGGGTCATTCCTGTAAGTTACTGAGGTAAAACAGTCAAACATGCTTGTGAAGTTGCCAAATATGCTGAAAAGTCAATGCATCTTGACACCACATTGGTTTATATTTCAGCTTTAGTTGGATGACATCAGCAGCATATTCAATGTTTGGTTAGTTTACTACTAGTTTACTAGTACACAACAACTTGATTTTGTGTCTACAGTACTAAAGGTCTAAGCTGTGGTGGGGAGAACAGAAAATTAATCAGTACATTAACCTTTTTTTAACACACAAAGTGTATGGAAGGTTCTTTTTAAAAAAAGTAACAGAAGCTGAAAAAGAAAATGTACAAGAAAAAGCAAATGGGACAATCCTCATTATACGTAGTTTGTCTAAATGAAAAATGGTGAGTAAGCAAACTTGTGTAGCGGCTGAAAGGTGACCCGACACCCCCCCCCCCAGCAGTCTCTCAAGGATTTTCATGATGTGGCATGTTTCAGTAATTGGTCAGCAGCTGTTAAAGGCAGATTGATCAGATGTTCTTAGATTCTTGGCCACAAAGGAAGTTTTCCACAGTACTGTGATTTTTTTTAATTTTTTTAAATGGATAAACACTTGCTTTGCAGTGGCTGAAGCTTATACCATCTGGGCCTGTTTTCTATTTGCTTATGATTCTCTAGCCGTACTTACTCCTGGCGTCCAGACAGACTATAGAGACAGGAGGCAGAGGTGTCTGGGTAGAAATGAACAGGAACTGGGTTAAGGCCAGGCAAGCTATGAGGTCTGTGAGACTGGAAGCAAGTGTTGAAAACACTGTTGAGTAAAATACGTTCACCTCCCAGCGCCTTGGGCTTCATCCTGGGTTTCTAAAGGGAAATCCACAACACTGTCCTCATGTGAGTTGTACATTTCTCCTAAAACTACAAAAAGTCTGTCTCACACTATGCCATTCGTTTGATGTCATCTCTACAGCTGCATGATATTAGAAAACCACGCAATTTCCACCCTTATCATTTTTTTATGTGTTTCCAATACTCTTTGATCTGTAGCAGCTATGGTATCGTAATCTGTATCAGGTGTGGACGTTTACGGCGGTGAGACTCCCATCCAGCAGGCTGAATGTTTCACTGGCATGCAAAGTGTGAGATCATGACGCTTGGAATTTTACTAGCCAACAATTATTGCATTGCATTGCAAAAATTCAATTTTAAATATTGCACACACTGATATTGCTGTGACATATTGTGCAGTCCCACTCATCTTCAAAAAGAAGTGCAGAGTCCAGGCCGGCGGGGCTTTACTGAAAAGTCTCGGCTGCACATAAATAATGAGGACAAACATAATAAAAGATGGAGTTCTACAGGAGCCTCTGCAGTACGCTCTCACCAATTCAAGATGGTTCAATAATGGCAAACATTTTATGTGGATTTCAGAAGATCTTGCAGTCACTGAATAGCGTAGCAAATTAATACATGTTAATTGGTTCCAAAAGACTGGATGTAGTAACTGTAGATTTACTCACAGGCATCCTGAGGATGGAGACACTTCTATGTGTTTTGCAAAATGGAAAAAGCATTCTCTGAATGAGCATGATCTGAAATATTTCATTCTCTGATGCTTTTCCATTTGGATTTCTGTCAGTGCTGGTAATGGATGCTGCTAATGTGGGGTTCCAGCCCAGGACTCATTCAGGACAAGCACAATCATTTCTCTCCGGCTATTAGTTCTATTAATAACTTTCACTGTGGCCGTCCATTGAGCCATCCGGTAACTTGTTGATTACCATGTGGGGCAACTCAATTAGCAACATCCTAATCTGTTTGGATAAATAATTCGTGCCACAAAGCCCTTTTTTGTTGATCACATTAAATTTGTGTCGTCAGTATGATTACTCTCAGATCAGCTTACCAGAAAATATTACATTTTAAGCTGTTACTGTGAATCATTTAGGATATTTAAATGATTCACAGTAGGAATGAAAACAAACTTGCTTTTCAACAAATATTTGTGGACATATATTACAAATATTTCAAGCACTTATTTCTATAATTATAATAATTAATGCTAGTAAAAAATCCAATGTCAGAAAATGTCAAATATTTCCTAATATCAATTTGCAAAAATTATTTTTAATACAGAAAGCCAGCCTATTGAAATTTATGTCCAGAATATTTGTTTATATTTAGTCAGGCTTTGATTTACATGAATTATTGCATCATTAGTGTGAGGTGTAGGTATATCAGCCTGTGGCTCTGTTGAGACTTTATTGAAGCCCAGGTCGCATCTGCATTGTTGGCTCTGGTGTCTTGCGTGTCCCAATATTTACCTTTAATTAAGTATGGGGTTTAGGTCAAAGTGGGGTTCCTGTCATGGTCATAGTCATTGCACCAGCTCACACTTTCAAAAGTGTCAAAGTCCCACTGGAAGATGAAATCAGCAACTTGCTTTAGTCTTTGCCAGACTATCTATCCAGTCTGGGAAAGACTGGATATGTCGTTTTTCCCAGACTTTTTTCCTTTCCCTAAGGTTTCCTTTAATGTGCTTAAGTGCAATTATGTTAGCAGCCATCTTCTTTAGCTATGGTTTTCTGTGGTTCCCTCCCCGTGTGGAGGGTGTTTACTGGAGAACTGTCAATTCAGCAGTTGTTCCAGTGATTGTGTAGACCAAAACGTAACATTTATATAAAAGAAAAAACTCCCTTCTAATGGTCATATATAATATTCTAATTTTCTGAGAAGCTGAATGTGTTTTTTATTAGCTTTGAGCCAAGAGCATCAAAATTTTAAAATCTCTGAATATGTCAGGGTTTCCCTCAGTGTATTATAACCCTGGCGGGCCTCCAGGCTTTACTTGTGCCCCCACCAGGCTAAGGAAGGCTTTATAGTTAGTGTTCAGATATTAATCTCCCAGTCTGTCAATAACACGTAATTATCGAGTGCTATTTTCAAATTTCCTGTTAACTTTATATTTTTTTAACTCAAAAACACGACGGGCCGCTGGATGAATGACTGCCCTAGCACCCAACCACCGGGCTTAGCAAGTTTTCTGGGGTAAACCTTGTATGTTGTGGTGTAGTAATCTGGGTTTCACTTACTAAAATAAACTTTTTGATAGTATTTTAATTTATTATTATTTTTCTGGTATTTGTGTTATTGCTAGCACTTGAAACCGACTTAGCATGTCCATCTAAAAGTGTGGCAGGCATGTGTGATGGTCAGTAGAGTGTTAGATGAATGTGATGCTACAGGTCAACAAAGGACGACCGCTGTCCTATTCAGCGGGGCATTCAAGCTGGGATCAGCAGCCTGTGGATGAGGCCTCTGATGCATCTGTGCCTGTGGCTGCCTCATCTCTGCAAACAGGAAGGGCTTGAACAACTGGCCTCAATTCTCTGCTGACTCCTTCATTGTGTGGGGCCAGTTAAGTGTGGCGAGCTTTGTGGCCGTCTCTTTGGAGTCCATCTCCCCACACTTTAGGCTCATGAGTGTCACACACTCGTTTATTTGGGCTGCGTTCTCATTTCTAGGTGAATTTTTCTTCTTTGTTTCTTATTTTTGCTCCTTGTGTTGAAGGGAGTGGTTCTGTCTTTGCATGTATGTTTATGTAAGTGCGTATGTCTTCCCTATTCCCTTGGTGCACATTGGCATTGTGGCTGGCTAATGTGGATAGGCTTTATTCCCTGCAGACATCTGATTATGGGCTCTATTTCTCTTTTCCTCTCTCCGTCATTAACGGGTGCGGTGACAAACGGACCAGCTGGGCGAAGGGAAGCTGCAATGGAAGGGGAGGAGAGATGACGGAGAATGAAAGAGAAATGTGGCGGTGCTACCAATCATGCCGCTGGCTCTGTCCTGTTTTTTTTTTTTTTTGACCTATGTCATTCTGATTGCTGAATCTGTGTCTGCATGCTACAGTTTAGGTTGGGGTTCAACCCTCAGGCTGTGCCCCACTTTGGTTCCTTTCATTTTCAGAGACCTGATTTTTGCAAAACATTTGCTGCAGTTCTGATCTGACTTGGAAAGGGTTTACTTTATGAAGCCTCTGGAGCATATTTCAGAATAATGGTTAGTTGTGTACAATTTTGCCAACTTGCACCAATTATTATTGCTGTTTATTAAAAAAAGAGCGCTTGCTACATTAAAATTAGTTTTTGAAAGTTAATAGAAGACAGTACTGGACAGTAAGAACCATGTAGATTATACTATTTAAAGATGAAAGAGCAGGATTTTAAAGTACTTTCACATTGCATAGGCCAGCATGACAGATGTGTTGACCCATTTTCTATGCAGAATGTTGATGCCTTTGTGTCGATGAGGTGGATTTAGATTTGACTTTTCAGAAACACAATTTGGGTAAAAGGCCAAGCATGTGTGGCTTTTTTTTCCCACACTGTGTCGTGTTTCTGTGTGTGAGGATGAGTACAGTATCATAGTAGGTCAGGGGATTGTTTGTCTGATCCATTGAGGAGTGATTAGTGCAGACACACTGAGCCGGGGTTCTTCCCACTCATAGAGGGGGAGGATGGCCACTGCCAGACTCACTGGTCCGACTCCCCACCAACCCCCACCCTGAACAGCTCCCAAAACCAGACTACAAAGAGGACAGATTGGCTATGTGGCTTTTCCTTTTTATTTTATTTTTATAATGCACTGCAAAATAAACACAATTGGTCACATAATGTGTGAGCATTCCAGTGTTCATTTATTTTTTATCATCTGTCCGACATCTCTATTTACCTCGGTAATTCTGAGGACATGCACAACAAAGCATGGGTAGCAATTGAAGCTCGACTGCAATAGCAGTTGTGACGTCTCCACAATCAGTCTCCAATCTGAAAAGTAGTCAATATTCATAGCCAGTTTGCACAGAGGGGTGTATGGCCTTGGCCAATGCCTGGGGTGCGGTTTAGTTGAGAGGTGACAGGTCAGGGAAGGATGGGGGATGCGGAGGAGGTGTTTTTCCTTCTTTGCTAATCCCTGCATTTAGTTTCTATTCCGAGACACTTCGTAATCTTCTACTAATGGGATTTACCAAGCTGTGTTTTTTCAAACTTCTGTTGAAATACTGAAAGTTTTTCATTTATTTAATCAGCAGTACTTTACATTTAGAATGATGGATAAACCATTATATTGTGCAAAATTATTTGTGGCTACCTTTTTTTTCTTTTAATGTATTGTTTTCCCTTTTATTGTAAATGAGTATTGCTTAGTGTTTTATATTGGTTGTTTTTTAGACTACCCTACACAGTTTGTTTAAAATAGTTTGAAAAATGAATTAACACACTTTTTTCTTCAACAATTAATTGTATTGAGAGCTAGAATGATACTTTCCTCTTTCAGAAATCCTCACTTATATTAAGTTTAAGCTTCTGTTGGTTGAAACGTACCTTATCCATTTTTCTGTTTCCTCAGTGATTTCTTTCCATCATCTTGGTTTCACAATGATATCAGTAAAATTAAGATATAAAATAGCAGATTTTGGTAGGGAGCCGGTTGCCATTTTTTGTGCAGCAAATGTTGAGAAATTGTCCTTTATAAAATGCTCCTCATTTAAATGGGTTTTATTTGATTGACAACAGTCAATTTATTCTTGCTAAGAATAGAAATAATTATTTACTGTCAAGTTTTCTTGACAAGAAAATGGTTTTGTCTTTTGTGAATGTTTAGCACACAAAGACTGAGCTGTCTGAGCTGAATAAGCTGTGTGTGGAGACGACTTTTGTCGGTTGCTTGTGTTCTCTCTCCAAGTTGCTGGAATTTTAGCAGCTGGACTACTTTTTACATTCTGAGTCTTCCACAATAGAATAAGGTTGGATATATTTAGCAATGACGCATCACAATACCCAAGTTATGACATTGGTGCTGTTTACTGTCTGTAGGCAGTGGACATTCTGTCCTTCCTTTTAATCATCCATAATTAACCCCATTGTTTTCTTAAACCAACCTACATATTAGCTGTGTTGCCACCAGCATCAATAGTTGCACATTTGCAGTTTTATGCACTCTAGAAGCACATTCAGTGTTGGCTTTTAAAAAGGAATAGGAATTACTAGGCCTGTCACTACAACAAATTTTACTGGATGATAAATTGTCCCAGAAGTTATTGCGATAAATTTTGAAGAAATATAATGGTAATTAAATAAAAATAATGCAGGAACACATTTTCAAAGGTCGATAACCCTTAAATTCTAATGACCATTTAAATTGGAACTGGGAGACATTTCAAATGTCCAAATAAATGAACAACAACAAAATGTCTTCCAAAAAGGCTAGTTGAGACCGAAACACCAAGTTTTTGTTAGAAAGAAAAGGGAGAAACGATAAATCATGCAAATAAAAATGGTTTGTTCTAATTTATCAAGCGATTAATTGATTTATTGCTTATTCCGACAGGCCAAGGCATAACCTTTAGGCCTGACAGCTGCAGTAAGCAGGCTCTTCTTGAGCATCTGTTATTGAACTGACCTAAGCTAAAATAAATAAACAAGCTGTTGGGAAGTTTTTGCAAACTATTAAACCTCTACTACATGCATATCATCTTAAAAGTGTAGAGTCATCATTGATTCATGTCATGCACCTTTGGTTTAACAAATTTATACCAAGAACTCCATAGGATTGAGTGATTTATGCAAGGAGCTTCACTTAACCTTTGAGTTTCTGATGGTCTTACATTCCTGCTTACACTTAGAGGTATTTTTGTGTTACTTTAGTATGTGTGTACATGTTAAAGTCCTGATGCATTTATTATGTATATGTATGTATGCATTAGTTATTGTTTCCTTTATTTCAACTTTGGTAGTTTCTCCAAGAGTGAATTTAACTAAAGTAGTAATGCATATTGTTCTACCAGTAGGCCTGTCACAGTAACATATTAGAAGATAAATTGTTCCAGAACTTATTGCGATAAATGATAATCTTGTTGTTTTGAGACCATGTTCAAGTAATTTAGTAGTAATAATGGCACAATAATGCAAGAACACATTCTCAAGGATCAATAACCTTTAAATTCTAGCGAACATTTAAAGACTGGGACTGGCAAACATTTTAAATATCCAAAATGATTAAAGAAAACAGCAGAAACAAATAAAATGAATTATTAAGTCTCTTTATACAAAATTATCTTTCAAAAGAGGGCTAGTTGAGACCAAAACACCCAACTGAATACTTTTATCATCCAGTTTATGGTGAAAAGAGAAAAACGATAAATCAAGCAAATGAAAATGACAGTTTCTTTTAAATTATCATGCGATTAATGGAGTTATTGTTTACTGTGACAGGCCTATCTATCAGAGACCTGTAACAGCATCAACTGCTGTTGTCCAGGTGTACAGAGAGGAACTGGGTGACTGCCTGACTGACCTAGTGACTTAACTTATCTTAAGGTTTTTATCTGCTATCCTCCCTGGCAGTTGCACCGTCCAGGCTACTATTTTCATATACGCGCCATAAAACTACATTAAGTAAAGTTCAGTTGAAAGTTGTGCGGAAAGCAAGAGGTACCCTCTCTTACCTCTGCTCACTTAAATGCAAAGTGCCTAGCATTATATTTTTGACTGATAAAGTGCCTAGGATTATGTTTTTCATGGATTAGTTCTGAAAAACCTTTTAGGTTTAGCCGTGTAAATCATCTAGTGTTGTGTTGTCCTCTTTTTGTTCCATCACTCACTTTGGACGCGTTTTGTTTTCTGTTTCCTCTTTCTAGATTGAATGTGTTTTCCCCAAGCCTCGACACCATGAGCACAATCTCACCAACAGATTTTGACAGCTTGGAGATCCAGCAGCAATACAACGACATCAATAATCGCTGGGACCTGGCGGCAGAGACAGACTGGGACAATGAAAACAGTTCGGCACGTCTCTTCGAACGCTCTCGCATTAAAGCGCTCGCAGGTATGTTGCTGCGTTCAAGTAGTTCCCCTTGGTTATTAAAGCAGCTCAAACCTGTGATTTAATCAGATGCTGTCAGTGGGATTGGGTAGGGTGGGGAAACACCTTAGACTCTGTTTTGCTCTTTTTTAGCTCTTCCTGAAAGTTGTTTGGGACTCATTTCTGGTTAATGATTTGGGAGATGGTGTTTGTTTTTCTTTTTCTATTTGGAGCTTCATTTGGTCTTCATTGTTCTAGAAATGGAGTCAACCTTCGCTGATCTGGCTTTTTTTGGCTGACACTCTTATTATTTTTTTTCTTATTTGTTATCTGGTGATTCCTATTTTCAGCAGATTCAGATTTTTATTTGTATTTCTTCCTAGGATTGTAACACAAAGGAGGGGAGAAATGTTTTATTGAGGTAGATGTTGTGAATACAATAGAAAATGCAGGAATTACATGATTATCCCTGTTTATGCATAGAATTGTGTGCCTGTCATCTTGTTTGTATTCATGTTGAAGTTTGTGCAGTTGGCTGAGTTTACAAACCAGAAGTGGTGGGAGTTCTTGGTTTAATGCATTTATTGAATTAGAGTGGAAAATTTCCAGTTTTTTTTTTCAGTATTTGACCAGCCAATCATTGGTCGGTGCTGACTATGAGAATGTTTGATTATTTCAGTCTCTCGCTGGTTAATTTGTGGATCTAATTGCTTTTGGTTTAATCAATGTTATGAAATGTTCCAGTACATGGCAAGAGTGACAGTTGCTTCTGAATGTCATAATTTTGAAATTTAAAAAAGGTTTTCCAGGTTATTGATGACCAAGTATTTGTGTATTTTGCATTAGCATTATTCCTGCAGAACACACATTTTCATTTTTACATAGAAATATTAAATGATCCTTGACCAACCATAGCTATGAATAATAAAGTGTGCTGATCCACCCCTTATATTCTTTTCAAGTTGAAGTTAATGTCTTTTGACTGAATTAGTGATTAATTTTTTGAAAACTTTGAATTTATACATTCATATGCTAGCAAGTCAAGCTTGTTTGTGGCTCAGTTTGGAAGCTTTGAAGTAACTAATTTTTACGAATACACTGCTTATCATTATCAGATGACAACACACTCAGCGTTGAGTGAATACTTTTATATCTTTCAGTGTTCATTCTTCATTTTTGTGATAAGATTGTCCAAAATAACGTACGTCATCAGGGCTAGAGATATTGCACAGTGTGAATTTACTTTTTAGTCCTTACACTTACAGATTCACATCTAAAAAAAAATACTTTCTTTGATTTTTTTTTTTTATATTCAGGCAAGTAATTTCTTTAAAATATCAATTATGATGAAAAGGGCTTTTGGAGTGAGTTTCAGTCCAGTCAAAATCATAACCTAATAGTAATGTTCACAAATCTAATTAGGCTTTGTAGACTAGGGAGTAGATGCGATTCTTTTGTATCCCAAAAGGCACGAGCCTTTCTTTATAGGCCAAGACCAAAATACATCCAAAAGGAGGACAAAGCTGAAGAGCTGAGTAGTTGATCAGAGCAGACCAACTTTTGCATCAATGCTACAGGACTGATCACTAGTTCTAGTATAACACAGCTGTTGTATTGGATGCATAGCAGAAAATCTTGGCGACAGCTTTATTTTCTTTTTGCCTTTGATAATCTTGTCATCCTTTGGTATGCTAATGGATCTCTGTGTCCAAAAATTAATCTTTAGTAAGATGTTAAGAAGCACTTTTAGTTTTTCATTCATCGAGTTTATGTGTTTGAGCTGAAGAACATAAAAGATCTGTATGTCAAAAACTGTATTTCCAAAAGTCAAAACAAGTTGCAGTTTTCTGAAGAGCCCAGCAGAGGGGGGTAACAGATAGCCACCGTGGCACACATTGATATCTAGTAACTCCTACATGAGGACGGAAACCACAGTTACTTATAATCTTTGAGCAACCCTTCAGTTCAACAATTTCTATAAAATCTAATTTTACTTAGAAATGAAATTTAACAAACTTCTTCAGTTATTTGCTTGTACATCATAGTTTGTTTTTAGTCTCATGTTCTTCACTCATTTAAGTATCTTAAATGTCCATTCTTTGCATTTTGCAGCAACACACTCTGCAATACTGGTTGCAGTGGTCTTTCCAGAAATCCAGTGTGTGTGTGAATGCACCAGTCTTAATGCCTCTGATGCCCTCTCAGTTTAACAAGTGTGGGCTTGATGTGCACATTCTTTCACATGCTCTTGCAGCTATTCCCTGAAGGCTCAGCTCCAGCCCACTTTTAACAGCTTTTTTTTTTTTTCCAAACATCATCTACTCTGCCTTCTGCATTTTTAGAAGTGCTGGACTTTTCTATGTAATTTCTTTTTCTATCGAGATTCTACAATAAAATATTTGCCATATTTCTGAGCTAACCTGTCTCTTACATCTGCAGGGTGGAAATCAATGTGGTGAAGCGATCACCTGTGCTCTTTAGGTCACAGTTAAGAGCTTCCTTTTCCCTAATTTGCATCGATACCATCTTACCTGCTCTCCAGTGTGTGTAGCTCTAGAAACTTTGCATAAGTTTAAGCAACACCCTTCTTCACACTTGAGCAGTTATCCATGCAGTGTTTACATGCTGAAGCTCCCACACCTGGGAACAGCGAGGCTTTCAAAGAGCTTCAATCTTTGAAGAATTTCAGTTTCTTTTGGTTGAAGCTCATTCTTGGAAACATGGTCGTAACGTAAATGAAAGCGGTGTGAATACATACTCACCTTTTTTTTTTTTTTTTTTTTTTTTTTTTTATACACATTGCTTATAATTTCCACAAACTGCATCAAAAAGCATTTTGTCGGTTTGTCGGTAAATAAATTTAATGCATTTAATCAGCCTCTCATTTGCCCAATAATAATGGACTCTTGTTGGGCTTTTACTAAAGTATTGATAACATGAAGAAGCTGAGTAATAAATCTTAGCATTTTTTCCCCTCTAATAGTGCTTACTCCCCCATTTGTCTTTATCAGTTTGTCTTTTCTCCCTGGAGTTCATTCACTGCACTGGACATAAATGAACCATCATTAACTTTAACTCTTGCTGTCGGATGTTTCACTTTTGGACAATTTTTCCTTTTTAAAAAAAAGTTACTCCAGATTTATTTAGTTATTGTTAATCTTATTTAACATATTTCTCTCTATTTTATTTATGAATGTGGTACAAACCTCTTCTGATTCACAGGCATAAACAGACATGCCGTCTCATCTACATTTTATGTAAATAGGATTGTGCCCTTTAGGATACAAAAAACAGGCATTAGTATGAATTACTACTTTCCTCCCTGCATGTGTCCATTGCATGGCCTCTGTTCCTCAGAAGGGAGGCTGCGCTCCTCATTTCTCATTACTGTAGTCCCCCTCCATAAACAGCCAGTCACAAAAAAATCCCTGAAGCATTTTGTCCTTTAATGAGACCCATCCAGCTGCTACCAGCTCATCCGAACAGAGATCTGAAAACTTGACTTTTTGGCCTGATAACAGTTCTTTATATATACTGTCCTATCACACATTAAGCCACTTACTTTGTGCTATGGTTCTTAAAATTGATATAAACATTATTACATTACACTTTTAAATAACTCTTAGTAAGCATTTTAAAAATATTTTTCTTGTTTTTGCTAAAAAGAATGGAAACTAAAAATGTGTTTTGGTTGCACACTGTCACTTCCACCCTCTACATTGCAAACAGATTGTTGACAGTTTCAAACCTCATCAGGCAGGAAAGTACTCGTTGTGTTTCTGAGACTTTCTCAATAACTTCCTTCCTGTTTTAACGCCTCCTCGTAAGGTAGTGCTCATGTTTAAAAAAACAAAAGGGGAGATTGAAAGCAATCTAGAAAGTAACTGAAATGAAAGATGACCACACGAAGATAACATTGTGTAATCCAAGTAGAGTTTCTGTGAATCACCCTTTCGGTAAGCCACACCCTGATGGTGGTAGGAGCTAAAATGGAGTTAAATAATCCACCTCAAGGCAGACTGTTCAAAAGACTCTAATGGTTTAGTCCACCTCTACACCTCCTCCCTCCCCTTTGCCCATCCACCATGTTCTTCTTTCATGCTCCTCCCTCAAACACACCTTATGCAAATCGCACAATTTTCAGACTGCACAGAAGGCTTTGTTTACACAGCCATCCGACCGCGGCTCAGTGCTGTGCTGTGCTCTGCTGTTCTTCAGCAAATGCACACTCAGAATTTGGAGGGAAGGAATACCTACGGTTTCTTTGCTACAACCACAGCGGAGTGCAACTCCAGGCTTTTACTTTATTCAGAGGCCACAAATGTGGTTAAGTGAACAAGAGAGCACTTTTCTTTCTCTGTTTTGTTTCAAATTATTCTCTAACTTGGGGGAAAAAAGTTTTTTTTTTTTTTTTTGCCCATGCCACTCACCGCTGAGTTTTTCATGGATTGTACGGCATATGAAAAGAAGAACAATGTTTAAAGCATTTGTTGTGCCTTGCTGAAGAACACCAAGAAATCTTTAGGAAGAAAAACTAAAAACTTTGGGGGTGGGGGGGAAAGAGAACACTTTTGGAAATCTGTGAAAGGACGCACTGGATTTTTTTTTTTTTTTTTTTCATTTAGCTCTGCCGTGCTATGTTGGAAAACTGATTCATTTCGTCTCTATCAGGAATATTTAGCATAAGGATCTTAGGAAACTACAATGGAGTGGGATCACAGGGACAGAGACCCCTGTTTGTCCCCAGCAGCATTTGTTAACCAAGTACAATACTCCAACATCTTGGAGGGAAGATTTAAACAGTTGCAAGGTAAGAATCACAACACTCTTGTTTTTGGTTGAAAGTAATGGTTTCATTGTAACTGATGACCTTTTTATAGGTCCACTGGATTAGTAAACAAAACTGGTGAGCTTGAGCAAACAGTTCTATTGACGTCACAGTTTAGACTCTCACACCAAATTGTGTCCACTCGTCTGATATTTCAGAGTCAGAAGCATGGTGTTGGACGTTCCCCTTATGTTTAGGGTGGGAATTATTTAGTTTGGTTGTTTTTTTTTGGCCTTCTACTTTAGCTGGGCCTCGTTATTAGGTATGAGTTCCAAGATAGTTCTGAATTTTTCTGGAGTAAATGGCCTCCTGTGGGAATTAGAAGTATTCTACATTAGGAGAAATTAAGATATTCGCAGTACATAAAGAGTAGGCTTCAGCTCAGATCTAAAGCAGGCAGGCAGTCTGGCACCTGATCACTTGGCCACCTGTCCTCTCTTATCTCATTACAATACACCGCTCTGTCTTTAGCCAAAGCCTGAGAAAGCTGTGAGCTTCCACACACAAAAATTATCAAGGACATTGGTTGTGAGGCAGGAAACGTGTTCACTAGAAAAGAAAAAACAAACAAAACTTTAGACTAAAACATAGAATAGAGGATTTTTTTTTTGTGATTTTAGTTTCTGGAGATTATGGTATATGAAACTCTCATGTAAGACAGGAGTGTGACTAAAGATCATTTCCTTTTTTTTTTTTTAATCTTGCCTGTGGTTGCTCTCCGGATGCCATCTGAATCGGAGAGGTGTGCTCGAGTTTGCTTGAGGAGCACCACTGCTTGTTCTACATTTTTTAAATTTTTGTAGTGAACACGGCATTTCAGATCCTGTAAGATGCCGTATCTTTATCAACGTGTCGGTTTGGTGAAAGGATGCATGTTGTATGTAGGGTGGGATGTGTGAATTTCTGCACCATTAAAACACTTTCACACAAACTCAATAAATGCTTGGAGTAAAGATGAGATTCATACCAGTTTTACAACATTTTCAGAGTCAATCATGCAACATTGCATTCAAATAGGGACACATGCCTT
Source organism: Poecilia mexicana (assembly GCF_051168715.1). Taxonomy (NCBI): domain Eukaryota; kingdom Metazoa; phylum Chordata; class Actinopteri; order Cyprinodontiformes; family Poeciliidae; genus Poecilia; species Poecilia mexicana. The sequence continues at coordinate 3,126,087 of NW_028263383.1, read as the reverse complement.
AATCTCATTTTCAGCCTGACTGGCAATAACCTGAAACTGCGTGTGTAGCTTTTGGGGTTAGAGATCAGTCACCAAGTTAGGGCTAATAGAATGGGCTTTCTTTTTGTACGTTTTTTTTTTTGTTGTTGTTGTTGTTGTTTTGCAGACAAAGAAAGTTGTATTATGATGACTCATTTGAATCAGGAAGGGAAAATTAAATTATTTGCTTTTTGTAGTTTGTAGGTCATCTCTGGGCAGTATGGTCTGGATTAAGTTACCATACTATAAAATACAAATACATAGCCAGACGCATAAACACATTTTTGTAACACCCACTTGTCTTTCCAGTTTGACTACCCTCGCGCCTCATTCTTTGGGTCACACCCTTCTTGTGTTAAAACATGATGTCTGTGGGAGTCATAAAGAAGATACAAACTCAGTTTGCTGCTACACCATAATTTCAAATGGTTGAAACTCCAAAGGTTTTGCTTAATTAAATACGTAAAATCTGTTTTCATGCAAGAGAAATTTATCTCGCATCCAGTTGGATATCCTTAGCTCTTTCACTTTTAGAGATGACCTTGATTTGACCTGTATTATGTTTCCTAACTATATTAGAGCTGCACAATATGTAGGATATGCAGTCCTTATTGCAATATCACTGGCTGCAATATTGCAACCACAAAGGAACGATTGGCAGGCTATTATATTTCATGTACCATGTGCTAAAGCTCTGTGTTTTAATCAATTGCTGCTTTGGTGGACTTAGTTTGTAACTATTTGGATTTGGAAAGCTTATATATAGCTTATATATATATAGTGGTCACTATATGCGTTATTGCACTTTTCTAAAATAATATCCCAATGTCACATTGTCCTAACATCCTGCAGCCCTAGGATGGTAGGGCTGCAGGATGGTAGCGCTTTTATAAATGCATAAAAAAGAATCCAGCTTAGCAGCAACAAGTAAAGGTTAAACTGAGTTGGTACATGAGAATGTCAAAGACTGATGGGTTGAATTGGTGATAACAGGTTTTGATGATTGAAGTAACAGAGTTTTTGAAGGCTAATGTTACTATTTTCAAATTGATTTTACCAATAAAACTATAACCTTAAAGATCTGTCTTGGCAGACTCTCATTGAAATTGACCAATTAAAAAAAAGGGCTGCTAAATGGTCTGATTTTTCAAACATGTTGGGAGCTTCTCAGATTTCTTTGGCCACCAGCTCTTAGTCCGAGTCAGCTTCACTCTTACTACAGTGATTTCAGCCAGTGAAATCACTGTAGTATATAAGATGTAGCAATAGTGCGCTTTGCTAATTTTTGACGCATTATATAAAAAAAACTGACGACTCATGGTTATCATATGGTACAAAACACGCATTTTTCAAATGATTACTTACATTCCTCGTTTGAATTAAAATACACTACTACTGCCTTCTGTCAGTGGTCCTGTTTCACAAATGAATGAGAACTGTTTTAATTTCCTTTATTTATTTACACTATCCTTCTAATTCACCATTTTCTCTGTAATGTACAACAAACAATTTTTAGAAGTTCAGTTTACCTCAGTAAATGTCAGTCTTAGATGTTGGTGCCAAACTAAATGTTCTGTGAAGTTTGTTTTATGCGTTGCTTCATATATAAATACACATTAGGAGTTTTGTTAGACAACAGGGTTCTAGTCCAAAGGGTCACTGCTCTTTCTACAAATCAGTTGATGTGGACTTTAGCTGAATAGTTACACAGCAGGCACTAGCAGCATGGTGTTAGTGAAATAGACCATGCTATTTGACAGAAAAGGTTGTTTTTTTTTACCCTGCTTCAGGGTGTTTATCATTTTCAATCATTACTCAGTCACACAACTTTGCTTTAAGTTGAATAATACAAAAGAAATGACTGGAGCATCAAGAGGCAGTATCCTCCTACATGTTGAGCTGTAATGAGATCAGCGTTGGATTTCAAGTTTCACATTTTGAATCTCCTCATGAAAGATGTAATGTCATAACACCGAAACTGACTCCAAGGGCTTTGAGCTGTTGCTCTTGAGTCACATTACCCTGGTGAGAGTTTAGGATATACACGCACACACACACAATGGCTTTTTGTTTGTGCAGTTTTTCTATTATTGACAGTTCTACACTTTGGAGGGTAACAAAAAGGCACATATTTGGAGCCAATGGGGGATATGTTTTTCTACTGACATTTCACACTCTTGTGTTGCAGATGTTGTTGTTGAGTGCTGATTGTTTCGGTCTCATTTCTCATGGGATTGGCCTTGGTGTGGGCCCCTCCTCCCACATCTCCCCTGTTATCACCTGCAGCTGCAGATGGCAGAGGAAAAGTAATTGAAGGGCATGTTGACTGCGACGGTGAAGAGAAAAATACACTGTTCTGAAACAGGAATGTATTTTACTCTCTCTGACAGCTCTTGTCGTTGTTATAGCAAACTTGTAAAGGTTAGACACGTTTTTACGGCCACATCATTAAAGCTCTTTTAACAGTGTAAGAAAAAGTCGTGCTACACGTGGCAGGTTTTAGGCAGCGGTTTTACCACAGACCTACTTTTAAAGTCATAAGTGAGGGAAGGGCACTTCTACTTTTATAGAGTGAGGTGAAAAAAAAAAAGCCAAAACATGTACAGCTGTGTCTGCCATTTTGTTCACTTTAGTTTTGCTCATATTTCCCAACAGTTTAGTATTATCACAGAACTCCAGAAATTTAGAAGTAAAACAATTGTCTTGTATTTTAAAATTAATTGATACAAATAGCTTTTGACTATTTACAGTTGGTTTATTTATTTCTAATTAAGGTGTTTCAGCTGAAGAGAACGTGTAAATATGTAAACATTTTGAAAGTTACAAGTACAGCACCGTTAATGTCGTTTATCTGCTTCAACCTCATCATGCTTTCTCCATGATGATCTGTCCAAATGTTTGTATTGCTTTTGCTGAAACCACCCACTTGTTTTATTGCTCTTTGTTTACTCACACTCACACAGCATACAAGCCATAGATGATAAGTTTATTTTCGAAGATGAATAGGTTTTAAGATTAATTACTATTTATGTATTCTGTGCTTCTTGTTGCATGCCGTTTTTGTTTTCAGCAACTATTTTGTAAGGCAAATATTGCTGAATCTTAAAGTGCATCTTTCACGTTACTGAAATTTATTTTTTCAAAATAAAAGGCATTAGTACCTCCTGCTTACTGCTCCGCCTAAAAATAGCGCCCCTAGCTGATATAGACGTAGGAGGACATTCTGGACTGTGCAGCTAAAAACATTGAAGAAGAGCAGATATTGGAATGAAAGACATGCTCACAGACCTGGAATGCTAATTGCAGTGCTAACTACTAAGAGAATTTTGCAAATGTATCTTTACATTTATAGATATTTAGATCTTTTTATGGGGATGTAACTACCAAGATAAGATAGATAAATAATTTAGCATACATGCAATTAGGCTAAAAAATATTCATACCTCTGGAAAATGTAATGATTCTCTCCACTGACCTTCTTCCAGGTGAAAGCTGGGTCTCTGGTTTAGTTGTTGCATGGCGTCGTTCTTCCCCTCTCTGCCTCTGCTGTGTTATGGTGGAACTGCAGTGGGTTTCAGCCTGATTTTATTGTTTCTTCTGGATCCCATCTAGTATTCATTCGGGTTGCTTTTGGTGTAAGCCTCCTCACAGAAGTGCACACTGCAGATTGCCATGTTAGTTGGCATATTGTTGGCGGGGAAATCTTGCCTTCCAAGCTGGATGACTCTGACCCAAAGCTAAAATAGTTTTTTTTTTGTTTTTTTTCTGTTGTTCATTTCCCTCACCATGTCCAGGCCAATTGTAGCTTGAACAGCCGCACATAAATACATTTTAATCACACCTGAGTGAACAAAACCTGTGCTTATTACATGGAAAGTGATGCCACTCAAATTTTGCAAACTTCAGTGTAACAGTTCTATAAAACTAACCATAGTGGGTTACACTACTTTAGTTTTCACACTTTTTTTGACTGAAAATATTTAAAAATACCACAAGTTGTCTGTCTTGTTAGTAAGGGTAGGGTGCATGGACCCTCTTCCTGCCAGCTGCCCTGCAGTGTGCAGAAATATGTGAAGAAGGCTGGTGTTGCATTACTGTGTGCTCCATGTTATGTATGGCATCTTAATGAAAGGACTCTTTAGTTATTGGAAATTCATGCTGAAAATATTTTTGGAGTTTTCAGTCCTGGCTTTTTAAAACCTCTGTACACATTTTATACCCATAACAGACGGAAGCCCTGTGTCAACCATGATGGATTTTTGTCATTAAATATAAGTAGAGCATTCTGACACAGCTGTTGAAATGAGACAGACTGGACTTTTTATATGGGTCACTGACGTGGTAATGATCCAAACCCTGTGTCGATATAGACCAACAAATGTATTGATATTCTATAACTAAGCCTCAATGAATCCAACTTTTGCATGTCAATCATTGGTTTTAAGTCTGCTGCTTACAAATGTGTTTGCATGTTTTTAATATTTAATTCCAGCACATATTGGGTAGCCTTTACACACCTGACGTAAAACGTATTGCCGTTTTTGCTGTCTAGGAAATCTATTTTACTAAACCCAAAGATGAAAACAAGAGAAAAGTCAGACTCCCACTGATGAGCACTTAAGTGATTGGCTCAGTAATTTTCTCTGTGTGAAGAAGGTCATAAAGTCAGACAAATTGATGGAAGCAGTTTGCACCTTCTTTTGCAGAGGTTGCGAGCAAAGGCACACATAATGAAAGGTCGGGTTAAGTAACTGACAGGATGTTAGGAGTTTACAAAATCAAGGTCATAGCAGCACTACAAAGAAAAGCGGGAATTACTGCGCATGGCCAAGGCCGTACATGAAGCAAGGTGAAATTGTTGGCAGCTCCTAATGACTACCAGCCTGTGCACTGAAGGTAGACCTGCTTTAAGCCTCTGCGAGACTCTCTTGCAGTTTTGCATATTTTTGCAAGGAGTGAGACGATTACAAAGAGTATCTGGCAATAAAGGGAACGGTTATTGAAATATCTGGGATGGCAAAACTTGTGTGCAATCCTCTCTAGTTGTAATGCCACTTATTTTATGTTGTGCAAGAGAAGAAAGATCCAACAGTGGAGGCACTCAAAGTTCACTGAAGAATTCGGTGACCTACAAGTCAAACAGGTTTTTTAATTAAAAACAAATAAAAAAATCTGTTTAACTTGAACTTTTGCCATTTCAAACAGGTCAGTGTTTTTCTTATTTATAGGGAAAAAGGTAAAATTAGGATTTAGGTCCAGCTGTTTTATGATGCTTAGCTCCATCTATTTCATAGTTATAAATGAGCTACTGTTAATAAACAAGGGCGTCTTCTTTTCTTTTCTAGTGCTGAATTGTGACCCCTGTGTGTTAGGACACAATCTCTGTGATGTGACAAACAGGATTTAATCAGTGATCGGACTTTCTGTCTTGTACCAAGACTGGAATCTTGTTCTGGAACACTGCCTGTTATGTATACAGCATCACAGATCAAAAATTTCTGCTGGTGACATGTGCCTTTAGGAGGTAGTCAAGTTTTAATTATCTAACATTCCTATCAAAATCTGCCTGAGTTTCTTCTGATTAAAGTGCTCATCAACTGGTTTCCTATTGAAAAGCCCAATTATTAATACTCCTGAAAGAGTTTAATTTTAAAATCTCTTCAACCAAAATGTTTGACAAGAAATGAGACTGGCATCGTTCAACAGATCATAAAATTATGTATGTATTTGTTTAAGTAATACTTGTAACCAGTGGAATAAACTTTTAGAGGCATTACAGGAATGTATATGAGCTTCTCACAACCTCTCTCTCACTGGTTCTTTACAACTTCTTCCCTATAGCGTAGTTTGCCATGGATGCTCAGACTAGTTAGCATATCTACCGATGACATCATCACTAATCTCATTTTTTGAAACATGTTGCTCTAGTCTTTGGTCTGTGACAGGCTCATTAACATTGTGATTTAGTGCACTCTCTTTAGCAAAGTTGCTCTATGACAAGTGTCCCATTGCCAGAAATCCTGCACAGTATTAGAAAAAACAAATGTTGAGACTTTTGGCTTGTAGCTCAGCCTCTAAATGCAGATCTTGGAATCAGTCACTCATTTTTTTCCACCTTATTAATCCTGGTTGGGGCTGCGAAGCGTCTGGCAATGAATGACTGCCGGAAAAGACTCCAAACGCTGTACAACTTGGGAAGGTCACTACTTATTTATTGTTGTGTTACACAATGAAGACATTCCCCTGGCCCTGATTGGTTATTTTATTTATTTAAAGCTTTTTTTTTGGGGGGGGGCTCTAGTGGCCTTTATTTGATAGTTAATTGACAGGAAAGTGGGTAATGAGAGAAGGGGGAAGACATGTAGCAAAGGTCGCCAAGCCCGGGAATCGAACCTGGGACAGCTGCGTTGAGGACTAAGGCCTCCATATGTGGGTTGTGCTTAACCCCAGCGCCACCACAGCACACCTTAAAACTTTTTTTTGGCTAAGAATAAGTTTTAAATTGTGTCTTTGGCTTTTGTTACTTGCTAGACATGGTAGTTTACCAATCAACTTAAAAAAACATAATACCTGGTATTTATTTGTTGTTGAAAGGATGTGAAAAATGTTTTCATTGTGTACCACAACTAAAAAAAGCAAAACAGTAGTTTATTTCTTCAGTTAAGTACCATGCTAATACTTGTAAGATTCATAGGTCAAGGTTAAGTAGTGAAGAGGTTATAAGAAAAGCATGCTCCTTGGACTTGAAATATGAAGCAACTGTATCATGTGATTTTTCATATAAACATTTGTAAGCCCTGCCTCACTAATTCTGTGTTGGTGTTGTATTCATCTGCATGTGTCACTAAACATGATCCCAGTAAAGTATGAGCCACACAAACAGGATTAGGTCCAGCATTATATATGCCAAGATTGCTTGCAGATAATCATTATCATCAGCGCTCAGGTTTGTTTGAGTGTTAAAACAAAAAAAAGAAAGGAAAAAAAAAAGAGAGGAAAACAAGAGCTCAATTCCGGTAACTTGAATTGTTAAAGAGTGCACTGGCTGGGACAGGCCCTCATTTTAGTCTTGCTCTGACATATACTTAGCGCTTACCACCATCTACAAACGGTTTCAAAGTGGCTGGACAAGCCCAAATGTGCTTGAAACTTTTAATGATGCCTCTAACTACTAGTTTCTCATCTGTCATTAGTAAACAATAGGAAAAAACATGGCGCTGCAAATTCAAGTCACTTGGTGTTTTTTCTTTTTAGCTTGCACACACAAAGGATCAAGAGGTTTTTTTTAAAAAAACAAAACAAAAAAAACATTCTGATAGTGTGCTCATTTCTGTAGGAAAATTTTAAAAATCACTGAGGCTGTGAGAAGCTGTTTCACTGTTAGGGAATAAAATGTATTGTGGTTTTATCTGGGGAAAATCATGCTGGTTTAGCTTCAGATTACAAACCTGAGGTTGCTTCAAACTGTGTTTGTTTTTAATAGGAATTTCTGTTTTGTCAAAGTGCAAGCAATGCTATCCTGCATTTAGTGGGAGTGTGTTTGAAAGACTATATTTTACCCATCAGCCGTCTTGTCATCCGTTGTAGTTTTGCAACTGTAATTTGCAGTTATGTTGGCAGGCTCCACAAGTATTTTACATGACGTTGGAGACGGTTGACATCATAGCAGAGTCCTGGTTGTGTCCCCCCCTCCCCCCACCATCATGTGTCACTGCTATTCTTCAGTGACTAAAAATGACACAGTTTACCACCAGACTTCCTGCTGCTGAACCTGAGTGTTAGAGTTTTCTAGCAGGAGGTAATACACAATTTAGGCATTGATCTGCAAATGTAATATTCAGCACAATTTTCTTGTGCATGTAAAACCCATCAGTCCATGAATGTAAAAAAAAAAAAAAAAAAAAAAAAAAACTGTTTATTTTTGCTTGTGCTTTCATTCAGACTGGAAAGTACAATGCCAAATTTTTGGTAGCAGTTATTCTGAGGAGACCCCTCCATTTCCTGACAGCATCTTTCTCGCTCCTGGGTTTTTTTCTCTCCTGGGTGCTGTCATAACATGACTAAGCCACAGAAGGAATGTTGACTTCTCTGCTTTAGTCCACCTGTCAAATCCACATAAATCTGCAGGTTCATTAAACAGGTCCAAACTCATTAATAAGCCCCTAGCATTGGAGTAATAGCTTTTTGTGGTATTTGTGTCACTAGAACAAGAAAAAAAGGTTTATTGAGGCTGTTCTGTAAAACTATACTGACGCCTAAAACCTTAAATAGAAGACAGCCTCAAAACACCAACACACAAAATTGCAGTCTGCAAAGAGACAACATTGCACAAAATTAAAGCATTGCTACTAAAAGTTTCTGCTGCCATGAACAGCATGGAAGTACAGCAGTAGTTTTCTGTATTTTCATACATGCTTTTACATTAGACTATAGAAATGCCACACCTTTTGCTTAAGATTTTGTGAAAAAAGTATTAAGATTCCTTCAAATAAATTATTCAAGTTATCAGACCAAGTCTTACACTGACTTGGTCTTAGTCATAGCTCATTACCTGATTTTTATTTTATTATATTTTTATTTTTTTATTTTTACTATTACCTTAAGCTCAACCTAACCAGCAGCATGTTATTTTGTTAGTGACCAAAAGCTGACGTACTCGAGCTCATACTCATTTCAAGGTTTCCCCCCAGAAAACTTGCTAAGCCTGGTGGTTAGGTGCTAGATCAGTCATTCATCCAGCGGCCTGTCGTGTTTTTGAGAAATAGTTGTCTATATTCTGTAAACTTGAACTATGAGCTCTCGATTTATCTGGGAAGTAGAATATGAAAATAGAAATGTGACTCCAAATTAACCAAGAAAATGGCAGCCAGGTAAGGTGGCAATAAGTTGGAAGCGCTGTGGCACATGATTATAACAAATTCAGTCATTGCTTTTGTCTATGTTTTTAAAAAGAATCTGATTCCGTTTTTTAGTCCAATTTTTACAATTTTCTTGGAATTTTGGAAGGAGATTCCCTTGATTGTAATATCAGTTTCTTCTCTTTAGACTCTAAAGGTTTTTTGAACCTGGGTTTGGGAAGTTTCTCATTTGTTCCATCAGATTCTGTCAAGCTTTTCCAGATTGAACAGGAAGCCTTTGTTGTATGGAGTTTAAGTTGAGGCTTTAAATGACCTGCACTTTATCACTGTCTTGGGACAGCAGCATGTCTGTGTCCTGTCAGACAGAGCAGCTGATTTTGGCAGAGAAAAGCTTAAAAAGAAAAAAAGAAAAATGTCTTTAGGTTGCACCAGAACAAATACTATGAACCATTGGGTTACTCCACCCTAGAGGGCTTATATTTCACAATCAGGTTTTTTTTCTTCTTCTTCTTCTTCTTCTTTTTTTCCCCCTACCGGATAGTAATTGATGTTCATTACCGCAATAAACTTTCTTTAGGTACTTCAGTGCATTCTCTTCAAAGTGCTCTCAAATTAATTGTCCATTTAGCTTTTTTTTTTTTTTTTTTTTTTGGTTCAGATTGGTTTTATATCCGATTATATTCCGGGAATAGTGTTTTCCAAAGCGAGGGAGACCTTATGTTTTAGAAATTGGGTCACCTGGGTGGTTGGTGGAGCAGGATTAGCCTCTTACTTCTGTAGTCCATATGTCTGTAGTCCACGTCTGGGTTAGACCTGTATAACGTTTCTCTTTATGCACTACCTGCAATAACAGCAAAAAATGCATGCAGTTAAATGTTTGTGCTGTGTTTACTATTCTGAAGCTTAGTCGTTCTAGATATTTTAATTGACAATTGAGCAGATGGCATCAATACATCTTGATCTATAAGTAAAGCACTTTGATGCAGGAGTACTCTCTGCTGTCAAGTATTGTACAGGTACAAGTATTGATCAATCAATCAAATAAAATTTGATTGATTGATCTGTAAGGGGTTGTTCAAGTATGATTCTGTTAAGATTTAGAAGCAGCTATTGTCTTTCCTGCAGTAGAAAACTCTTGGTGTCATAATTCAGTATAAATCCAGATTAGTTGGTCCCAGAGGGAAGCTAACAGCTAGTCCAGTTGGAGCCAAGACCAAAGCAGACTCGTTTTACTGCCTTAAAAACCCTCTAATCTCAAAAAGGTCACTGTGGTTTATGCTGACACTATTTTATGAACCTTTAAACCACTGTCACGTTTGCATTGTGTGGTTATTTACACAGAGGCTGATGATTAATTACACAGGAAATGGAGGTGGGAGGCTCTGTGCCACCACTGACGATCCTTTGTGAAACACAAAAGAGCACTGCGTTGTAGCCCATGTAGCTCCGTGATATAAAATTAAAGCTGTGTGAAAAATTGTGTAACTACATTTTCTTAGAACACTATAATAATTAATTAAGGCAATTTTAAATTTTAGAATTTTTTTTAGTTTTTATAAACTGTGCCATGACTACCCTGACTATGACTACTACGAGATTTTTGACACTGAAGCCAGGTTGGTCTCAAGGACCAACAAATCTGGATTTATACTAAATAAAGACACCAAGAAAGTTGTCTACTGCAGGTAAAATATTGACTACCTGTAATCTTTTAGCAAAACTTCAAAAAGCCTGAATTATTCCTTTAAGATTAGAAAACCCTCCCTGGATTAATATTGCAGACAAAAGAAACTATTTTGTCTGTAAAATGGGAGTACACAAGGCAAGGCCTTAAATTCTCATGACTTAAACTGCTGGTGTTCTCTCTGCTCTGTCAGCTACAGAAAAAAAAAGGATTTTCTGTGAATATTTATTTACTAAAGCCTCATGTAAATACAACTGTTCAGAGGAGTGCATTTGGAGCATATAGGCTTGTGAAACACTCCACTGATGGGACGGTTTCAGGCAGAGTACATGTCAAAGCTAAGGCAATGCGAGCTGACTCTTGTTTATCTGCTATTTTTTACAGATGAGCGTGAAGCTGTGCAGAAGAAAACCTTCACCAAATGGGTAAACTCTCACTTGGGTCGAGTGACTTGTCGCATTGGTGACTTGTACACAGATCTGCGGGATGGGCGCATGTTAATCCGCCTTCTGGAAGTCCTCTCAGGAGAACAGCTGGTCAGTACATGGAAGTAACCACTTTCACTGGACCTGTTTGTTTTATTACACTGACTTGCTTGTGTTCCAGTTTCTGTTTGCTTTCCCTATTAAGTTCCTGTCAGGTCCTCCTTTCCATTTCATTTGTTCTTGAATTTTTTATTCAACAACATTCAAATGGGTGCATCTTGTTTTTTTTTTTTTGTTTTTGTTTTGTTTTTTCCCCCCTCATAGCCAAAACCCACTAAGGGCCGCATGCGTATCCACTGCCTGGAGAATGTTGACAAAGCTCTGCAGTTTCTCAAGGAGCAAAAGGTCCATCTAGAAAACATGGGATCCCATGACATAGTGGATGGAAATCACCGTCTCACCTTAGGCCTCATATGGACTATAATCCTCCGCTTTCAGGTTAGTGGTTATTTATATTGTAATGTTGTCCTTATGCAAACTTGCACTTCCTCTTTGAAGCTCATAAAACTTGATTGTTAGATGACTCTTCACTGTGGTTTTCTAATAATTATGTTTTAGTTATGAGCTCCTCGTTATGACTTTCTGTTTTCTCACTCTCCAAAAGGTGTTATTGCATACCGATGTAATTACTATAAAATATGCTGCTGAACCTAGAAATTGTAATTTATAAACACCTTGCTATCTTGATTAAATGACAGATCCAAGACATCAGTGTGGAAACGGAAGACAACAAAGAGAAAAAGTCAGCCAAAGATGCCCTTCTGCTTTGGTGCCAAATGAAAACAGCAGGGTAAGAAGCTGACGGCATATGTCTGGAAGTGTTTATATACATATACACACACACACACACACCTCAGTAAATTAGATTATAATTCAAAGACTAAATTATTTCAGTAATTCATCTAATAAAGTGAAACACTGTTAATTTCTGTATAGACAAAGTTAAATTTGTCGATTATGGCTTTCGGCTTATCTATGCGTTTCTCTCGCATTGAGTGTTATGCAAGACTAACAATGAGATTATGAACACAACAATTTCATGTAATGACTGTGCTATGACCTACACAATCATGTGCGAGTCTGCTGACTCGACAGTTATCCAGCAGTCATTGACATCTTCCTCAAACAGGGAAGCCGAAAAAAGGTCATAGCCAGAGAAGTTAGCGTTTCAGAGTGCCGTATCCAAGGATCCAAATGGAAAGTAAAGTGGAGGGAAAAAGGGTAGGAGTAAAAGTTGGAGCAGGAATAACTGCTGCTTTGAGAGAACTGTGAAACAAAACCCATTCTGCAGTTTGGGGAAGATTGATGATGTTTGAACTGTGGCTGAAATCAGAGCCTGGAGCCACCACACACTGATTTATACTTGGTTCTGACCGTCGCATTCCTTGTGTTAAATTACTCCAGAGAAGAGACATTAGAAGTGCCTTACCTGAGGTAAAGGCCTGGACTTTTGTTCACTGCTCCTACTCCACTGAACAAATGTTTGAGGTCCTCTGTGAAGTCTGGACAGTTGATGATGATTTGGGAAGCCATGTGATCTGCTGGGTTTGTTTTCCTTCCTTAGCACCTTGGCAGAGCCGTAGATTGATTACCGTATTGCCATCACATGTGGCTTGTGATTCATTTTTAAGGGTTTTCATTGAAACTAGATTATAATTGTAAAAATTAAAAGAACTGAACACTTGAAATAAGTTGTCATAAAACCGTGACTCATTGGAAGGCCAGCTATGTCCAAGGTGGTGTAGACAGAAAAAATCTGGCAAAAACTCATCACCTTTGGATAATGTCTCTCTCCTCATAGATGCAGCTGTTGCACATCTGGCAAGCTCCTTTGGCAACATACAGCTGCGTCCTAACTGCACAAAAAGCATCATCATAGCTCCTCCCTCCCAGTAACTCTAACCATCACTGCTCCCAGCAATACCGATATGTTTCCAACCCTACTATTAGTTTATTTTCTTATTTTTGCAATGCTATAGAGCACAGTTTGTATATTTTAAATGACCTTTCTAAGTTACACATTTCTTAGAGCCTGAGTGTGCTTAATGTGCTCACACTATACAACAATACTGTTTTACAGTCTTTTAGTTTCTTTTTAGTGCCATCTATATGTACCAGTATATCTCCATCCCTCCATTTGCCTGTCACTTTTCTAGTACTATACCTGAATTTCCCCAGTAAGGGATTAAAAAAAAGGATATTTCTATTCTATTGTTTTTAATGAATCTCCATAAGTTTCACTTTGAATTTAATTACTGGAATACATTTACTTTTTGTTAAGTAATTAAAATTGACTTGTGTGCTGAATACTTTTACTGTTGGCTTTATTTTTATTTTATTTTTTTTACTTGAAATGTCAGTATGGTATTCTGCCGTGCTGAGCTAATGATTAATGCTTTTTAATCTGACCCCTGCAGATATCCTAATGTCAACATCCACAACTTCACTACCAGCTGGAGAGATGGCCTGGCGTTCAATGCCATCGTGCACAAACACAGGTCAGTGACTCACTGACCTGTGATCCCTGTTTGGCTTGTTTTGCTGAAGAATCTGATCGGTCTATTCTTTTTTCTTTTTTTTTTTTCTTTTTTTTACTGGGTGTTATTTCAGATTATCCTCCTGCAAATACAATAGACGTTCAATATTTTTGTACTTTGGTGTTCAGGGAAGTGCAGCAGTCAAAGGAGTTTCTTACCACCTTTTCTATTTCAGTATTCTTCCTTTCTGCAGTAGGACTTGGAAGATAGAATAAAATAGGGAGTAAGATGACCCAGATCACAGTCATAACCCACCTATTTTTTTTTTTTATTTTTATTTTTTTTAGAACCATCCTTGGCTACTCAGTTGTGCACCCTGCTGGTTAAAGGATTTCTAGAGTATAAAGAAAAAAGACCAAAGATTAATCCTTAACTTGTGACTCAGAACAGAGACTATTGATGAATTAATCAATGCATACAATGAAGGCGTTTCTTATTTACTTAGGTGTTCAATTATTTCACTGCATTTACTGTTTAACTGAATCGTGACACAGCTATCAATGCTCTCTGTGTAATTCATGTTAATATTAGTTTTAAAAAATTTCCATTACATCATTTTATAACTGCATTTAGTGGACGTTCTTTTGTGATAAACTTACATCTGACATATTTATGCTGCTCTAAAATCCAAATACTCCTAAAATAAGAAAGTAAAGAGTATCACATACATGAAAAGCATTTTTACATATGACTTTAGCAAAATAGATTTTTTATATACCTGATGAGCATTCAGGATGTGAATGTTTTGTCATTTCTTCTTATCTGTTTCCTGTTCCTATTAAAAAGTCTGTTTCCCATTGTGTGCAGGCCTGACTTGATTGAGTTCGACAACCTGAAAAGGTCCAATGCTCACTACAATCTCCAGAATGCTTTTAATGTGGCTGAGAAGGAAATGGGCCTCACTAAACTATTGGACCCAGAGGGTAGGTGGCTGCTGGCTTCACTGAGGCATTCAGCTTTTCTCTAAAATAACTTCATTTAAGTTGCACGTTTAATAAAGTCAACTGGATTTTCTTGGACACTAATTATTGTCAACTTTAATGCCATCACAAAAGGCTGTTTAAAGGATCAAAAGGACTTTAAATAACAGAATCCAAAGATGGATAGAGCTGAATACTTCTTCTTGTTTTTTGATCAAGTGATATTTGGAGCACAGTGCTTTAACTTTCTGTTTTTCCTCTCTTCCAGATGTCAATGTTGATCAGCCAGATGAGAAGTCAATCATCACATATGTGGCTACCTATTATCATTATTTCTCTAAGATGAAAGCTCTGGCAGTGGAGGGAAAACGAATCGGAAAGGTTAGCTGTGTGTGTGTGTGTGTGTGCGTGTGCGTGTGCGTGTGTGTGTGTGTGTCTGTGTGTCTGATTTGAGACGTTTGGCTAAGTGACTTTGTAATTTAAAACCAAGAACTTTTTAAGTGTAAATAGTTTGATTAAATAACTATGGAAGGTTTTGGGGTTTGAATCATTTTTGGATGGAAGAAATCCTCTTTGCTTTTGCTTGTCTCTGACCTATTGACTCCCTTGTGGTTCTTGATTACCAAGCACTGAAGGAGTGTACAGATAATTATCTACTCAAGAGGAGATGCTGACAGCACATAGATGTTCTTCAGATTTCCACTTCAAAAAATCAGAGACATGCTTGGATACATTATGCATAGCATGACGGATGTATAAATATGTCCGTCCCATTTGTGTGTAATCACTAATTGTTTTGGCTGCAGGTACTCGACTACGCCATTGAGGCCGACCAACTGATAGAGAAGTACGAGACCCTGGCATCAGAGCTGCTGCAATGGATTGAGCAGACCATACTGACGCTTAATGATCGGCAGCTGGCTAACTCTCTGAGTGCTGTTCAGAACCAGCTTCAGGCCTTCAACTCCTACCGGACTGTGGAGAAACCCCCTAAGTGAGTATTAGTTCGCCTGATGGAAGCTCATAAATTGTGAAATATATATACATATATTTTTTTTAACTAAATCCAAGCTATGTTTTGTCTCCACAGATTTACAGAAAAGGGGAACCTGGAGGTCCTTCTCTTTACCATCCAGAGCAAAATGAGAGCAAATAATCAGAAAGTTTACATGCCAAAAGAAGGCAAACTCATCTCTGATATAAATAAGGTAGGGCTTGTTTTAAATACAGTACCAGATATATTCAACAGCAACAGCAATATGTAAAACGCCTGAAATTTGTTGTGTAATCTCCAACTAAAAAAATAGAGAAATCTCTTAACCAAATCAATTTACCAGCAGGACAGCATGTGAAAGCAACGCACATTGACAACATCAGATGCGGGTGATGAAAAACACCCCTATTGTTTTCTATCAAACAGCCCACACCGGCTGGACCAGCCAACGCTGCGAGCCGCAGCAATCAGTGATGTTTCATTTTAAATGAATTGCTAGAGATACCTTAACTGTACCCATGCTGCAATAAACATGCTTTTATCCTAGGTTTTTAATGCATCTTTCCCAGAGCCAATAAATGTGGCTGGCACTTTACACATTTGAGTACCTGAAAATTATATAAACATGTATCAAATAATAAAATGGAAATATTTTCCTCTAATTCTTAAAAAATTGTATTCTTTGTAAAACTTCTGTGTCATGTCTGCTTCATGATTCGGGCATCTTGTGCATCCATCTGTTTGGCAGGCTTGGGAACGACTGGAAAAGGCTGAACATGAGCGTGAGCTTGCACTAAGAAACGAGTTGATTCGCCAAGAAAAACTGGAGATGCTGGCGGCTCGCTTTGACAGAAAAGCAGCAATGAGGGAGACGTGGCTGAGTGAGAACCAGAGATTAGTGTCTCAGGTAGAAAAATTGACCTTTTCTTTAAACCTGATGAAAAACTTATATTATTTGTTTAAAACTATAAGATTAGCTGGATTCTCATACAGTCTTCCTTTTTTTTTTTGTTGCAAGGATAATTTTGGAACTGATTTGGGAGCAGTAGAAGCTGCCACCCGTAAACACGAAGCAATTGAGACAGACATCGGTGCTTACTGGGAGCGGGTTGCTGCCGTGGAGGCTGTTGCCAAAGAACTGGAAGCAGAGAAATATCATGATGTGCGTCGCATACTGGCACGACGGGATAACGTCCTTCGACTTTGGGAATACCTCAAGGAACTTCTGGCTGCCCGCAGGGAGCGTCTGAACTCCCATCGAGACCTTCAGAGATTGTTTCAGGAGATGCGTTACATTATGGACTGGATGGCCGACGAAAAGGTAAAACGGACATTTTGAATGGCTTCGTTTAAATAAGTGCTGAGTGTCTGTGCTTCTTCCTATTGTTGCTTTTGGTGTCCAATTAACTAAAAGGGCTGAGCTAATCCTCTGAAGTAAGATAGATGTTGTTCATAGTTTTTCCCAGCAGCTTTAGTGTTGCTCCTAATTGCAGTAATTAGCTGTTATCATGCCTGCTAACGGCTGACTGGTGTTGCCTACCATTGTTGGCTTAACTGAGGTTAACTGAGGCAGACTACAGTCATGTGGAGCACTAAAGGAATTACATTTTGACAAGCTGTCTTAGCAAGCTGTGAACTTAATTCATTTGTGGTCTGCCAGTCTTGAGATGCCGGTATTTCCTCATGTTTGTTCTTTTCTAGTGTTCTAGTTTGTTCATTTCTAGTGTTCATGTAGTTAAAACTGTTCTTTATAAAATAGCCAGGCTTTTATTGGCTTGGCTTCATTAGTTTCACTTTAATTAGAGCTCTGTATCATTATAGAGGGTATATATGTTTTTTTTTTTCTTTGCAGCACACCACATTTTCCTTCTCTTCGTGTTCACCAGAATTACAATTGTTTGATTTTGACTTTTAAATCTCTCTTGGTCAATCCGTATCTTTGCTAATTCATGCCTTCACAAATCCATATCCCCCATTTCATACACAGATGTTCATTTTCGTACCTGTATTTTGTACCAGTGGTGTTTTATGTTTTTTAGTAGTCAAAGATTTTATTAAGAGATTTTGGTAACACTTTATTTGAAGGGGTGTGCATAAGACTGACATAACATCTGTCATGAACAGTTGCATTGAAAGTCCATTAAAAATGCCAACTTTGCATTCAATTATCATAATTAACAAAATCATGCAAAGTTACCACTTTTAATGGACTTTTAATGCAATTTTTAGAGCAACTTTGCATTAAGTGTCATTATTTACCGAATGACGCTTCATGACAACTGTCATAAACATTCATAAAGACTTCTTTATGTTCATGACAGGTGTTATGTCATGTTTATGACGGTGTCACGTCAGTCTTATGCACACCCCTTCAAATAAAATCTTACCAAGATTTTTTTTTAAATAAAAATGCTCAATTTTCCACATTCATTTACTTGTATATGATTTTACTAAAAACCCTTGCACTACACAATTTGGTTATTGTTCTCCCTGGACTCTGACAATACTGCCTCAGTTATGATGAGCCTGATGTAACAAATTAATCTTAAAACCTTAAGCAAGCTCCTGCTGATGGACACTAATTACTGCAGTCAACTCATCCACCGGATGATTCAGACTTAAATTAAAACTACAAAAGTATGGCATGCTGAAAGGGGGAAAAAATGACCTGCACACTTTTTAAAATTGTATTATATCAATAGCACAGTTTACTTCTTTTCTCTTTTTAATTAATCTCAGCTTTTGATCAACAACACATGCATGTCCATTTCAATGCATAATGTGGCTCAAACATTAATTTCCTGTGTTATTTCCTGCTGGCTCAGTGTTTTCTTGTGCTATATTTGAAAATACAGCTACTTGGCCAGATAACATTACAAATATGTAGTAATCTTGTTTTTGAGCTTATATAATTTCACCAAAGTGTGATTTTTAAACGAAGTAACTTAAAAATAGAACAGCTATTTGCATCAAAGATTGACTCTAAATTCTATCACAATTTGCTGCATTTTATTGTGTTGAATTGAATTTTATGTTCTACTGTTTTTCCTGTTGATAAAGTGAAAAATAATTAAATCTACACAAGTAAACATTAGAAAATCATTGTGCAAAAGAAATAGTTTCATTTCTTTGCCGTCTCTGATTCCACTGATTAGTTGATGGACAAGAGATAAGTCTAAGTGTTTCCCTATTACTTCACTTGCATGTATTTAGCATCACTGGCCTATAATAAAAAAATATATAAAAGACGTATGATTACCAAAAACAATTGGATATTCTTGGAATACCAGGAATACTTATTGGAGAAGTATAAAACTTAAAAACTCAGACAGGTTGCTTTTGACCCATATTGTGCATGAAAAAGTTAAATGAGTTTTGCTGTTAAACATAATAATCACCAAATAAAATAACAAATAATAAAACTGAATCCTTTTTAAAATGACTTTCCTCTTCATTGTTATATATGTTAAACCTTTTCGAGAAAACCTTTCTTCATTATGTTTAACAGATTTTGACTGAACGCCCCACTCTAAATGTTTCTCTTTTCTGTTTGTTTTTTGTCTTCTGTTTTTTTCAGGGTCGCCTGCAGTCCCAGGATAGTGGCAAACATTTGCACGATGTGTTAGATCTGCTACAAAAACACAATTTGGTAGAGGCTGACATTTCAGGTCAGGCAGAGAGGATAAAAGCTGTGCAAGGAGCCGCCAAACGTTTCACCTCCTACGACCAAGGTAGGCCTTCTAACGCGGCCTTCATCATTTTCTGTACAGATGCTTCTCTTTTCATCAGTATCTAAACACATTTTTCTCATTTTCTTTCCTTCTTGAAAGCTTACAAACCTTGTGAGCCTGGACTTGTTAGTGAGAAGGTCGACCTGCTGGGTCAAGCTTATGAGGAGCTTGGCCAGCTTGCGGCGACGCGTCGAGAGCGTCTGGAGGATTCACGTCGACTGTGGCAGTTCATGTGGGATCTTGGTGAGGAGGCAGCCTGGATCAGGGAGCAGGAGCAGATTCTGGCCAGTGGGGACAGTGGCCGTGACCTTTCGTCTGCCCTTCACCTACTGAGTAAGCATGAGGCCTTCAGGGACGAGATGGCCGCTCGCTACGGCCCCCTTAGCAACAGCATCGCTGCTGGAGAAGCTTTGGTTGAAGAGGGTCACTTTGGAGCCCCGGAAATCACGGAAAGGATCCAAGACGTCCGTGGACAGTGGGCTCATCTGGAGGAGGTCGGTTGTGGTTTGCAGCTTTACTTGTCACATCTAAACAGTCTTCAATTCTGTATACATTTATGTTTTTTGTACTCTAATTTTATTAGACAACTAAGCTCAGAGAGCAGAGTCTGAAGGAATCTGTGGCTCTGCACCAGTTTCAAACTGATGCCAACGACATGGAAGCCTGGATTATGGAGACGCTTAGACAGGTGTCCAGTCAAGAGGTTGGCCACGACGAGTTTTCCACCCAAACTTTAGCTCGCAAGCAGAGAGAAATTGAAGAGGAGATCCAAAGCCACCGCCCCCTTATTGATTCGCTCCATGAGCAGGCCCAAGCACTGCCAGAGGCCTACATTCATTTCCCTGAAGTACGTTTGCTTTAGTTTTCTTTATCCCTCTCAGATCTCATGCTCTGTGTGGTGAATGATGGCTAATTGCGGTCTCTAGGTGGAGGGACGTCTTCCTGCTATTGAGCAGCGCTACGAAGAGCTGGAGTCCCTGTCAGCAGCTCGGCGACAGGCTCTGGAAGGCGCCCTGGCGCTTTATCGCATGTTTAGCGAAGCAGACGCCTGCCAGCTGTGGGTGGAAGAGAAGGAGCAGTGGCTGGACGGCATGGAGATCCCTACCAAGCTGGAAGACCTGGAGGTTGTGCAGCAGAGGTCAGTTTGGGAGCAATGGAAGCAGAGATGATTATGTAACAAGATTGTTGCTGAATCCGGTACTTTTTTCTATTTACAAATGGATACAATTTCAGTTTTTCCTGAAGACAAAGTTGTAAAATATCTTGTAAACCAAATTTTCAAGTTATTTTACAACATAAGTGATTTAGGGTTAGCTAAAACTGGGATAATCATTACCCATCCTAAGT
Source organism: Poecilia mexicana (assembly GCF_051168715.1). Taxonomy (NCBI): domain Eukaryota; kingdom Metazoa; phylum Chordata; class Actinopteri; order Cyprinodontiformes; family Poeciliidae; genus Poecilia; species Poecilia mexicana. The sequence continues at coordinate 3,105,513 of NW_028263383.1, read as the reverse complement.
GCATCATCTAATTGTTTCCACTGTGATGTTTCCGCTTACTTTCTTCAAATTCAGTACTTTCTTCACATTGCTAAAGAGCCATTGTGGCAAAACTTGATCCCAATTTGCTTCTTGTTTGTAGCTTGAATCTCAAAACAAATTTAAATAAAATAATAAATTGAGCATTTGTTTTTATATACATCTAAAGAAAAATATGCAAAAATGAAGTATTCAACATGGAAAAGCTAAATGATCTTAATTTCAAAAATCAATGCTGTCTACATTAAGTTTCTTTCTAGCATTGATATCATGTCTCTCTCTGGGTTTTTACCAACAGTTTGCACAAATGAATATCCAGAGTAAACATAAACCTGCACTGTGTATGTACTATAATGATGCAAATCTTTCATAGCGAGTGACATGAAACAATTATACTCTACTGCAGGTTTGACACTCTGGAGCCTGAGATGAATAACCTGGGTATTCGGGTCACTGATGTGAATCAAGTGGCTGAGCAGCTGCTGAGCTCAGACAACTGCAGCAAAGACCAAATCCACCAGACAAGAGACCAGCTAAACGACAGGTTTAATATTGAACAACATGCCTTTAATCTCACCCCTATGAGCGCCGTTCTGTTTGTACTTTAACGTACCATGTGTTGGATTTTGACTCTAGATGGAAAGAGTTTGAGAAGCTGGCTGGCCAAAAGAAACAAGCCCTGGAATCTGCTCTTAACATCCAGAACTACCACCTGGAGTGTAACGAGAGCCAGACGTGGATGAAGGAAAAAACCAAAGTGATTGAATCCACGCAGAGCTTGGGCAACGACCTGGCTGGAGTGATGGCGCTTCAACGCAAGCTAACTGGCATGGAGAGGGACCTCGAGGCTATTCAGGTATGGAAGAGATGCATGCTGGGCAGAAATGGAAATATAACAACACCTGGACAAAATAATCGTTTTTTTGTTCTCCATATTTTTTAGGGTAAGTTGGATGATTTGACAAAGGAGGCAGAAAAACTCGCCAGTGAACATCCAGATCAAGCTGGAGAAATCCAAGGTCGCCTGGCTGAGATTCAGGAGGTGTGGAAGGAGTTGAATGCCACCATGAAGCGACGGGAGGAGTCACTGGGAGAAGCCAGCAAGCTTCAGGGTTTCCTCAGGGACCTGGATGACTTCCAGTCCTGGCTGTCCCGCACTCAGACCGCAGTCGCCTCAGAAGACATCCCCACTTCCCTGCCTGAGGCCGAGAGTTTGCTGGCCCAGCACGAGAGCATCAAGAACGAAGTTGACAACTACAAGGAGGATTATGAGAAGATGCGAGCGGTCGGCGAGGAAGTGACCCAAGGTCAGACGGACGCCCAGCACATGTTCTTGGCTCAGAGGCTTCAGGCGCTGGACACTGGCTGGCATGAGCTGCGACGCATGTGGGAGAACCGCCACAGTCTTCTGGCCCAGGCCTTCGATTTCCAGACTTTCCTTAGAGATGCCAAGCAAGCTGAAGCTTTTCTCAACAGCCAGGTTAGAACAACAGAATATGAATGGAACCTTATTGAATTAACCTCATTAGCTTTCTTTGCAACAGTCTGCTGTTCCTTAATCAGTTTCAGTACTCCTGCTACAAATGACTAGCATAACAGAACTAAAATATTTAGTCTTGCTGCTTCTTTGGCTACAAAAGAAATGCAGCACAAACTGTAAGCAGACCTCTCTTTGCTTTCTTTTGCCAAAAAACCTTTGCATTTGGTTGGAATGAGTTTGATTTAGGGTCTCAGAGTAAAGGAGGCCAAATATAAATGGACAACATGTTTTCCAGGTGTTTGTTAAAAACAAGCCTTTTACCCTTTTTGTTTTATTATGTAGCCATGTGCTACTTTGGGTTGATATATCACATAAAATTCCATTAAAATACATTTAATTGTATCCATTGTGAAAAGATCAGAGCTATGACTTGGAAAGAACTATATTTTTAGCTATACGTTAACTTTTTGTTTGCTTTAATATTTTGGCAAGCTATGCTTCTAAGATTTCAACCAATCAAAATGGATCCCAATATAAGGTCAGAGGGGATTTACTATTATTGCTCTAAATATTACAAGCATCAAATGTAGGTTAAATCGAAAAGTGCACAGCTTAAAGGTCACCAAATTTATAGGTTTATGCTCCTTCATAGCTTTTAGAAAAATACAGCCTTTTTGGGAAACTTAAATGCAAATGCTGCTTTTGTGCCTGTGTAGGAGTACGTGTTGTCCCACACGGAGATGCCCACCAATCTTCAGGCTGCAGAGGAGGCCATTAAAAAGCACGAGGATTTCCTCACCACCACAGAGGCCAGCGAAGAGAAGATAACGGGTGTGGTGGAGGCTGGACGGCGCCTTATTAATGACTCCAATGCAAATGCAGATAAAATTCAAGAAAAAGTTGATTCAATCCAGGAAAGGTCAGAGCTGGAGCAAAAGATAAGGGAAAAATTCAGATTTTTTTTTTCTGTGACGTGTTGAGAGTTGAAAAGTTCTGACTTATGTTTGTTTTTTCCCCAGACATTGTAAAAATAAGGAGGCTGCAAATGAACTGCTTGCAAAGCTTAAGGATAACTGTGAACTTCAGCGCTTCCTGCAAGATGGGCAGGAGGTAATGAAGTTAAGCACTTAAACAAATTAATCTGTAAAGTCATATAAAGAATTTGTCATGGGTTGTGATGGGTAGTGTCTCTTTATAATGTTTTTCCATATTGTTACTCCTCTCTAGCTGACTTTGTGGATCAACGAGAAGATGCTAACAGCACAGGACATGACGTATGACGAAGCTAGAAATCTTCACAGCAAATGGCAGAAACACCAGGCCTTCATGGCAGAGCTGGCCTCCAACAAAGACTGGCTGGACAAGATTGATAAGGTGTGTAAACACAGAAAACACACCCTCTTAAATTAACCTTAAGTTTTTTTTTTCCTCCTCCTTTTAACTTGGCAACAGTTTACCAGCTGTAATCTGTAAGTAAATTGTTTCTCTAAAAGGAGGGTCAAGCGCTGGTGGCGGAGAAGCCTGAGCTGAAGCCGGTGGTTCAGCAGACGTTGGAGGACCTGCAGCGTCAGTGGGAGGAGCTGGAGAGCACGACCCGGACCAAGGACCAGTGCTTGTTTGAAGCCCACAGAGCGGAGATATTTACACAGAGCTGCTCCGCTCTGGATGACTGGCTGAAAAACATCGAGACCCAGCTGCACAGTGACGACTACGGAAAAGATTTGACCAGCGTCAACATCCTCCTTAAAAAGCACCAGGTAGAAATCAAAATACGCTGCAAAGCTCTGAATGTTTTTATTTTTTTATTTTGATAAAAGCAGAAATAAGTTGGGCCAATAATATTTTATCTGATGCAGATGAAGATGTTTTACCTGTTTTGTTGTTTTTTTTAATGTTTGTCCCCTGTGTAGATGTTGGAGCATCAGATGGAGGTCAGAGAGAAAGAGGTGCAGTCCCTACAAAGTCAGGCTGTTGCTCTGTCCCAGGAGGATGCAGGCTTGGCTGAGGTAGACGGGCAGCAGAAGCGAGTCATTGACAGTTTTTCTAGCCTCCAAGACCCTCTAAACCTGAGGAGACAGCAGCTGCTGGCCTCCAAAGAAGCACATCAGTTCAACAGAGACTTGGAAGATGAAATTGTGAGCACCAGCAACTCAGTGGAGTCAATAGATGAGTTCTGAGTTTTATTTTTGGCCTGCTGAGGTTTTATTTCTGTTTAATTTGCAGCTTTGGGTAAAAGAACGGATGCCTCTGGCAACTTCCACAGATCATGGAAAAGACTTGCCAACTGTGCAGCTGTTAATCAAAAAGAACCAGGTACAGTTTTTTGCTGCTTTAGCATTCAGCAAGAAATGTAATAATTATGTTGTGACACACTTGGCTTAAAAAATATATATATATAAAATATAATAAATATATATATATATATATATATATATATATATATATATATATATATATATATATATATATATATATATATATATGAGGATATAAAAAACAGTATTGAGTGTTTGCATTTCTAGACTGTCAGTTTGATAAAAATCTAATGTTTAAATAACTCTGTTTGTTGTTTATTTAAATTGTTAAATGAGTTCACAGATTCTGATATAAAATCAAGAGGCATTCCTGATATTTTGAGTAGGATAATATCTTAGATCTAACAGAATGATGTCCAGAATGATGTTAACTTCTGGAAATGTCTAGAAATGTCACTCTGGAAAAGAATGGAAATGGAAACTATGCAGGAAGCTCAGTAATTCATGAAACCTCAGAAACTGCCGTCCTTCCAGTAGAAATAATCTGAGAACTGGCTGTGAAACAGACGTTGCAGAAAGAGATCCAGGGCCACCAGCCCCGCATCGATGACATCCACCGTCGAGGCGAGGCTCAGAGCCAGGTGGACGGCGACAGGCAGTCGGTGCTGAAGGAACGCCTCGTTGAGCTCAGGGATCTCTGGGACCAGCTGATCGCAGAGACGGACAAGCGTCACGACCGTCTGATCGAGGCCAATCGCGCCCAGCAGTTCTATGCTGATGCGGCCGAAGCGGAGGCCTGGATGGGGGAGCAGGAGCTGCACATGATGTCAGAGGAGAAAGCAAAGGTAAACTTGAGACAAAGATGAACAGATCGTTGTTAATCCTGTGTATTTAGGAAATATAATCATCCATGTTTGTTACCCAGGACGAGCAAAGTGCTCTGGCAATGGTCAAGAAACACCAGGTCTTAGAACAGGCCCTGGAGGACTACGCCCAGACCATCCACCAGCTGGCTAACAGCAGCCGTCTCATGGTGACCAGCGAGCACCCAGAGAGGTCCGGAAGCAAATCTTCTTACTCTTCAACCTGACGAAGTAGTTGTCATTTAATAACTAATACATCTGATTCCTAATCTCAACTGAACAGTGAAAGAATCACCTTGCGACAAGCCCAGGTAGACAAGCTGTACGCCGGCCTCAAAGACCTGGCAGAGGAGCGCCGCGGGCGTCTTCAGGAACGGCTGCGGCTGACGCAGCTGAAGCGAGAGGTAGATGACTTGGAGCAATGGATCGCTGAGAGGGAGGTGGTCGCCGGCTCCCATGAACTGGGACAAGACTACGAACATGTCACGGTGAGTCTTTTTTTTTTTTTTTTTTTCTCCAATTGAAGATGTGAAAGCTCTGGGAAATTCAGCTGAATTAATTATGTTGCCCCGATTTCTGTTTTTTCTTTCTATCACAGATGCTGAGGGACAAGTTTCGTGAGTTTGCTCGTGACACCAGCACCATCGGCCAGGAGCGCGTAGACGGCGTGAACGCGTTGGCAGATGACCTCATCGAGTCCGGTCACCCTGAGAATGCCAGCGTGGCAGAATGGAAGGACGGTCTAAATGAGGCCTGGGCTGACCTGCTAGAGCTTATTGACACACGCACGCAAATGTTAGCCGCCTCCTACGAGCTGCACAGGTTCCATCAAGATGCTATGGAGGTGCTCGGACGCATCAAGGAGAAGAAGGAGGCGGTGCCTTCAGACCTTGGCCGGGATCTAAACACGGTCCAGCATCTCCACAGACAGCACAACACTTTTGAAAATGACATCCAGGCTCTCAGCGGACAAGTGAGTGAAAAGATGTTGTTAGATTTCGAAAGCGGCTTCAGATCAGAACACAGAAGGCCTTCTCTTCCTCTTTTAACTCCAAGGTGAACCAGGTGCAGGATGATGCAGCACGTCTTCAGAAGGCTTACGCCGGTGAAAAAGCAGATGACATTCAAAAGAGCGAAACAGCCGTGACGACTGCCTGGCAGGGGCTTCTGGAGGCCGGCAAAGCCCGCAGGCTCCTCCTGCTGGACACAGTGGAGAAGTTCCGCTTCCTAAACATGGTGCGAGACCTCATGCTCTGGATGGACGGCATCAACGTGCAGATCGACGCGCATGAAAGTCCGAGGTAAATGGAGTATTTACCAGTAACTGGAATGGGTTGTATAAAAACCAGAAGTGGGTAGAGTATCCAAAAATTATTCTCAAGTAAGAGTAAACAAGTATTTGGTAAAAAAGCCTACTCAGGTACTCAGGTACTGAGTTACTGAGATCGAATATTTCAAGGCATTGATGTATGTCTTGAGTCTTCACTTAGAAAGACCCAGGTCAGAGGTCAGTCATATTTCAGATGGACATTATGTGGAAATTTTGGCATTTTAAAGACCAAAAGGAAAATAAATAATATGGTTGCAAAATAACAAAATTAGGCAAAAGAAAAAAATTTCCAAAACAATTTCTTTCGGTATAGTGAATTTTTGGTTAAAACAAGCTTGTTCTCTATTAGTAATTTAGTGTATAAAGTATCCAGACATTTTACTCGACTAAAGAGTAGCGATATATCATAATAAAATTACTCAAGTAAAAGTAAAAAGTACAGCGTTGTAAAAAATACTCCTAAAAGTATTTTTATTACATCAATAAATGTAAGTTGGTTCTATCCAACTCTGATAATAACACTAACTCTCTTGTTTGCTTTATTTAAGGGATGTATCATCTGCTGAGTTAGTCATCGTCAATCATAAGGGCATCAAATCGGAGATTGAGACCAGAGCAGACAGCTTCACTGCCTCCACCAAGATGGGGAATGACCTCATCAACAAGAACCATTACGCATCCGACGAGGTATTTGGCTACGATTCAAGGAAAACTATTTCAGAGGGAACACAATAACCTGCTTTTAGTGTCTTCATACCATACAGCTCAATACCCTGTTTACTCAATGCTCCTTTAATCTACAGATCCGAGAGAAAATGGCTCAGCTCCAGGAAAAAAGAGACGAGATCAACAGCAAGTGGCAGGAGAAGATGGACCATTTACAAATTGGTAGGCATAGGAATTTCATTTCATTTCAAAGGAAATTTGGAGTACTACATTATTAAATAACCTAGATAGATATAAATTCAAATTCAAAGAGGATCTTGTCCTGAAACAAAAGGTTATTGTTTTGGCTTATTAATTAAATCATCTAACTGTGATGTGGCAACAGGCAAGCATGTAGGTGCAGGTTTAAAAAGGAAGATATGCAAATAGGAAGGTTTAGGCTGGAGGGCTATTGGAAGGAAAGAACACAGAGCATCATTTCATATTTATTGGGAAAAATGGTTGTACGGTGTAATCATAGATTTAATTGGAAGTTATGAAATTTATTGTTGTTAAATGACATAATGCTGCAACGGCAGCTATTTTATTAAGATCCCTTTTGGAAAAGTAAGCATACTTCCATGTATTCGACTAACTCATGTGGGATCAGTCCATTTTTAATTGACGTCATTTTTGTTTTTCTCCAACACTATCATTTCCTTCTTACTTAAATGAGTTACCACAGTCCTGCTACTGGTTTGAATGTCTTCTTACCAAGATTGTGAAGCAAGCTCTAATAGCTTATATTGTGACTCTTAACACATTTCATGATTTATTAGTATTTGTTAACTTGGTGTTTGTATTTGCTTTAGTGCTGGAGGTGCTGCAGTTTGGACGAGACGCCAACGTGGCAGAGTCGTGGCTGGCAGGGCAAGAACCTCTTGTCCGAGCAGCGGAGCTTGGTGCCAACGTCGACGAGGTTGAGAGCCTCATTAAGCGCCACGAAGCCTTCGAGAAACTCGCTGCAGCGTGGGAGGAACGTTTTGTGCAGCTCGAAAAACTTACCACAGTAAGTACAATGATCTCCTTCCCTCTGAACTCTGGGTGCCGACTCGGCCTGGACTTTCTGAAAGATTTTCTTATTAAAATGTTTAGCAGTTCTGGGAAGTGGCCTGGCAGATTCAGGATGTTTCTAACCTCCTTTATGACAGCCAATTAAAGTTTGAGTCGTCTTTTTCTCCAGCTGGAGGAGCATGAGATGCAGAGGAGGCGAGAAGAAGAGGAGAGAGCACGGCGACCTCCTACTCCTCCGCCTGTAGAAGAGGTGGTGCCGTCTGAGCCAGATAGTCAGCCACATGATTCAGCAGCCAGGTAGGAGATGTTTGAAAGAGCAGGCAGCAAAACCAAACCTGTTTTTCTGTTCACATGACATTCATCTGTCTTTTAAACACAGAACAAGTCTGGACCAGACGACACTTAATCAGTCGGTGGCAGTGAATGGAGTGCATAGCGATAATGACACGTCTCAGGTGAGACAGGTTTGCCTTGTCCAACGTTGTCGTGTTTTTCCCATGCTGTTGGCCTCATTTCATGTTGTATTCATTTATGATTCGAGTGGGTTACTGGGATGTGTTTTCAATTTTGAATAAATCATTTAAAATTACTGTTAATATGCAAAATTCAACCAAGTCCAATTTTATTCCAACTCCATGGATTCAAAATCACTTCACATGAAAAGTATTTCTCATTGTTTGTCCTTGGTTGTCATACCACTGTGAACGGTGTCACATCTTTATATGGCATATAACAGAAAGTGTTGAATCTTAATTTAACATAGAATCTTAAGTTTCAATGTATTTTACTGGGATTTTAGGTGACAATGAAATATGGTGGCGGCACTGGTAACATGCTGTCAAATCTTTTTGCACCTTAAAAACATAAACACACCAGAGCTACAATAGACTGGTTTAGATACAACCTAGTGCAAATCCTGACCCTTTTCCATTTGAGAATCTGTAACAAGCCTGAAATCAGTGTTCAGAATCTCTCCATCCAAACTGAGACTAAGCTGCTTTTCAAAGAACGCAGCAAAATTCAAGTCTAGATGTGGAAAGCTAGAGGCATAACCTAAACGGTTTGCAACTGTAATTGCATGAAAATGTGATTTTCCTGCTGAGGACAATTGCTTGCCACACCTTTGAGATTTTTACCTGAAATCTGTGTTGTATTTTCCTTCCACTTTACAATTATGCACCGCTCAGTCTATTACTAAAGATCCCAGGAAATTACATTGCACTATATGGTTGTAATGCTCCAAAATGTGAAAAAGCTTTTCATTCACTGCATTTAGAAGTGGTTAGGTTATAGAATTAATATTTTGTCTTTACTGGAGCAACATGCCCAGAAAAAATGTAAAAAAAAAATTAAAAAATTACAGTTTTATCTTTTACAGCGGAGGAGGAGGGAGGCCTGGGGAGAAAACGGTGCAGTTTTATATACATGTAGTCCAGTCTGTTCTCATTGTCTAACCAAAAGCATCACAAAGTGACCTGGATGTGTTTTAATTTTGATCATGGCTGTTGACCGTGATGTGTTGGTATCTTTGTTAAACTAAAAAAGTTCAAGCCCTGAACTAACATTCAAGTGTCTGCCAGCGACGGACTCTTAACAATTTCTCATTGCATTCTTGCCAGCAGTCATTATCGCTGCCGTTGTCAGCGGGAAAGAAATCAGAGCCTAAACGTGTGTGTAAGCCCAAACAGCAGGAGCGTGTGAGTAATGAGCCATGGTCAGCTTTGTTGTAGCTCCCCCCCCCCCTCCAAACACCCCCTCACCTTCTTGACAGCCTCCGCTCAGCTCCTGGTCAGCAGCAGTACTTCTTCTTTTAAGAAGCCATTGCTTCTTTGCATCCACTGCTTTATTTATTAATGAACCACATAGCTTCATTAATGAGTCCCATTGCTGCAAAAAAAAAAAAAGCATGATGCACATTCATGAACGGGTTGTTGTCATGGATCTGATGTTGCGGTTTGCGGCTGCTGTGTATGTGCTTGTATCGACCAGGACGGGAGTCTCTAAATGTGGGGCAGAGTAAATGTGGTGGTTATCACAGCTGTTCAGTCGTATTTTTCTATGTGGCTTGTGGTAGTGTCTGTATGTTTACTTCTGAGTGTATATGTTGCTTAAAGCAGTTAAAGCTTTGAGTAGTGAATAGTTTTAATAATGGAAAAGAGATGAATAAGTGCCTTGGTTTCAATACTGCTAAAAGTTGGATATTTTTAAATTAAGTCATATTTTCTGTTGATTTTGTATATTTCATTCAGTAAAAACGTAGCAAACTTCAAAGATTACTTAGCAGAGATTTATTTTCGTTTTTAGTTGGAAACATAAAAATTTTCCTACTTATTTTCAGAACTCTAATAAAGCAAGTTACAACTAAATTTTAAAATATTCTCCTGTCATCTATCGATATGTCAAACGAGAGGCACTACTGTGCAAGAGAGCAGTCGTTGAAAAACAAGCTTTCAACATAATTTTAAGGCAAATGGAAGTTAAATTGTTGAAGTTTTATTCTGGCTTCAGTGGCTCTTGTTACTAAAATGGCAGTCTCAATGTGGATAGGATATAGATACTCAAAAGGATAAAACAAAGCATCTCCATTCAGCCTTCCTGATATCTCACACTTCCTCATTTTCTCACAGCCTGAATGAGCTGCAGACACAACATACCGTCTCTTTAAAACGTGTTTCCTTTCAAGTAGCTTCCTAGATCTCTTTGAGTCGTCTTTATGCAGTAACACACAGTGTTGCAAGTTCTGTCTGGCTTTAATAAATATGGTGCATTTAAAAACATATTTTATTTGTTTTTTTGTTTTGTTCATTTTGTTTAACCAGCAGGTCTGATGAATCTGAAATTGGCAGATTTCTCAGTGCAGCTCTACATTTTTGTCCTTTGTTTTTTAAAGATTGTAAGGAAAAGTGGAATTAAACTTACTGAGGTTTTAACTAAGTAGGTTATAATTTGAATTGGTATAAATTTTTTCCCCACAAAATAAGCTAAAGGATGTTTAGCTTATGCTGTTCAGTGCTTCTTGTATGTTTCCTTTGTGAGTAGCTACGTTTGTCTCACAGTTATAATGTAGTAGTAACCTCTTGTGTAACGTGTGATGATATGAATCCAGTGGACCCCGGTGTTCAGTACCTCAGTTTATCATGCAGTGTGTTAAAGCAAGCATCATTATGGCTTTTTGTGTTTGGCTGTGAACGGCTGCTTTGCTGCTCCCTTGGTCTTTTTCTGATATCTCCTGCCTTACCACTTTGGTCTGGTTTTAACCACAGGGCTCAGAGTCCGACTCGGTTAATGGACCCGGTAGAGACAGCGGCCTGGCGTCCTCTCGCCTCGAGCCGTCTGCCACGCTACCAAGCAGAGGCGGTGCCGACTCCGAGCCAGAAACCATGGAGGGCTTCCTCTACCGAAAACAGGAGATGGAGTCCCACAACAAAAAGGCAGCTACCAGGTAGGAATTTGGTGAAAAGAGAGTGGTGACCTGCTTACAGACTGAAGAGCACTTTATATTTCATTTGATGGAGCTTGGACCACACACATTCTGATGGCTGTGGATCTTATTCAAAGTTCTTACACTTTTTTAAACACTTTTTTGAAAGACAATTTTTGTGATAGGCTATTACAAATAATAAAGTAAATGGAAAGTAATTAAAGGTGTACTCTTCATGTTTTGTTTTTTTTTACAAACTGACAGAACAGAGAACAAATTAACTACTTCTGTCAGTCTGTAATTTGCAAAGCCTCTATTTAACAAATTGACCAAATAATGAGATAAAGCATTACATCAACACTTGCAATGTAATAATCACTCTAATAGAAATTAACAACTCCCCCCCTCATTTTAAATGTAATTATTTTCAGAGTTTGGGAAGCCATCTGGTTATGATCAATATCATAGAGTATTGAATCACATAAAATATAAACAAATATTAGTAAAACTATTGTGAAAATGAATCTGTGTAATGAACAAATATAAAAATATTACAAATATAAAAATTTATCAGCTTTTGACCAACTTTTAGAGTCAGTTTGGAGGAATATTGTAAAAATAGTGCAACATCATTTACTGTTGTTTTAGACATAATTTATCCATACTTAAAAACTTTTAAACACTAATATTCACTTCAGGCAGACTGAACTATCATAAAATACACAGACACATGTTCCCATAGGAGCTTCATTTATACTTAGTTTTACGATGCGGCTCAACAGTCAAAACTCTTAATTACAAATTTCTTGACCCGATCAAACGGCACATTAATTTATTCATGCAGCTTCTCTGCAAAGCATTAAAAGTTGGAACGTTACTCGGGTCAGGACAAACATTGGCCTGCAGCAGTCCATCTTGGAAATCTAATTCAGATTCTAAACGCACCCTGAAGAGCCATCTGCTTTTCTTTTCATTCTGGATTTACTACGATTACACAAGAGAGCTGTAGAAGGAGAGACTACAGGCTGGAGGAACAGGCCACTTTAGCATAAAACTTAGGTGTTGTTAACTTATATGTGCAACTTGAAGTACAACCCCTTAAAAATAGTGTCAATTTGCTCCTTCATTTTCTATATTTTTGTGTGTTGCGTATTTAGGAATCAAATATTTTATGTGTAGTTTTATTTAAATGATTGATCAGCTGTTTGAATCAAACCATCCAAGTTTTTTCAGTCACTTTAATACCGAGTACATAAGCAGATCTTAATTTATTCCAGAATGAAATTTATTTGTATCAAAACTTTCGAATTTTTGGGACACCACACTTGTAAACCTTTTAAGACAGTTTCTGAGCCAGGTGTGTGCTACTCTTAAAGTCTATCTAGTTTTTATTTCTAAGATTTGGTCAACTTTGGTGTCAAAAGCTGGTTTTCACTCCTGTTGCCGGGGCAATTGCAATATCGTTCTCTTCATTATAAATCCCTCAAATAAGGCTGTGAAATATATCTATTACGTTCTTTTAAGCTATTTTGTTATGTCAACAACTGGATCATTCATACTAATCAGACTAATTTGCTCCAACAGATCGTGGCAGAACGTGTACTGCGTTCTTAGAAAAGGGAGTCTGGGTTTTTATAAAGACAGCAAGAGTGCCAGTAATGGCATCCCATACCATGGAGAGGTTCCCATTGTGCTGGACGGCTCTGTGTGTGAAGTAGCCCACGATTATAAAAAGAGGAAACACGTATTCAAGCTCAGGTGAGGGTAAAATAATTTAAAGCAAATATTTAACTTTGCTCCACCTGTTGGTATCAATAAATGAGTGCAAGAGTCATTTTTCCTGTTTCATGTGTCTGCAGGCTAGGAGATGGGAAAGAGTATCTGTTCCAAGCCAAGGATGAGGTGAGATGTACAGACTTGTTGTTTTAAAGCTGCATCTGCAGTAAAATGAATGATGAGGTATAATAAACCCTTTGTTGTTGTTTTTTGTTTTGTTTTATTTTTTTTAAGGCGGAAATGAGTTCCTGGATTCAGTCCATCGCTGGCTCCATCCCATCGGGAGCAGGGGACTCACCGGGGGCGCCCCGACTCAGCCGCGCCATGACGATGCCCCCCATCTCGCCCAGCTCAGGAGAAGGCGTAACCATGCGCAACAAAGAGGGAAAAGAGAAGGATCGTGAGAAGAGATTCAGCTTCTTTGGCAAGAAGAAATAGGACATTTGTAAATGGAAACATCCAAAATTGAAAAAATTTCACAGACTGAGGCAGGCGGACGGAAAGGTACACACAGGTCAGACAGACGCACTGCTCCCCATGCAGGACCCGAGGAATTGCCAACAGATCTGTCACTTGGGACTCTTCGATCCTTTTTTGACTTCCTTTTCTGTTTGTCCCCCTCAGCGTTTTAATCTCTTATTTACTTTATTTTCTCCCAATCCATACTTACTATTCACATTTATCCCCCAGACTAGCGTCAGACAAGCTTGTTAGTCGGTAACATCAGCTGGATTGAACAGGTCAGACGACTGAAGCGGCTCGTCGTCTGCAGGAATCGTCTCACAGTGACTCCCAGCGGACGGAGTCTCCAGGAAAACTGCGGATCGTGTTTTGTTTTTTGTTTTTTCCCCCACTCCTCACAAGCTCTCTCTTTTGTTTGGGGGCGATAACATCCGTTTGTTTTTATGTTGATGTTAGTAACTTGATTAATATTATTATTAATATTTATCTTTTGCAATGTATGGTTTGAGAAGAAAACTAATTAGCTAATGACTTGATTTATGTTGTGGAGAGAAACAAATTTGGTTCAACTAGTGGCGAATGTTGGTCTTGCCCTTGTATTTTTTTTTCTCTTTAGGACAGAACATTTATGAGGTGTTTTGCAACAAAAATAAAGCTCGAGTTTTAGCCGTGTGCGTTAAATGATCACAGGTACCACTGGGAAAATCATATATACATATATTTAATTAGTGGTCTGATAATTCTTTTTTCTTGTTTATCTCCGATTTTGCCTGCATTTGATTATTTCTTTTGAGTGATATTTTCTGCTTGATTTTTGACGTTTTCTTTTCCTTCATAAAGCAGAGATTAGTTTTCTAGTGTGAGCGTGTGTGAGTTGTGGTGCTGTGGATTTTGCATGTTTATTTGTTCCTGATTAAATACGGTCAGATGGATGTTGCTTTTCGAAAACCAGACACAAGCAAACTATCACTGGAGTAATTTTCTGAAAATGTTACTTTTCCTTTCGCTTTACAGTAGCTGCAACCAGTAACATTCCTCTAGACATTATTTTCCTCCTCTTTGTTTTAGTCTCCTATTTTCCGTTGTTTTGGCTGAAATGAAAGCTTTGGGGACAGTTTGCAGATGAGAAGCTGAAGCACATTTTGTGGCGGCAGACTGCAGTGATGAGAGCAGGACTGAAGGACAGATTTCATTCCAAGCGAGGGGAGTGGAAGTGAGACAGGAGGGGCATTGATGAAGACGCTTTTCGGTGCTCTCCTACAACCAGACATGAGCCTGACCTTTACTTGAACACACTACATTTATTCTGCTCCCTTTTTACAAACACACACCCTTCATTCGAAACGGTCTTAAAGTTTTCTTAGTACAAATAAGTGAATGTTAACCATGTGCCCTGTGGCAATGACCTAATGTATGTCAGTGGATTATTAGTCTAGATGCAATGATGGCGACCATGAGGAGCTCTGCTTACAAGCAGCCAAGTTACTGAGGAAAACGGTCCTGCAGTTAGTTTAATGAACTGTTTTGCTTCTTTTTTTTTATTTTTATTTTTTATTTGAATATATGGCATGACAATGTGGGCTGATTATTGTACGTATCTGAGCATTACCATCTACTTTATATGTTAATTTATTCTGGAAACATCAGCTCTTAATCAGGACTAGATGCAACAATTAGATGTAATTGGGAGATAAAAGGGAAAAACTCACTCTAGCATAGCAAATGTAAGCAAATACTAGGTGATAGTTTCCTCAAATATTGTTTACGAAAAGGACCTTTACAGGATGTAGACATTAGTACAAATTTACACAATTGTTCATAGCCGCACCTGATCGTACAGTAAAGTAAACAGTTTAAGACGTTAGCTGCAATTTGTGTGTGTTGTTTTTTTTTTTTTGTTTTGTTTTGTTTTTAACAGTATATGTACCCCGACAAATTTGAGTGGCATGACTTGTAAAAGTATTTACCTATATGGATGTCACACCTAGGCATGGGCTGGTATTTTTAATCCGAGTTAAAAATACTAAGGTATCACATAATTTCAACCAACATTTAAAACGAGCATATGAAATATTGTCTTATTGTTAGTTTTCAAGTGCTTACCGTGGAGAATATTATAGTTTTTTACTGTTCTTGGTTTTTATAGAGCAATACGAGCCATTAGCTAGTTAATTAGTCTGGTTACCTGCTCTGGTAGCTAGCCTGCAGTAGGCTGCTTAACAGACATGCTGCTCAGCTGTAGTTTTAAAAAGGTCCATTTTCACACGACTCTGTGTTTCGCAGGTAGGGTTATTTTCAAAAATCCTTTTTGTCTTTTGTAAACAAGAGGAAGGTGTTAGATTTTTTTTTTTTTCTCTCTTCACTTTGATGCATCTTGAGACTGCTAACCGCCCCATGCCTAGTCAATCTGCACTGCAGGCTGGTCACACAAATCATCTCGAAAGGGATGCTGGTCATTTTGTGAAGAGTAGACTTCATGGTTATTTGTCCCAATCATTAATAAAGATAATTGGTATGACATGGAATGAAATGAAATGGCAACGTGTAGGTACAAAGTGGGGGTACAAAATGGCAAAGAGGCAACTTTCACCTTTTAAGCCAAATGGTTTTCTTTTCCTTGTCCAAACAAGGACTGTTTGGATAAAGGAATTCCCTGAACTCCTTTTGAATGCAGATTACTTAAGAGCAGGCAGCCCCAACGATATAAAGCACACCTGTTTCTATCTGTAGGACTGAATTTTCCAGGCATGACACAGAGCTTCCAGTTTCAGTTTAGGTTGCCTGAAATTAAGCCACAATAAAGAACAACATAACATGCATTACGTGAGCCAACGCAATTGGCACAAATTGGAAGAGAGGCGTCGTTCTTCCCCGGTGGACAAGCTGGTGAGACTCCCAGCGCTACCCGTTCTCCCAACATTTAATACCGCATCCGATTGATGCTGCCGAGCTCCAGCTCAGAGGTCGCACAGTGTATTTTCATACTGGCTCGTTTGAATGTGAATGAACTCAACTAAATTTGGCCAAATTGGTCAAGTGAAGCTTGACTCATACTTGACGTACTGTACACAGGCTCTGTATCACACATACTCATATTAATACGACTTTGGTACTCCAGTCTTGTGGGAATGTCCTCAACTGGCTATGATTTGATGTTGCATATTGCATCCTTTCTAAAACATATATAACTTTGTGCTACTGGTGAGCTTTGACCAGAACATAAAAAGTATGCATTATTGATGTCAAGCAGGTTTTTGGATCGAAGAGTACTGGTATCGATGAAGAAAAACAGCTTTTACATGTTAAGTATTGGATGTGGTTGAATATAGACTGCTGACAGTTTGAGCTTCCTCTTTCAGAAGAATGCTGAATATTTGCTGTCCAATGGGAGCTTGTATTTTTTTCATCCAGTGGTCTGTCTTGCAGCATTTGATAAACCTTTTCTTCTCTCATTTCTCAGTACCTTTGACAAATGTCTGTTCCTTCCTCTGTAATTCAGAGTTGTTAATACCACTACTTGTATTAATTGCTCTTATGACCATTATTGCTACTGTTGTTACTATTACTACTACTGTTACTAATGCAACTTATTGCAAAAATTACAACTGCTGTCCCATTTTCTTTTCAGGTACGTGTCTGTAATGCCAGACTCTTCCACACGATGTCAGTGTGCTGTGGAGCATTTTCATTACAAATCAAAAATACTGTTTGTTGACTTGTGTATCTACATCTAATATTAGGAATAATAAAACGGTTTAATCAACACATGTGGTTGGGATTTTTTTTTTTTTTTTTTTAATTTGTGAAGAGGGGTTTTTTTTTTTAATGCTGGTTCACATGGCTTCTTATGTTCCAGACTAAAAAGAGGGATTAAATGGATGTCCAAACTGAGATTCTTCAGACTAGTGTTTAATTTTTCAACATTAACAACCAAAAATGTCTATATTAGGATTCCACAAAAAATAGTTTATAAATATCAAGCGAAAGAAAAAAAAATACATAAATTTCAGCAGTCAAAACTGCATATACACAGTGCAATGCAATCCACCTAACGTAAAAGGTGGACATTATACGGAAAAGCAGCCAAAATCCCCATGGAAACCTTCAGAGGGAGGCAAATATCCTACAGATAAAACTAAAATTGGACACCTCCTTCATTGTCCCAATAAACTCTTTTTTTTGTTCTTTTGCTGTAATGTACGAAACCGTTTAATTGTTGTCAATATTTGTCATTGCCGAAACTCCATTTGGAGCAAAAAATAAAAAAATAAAAAAGCAAAACAAAAACTAAACATCCAAATAATTGCAGTGACACCTATTCGCCACTAGGAGCCACACGAATTCAAGCTTCTGCTCCATCTGCCTACAAGTCCAGACAGGGGGCACTCATTACCCGGCAGGCACTTTACCCGTGTTTTAAAGCAAGATGGCAGCTGTTGTTGAGAATGTTGTCAAACTGTAAGTACTGGACTTCCTTGCAGATTTTATACCTATAAAGGTGACGCTCACCTCAGTCACGTTATTACGTTTGTATAGTTACTCATTCACCGATTCTTTCGCCAGCTAGCTTGGGAGCATTCTGTTTTAGTGCGGTTAGCCAACGCTGTCGAAGCGTCGTGTCTGTCTTTTTACATCCTGGAATGGAAGTGGAAGTTAGCCGACACGCAACTTATACTTTTCTACACACACGAGTCACTAACATGTGTTGAGAAACGTGTGTGAAGTTTCCTTGTAGCGTCGGTGTTATTAATTGTTACGTTCTTGTGGTCAAACGGTCGACGCAGCTAGGTGGCTCGCACGCTAACAAGCTAAAGAGTCCAACGCTGTTTATGACAACTGGCCGACTAGTTTTTGATGAATGAAACACTGGCGGTGAAGTTTGTTTTCTTTAATTTTGAAAGCTTAGACGCTTCTGTAGCTGTCACGCTTTAGTTCAGATTACTGCAACTCTTTTTGAGGTGCAAAGTTTATTGCTTAGATGAGGCGTGTGCGTGAGCTCAAACGTTCCTCCATTTCCGCCGTCTCCCTCATGATGCAGCGGTGCAGCCTGAACCCTGGTTAATGTTAGACTCTAATTACAAGCCTTTAACTGAGATTACACACACGCCATACCGACACATGTCCTCAAATAACCTCGGCAATGTTTAGAAAATATGTAAAACGTGCTTTGATAACTTTTTAAATGTATGTTTGTATTCACCAGCTCCTGTCAAACTTTCCGTACACTTATAAGCATACATTTGAGATCGATTTTAATCGTTTAAGGAGTCGTTTAAACAGTTATTGAAAGGTGGAATGGGTTTACAACTTATAGCTTGAATAAACTTTTAAAAACAAGAATTAGGTGCATGAGTTTTAATAAACTGTGGATTAATCTACAAGTTATAATTTCTTAATCAATCCCAAGGTTTCCCCCAGAAAACCTACTAAGCCAGGTGGTTGGGTGTCAGGGCAGTCATTTATCGAGCATTTATTATGTTTTTGAGTTAAAAATGGTTAAAGTTGGCAGGAAAATTAAACTTGATGATTATGTGTTATTGAAACATTGGCTATTAATACCTGAACACCAACTATAAAGTTTTAATAAAAGCAAACATTTTAAAATACTTAACTAAATAAGCAATGCTTAGCCTGGTGGGGGCGCAAGTAGAGCCTGGTGGCCCCCAGGCTTATAATACACTGGGGGAAACCCTGAATCTCGATTAGTAACATTCTGTTTAATCCACTTTAACAAGTGGCAGAGAAATCAAATGGCATAACATATTTTTGGCTACATATATTATCTCTTTTCTTTCTATCTTTGAAGTGTATTTAAATGGGATGGTTTTCCTCTACAAGCATAACTAATGCATTTTCCATAGGGTTGCAGTCAGGACTGTTTTTAAAGATAAAATATTGTTTGGAATGTTTTATCCATTCCAAGCAATTTTGTTTTGTGTTTACGATCATTGTCCAGTTGGAACAACCGGGTCCTAATTTTAATGTTAATTTGAATTAATTATTTATTATACCATTCATTTGTGCAACATTCCAGTAGCACTGGTAGTAGAACAAGACTATCAGGTTGAGGTAAGTGTCCTTACTTCGACGTATCCAAACTTCATTTTTGTCATTTTAGCATCATAACTCAAACCTTTTTCTTCAGAAGAAAGCACCACATTTTATTCAAGCTTGAATATGTAAAGCATTTCTGTCTTGGTCCCTGTACTCCCAGTTCATGTTGATGTTAAATTGCCCTTTCTGTAGAGTATGGTGCTGTTGTCACTTCCTGTTCAGGTTAGACTTAAACCTTTGTCATTTTGTGGTTGTTCTTCGTCAACCTAGCAAATCTGCCATTGAGGGTGACAGTTTGGATCCCATGGCTGAAACAAAGTTGGGTGTACCAATTGGACATTGATCCAAAATCTTTTGAAATGGGTAAAGTTAGCTTAGATTAAACTGTTTCTGTTCTGACCATGACATTATCCTCAAAGCAAAGCCTTTGCCGGAAAACCAAACAATTAAAATGAGCCCTACTAAGTCTGATAAGAACAGTGGTCAAAGGATAATGCTAGAAGCTTTATCAAAAACAAAAAACTAAGAGACTTTTATCCACAATAGAACTTTAAAATATTAACAGAAACAATACGTCATATGTAAATCTATGACTGGCACAGACAGTAAATGGTTAAATTTGACTCATTTCAATGTATTCTCAGGTCACATTCTTCAGCACCAGATTTTTTTGGAAGTAAATACTGAGATGCAGTTTAAATGTTGAGCTCATGACTCAGTTTTCTGAACTGAGCAGTGACATTCTCTTACTGGAAACTTTTTTTTTTGTATGATTGATATTCAAACAAATACTCCTGTCAGCTTTTTCCACTCGAGGGCTGCTGGGTACGGTTAGGTTCTGTTTTTAACTGGAGTAACTTTAAGGAAGTAGACTCGACCGCTGAAATGCCAGTAGCTGGGTAGTGGCCAGTCTCTTGCTCAACTGCAGTTCAGTTCCTGCAGTGGAAGAAAACTTTTTGGCTAGTTTGCGTCGCAGATCCAACTTTTTATTACTCTGCTTGTAATTCTTCTACAAAGTAGGAAATATGGATAAAAACCCAGCTCTCTGATATTTAGACCTCACTAACAGTTGACATTCTCAGAGCTTGTTTGAGTTAATTTGTTTAAGTAATAAATTCAGACTGAGTCGTAACTACAGCTGTATATTTCTTATGTTTTTTCCTTGATTTTCCCTTTTATCCATATTTTGTTAGGAGTCAGTCAATGAGTTCCCTTTAAGAGTGTTCATAAATAACTTGGTCTGACTTTGTCGACCTTGGAGTCTTGATTGAGGCCCAGCTGTTGCGGCCGGCTTGTCACTGTGATCATTTTAGATAATGTCGCCAACTGTTTCTCAAAAAAAATGCTTGTGCAGCAGTGAGACGAGCCTCAGGAAACACTGATGAGGCTGAACTCTTACCCATACACACACACACACACACACTTATTTTTTTTATTTTTATTTTTATTAGAAATGACTCGTGGCATCAAACCGCTGTTGGATTTTTCCTTATGAATTTAATATTTCAACTTCTTGCAACTTGCTGTTTTGCTCAGATTGGGAGAGCAATACTACAGAGATGCCTTGGAGCAGTGTCACAACTACAACGCCAGGCTGTGCGCTGAGAGGAGCGTTCGGATGCCGTTCCTGGACTCTCAGACCGGCGTGGCTCAGAGCAACTGCTACATCTGGATGGAGAAGAGACACCGGGGTCCTGGTAATACTCCAGATTTGCTCTTTTAGAGATTTTACAGAGCTTAACACAATCAGACCGAAGTTGAACTGTCGACACGTAGTCAGGTGGTTTTCGGATGTTTGTTTTCGCACAAACACACTAAACCGATCTCCCTCTACAGCAGCATCCTGGTGTTTTCCACTTAAACAAACACACCCACAAAATTCAGACCAAACGCACAATGGCTTCCAATGGAGAGGGGGTGAAATGTTCGATTATTGTCACACAGTTGCAACAATGAGAACCGATTTCAAAAGTCCATTCTGAGCCCTTCCACCCTTTGTAAGAAGTAGAAGTCTAAGGAGATGTAAACACTTTGCAGAAGCATTCCTACCTGTTCATCTTTTCCACATTTACTCTCCTAATAACCACAAACTTCTATTTTAGCATTTTGTATGGAATTCATGATCTGCAGAGGTCAGGATCGAGAATCAGTTGACGTCGTAACTACTAGTTATTGCTACAGTTGTGGCTTTAATGGAAGAAATATGTAAAAATGTTAAGCGGTTCTCTTGGCAGCATTATTCTGTGGGAATACTTTTGTTCAGCAAGGACAATAAAGCTGATCAGAGAGATATACACCCAAAAAACTTGTAAACCTTTTGAGCTAGAGTTATATCATTTGTGGCTATAAAGTAAGAAAATGAGAAGCTTAAGGGGTGTAAATACTTTTGCCAGGCGCTGTAGCTGGGTCAGCAGCAGGAGTTGCCAGCTTTAATTTCCTTTTGAATGCTACAAAGAGACAACTTCAACACACCGAGATGAGATACGGTATCTTCCATTAGGAAGGAAGCCGCTGCTGAGTCATTTAGTCTGAGTGCCTCCATCAGCCTGCTGACCGTCCATCGATCTGGACGGGTCAGTGACGTGCTCTCCTCTCCTCAGGCATGGCTCCGGGTCAGCTCTACACGTACCCAGCCAGGAGGTGGAGGAAGAAACGGAGATCTCACCCTCCAGAAGACCCGCGCCTCATCTTCCCTCCTGTTAAGTCAGGTACCACGGCAACGAGCTCAACTCGACTTGCTCTCGGTTTAATTAGGTTTTCAGCAACATGTCTGGTAAAGCTGCAGGATACCTCACTTAGTTTATGATGGAAAAAAAATACTTTCATGTTGAAGCATCAAAGCAAAGTATCAAGAAGTTTCCGTTTCGATCTGTTTTTTTACTCTTAGAAATAGATTTGGGGCTGAAGAAGGACGTCCTGCTGTCTTCGGATGGCAGCAGCTTGGAGGCCTTGCTGAAGGGGGAACCTCTGGACAAACGGACCCCGGTGGACATCCGGGGGTCAGAGGAAGACTCCAATCAGAGCGACTACACCGGCAGCCTGAACCCGGCCACCCGGATCAGAAAGGTTCCTGTTCTCACTGCCGACATCTCATTTACTGCCGACACTAAATGAGATGCTCAACCTGGGCTCTATTTATCTTCCACCCTCTTCCTCATAGAGAATCCTCGAGCCAGACGACTTCCTGGATGACCTGGATGACGAAGACTACGAGGAAGACACGCCTAAAAGAAGAGGCAAAGGGAAAGGGAAGGTAAAGGTGAACTGAGTGTTTTTTCTTCATTTATCTGAACTTTGGGTTGACTCCAGCCTTGCCCGCAGGGTCGAGGAGTGGGTAGCGGCAGGAAGAAGCTGGACACGGCAGCGTTGGAGGACAGGGACAAGCCCTACGCCTGTGACAGTGAGTCCTCATGCGACAGTAATCCCGTAACAAAGCTAGTTAAAGTTCTGCTGCTTCTTGTTGCTGTTCTGTTGGTTCCCGCCACCTCTTTGCTGTCTTCAAATTGAGAATCTGTGCCTCTTGAGCTGTTTTTCTTCCCTCTATTGAAGCGGTTTCACTTTCATTGCTGACCGACTGTTTCTGTTTCTCTGAGCTTCTGTCTGTGCTGTCCTCTGATTCTCTTCTCTCTTCCAGACACTATCAAACAAAAGCACATTTCAAAACCTTCTGAAAGAGGTAGATTTCTCTTCATCACTTCTTCCTCTCATTGCCTGTTACTGAGTAGATGTATGTTTTTATGTACCGTCACTGTTCTTTTTTTCTGGAAGGAGGCATTTTTCCTTTGCTTGCAGTTTCTCTTGGCCGAAAACATAGACTCTCGTATCCAAATGTAATGAACCAGATTTTGAAGGTTTCAGTAGCTCTCAGCTTAAGTTTAGTTCTTGAAGATGAGTGTCAGTAAATTTTCCAGCTAAACTTCTTAGTTAATGCATGAGGTTTGATTTTTGTCCCTGTTTTTGTTTGCACTCATTTCACATTCTACTTTTTCTAAAGGCCTTTGCTTTGATACTGAGTCAGTTTGATGTTTGCATGACCTTTTCAGTCTGTTCAGCACCGTCTACAGTCACGTGGTTTGATGTGCTTATTTAGATCTTCAAACTCTCACCCAAGATGCTTATTTTGGTTGACAGATGATGAAATGTGGTGGTTAGCGTTTTGAGGAAATAAAAAGCAGAGCTTGGTGTAGTCTTTGACTTGCTACATCACATAACAACCCCACCCTCTCAGAGCGGCAGCTTCACACGGTTTCATCTTTGTGCTGTTTTTAAGATGGGGATGCCTGGTATCGCATAATCTCCTTTAATCTCAGTGGTTTATAGAGCACATGAAAACCAGGGGATTATTGTTGGAGGAGGGGGTTTATCTCAGTTGTAAAAGTCTTTTTTAAAATTATGCCGACCAATACTTTATGTTTAAGATTGATGCTTTCTGTAAAGCTGAATAATTTCATAGTTTTAACTGCATCCTTTAGTTGTTTACTATCAAACTAAACCTAAATAGTGACCGCACCCTGCAAACATAATCATGACACCTGAACCTTTTCACTGTTTGTCTCATTATTACTACAAACTTTAGTGCATCTACCTGGGATTTCACATAATAGACACCAGAAAGTGGTGCACAATTCTGGAGTGGAAGGAAAATACGTGATTTTATTTTATTTTTATTGAGGAAAAATCTAAAAAGTGTGGCATGCATTTTGTCCTCGCTCCCTCCTCCTCTGTACATTGATGCTCACAAAAGTCACCCAATTAATAAATAGTCCATCTGTGTATTAATCAGCATTCATCATAATGCAGCCAAAAGGCTCTGGAGGAGCTGCAGAGATTCCCAGTTCAAGAAGGAGAATCTGTCAACACTCCTGCCTTCAGTCGTGCATTGGACATGCGTATGTTTTGTGGAAGAACAGAACATTATTGAAAGTTCCCATCTGTCATGTTTTTGCCCCTTACATGTGAAACAAAACGCCCGGTCAGATGAGATCAAAATGAAAGTTGTGTGGTGGTAAGTTAGCCCACATCGCCCTGAGCACAACCTCGCTATAGTAGAAATATGTAGGTGGCAGCATCATGCTGGGGGGGTTGCATTTTATTAGCAGAGACACAATAGTCTGCAAGGATTGACAAAATACATTCAGGAAAAAACATCCAGTTGGATAACAATCGTAAAAACAGCCATAGCTCCAGAGAAATTAGTCGGAGCGCATTCATAACTGGTGTTCACAAACTCTCCATCAAATCTAACCATGGTGGAGCTTTTTTTTTTTTAAATTTTTTGCAAAGAATGTAATGCATAAATTTCAGTCCCTGGACATGCAATGCTGTTAGAAATATAGCCTGATAGATTTACGGCTATAATTTCATTGAAAAATGGTTCAACCAAGTTCTGGTTCAGAATACAAATGCATGACACACTTGTCAGATTTTTTTTTGTTTGTTTTTTTTTGTAGAAACTAGATGGTATGAATACTTTACAAAGCAATTTTTTTTTTATTTAGCAGAACATGTCACCTGTATTTCCCCTTTTCTACTTCAGCTTGTAATGCTGTTCCTACTTTAATCATTATAAACAAAAAACATTGAAACTTTGTGGGTTAAAAGTGATTTCCTGTTTGTCTCACATTTCATCACTTCTCCCCACATGAACCGTCTAACAGAGACTTCTCTCAAACCACCGCAGTCCTAACATGTAGAAAGCACTTTATTCTTCAGGAATACAGCAGGTCTTTTATTTCAGTGGCACAACAAAAATAAATCGCTTTGGTCAGATCCTCTCCTTTCACTGTGTTTTTTGTGCTTTTTCTTCTTCTTTTTGAAAATATGTTTTCTTATTTTGGTGTCAGTCTGTGGGAAGCGCTACAAGAACCGTCCAGGCCTGAGCTACCACTACGCCCACTCCCACCTGGCCGAGGAGGAGGGCGAGGAGAAGGACGACCTGGAGATGAACGAGCCGACCCTCCCGCTGCCCGAGGAGCCAAAAAGTAAGAAACGAGCACCAGAGACTTTCTGTGCAACAATGCAGGCATCACTGGTAACTAATAACAATTTTTTTAATTCCCTTAAGCAGCTCCCAAAAAAGGCCCAGACGGTCTTGCGTTGCCTAACAATTACTGCGATTTCTGCTTGGGAGACTCCAAAACCAATCACAAGACAGGCCAATCAGAGGAGCTGGTGTCCTGCTCGGACTGTGGACGCTCCGGTACGTCCTTGAGGTTTTTGAAAGAGGCGTTTATACTGCACACACCGACCGGTTCGCTAATCTGTGAGAATGTTTCTATTCCTCTGTGTGAACACAGGCCACCCCTCCTGCCTGCAGTTTACTCCTGTAATGATGGCTGCTGTGAAGACGTATCGCTGGCAGTGCATAGAGTGCAAATGCTGCAACATGTGTGGTACCTCTGAAAATGATGTGAGTCTCTAATGTTAGCGTGGAGCTGAACTCTGAAAAGCAGGAATTGCTCTGCAGAACTGCCCAGTTTTAAGTGAATTAGTTTAACCGGGCAGCAGCCTAGGCTTTGGAGGCCCCAGAACTGTTTAGTTTATTATTTTGGCCATTATTAATTCTTTGTAGTCTACATCTTTAGTTATTTTTTTATGCAGCTTTGATTAGGAACCTTTTAGAAAAGGGTATAATAAAAATATTTTGTGGACAAAGTCTAAAAGTTTTTACTTAACTTTGTTGTAAAAGAGACCTGAACAGGTGGGGCACCTTCCTCCTGTATCAGGCCCTGTACTTGGCTATACTTGCAGCCAAACTAATTATAAATAATTTTTTTTTAAAGAATCATACAACATATTTTCTGCTGATGTTTGCGTCATTTAGAATTGTTTACATGCACAAATACAGGTTTATGTCGAGTTTATGTGCAAGAATTGGTGTGAATGAATGGGATCCAGCAGTCTGACTCAGTTTTCAGAGAAATATTAATCATAATGTTTGGTATTTAAGCTGGATTTGTCCTTTATAGACTTGAATTTAAAGGCCAGAGAAGTTCTCTAAGAAAGTTCATGAGTTCTGATTGTGTTTCTTCAAGGATCAGCTTCTCTTCTGTGATGACTGCGATCGAGGCTATCACATGTACTGTCTCAACCCGCCGATGTCTGAACCTCCAGAAGGTAACTTCATCAATGAGACATTGTTTTAGACAATGGACCTCTTTTATCAAAAACTGTGTGCACAAATCAGGCTTAATTCAGAATTAATGGGAGAGTCTATATCAGGACAGCTTTATCGTATAAACAGTCAGGCGTTGATAAATGCTGATACATTGATAAAAACAGAAACCATTTATCCAAAACACCCTATTAATTCTATATACCTTATAATACATAATGTGATTTATAAACAGTTAAAAGTTTTTGCAAAATGCATTTTGTTGCTAAAAGTTGGGAAGAAATGAGTTATTAAAGCAGGTTTTTTGCAGAAACGACTCCTGCTGCTCAGTGTGGCGATGCACTGCCTGGTTTTGGTCGAGCCCAGGAGTCGGCCTCAGCCAGTAAAAGGAACTCTTGGTGCTCCGCATAGAAAAACATTTTAGTATGGTCAAAAATTCCCATAAATATCCTCGTAAACCTTCTCTAGAGACTGCAAACTGTTATTATTTGTTTTATTTGGCAGCAGATTTTATTATAAATGTTGCACTTTTTGTCCTAGAACACAAAATAACGTTCCAATAAATAGTCATAGACATATTTATTCCATGATTACATATTTCAAAATGGATACTATTATCAGCTTTCATCCTCATCATGCAAAGCAAATATTCAATGTTTCTGAAATTAACTCCTTAAATGCCACTTTTTGTTTAAATCTCGACTTCAAAATGCCTGAAAACTTTTCCATCCTATAAATGCAAAACTATTTATATTGTTTTGTTTGTCGAATTTTTTTAATTATTAAAAAAAAAAAATTACAATGTATTTTAACTTATATCTGTGGTATTGATTTTAGGATGTCACACCTTTGTTTTTCACAACATATATGCATAAATTAGCGCCACCTGGTGGTCTCTTACAGTCAGTAATCCTTGACAATATTGAGAAAACATGAATTTCAAAAATTTATATTTTAAATGGGATTTGGCTGCACAGATTTCTGCCCAGATCTGTCTTGCAAATGAGATTTGGATCCCGGTTTTAGCCGGGTAAATAAAGCAAAGAAAGAAAAATGGTGGAGGACTACAGGTGTTATGCAAATTGTAAACCTTTGGCCCAAATCCAGTCCTGTGGTGATTTTGTTTCATCATCAGAAAAAGACAAACATTTAAAGCTATACACTAAGACTGGGGCGGCAAAATAATAATAATAATAATAATAATAAGGCAAAAATAATGTCCAACACTTTCTTGAAACGAGTCGTTAACTCTTTCTGTCGTCATTCAGGGAGCTGGAGCTGCCATTTATGTCTGGACCTTCTGAAAGACAAGGCGTCCATTTACCAGAATCAGAACGCTCCCACGTCGTGATGGCCGCTCCGCCCTGCCCTCCTCCGTCACCCACCCGTCCTGCAGCATTACGGTGAACCCCTCAAGGTACACAATGACCTCCTCCCTCCCCTTCATCGGGTGTCGGCGTCGGGGGTGGAGTGTGTTCTGGACACAGGAGGAACGCCTGATCAGACTGGCCTCAGTTAGCACCAGATTATGACTGTTACACAGTTCCGGCCTTAGATCCAGTCTAATGGGTTTTTATTTTCATCCACTCGCCAGATTTAGCCAGTTTGGCATCGTTTGTTTCAGAGACGCGTCATAAATGGCCAAACTTCCACTTTGCGTTCAGCTTTTATACCTAAAGTTGCTAAAGCTTCGTCTCTGTCCTGTAATGTACTGATTTTATGGAGTTTAAAAAGCTTGATCATAGTGAAAGACGAATACATTTTATAATATTTATATATTTCTATGGTAAAGATTATTACGTATGTAAAGCTTTGGGGAAAAAAAGGAATGATTGTGTTTAATATTAGCTATCGTATTAGGAGAAAGGCCACAACCACATGATTTTTGTGGCACTGCTGAACGTTTTGATCCACCTGATGCGGTGAAAGGGATTTACTTCGCCTGTAAAGGGTTCAACGTCTTCACAGCAAAAACAAACAGGAAACAGGAAGTATAAATAGAATCCGTCTGATGTTTATCAGCGTGGCTCCACAGGCTGCGCCGCTTCAAAGATGGCAGGTTGGACTTTTATCTCTCGGGTCAATCTTGGCGTGGCGTTGGCTTATCGAGCTGCACTCGTTGTCATGGTGACGCACTGACGCGCATGCTTCACATTGTCATATTTTTGTGATGTAGTGACTTATTTCCAAACTTTTTCCACCTTTTGTGACATATTTTGTACTATTTAAAAAAAAATCTGTTTCGAAAGGTTAAAGAGTAAAAATAGTAGCAATAACTTGCCTGCATGAATGCACACCCTTTGACCTTTTGCTCTAGTTTAAACATCAAATCTTGTGTGTACAGCGGTTAAGTCTGAATTTTGTCGTAAACGACCACAAATTTTTTTCTTTAAAAGAAAATGACCTACCTCCATGTGGGAGAATGTTCTGGTCTGATGAAGCAGCATGTAAACTCACGAGTCATGTGTCTAAAAGGAAGGTTTGGACCAAAAGCACTGAGGATTTTTAGAAAATTACGATCTCATAAACACCCGTTCCGTTTTGACCACAGACCTTTTGATGTCTGATTAATGGCTTCCTCTCAATCTCATATATTTGGAGAATGTTTGGCTAGTCAAGATGTCTGAAGGCAGGTTTTAGATCAAATGGTATTTAGTTGGAGGGTGTGCAAACTCTTGTAACCAGGTTATTGAAGCTTTTATTTCTTATTTTTTTCTAAATTCAGTTGAGCTCCCGTCACATTTAGAGGGGAAAATGCTCATGGTCTCATTTTTTAATGTCACAAAGACCTACTATTGTAACTAGTGACCCAATTCCGATTTTTTTTTTTTTTTTTTTTTTTTTGACATAATGCGATCTGTATCTAATCTTTTCTTGATCAGATTCCTTTTGAATGCGACCCAGGCCAATACATATCCGATTCCAATGCGACCTAACGTCGCATTCCTCTGACCTGAACGTCGCTGATACTGGACAAATGTCACCATTCTGCGCCCTGATACTCGCAAATGTGAAGAAAAACGGAGGATTAAGTTGTTAAAGTGCTGCTCCGGTCGCACAACTTCAAATGTGTAAGCTAAGCTCCACCGTTGGCCTGCAAACACTGAGCATTTCTTCTTTATGGCGGTTGGCAGGACACTGACAACGCTGATGCTATTGCGCCCTCTACTGCGCATGCGGGACACTTTCAGGTCGTTTGCCTTTCACACTGGAGAACACATCCAGGTAGCACATATTTGGAAGTGTGAACGGCCACGGCAAAAAATCGGAATTGAGTCACTTCAAGCTGCAGTGTAAACGCAGCCTAGGTTGTAAATGTTCGGGAGCCACTGTCTTGTCTGTCCTTAACTACGGGACTGCACCTGAGGACTGCACCAAACATACCCAGAATGCCATGCTGCAGTCATAATCATGACAAAAACTAAACCCTGTTGTCGTCAGCTGCCTAATAAAGGGAATATCGCTGTGTTCTAGCAGTTTGCTCATCATTTGCCACATCTGGTGCCGGATGTTGACATTGAGGTTGTTTGGACGCTGGGAGGACAGGGACTTGTAGCAGCCATAGACCAGAATATGTATTCATGTCTATGGTAGCAGCCAGCTTGACGGATAATGTGCGATACTGTAACTTTTTCCTAGCAGAAGATGTTATCACACAAACTGTTTGGCCCCAGATATGCAAGTGGTTCTATATTGTAGAGGAGTTGCGTGTATGTTTAGTCCCGGAGAGGCTGCTGTTCTTGTCTTAGTTTTTCTAAATGTGGCTGAGAAGCAGAAGCAGTTCCTTTACCTCAAACAGAATCAGTATTTAAAGAATCGAACCATGATGTAGATAAGTCGGAAGAGTCAAAGTAACGGTGATTACAGCTGCAGGTTCTGCGTTATTATTCAGCTGCATGTTCACTTCATATAGTCGTCTCAGAGCTAAGTCGGTACACGTGTCTGGAGAAGCGGTGTAAAATAATGTAACCATGCTATCATGTCCTTTCAATAGCCAACTAACAATAACTAAAGCATTACACCAGTATGACTTGGTTTACTTTCCTATAACTTACTGCTTTATCTATAAAGAGTGGTTAGTAAACTGTTTATCTGCTCTTTTTGTGTCCATCATCGGTGATGTTTAGGATTCAGTTGCTTTTTTAGTTAATCCTGTGATCCGGGTCTCAGCTGAAGCCTTTCTTCCAAAGCTCAAAGCAAAACTTCTTGTGATTACAATGAGAGATGAGGAAACTCGCATTAACGGGGACATTTCTCACCTTATTTTATTTCACATTACAACCGCTATGTGATTATTATTATTATTATTAGATTATGCTTCTGTTTTTGCATTGGGAGAGAATTGTTTGTTACATAATATTTAAATCAGAATCATAGGTTTACAGATTAGGGGAATTTTCCTTGGGTGGACTTTTATTTGAATTGTAATGGAATGTTTTATTGTAAAAAAATTAAATAAATACTGAGCTCTATAATCTGGTGTCTTTTATTCTCCTGTAATGGTTAAATTATTCAAAACCGAAACTGTTGTTTTAGTGGCTTTACAAAACAAATGCTACTAGAGATGCACCAATCGGGTATTTGTGGCTGATTTCCAGCGTTTGGACCTGCTAATACAATTTAAAATAATTTGGTAAGTTAATTCTTCTCTACAAATATATATTTTTATTTTTTACATGCACATGTCTAGACATGACACCTATATAGGGTCACTAATAAAAGTTAGCACTATTGGCATTACTAATCAAATTTAAAAATCCAGCTACTATTCAAACATATTAGATATTATCCCTCTGAGCAACAAAAAAAAAATCTAGAAACATGATTTAATTTGTCATTCAGAATCATTTCTGACAGAAAATCAGTTATTATTGCACTTTTTTATTGCACTCAAGAAACAACAGTCTTTCTATGATCCAATAAAAATATCTAACGCCGTTAATTTGACTCTTAAGATACGTTCCACCTCAGACATCACAGCAGAATGAACAGAAACATTCTTTGGAGACCGGAGCTCAGCTGTTTGGATTGTAATTATTACCAAATGTGGCTCAGAGGCGGATGGCAGAGACTCCTGACAGCTGAGTGAAAATGGACGTCAGCGTCCGAGGCGGAGTCATCTGCTGGCAAAACGAGGATGGAGGTCATGAGGACGGGGCAACTTCTGCCTCAGGTAAGGTGTAAAAAACATCATCAATCAAATGCTGGATTAGGAAGTTAAAGCTAGGAGTGAAATGGGAGGGAAAAAAAATCTATGGATTTTAAATAGAAATTAAAGAAATGACTGGATAATGTGTTGACCTAAAGCTTTCAGAGCCCACTGATTCGTCACAAATAAGCAGGTTAAATAAAATACACTAACAGGATTACATCTCTCTTTTTAAAAAATATCAAAGTACCACAGAACAAGTCTTTGTAGGACATTCATTATTGTAAAACTATGCAAGTTATTTAACATTTATAAACATTACAAAGTAGACAATGATCATTTTACAACCACCTGGGGAAAAAAATAATAAAATGTTTCCCTTTAAAGAAATTTTGAGAATTTACAGATCTAACAATCAAAAATACTTCAAGTTCCACTGTAAAATACAAATCTATATTGTTAAGCATTTTTTTTCCTATATAACAGTAGAACTGGTTTACTATGACTGATTTATCAGAAAACACAGACTCATCTTGTAAATGTACATGGTTTTATACTCTAGTTTCTCTGGATTGTCTCTAACAATTTCATTAAATTCAAATATTTTTTTTACAAAAACACATTTAAGAAACATTACATCGATTGTCATACCTAAACAGGAAGTATGCTACTTTTCTGCACTAAAATCCAAAATTTGCAATACTCATTATTACAATATATATATTAGGTTTCATAGTAATAAGACTTCTAAAAATACTGTCGTACTCTTTACGTACCTTAAGGAGTACCAGAACTGACTGGCTTGAAGTAGTGAGGCAAAATCATCAAAACATCACAACATTGTGCATTTTAACATCAACTAATCTGATGTCATCAGATAACTATTGCTAAAATCAGAGGGTGTACATTCAGAACATACGAGTTAAAAAGTTGTCCCAACACGACACAGCAGTGATCATTTCTTTTTGTCTCAGGTGTCATTTTCCCCTTCAGTCAGGTGCAGTAGTGAATTAAGTGCTAGATAAATTTAGGCAGAAGCTGCAGCGGAAACACTGAGATTAGCACCAGTTAGCATTGGACTACCCTAGCCTAGCCTGTGGTAATGATGGTGACCTAGCTTGTTAGCTTAAATTAATTAGCTTAGCTGCAGTTGGTACAAAAACAAGAATATAAATAAATAGTTATGAAAATTTGCTGTGAACTGAAAGCTTTAAGAAGATTGAGACAGTGTTGTTGGCATATATATATACACACACACAATGTGTGTATATATATATATATATATATATATATATATATATATATATATATATATATATATATATATATATATATATATATATATATATATATATATATATATCAAGCAGAAAGCTGTTTAGATTAGCTTATTACAAGACAGTCAGCAAGCTAATGAAGATTTAACAGAAATATTAAATACTTTACAGAAGTGGGATTCTGATAAGACCTCCACTTAAAAATAATCTGAAAAAAGGATGTCACCAAATAAATGCCCCACCCAAAAAACAAATACCATGACAATTCAGATTAATTATTGCTAATAAATAGATTCAAAATGTTCCTCTTTGCAAAAACATGTTTTAAAATCACAACTTTCAGTATCACTTTTTTATTAAAGTTGATAAATATCTAACAATATTGCTGCTTCATCTGCCTTTTCTGTAATTGCTTTCCCAAAAAAAACTAAACCCAAAGACAAAATCTGAATGTCTTAATGACGGTAATCAAACACTGCACTGTACAAAATGACCAAAAAAGTCAAAACAAACCTGTGTATTTGTGTAGTTGTACATTACCATAGTGATTCCTACATAGGTGCACAGAAATTGTCACAAGGAAAACCATGCCACTTTGACTCTTGTTTTTTTTTTTTTTTTTTTTGGCTTCAGATAAACTGTATGTGTGGGAAGGAGGGAATCTATTAGACGAGTCTAAAGAACGAGGAAACACGACCGTCAGGTCTTACATCTGTCCAAAAAGGATGGAGCAGAGAAGGAAGACCGCATAGAGAAACATCAGACCCAGACCCAGCCGGCGGTCCAGCCTCCAGTGGTTTAGATGTACACTCATCACCTGAGGGGAAACAGGAAAACAGTTACTTCTTCCTTTGGTTATGTTTACTGCAAACTCTGCTGCATTATCTTCAAATATGACTTAATGACAGACACTTGTATAACAACACTTTGAGGATCAAACATAAACAAGTATTATAAAATACCTTCCATAAATCTAAATTTCAAACATACTAACACACAAAAACCTGTCACAAAGCTCTTAGGCGCCTACACCCATTTTGTGGGTCGATCATTTGTAGTTGGATCTTTGAGGCCTAGACCACGTCTTGGAATAAAATAGAAATATTGTCACATATGGGAAGTTTAAGTGGAACAACAGCAAAGTTTCAGGACATTGAGGCATACAAATAAGATAAAATTATAAAAATATATTAAATCAAACATTAACAATAATATACTGTATAGTAAGGACACAACTACAACATAAAATTGTGTAGTTATCAATATTCCAGTCAGCATATTCATTAATTTACAGTGTCCTATTCAGGGTATTCACACTCCCTGAAGTTTTCTCATTTTGTCATATTCCAACCACCTGCCAAGTCTGTGTGCACGCAGCTGTGGGGTTCATGTGCTGTGGCAGCCGAAAAGATAAACAACAGGCCACAAACTTCACCATTTCACTGGGACTGACCAACACAACTGGTGTGTTTTTGTGTAGTGGAAGGAAAATAATAAATGGCTTTTCCATTTCTTAAGTCTCCGTGTTGCTGAAAACTACACAGAGACCTAAAACATCTCGCGGTTTTTATTTACTTACAGTCAGAAACACTGATGCCAGCAGCAGGATGACAGAATATACAAGACCTTTATTATTTATGGACACCTGAGGGAAAGATTGAAAACATGCCATTAAGTCAGAACAGGAACATTTTGAATAGAGAAAGACGAGAAGATAAACGTGTCCATACTATGGATCCATGGTCCACCAAAAGGGTACGCAAAGCCCAGGGGAAGCCCAACCCCAGCAGGATGTCAAAGATATTGCTGCCTATCGAGTTGGACACCGCCATGTCCCCCATGCCTGGGAAGAAAGAGCAAGGAAACACAATGAAATAAGAGGTAAAACCTGTACAGATTCAAGTGACCTTTTCTGCCATCTACCTTGTCGAGCTACAATCAGGCTTGCCATGCAGTCGGGTACACTGGTTCCTGCTGCCAGGAAGGTTATACCCATGATGTAGTCAGGGATGTCTAGTGTAAAGCTGATAATGGTGACCTGATTAAAATAAACAGAGAAGGATCAAACAGTCATTTGGAGAAGGTTGCTTTATTTACCCTTCACTCCATGAGGTTCTGTCTTCTTACCATCCACACCATGAGGTAGGAGAAGACAGCGATCCACAGGGTGGAGGCCAAGAACGTGACCATGAACCAGCGGTGCCAGCGTGGCAGTATACAGTTAGGCACAGTACAGTAGAGGAGGAGGCCCAGAGGCCAGGTGATCACCCACTTCACCCGCGCACGGCAGCTGCCTGCCACACGGAAAACACAGACATCGTCTATTAAAAGCCTCCAGTTGTTACTGACTGAACGCTTAATGTTACATTTCTTATCTAGTTACTGCAGTGACACTGCGACCCTAAAGGAAGCAGCCAGAGCTGCAATGAATTGGTCTACGCCAAGCATATGCAGCTTTTTAGAATGTCCCAGTCAAAGGATCCAGTTGAGGAATTTGTAGGAAGACTTGAAAATGTATATTTTCAGACATAACTGTTAATTTATTATCTATTTGCTGTCAAAAAAGATCACGAGTATCACACAAAAAACAAATTGACAAAAAAACAAACAAAACAAAAAAAACACATTTTCAATGTAAAATGCCTGAAGACGCAATGCAAAAGTGAGCACCTGTAATGGTAGATACACTTTTCAGATTTATTTTTTTTTCTATCAAATTGTAAAGTTCATTTCTTTATCCTTCCACTTCAAAGTTTGTGTTGCTCCGTCAGACAAAATCCAAACTAAAATGCAAATTTTGTGGTTGTAATGAGACAAAATGTGATCAAAAATAAATTGTTAGTAACTGGCCTGTTGGATAACAAATTTTGGAAAATATCCCGGAAGTTATTGTGGTAAACAATAATGTTGTTGTTTTGAGATTTGTAAGTATGAAAATGCAAGAAGACAATAAATTATAATGAACTTTTAACACCAGAACTGGAAAATATTTTAAACAAGTAAACGAAAAAGAAACAATGAATAAAAAGAATTATGAAGTCTCTAAACAAAATTGTCCTTCACAAAAAGGGCCAATTGAGACCGAAGCACCAGACTGAAAACTTTTGTCACCCAGCTTTTTGGTAGAAAAAGAGAAAAACATGAAATCATACAAGCTGGTTTTAATTTATCATGTGATTGATTTATTATGACAGGCCTAGCTAGCATGAATCTCTTTGCAAGACTCTGCAAACCATTATTCAGTTAGAAGCTTTCCAAAAACACAAAGGCCTGCGATTGATACCTGGCATACGAACAGGATTAAAAATGCCATCCTCGTCGTCATCTTCCTCCTCTGGTCGGCCCCCTTCGGCCCCTGGCTTGTCTCCAGACTCTGCGTCTCCTATCCCGGGTCTCCCGCCTCCGTTCTCCAGACTGCAGGAGCCCGACCTCTTCAGGTCGTTGCTGAGCGACCCCTTCCTGGACCCTGTGGCGGCCTCACCGTCTCGCAGGTGTTTGGAGCTCCTGCTCAGCCTCTGCCTCTGGGTTGAAGAGAGACGAGCCCCGTTGTGTCTCACGGTCGCAACACACCTGAATCTGACAAACGAAATACCTCGCTGATGAGCATGCGTCCGGCCATGGAGAGCCTGGTCCGGGGGGAGAAGTGAGGGGTGATCATGATGCGCAGACCGGCCTCGGAGAAGGACAGCTTGTGGGGGTTGAGGATGAGCAGCTCGTCCACCATGACGACGGGTTGAGACTCTTCGCCGTGGCCTTGGCCTGCAACAGTCATTACTGATCATGCAAGCAGAAACAAATAGACAAATCCAACGAGCGGAGAGGCTGCCTGACCTTTATTGAGGAGAACCATGGACGTGTTGCAAGCCGAGGCCTCTTCTCCCAGCTTGCTCTCGGCGCCGCCCTCTGACGCTCGGCAGCACGGTCTGCTGCTCCGTATCCGCCGCATCACAAACACGGAGATCTGGGAGTTGAACCTGCAGCCAAACGGGTGACAGGCGAGGTTTAGGACTGACTCTTCACATGTGGCGACGGACGTCGCTCGTTGTGAACTCACTTCATGATGATGATGTAGATCCCGTACATGGTCATGAGGACCAGGGACTCCCACCTGCACCAACAGCAACAATATTATTACCAATAAACTCCACACTTCAGTCAGCTTCACACTGCATCAAGTACAGTTTTATTGCAAAGATAGAGATTCTCATCTACAGTGAATCTGTTTGGACAAGGTAAGCTTCTTGCACTATCTACTAAAATTTACATTGACTAAAACAAAAACAAGACTATCACAGCAGTAATTCAGCCATAACAGTTTAAAATTTGGATTAAAAACCTTCTTTGTAAATATATTCTACCCAGACCTCAAGTGTCATAGTTTTAGTTTCACCTGCTTCAGCTTCTGTAAAAATATCCTATTAAAGCACCTTTTGTTTTCCGATTATTAACTGGTTAATGAAAAAAATACTGTCAACAGATCAGCCCTGTACTGATGTTTAGTAGATGCATCTTTTACTGCAAATGATCCAAGCGGATCCAAAGGGATGCTATGTTATTGCGTTTTAGGCAACAACGTACCAAACATTTACCAAAAAAAAAAAAGAATTTAATTATTTGAATTGTTTACACATCTTAATATTGTATAAAATAAGCTTAAGTGGTTAAATGTAAATCTGCAAAATGTGCCAATTTTTTCATGTAGTTACTCGATTAATCATCAAAATAATCAATTATTGGAGTGTCATCGATGTGTGACTTCCTGATTGTTTGTTTGTAGAAAATCTGCTTGTGTTCTCCAGTCCTGCATTTTTAATCCTGAACTGAAAGGTTTTGTATTTTTACACACAAAACATCTTAGCATGTGAGATCTTAGCAAAAAATTCTCACCTCGTTCCAGCATTAGATAAAGTGTGGCATACAGACTCAAACACCTGAGATAAACTATTCCTGACCTCCAAGTCTGATCCTAAAGACGTTGTGCCAATACTTCCCAGCCTCAAGAAACAGTGGTGAGACACTGACGCGCGTTACCCAGGGGAAAGGAGAGAACCAAGAAGTTTTCCGCCACACAGATGGGATTGTTTACATTACTGACCACAGTGAGATTCAAGGTCAAGTAACTGTCACTGGGAAGGACTGCCCCCATCTTTCCCTCTAGTTCCCATCCTATGGGAGTCAGCTAGATGGATAATGAGATAACATGAGAAGACGCTTCCACAAAGAGTTGGAAGAAAATCTGAAAATTGGTTGACTGATAAGCTGCTAAATGCTGCAACTATAATCAGTTGGTTATATTATGCGCTTTACATTTACATTTTGTACTTGTTAGTTTTACAGCAGTAGCTCTGAGTTGTTATTTAGGCCTTTGGAAACAAAAACAAATTACAGTGCTAAGAAAAATATATACTCTTGTTTTATATCTAATAATTGATCAATAGGAAAGGAAAACAACTCACACCAGATAAATAACTGGATGATTTAATCAATGGTGCAATATGAGACTCATTTAACAAACTGAATTATAAAATACTGTAATGTAAAACAGTCCATTTTATTTATAGAGCACATTAAATAAAACAATGTTGATCCAAATAACAGTAAAATAAAAACATTAAAAGCAGAATAAAAAGCACTAAATAATGGTAATCTAGGGAAGCCACAACAATATTATACCCAAAAGAAGCAGTACATCATTATGAATTGTGAGTTATTTTCCAGCATATCTAATTTCACATAACCCATAAGTCTTATAGCTCTGGTTTAAATAATAAACATTTATGTTTCTGTACTCTACCATAGAACATTTTGTCCAATGCTTAAAAACAACTGTTTACTACTCCTTTAGTTGCGAACCAGTAAGCCATAAACTGCATCACCACTGCACACAGGAAGATTTATCTCTCCAATACAATAACACTGATGCTGGCAAAGTCAGCCGAGTACAAATCTGCCAGCCTGTGTTTGGAACAACGGAGGTGAAGTCAAGCACAGCAGCACAACCCGAGCCTTGAACTCAATAAATAAGACATAAATCTCACAAGCGTCCACTGTTACCTAAGGCCTTCACTCTCTAAATAAAACCACCAGATTTTACAATTAAATTAGCCTTTTTCTCAAATCTGACTGAAAAAATATCAGCCATACAGCAACACTGTACTCCACTTCTTGTTATTTTAAATGTAATCGGCAGCGAGCCCCATAAAGATGTTAACACAGTTTGGAAACATGAAAAACAATTCATGGGTATAAAATGTCTGACTCACCAGTAAACTCTGTCATCATAGATAACCTGAAGAGAAAACAAAGCAGGAAGCTGTAGGTGAGGCGTACGGCTGCGTTCACACTGCAGCCTGAAGTGACCCAATTCCGATTATTATTTACTTATTTATTTATTCGTCGTAATGCGACCCAGGCCACTTGGATATCCGATATATATCCCATTCAAATGTGACCAAACGGCCAGGTCGTATTCATCCGACCTGAACGTCACTGATCCTCAACAAATATCACTATTTTGCATCCTGATGCGCACAAGCGGGAAGAAAAACAGCAACCATGACGGATTATAATGAGGATTAAGTAGTTAAAGTGCTGTTCCACTCGGACAACAACTTCAAAATTGCGCCACCGTTAGCAACCATGTTTACTTCCGCAAACACTGAGCACTTCTTCTTTATGGCGGTTGACAAAATACTGAGAACACTGATGCTATTGCGCCCTCTACTGCGCATGCGGGACACTTCCAGATCGTTTTCCGTTCACACTGGAGAACACAACATGCAGGTCGCATATATTTGGAAATGTGAACAACCACGGCAAAAATAAAAAATCGGAATTGGGTCACTTCAGGCTGCAGTGTGAACGTAGCCTATGTAAAGCAAAAAAATAGAACATATGTAGCTTGAATGCAGGGCTCACCATAATGAGAGCCAGGACAGACAATATATAGTAACAGGAATCTCTAAAAAGAGACCACCATGTCAGAACCACCGTCTGTGGAGGCAAGATTCAGAACCAGTCAGAGTGAAAGAGGAGCGCATCATCAGCATAAAAACATACGTATGTCTTCAGAGCATCTGTCAAGTCAGCATATTTTCACCACAATTGTGTCCTACTGACCCAGACTGAGAGAAAATTAGAGTTGGGATGTCAAACTCTTTTTCATTTTGGGCCATATCAAGATCATGAATATACCCGAATGTATTGATAAAAACCATTAGCAAACTGTTAAAATAAATACATACCTGTCTCTGCATTCAATAAGTACTCCTTAAAATAATAATAATAAAAAAAATTTATCTTTTCACATTAATCAATATCTTCCATATTTTGCTATTGTTTTTATTTTTGTTATCAAAATCAGATTTTACAGTGCTAATTTAGAAATATTTTTAGTAATTGCAATGTATGACATTAACATCAAGTTTGTTTTTTTTTACTTTTACTACAATCTAGTAAAAGAAAAAAAAAATACTGCCACCTGCAGGTGGGAGTTAGCACTCACTTAAACATGATGCTTAAATATTTGGACCAAATTTGTGGAAAATTATGCATTAGCATGGAAAAAATCAGAATCGTGAAAAGCTGACATAACTTGGTGTTGGGCCACATAAAAAGCTATAGTGGGCTGGATTTGGCCCCCGGGCCTTTAGTTTGACACCTGTGTTCTAGAGGCTCAGGAAAACTTTATGTTTGGAGATAATTAGCTGATTAAGGTGTGACACCAATAACATTTTCACAATATTCTAATTATCTCAGATTTTAGTTTTCATTATCTGTAAGCCATAAAATTTCATGAAATAAAGGCTTGAAATATTTAACTGTATATGTAACAAAACAATGAGATTCACTTTCTGAATAGTGAGAAAAAAATACTGAACTTTTTGACAACTGTGCTGCCATTATGTGAGAAAGTTTATAGCAGGCAAGAGTATTAAAAACAAATCAATCTAGTCCAACAGTAACTTTTTTTAGTGCAACATAGCATTGGAACAAACAAATAAAATAGCAGGTAGGGAAAAAGCTTTACTACCTGGCCTGCAAAGATCCCACTCAACCCAATAATGACCAGGATGTTGAAGACAGCTGAACCCACAATTGTGCCGACTCCGACGTCTCCTTTAGTGATGAAAACACCTAAAGATGGGAAGGAGTGGTTTCACTGTTGAGTCATAAAAAAATAAGGACAAATACTGACTTCTCTCAAACAAAGAGTGAATTTAAAAATGGCATTTTGACTCTCCTGGAACTTCAGTGTTTAATAGCAAGTGTTATTCTGTCTTAATCAGTTTTAAACTTCACTCTGCTGACATCTCCTGGACAGTTCTGGCTCCTGCAGACACACTGGTTATAATCTAAAGTTTTTCTGTCCAAAAGTCAAGATTCATGTGAAGAAACGCAAATGTCACAGCTGTTACTTGGTCTGGAGTCACAAAGCTACGAACCAATGAGAGAGGTGAACAGCTCAGGGGCGGAGCTTCCAGCAGCCATAAACGTCGCCCCCGCCACATCCTCGCTGAGCTGCAGGTTCTGGAAGATTAAATATCGGAGCCGAGAATAAAATAGCAGTCATCTAAATGACCTCTCCAACTGAGAAAATGACGTCTGAAGGCAGGCGGCAGCTGGTTTCCTTCACCTCAGATATTTTCTCCAGAGAAGGGACGAAGTAGTCGTCACAGACGATAGCCAGAGCGTAGAACATGTAGATGGCCTGAAAAACAGATTTGAGCATCACTAAATACACACACACACTGATTCTCCTTTCAGTGCAACAGCTTGTTTTGATGTTAAGAAAGTTAGAAAAAGTGTTCATGCCCCTTGAGTATTTAAGACATTTTGTCATGTTGCAATCACAAACTTTGG
Source organism: Poecilia mexicana (assembly GCF_051168715.1). Taxonomy (NCBI): domain Eukaryota; kingdom Metazoa; phylum Chordata; class Actinopteri; order Cyprinodontiformes; family Poeciliidae; genus Poecilia; species Poecilia mexicana. The sequence goes on along the minus strand of NW_028263383.1, from coordinate 3,063,733 downwards.
TGTTTTTTATAGGAATTTTATGTGAAAGACAGACCAACACAAAGTAGCTCAGATCGTTAATTTGAAACCAAATTTTCCCTAAAACTCAGAAAGTCCGGACTTTCAAATGAGAACATAGAGTCTTCTACTTTATATAATTTAATCTCAATCTAAATGTCGCTGTCTTGCGAAGGCCTCAGGGGTTTGTTAGAGGACATTACTGAACAACCTGCATCATAAAGACTAAGAAAAAAGTCGTAGACGTGATTAAAGCAGAGTTGGGTTATAAAAACAAAATCCCAAACCTTGAACATTTCACAACACGTGATTGAATTTATCATTCAACAATGCTTAGTTTCCAATGCAAGCCAAACAAGATAAACTAAGAGGCCAAACAAAACTAGCTCTATTCACAGAAGATCCTAAAAGGCCCAAAAATGTAACTTTATCTTTCACTTCATAATTTTATGCCACATTTGTGTATAGTCTCATAAAATCCCAGAAATATAAATTAGGATTTATAGTTGGAATTAGACAAAACCTAAAATGTTCAAGGGTTTGAACACTTCTGAGACACTGTATGCATGAGAAACAGAAGGGAGTTGTTGTTTTTTTCATGAGAAACTCACACAGAGTGCATGCAGGAGCACAGCCCCGTTCTTCCTCTGCTCCTTCGTAAAGATGTCCTCTGGAAACTCATGGATGGCTGTGGGAGGATTAACATTATAAACACCAAACAGCAAAAGGCAATTTTGTAGTCTGAAGAAAATTACAAAGAACTAATGAATCATGTTTCTATTCTGATTGTGTCCAACATTATGTTGTGGTGTTTTGGTGTAACCCACAACATCTACATGTACCAGAATGATACAGGAAATGATGCGAGAGTGAAACTGGCAGGTGCTTCCTGTAAAAAACTAAAACATAAAACTAAGTGATGGCTTGGCTGTTCCCTTGCCGGCCTCGAGAGTGTGGTGCAGCTCCAGTTCACATCTCCGAGCGGCGCTGGATGAATTTAAACTACAGCGCAGCGTGAGGCTATTAATAGCTCCTTTGCTGTGTGAGACAACAATGAGGCGACATGCTCACAATAAGCGCACTGTAGCTGTGGAGATGCACGAAGGCTACATGGATTAGGACCGGGTCCCTTGTGATCTGGGACATTAGATCTGCTCTTTGACACTGCAGCAGGGCAGAATGAGAGCAGGGAGGCCATATGGTCCAGAGGAGAGGACTTTAATTTGGACATGTTCAGAGGGAAAACATACATGCTTCTTGTGGGTTCTTTCTAAGACTTGAGGCAGGTTTTTTCTGCAGATTTCACCAACTCAATTTTAAAACCGCTATGAATGAAATTTAAGAGCTACGTCTCAATAGACGTAGCTGTTGAGACATAAAAAAAAAACAAATCCCAAGGGGGGGGGGATATATAGACTTATTTCATATGGCTGAGGTCAAACTGTTGTGTTCACAGCCAAACTGACTTTAAAAAGAAACTGGAAGAAGAGTTAAGTCAGCCAGTTGGCTGAATTTCGTCCAGCCAACCAGCGATAAATCCGCACCAAGATAGATGCAAATAAGCTAGTTAGCTAGCTGTTAGCAGAGTCACAGAATGCAGTGAAGATGTCTCAGCCTTTTGCTTAACAGAAAAGTCCCAGGAGAAAAAAATACATAAGATATACGATTAAATAGTCCTGCCGAGACCAAATTTAAGACCTGTGATTAACATATTTACTTTTTTAATTAATTTAAAATATTTTAAGGATCTGTGGACATCCTGCAAGGGTTGAAATAAGTTCCTGAAAGATAGCGGGGTCTCTGCTTCCTGCTCTTTTAAGATCGAGAGAAAATCTATTTTTACTTTGAGCCATCTGTTGTTGTACGATAGGGTTTGAACATTTCTGGGCATCTTATTCCACAAACAACAGCACCTCAAAGACAAGACGCACTGCAAGGGTCTTCTGTTGAGCTGATCAGCTGTTACATCTGCGCTCCCGCTGTGGTTTTGTTTCTATCACCTTCCTCGTCTCGTCCCCTCTCTGCCCCGACACTCAGGTTCTGCTGCGGGCAAAATCACAGGGCTGCCACAGCTAGCTTTGGATGGACGCTTTGAGGGGTTGCTGTGGTGAAGGTAGTTGCTATGGTGGCCCTCTCCCAGGGGGCAGCTTTTTTTGTGATGGGTGTCGGTACAAAGCCAAAGGCTAGGCCACTGCATCAATAATGAGAAAGGGGGAGGTGAATATATTTTTCCCATGGTAAGGATTCATGAAAAATTTAAAAACTAGATGAAGTGACAGCAGCTCTGGACTGAGATGTCTAAAAATATTTATTTTTCCTCACAAACCCTCGGGAGACGTCTGAGAGAGCGCGAGCGAGGCAGAAGGAGCACGAAGACAGAAGAGCAAAGAGTGAGCTCTGCTAAAACTCTTATGCAAAAAGCAGAGGAGACATCAGGGTTGGAGCTGACAGCACATCTGCATCTCCTCAAATCAAACTAGATCAGCTCCACAGAGTCACATATTTACTCCAAACAAGGCAACATTTGCACTAACTATCATGTTTTTCTCTGCTTCCAAACTTTTACTGCAGGCTTCAACAACTTTTTCAGCTCTGATCTCGTTTTGTTTCTCACAGTTTCTACAGCGACTCACGTGTCACCTATCCATTCCCACAGAAGCAGAGAAAGCTGTGGGACAACTTGTACTAGACCAGACTTGTCCGAAGCAATCTGTAATATGTCGTAGTTTGTCTTCTTGTGAGTGGACTCGCCTGAAGGCAGAACAATACGCAGCTTCAAAAAGAGCTCTGAAGCAGCAAACTAAGAGTTACATTAAATTATTTCAATGTGTTTCAAGGGAAAAAGTTCAAATCAAAGTAACCAAAATGCAAAAAGAGCAATAAAATATAATGTACAGAGAAATAATGATCATTTTAAGTTGTTTCTCGTGCCAGAACCAGATGATCCTCACCGGCTGGTTGGAAGCTTAAGAATCCCATCCTGGTCTGGTAAGTGAACACATCATATCAAAATGTAAGGCTGTTGAATCGCAAGAGTCAAATAATGAATTAAGTGACCTAGATCATATGCAGATTCCTTAGAGGACAGTTTGTGTGCTTTCCTGTGTTTATTAAAATTTTAATAATTATAAGTTTTGAATCTTAGTTTGGTATTTAAGACCCAGTTAAAGTACCAATGGTCCAGTTTAACGTGGATTTAAAGTCGTCTAGAGGTTGTAAAATAAGCTTATTATTATTTTTGTTTGAATGTCTATTCAAATTAACATGTGGTCTGGCAGACAAAAAACTAAGTTTGTGAAGAAAACATAAATAAGTGTAAAATCACTGCATTTATTAATCAATTTAGACTTTTGCCCTTTAGAGTGGAAGCAGGTAAAATGTCTGGAAAATGAAATCAGACGACGTTAAAGTGAACCATGTCTGAGCGTCTGAAGTGGCAACTTAGCAATTGAGGGTTTTTTGTTTGTTTATAATTGGCACAACTTGTGGAAAATAGCCTCACTTCCTTTTCCCAGTCAGAACACTGAACCTTTTTTTTTTTTTTTACAAAAGTATTAAAAAATCCTAACTAGCAGCTAAGATTAGATCATGATAAATCATTGATCTTATCAGTGCTGGCTTCTCTCAGATGGATTTAAATACATGTTGCAACGGCTTGTTTTTTTCACCTCAGCACTGGAGAGGGCTTGTTTTCATACTGGCACTTTGAACCAATCATAAAAAAGGGCAAAATAAACACACTTGAATTTAAATGTGAGAACGACTCACCCTGTCTGTGAGTGTGAACTGTACCTATATTTGCTGGAGGTTGGGAGAGTCTGGCTTACGGCTGACTTCTACAAATATTTGTTCCTGAGGTAAACAATAAAATAGGTAAAATTTGGTTTTACTAACAACTAAAAACACTGATCTTGAATATTAGCTTCTATACAACCATTGGAAACAAGAAATTAGTTTAATGCTGACATATTTTCTCCAAAATATATGATTTTTTTTTGTGCAATTTTTATAAAGATACAAAACTGATTTTTTTTAGCAATGTTTTTCACCAGCTAGTGAACAACCAGTTCTCAATCACTTCCTGCTTATAAGTTTTGATTTGACTTGTTGATAATTCTCATGACATGATTCAAAGCTTACAGAAAATCCCTGATCTCTTGCTTCATAAACTTTGAGCTTTGCTTTATTGTTTTAGGTTGCTATGTTTTATTTTGGATATTTAAAATATCTTCCAGTTCCAGCATTACATAGGAATGCACTGATCAACTTTTTTTCACATCCGATATGATACAGATGTCTATGGTTTGGTTTTGGCCGGAAGCGATCCCATACAGAAAAACAAATTACAAATTAATTTGATAACTCAGCACCAGTCCAGCACAGTTAAATACACCAATATCTTCACAAGTTTGGTCAAACATGTAAAAAATAAACAACAAACTTACTTAAAGTTCAGAAAGTGCAGTAAATAATTATAAATATATTACACAAAAAACTAATTATAAAGCTGTGTGTTTTTTTTAATATTGAGACAGATAAATATTATTGATATTGGATCAGTGCATCTCTACTGCTAAGACTTCTGTACAAAATCAAAGTTTATTAGTCTCTGAGAGGCTGAACTTGCATTATTATGATTATAATAATCAATATATTCCTTGAAAATTGTCTCAAAAGAACAATATGATAATTTATTGCAATAATTTCTGGGACAATATTCCTTATCCAAGGTTTTTTCCAGAAAACCTGCTAAGCCCGGCGGTCGGGGCGCTCAGCAGTCGATCATCCAGCGGCCCGTCGTGTTTTTGAGTTAAAAAAATGTTTAAAGTTGACAGGAAATTTGAAAATATCACTTGATAATTATGGGTTATTGAAAGATTTTAAGATTAATATCTGAACACCAACTAAAAAGTCTTAAATAATGTAAACATAAAAATAAATAAATAAATAAACAATGCTTAGCCTGGTGGGGGCACAAGTAAAGCCTGGTGGCCCGCCAGGCTTATTATACACTGGGGGAAACCCTGCTTATCTTACAGTAAAATTTGTTATTGTGACAGGCCTAACTATGCTAACTTTCTCAACATCTTGATATTCTGGTTGTTACTAGAGGAAATCCATAATCATTTAACAACTGATTCATCACTTTAAGGAATCATGTTTCCCCTCAATCCAGGTGAAAAATATATCCTAGAGCTTCAAAAGCTGTACGACTCTACGAAAAAAGGTTCGATCTGCTTTTACTACTGCAATTATAGGAACTGTGGTTGAATTTTTAAACAGAGTCCACATGCTGTGCGTGTTATGAACTGCCACACTGAATACTAAAAGTCATTTTACAGGGAACTCGTCTCATTTCTTTAAAAGTCATCCCCACTCCCCGACACCATAGAAAAGCACCATGATATTATGACTTTAAGATCCAGTCTGATCATGTAATTTGCATGTAGTGCAGTACTCATTATGTAAAAAATGCTGCTGCTGATGTAAGGAGGAGAGCTGAATGACGGGTGGTACGAGATAGAGCTATCAGTCTGAAAGTCAGCAGGATGTGCTGGAGTCAAGCCGAGGTACTGACTGTCACACCCAGAGGTGGCTGGTGTCTCCACAAACACACACTCGGCTGCATTTTTCATGAGGAATCAAAAAAACTATATTTCATCCAGGTGTGTATTGCAAATTCAATTATGCATTTGTTCTTTGATTCCTTTTCTTTGAGGTGAATGGGAAACAAGGCTGATGAGCCGACAGCAGGGCTTCAATGGAAACACGGTGTACACTGCTGTGACAGGAGAGAATAAAACATGATCAGAGGTAGCAACAAACTCAGAAAATAAACCATAAACATCGTCTGTTTGATGACAAATATTCACAATCAGAATCTAATCACAACATCAGTTTTCAAATACCATTTCCATAAATCTTGATGCCCTTCAAACTGTCCTGACGAAGGCAACTTCCTAGACGGCAGAGTGTTGTCTGCCAGTTTCTCAACACTTTCTCCCAAAATTCCCCTAAAACATGGCAGTGGAAAAATACTATTCTCTGCTGACTGTCACTTGCCAAAACAAACAACATAACAAACCTCATCAACAACACACACTGCAAGCTATTTAGTTCATTTACATCGTTTAGATTCTTTGACCCCAGCCTCCCCCCCCCACCCTCGCCGCCCCAAAAACACTGGTCTATTTTTGGGTCTCCTCTCTCTGCACTTTTAATGCTTGAAAGACAGAATTGTCTGGGTTTCAAAATTTAGCATTCAGTTGCCTAGTAACAACGGTCTCGGAGGCTTGTCAGCCGGAGCCGGATCGAGCCGTCTCCATCCTGTTAAGCAGCGGCGAGATAAATAGAGAGAAAGAGAGTCTGTGGCTGGACGTTGCAGAGCAATCCCCCAGATAATATCCCCAGAGGTCCGGGGTGGGCTTTTTAATCACACCACAGATTATACAATCGCTGTCAGGCGGCCCGCTGAGGAAGAGGGCAGAAACCTGAGGCTGGAGCCGCGCTCGCCGCTCGGGCTAATAGTACCTGTCCAGCCTTTTGTTCGCTTCCTTCTCTCCAGTGTATTACCACGATGAAGAATCTACGCCTGTGTCTTTGTAGGAGATACTGAGGCAGATCTGCTGGCAACCAGTGACTCAATAAAGGTTAAGTGTGTTATAAGGAAGCAGAATGTGAACGGATGCACTGAGCAAAACTGGAGAAATGAAGTGGGTCTCACCGATTTGTCAGGAATCGGAGGGGAAACGCCTCTTATGTAATCTCAGAGGTGGATGCGCTGCAGACTGTGGGGTAGTGATCCCATTTTTACCAGCACTTTAAGGCAGTTAGTATGAAATATCAGAGAGGCTCAAATGTGTGGTTGTTGTTTTGGGTTTTGGGCCAAAAGCAGAATCTCTAGAAGGACACACCTTGGTATGACCAATATTTGAAACTCTTCTCCATTCTCCCCATTATTTCCCACAGAAACAGCTCTTTGTCAGTATTTATAAATTCATAATTATTTCACCATAAAATGGTTTTAGTAAATCATTTTGACTGAACATGACTAGTTTTGATTCCTGCATATCTTTTAGTTTGGAAATGTGTTTTCAAGTACAAATGATATAAAATCTGCCTGTTTGAATAAATTAAATGGGTATTTAGAGGTTATGCTGTAAACCACTTCCTTCCTTAAAGATTCAGTATGTAGCTTTTATAAAACCTATTTTTATATATTCATTGAAACTGTCATTATGTCATGAGAGTATGAGTCAGATAATCTCTGGGGAAAATAATTGAGCTCCTTCGTTTTCTCCCAGTGTTATCTAGAAGCAAACTATCAGGGTCTTAGTGATGTCAATCAAGCCTGTATATGCGCTGCTCTCTTAACTCCATTGCTCTCTGCTACAATTCAACTTCTCCCCATCAGCACAGCCTGTCATGAATACTAAGGAAAGAATGGTTACTAAACAGTTTTCCTATATCGGTAAATTGTTTCTCTGCCATTAGAACATTTAGCAACGAGTACATGTGCTTGATTGACAGCACTAAGACACTTCTCCTGGCTCTGATTGGCTGTTTTTTAATGGGATCGATGCATTTCTTCAGATGGCAATAGGAGCTCAGAGAGGAGATCGAGCTTTTCACAGATTATCTGTCACAACATGGTGACAGTTTCAACAAATATTTAAAAAACATATTTTTTATAAAAGTTAATAATGCAGCTTTAACAAAACTTTTAACTTATGTACGTGTTGTTTGGTTAGGGTTAACTAACTTTAATTTATTTTAAACAGTAGCTTAAAATATAAGCATCATAGTGGTTGTTAATAAAAAAAAATGTTTGCCAATCTGTTGTCCTTTTGGCAACCCCGACACATGGTTGCCACGGTAACATGACCTCAGCCTCTCCACAGCTTTGTGCACACAGACTTGGCAGATTCCTGATGAATCCATTGGTTTTTCCAGTAAGAAACAGGATTCAAACTGGCAACCCTTTTTTAATACCCAACATCTAAAATAAACAAGCAACTTAGCAGTGTTAGTGCCTGACCCCGTTACAGCAAAGTGTTTTTTTTTTATTCATTTGATTTTAGCAATGAGAAGCATGAAGAAATGTGAAAGTAAACCGGTGAATTATTGTTGTGCTGCAGTATAACACATAGAAAATTGAATTTTCTATGTGAATTTTCAATAATAAAACTGTCAGCTGTGACGAATGCAGATAATGTCACAAAATAAAAAAAGATGAATAGATAATGCATCCCTAAACAAAGTTATGCACTCGTAAATGAGTCCAACAGGGGCTCCTTGAACAGCGCTATGCAGTCCTTGTCACGTTTTAGTGTAGTTCGTGAACACGCCTTGCATGAAGTCATGAAAGACAAATGTTTCACTCAAATCTGCCATGACTTTTATTTACTGTGCACATATTCTCTCAGGTTTCACACCCCCACCAGGCACTGGGAACCAGATGAAGCGCGATCCGGGCAAACCATTTGCACCGTTTATTTTTAGCCCAACTTGATTTGCATACATTTCTAGAAGAATATGCCTGGCTCCCAATGTGGAGTCAGGCTTCAACAATGCTGGAGTAGTATTGCAGGCAATGCAGTGTTGTGACTGACAGGCTAACATGAGCACAGAGCAACTCCAAATATTACCAAAACAAAACTTGACTCTGAAAGTGTTGTAGTATTAATATTATGTCGGCTGTTTAGATCACACAACACTAATTTTCTATATAAATTTTCAATAAAACTGTCGGCTGTGATGAATGTGGATAATGTCAAGCAGCATAATCAGCCCGAGAAGCAGAGGAATAAAGGTCAGTTTTGGCTCCGTAATGACTTTATTAGGAGCAATCTGAATCCATCCTAACTATACTGACAGCTGCAGGGCTCAGAAGGAAAAGCAAAGTAACTGGATCTGATAAAATCAGATCATCTGGGAAATTATTCTGACTTTAACTCTGCTTTTATGTGAGCCACCCGTTCCCCGGAGTATTTTAAAGCACAACTTTGGCACTATAGCAAACAGATACAACGTGTTGTCTGCCTGACCTTTCTGCTGACATACGGGGATTGAAAGGCAGGTCTCTGCCTCACCGTTTTTTATTAAACCTACATATACAATGTACTTTACTCTGCAAAAGTATCTCAGGAAAATCTAAACACTCAATTTCTGACTTGAGTGTCATTTTCAAAATTTGTTGAGTTCAGATGGATTGAGTGATGTACATCCTGCTAAAGTAAAAGGCCAGGTGGATAAACTACTAGGCCTGTAAATGCAGAACAAATGCAAGAAAGTTTGAGTAGCAGCATTACTGCTGTTTCAGCAAAAATACATTGCTCATGTTCTTGTCTTTTTAAAAATAAATCGATCTTTTTGAAAACAGTAAACCCTGTAACCACTAGAACGAAAATGTTTTTTTTTTGTAGGACTTTTAGATCCTGATTACAGTGCCTTGCATAATCAGGTTTTCCCCCGGTGTACTATAAGCCTAGCGGTCCCCAGGCTTTACTTGTCCCCCCACCAGGCTTAGCATTTTGAGACTTTATAGTTGGTATTAAGGTAATAATCTGCCAGTCTTTCAATAACACAATTATAAAGCGACATTTTCAAATTTCCTGTCAACTTTAAACATTTTTTAACTCAAAAATACGGCGTGACGCTGGATGAATGACTGCTGATTGCTCCAACCACTGGGCTTAGCAGGTTTTGTGGGGGAAACCGTGTATAAGCATTTATACCCATTTTCTACACTTTATCACTGAACAATCATAAACTTCAGTGTATAAAATAAAACTTTTTCTCATCCAATGAACATCTTTCTGTGTGCTTATATTATTGCATTGTTGTTGATGAAGTTGAGTCCTGTACTGTCTGAGGGCCTAATTTCAGCAATTCAGCATGCAGCTGATTGAATTAAAATAATCACTTTTGTTTGCTTAAATGGTTTTTCTTAATTCTACATTGAAAACCCTTTTGTTTTGATTTAAAAACCACCTTGCTTTCATTCCTCATCACATGACATAAAAATCTCATTTCTGATTTTTCTTTCATTGGTTTAGAAACTTAAATGGACTCCAGTCAAACTCTGAGAGTCCCCATGTCTGCATCATGCAGCAGAGCTCCTTTTTCAGATATCACTGAGCTTTAACTACTTTTTCTGGTTTTGCGAAGAATAGACTGAAATTTCAGAATGTAGATTTACAAACCTGGTAGAAACATACACCAAACAGTTTAGTTGTTATTCTATATTTTACACTACTTTGTGCTGGTTCGTCACATAAAACCCCAATAAAATACATTGGTAGATAAAATATATTTAAGTGGTTGTAATGTGGGAAAAGTTGAAGGGGTATGAACACTGTTAGACTCTCAGCCCTCAAAAGTTGGATTCCATTAACATCAAACTATTTTCTGCTTTCTGGTACGTCAGAGACTTTTTGTCCTCGGTTTGACAGATCAGGCAGATTTACTCAGTATTTTTGTAGCTGCTAACTCTACACTAAGAGAGACTGCTTTTCATAAAGTGTCTGAACAATTTAAATAAAGTAGAAATGTTCTGGCATCCTTCACCAGATTTACATCTTTAGACAGCTCTACTCCTCTCAACATCAGAAACAGATGTGCCAAAACATTAATGTCTGATTAAATTAGGAATATAATAAGAAAAAGTAATGAAATTAATATTATTTGAACAAATACTTATGATTTATGGAATAAAATAAACAAAAAGCAAATAATTGATTAATTGATTAAAACCAAGCAAATAAAGTAGTCAAATAATTTTCTGGATTTAAAGAAAATAATGTTGTTTTCAAATTCTTTTGGGCTCAATATAACAAATTTATTCTAAGTTATAAGAACAGAATTTAAAATGTTTGCTAAATTTAGCAAACTAAATAAAAGCTGATTTGGGTGCAGCAAAGTCAGTAAAAATCTATAACATATACATGGCTCTACTTATTTTAAAAGCTTGCTTATGCCTAACTTTTTCTGCCAGGAGAAAATTACGTAGGTAATAATTTTACCTGAAAAGTTAGTTACCTGTAATGGATTGGCCTTGTATCATTCTCAAACTGTGGTCCTTATAAAAAGGACTGTGAAATGCAAACTTGGGGTTTCTTTCTTTCACAAAAAAAAAAAAAAATAGTTTCACTTCACTGGTAGGTCACAGCAGGATTCCTATGTTTAAAGCTAAGACAGTTTATTTAATACCTCACCGTAAATGAGAGTAAAAGCCACCGTGAGACCCTCAGGAAGAAGATAGCAGTTAATGAGTCTGGTGGGAAATTTAAAAAGATCAACTCAATTTTAAATCTTAAACTGTGTTGAAAATATTCAAGTGGAGGACTTTAAAAAAAACTGCTAACATGTCTCAGTTAGCAGTTAGCATCATCGCTGACTGAAAGCCCTAAAACATTGCTATGGGACTTAAAACTGGTTTTTTCATTGGAGGTGAACAGGAGGAAATCTTTGTGCTTTATGAAAATCCAAAAATGGAGAGCCATGGTTTGGAGATGGCTTGCTGTAGCAGGACTCTACCAGGTCAAATCTAGAACACATTTAATGAAAATGTCAAAACATCTGTTAAAAAAAATTAAAGATAAAGAAAAACTGGACTCTGCACCATGACAATGACTCAGGACATACCAGTAAATCCACCAAGGCCTGGCTGGAATGAAAAGCCTTGAGCCCAGACAAAACCCAGATCTTGATCTCTTTGAGACGCTGTGGGATGAATTTAAAGGGGCGAACTTTCCTCAGACTTTCAGAGTAATCAGCAAACCATGATGATTTCAATACTGAGCAAAAATAAATGTGATTATGATTCTTTGCATAATCAGGTGACTCTCCATTTGAGCTGTTCTGATCTCATGAACATCTCAAATATAGTTACATCTTCCTATTTCATAAAATAATTGTTCAAAAGGTGAAACAGAAAAAAGCTAATGGCCAGAAAAATAAATTAAGCGAGTAGAAAAACCATTAAAGATCATTCTAATGCTATTTTCTCTTTTTAATTTCACTATGAGATAGTGTAAGGAGCAGATCTTCACTTAAAAAACATTCCAGTTTATGCAAAAACCCTTTCAATAATCAAGTCATTCTGAGTCAAATTAGTGATAATGAATTACTAATTTGTTCCAAGGAGAAGCTCTTGGCTTCATAGCTTATCTGTAAAAATTCGCTCACATTAGTTAACACTACATAATATGAAGTCAGAGTCCGATTAAAAACCCACGTATCAAATTCCCGTGTTTCCGCTTGCAGTGTTCAGTCTGGAGGTGTTTGACATCCATCCAGGTGACTCACCTGCTCGGGGCTCATCCAGGCTCTGGTTGTCTGATTTCTCCTGCATCAACCTGCGTGTCCATCGCAGCAGCTCACCGTTCACGCCTGGCTGAGGCCCGGAGGACTTCGTCTCTGTAACAGAACAGCAGCGGTCAGTTTAGGGCGAAGCCAAGCACATGCTTCCATTCAGTATGGAGGGATTGTCATTCAATCAATGTATTTATTGGAACAAACAGTGGAAAAATAGTTCTAACTTGTCACAGTCATTTCCACCGGTTTTCCAATTTAGACAATGACTGAGCAGAATCATCTTTATTCTATCTCCAAGCTGTGCCCACTGCTTTATACACGTTTATAAAGCCACTTTGTCTGACTTTCTTGTACACATTCCCAGAAATAGCCAAAAGATTTAGAGTAAAATTGAACAGATTTATTCTCTATCTTGCAGTTTATGTTCCTGGCTGAGAGAGATAGCAGTATGTTCAGAAACAATCTCTGTGCTTCATTCTTCAGTAGTTTATCTTCATGTGGATTTCGGTCACTACAGGCTTTTGGGAGGCAACAGCCAAGAAACTCCCCTCAGATAGATCTGCCTAACCATCCCAATTATGGTAGAAAAAACACGGACATCCTTCTTCACCACCCACAGAGATAAAGTGATATTTATTATACTCTCCATCACGCCGCAGTATTAATACGAAGCAGCCTGTCTGTGTGTCTGATGCACTTCGTGATTGCCAGGCGCTGCAGTGTCTCTTTGTACCTCACAGCTCAATGAGCCCATTTCACGAGGCCAGCGGTCGCGGCCGAGAGGAGACCTGAGGGCTTTCATGTTGAGGCATCAAGAGGCGCTCGACTCGTATGAAATTCAAATAGGTTTCTGCCACAGATGGCTCTGCGGCATTTTCACACTCCTAACTGGGACAAGTCACCTAGAAAAACATCTTATCTAATAATAAAAAGGTGAGCAGAAAACGTCATGTTTGCTCGGTTTCTTTTTTTAGATTCAAATTTTTCTGAACTCGCTGAGGTGAGTAACAGACTCTTTGGGATGGAAAGAGGATGAGATGCTTCATACGTGTGTGAAAAACAAACGTTCTGGCTCCAAATACAGTAAACGGCTGGCTGAGAGAGGAGGCTATTTAAAGATATCCCTCTGGGAACATAAAGTCAGATTTTCCTTTATGCTAAACGATTATTAGATGCAGCAATCATCATAAGAAAGCAAAGACTTCCAGTGGAATATCATGGAGAATATTTTTTATTACACTCCTTTAAAGGCCCTCATAACTATGGCTGCAAGTTTGATTGTGGCGGTGAAGTTAAACAGGGTTTCCATCAGGGGTTAGCTTAACAGCAGTGCTAAACTCAAGCCCTGAAAAAATATTTATACCACTTAACCACAAACTTGAATTTATGGTTTTGGGATTTTATGTCATCAATCAACACAAAAGAGTCGAAATTAATAATGGTTTTTAAAGATTTTGACAAATGAAAATATAAAAAGTCTTGCAACAATTTTTGTTAACCACCTTTACTGCCCCCCTTTGCTCTGATACCCTTAAATAAATAAACTCTAATGCAGCCAACTCTCCACATAGTCAATGCAGTCCACCTGTGTGTGATTTAAACTCTGTCCAGTTGTTCTGTGAAGGTTTCAGAGGTAATGCACTCAGAAGCTACTTAGCGATTTGCTAACTAGCTATTTGCTACTTAGCATATAGCTTAACCCTATAAGACCTAAGTTTCAATCCCTGCCTGGATATTTTTGCTTATTTTAATTGTACGCAGTTCATTAAATGTCCTGTGAGTAAATATATATTTTCCCATTTATCCATAACAACTGGAACTCTCAATATCTAGCAAGTTATTTTCGCAATTTATCGAGTGCCCCTCAGATTAATTTCACTGCCTGCTACGGCGGGGGTGAAATTACCGAAATAACTCAATATTGGCTGGAAAGCGCAACGTCTCCCCTTTCCGAAACCGCTGGATCTTTTCATATAGCGCAACGTGTGGCGGAATTACGGTTCTACAAATTTGGCTGTATCGTCTATGACACGTTCGGTCTGGAAGTCGGTTAATGAAAACCGAGGAACATCGCAGACAGGTCAGAAAGTTGTGAAGTTTAAAGAAAAGTTAGACTATGCCACATCTCAAGCGTTTAACATACTGTGCAGCAGGAGGAAATTAATGAGGAGAGCAGTCAAGGTTCATGGTAATTTGGACCTGCAGAGAGGGAGAAATGTAGAAAAATTTGCTTTATTTCTTGAGCTCCACAATTGTGACATTATTGAAGAGCGGCAGGGCTTTCATTTTTGAAAGAAAGCCCTACAAGGCCCTGTTTAATGTTTGCCACAGGTCATATGGAGTGGGTGCAGTGGTCATATGACAGCAAATTGAACTTTTGGGTCAACATCAGAGGTCTGCAACCTGCAGCTGTGGAGCTGCAAGTGGCTCTTTAGACCCCTTATTATGGTTCCTAATAACTGTGGTAATTGAAAACTGCTAACTTTAGCTGTTTGGGCTTTTCATCCAATATATTCATGACATTTTAATAGAAAAGAAGAATGGTGAGGAAATATGTCCAGTAGCAGTCTGTCCTGTAATGATGCCTCTGACTGAAGACAGTTACTGTATGACTGTTTCATTTTCCAGGCAGCAGAAGAGACAATCTTCTAGAATAAGGTGTGCTGAATAACATCTTGTTTCTCTAAGAGTTTAATGTTTTTCTTTATTTTAAAACCTTCTTAATTTCTTAAAATAAATCAAAAATGTCCTAAAGTAGACATTTGTCAAAAAGGTGTCTTTTTTCAAGGGGTAATGTGACATTTGCAAGCTGTAAGAGTCTTGAGGTGACGGTTCATCTTCCACTATGACAACGACCATGTTGATGTGTCAAAATGGAAGTGTCAAAATGGCCCAGTCAAAGTACAAATGTAAATAAATCAAATTAAGAATTGTGGCAAGGCTTGAATAGCATGGTTCCTAGGTGATATTGTTCAAAGAATAGACAAAAAGTTCACTCTCCAAATGTGTAAAACATTTTGATAGATACTAAGACTCAAATGAACACCTCTTCTTAAGATTATTTCTGAATAACCATAAATAATGTTCCTTTCACTTTGCCATTATTCTGGTCCATCGTTCCAACAAAACAAATTTGTTGCTAGAAACATGACAATATGTAAAAAATTCAAGAGTTTACGGTACTTAAAATTACTGTCTTCCTTTTGACATTGACCTTTGACCTGTAAGTCAGACGTAACTGATTGTTGGTGTAGATGACAAAACTTAGTTCATGATGTAAATATAGAAGAGCGGTGCCAGAACAACCAGAGATAAAATCTGATTTGTAGAGTTTGTATGGAAATAACCTAATCCTGTTTTTAAAAGCTGAATAAAGACTCCAGGTGGAGAAATTACAACTAGAGCCATCTAGTTGTAATTTGCTAGACTAAAAAAGTGCTGTAGAATAAATCATTTTTGTATGAGGTGGTAAAATAAGTCAGAAATTTTTAAAATTTTCTGTTAGACAAATTAATTATTCCAGAAGTTATTGCGATAAATGATAATATTGCTGTTTTGAGATAATTTCTAAGTAATATAACAGTAATGGCAAAATAATAATGCAAGAGGGCATTCTAAAAAAACTTTAAATTCTAGTGAACATTTAATACTGGAACTGGAAGACATGTTAATATATCCAAAATAAATAAACAAAACAACAAATAAAATAAATTTTGAAGTCTTTGTAAACAAAACGGTCCTCTAAAAAAAAAGGACTGGATGAGACCAAAGCACCAAACTGAAGATTTATCATCCAGTTTTTGGTAGAAAGAGAGAAAAAAAGAGATAAATGATAAATCATGCCATGAATTTGTTTTAATTTATCATTCAATTAATTGATTTATTGATTCAGGCCTAATTCTGCACCTAAATCACTTCATATAATTAGACTTTATACTTATATATATAAAAAAACAATAAGCTGGAACAGGTAAAAGAAATTAAATGACTGTTTTATTCTAAACAATGAAATATTAGTAGATTGTTACAGAAGGAGCATTTCTTCTGAATATCTACATTTATAAAAATGATCCTGCCAATGGTCATTTATCTATTCATACCAAATATGGAGGCAACATCAGCTTTTTAACAGAAACTGTTTAAATGTTCAATAACTTATTAACAAAGATGCGTCATAAAATGTGTTTTTAACCAGAAATGGCTGATTTTCAGGTCGTTCTGCTCTGACCTGTCGTTACCTGATAAGAAACTCAAAAATATCTCCTTTTTTCAACATGAATGCACCACATCAAAGCGTGACAACATCCTGCAGTGTTGTTAGTGCGATGAACTGCATAATATATTGAAACGCAAGAACCACATCAAATTTAGTACTAGTAAATTTGTCTGTTTTCTATGAATAAGCCATATTTTCAGCATACCTTTCTCATCACCAATTGCCAGAAAGCTTCATGTCACGCTAACATCCTGCCTCTTCCCAGCAGCAGCTCTGCTGGGAAAAAATAAACTTTTTTATTTCTGCTTTTTACTGTAAAGTCACTCAGTTGGAAAACTGCACCATAAATTTGCAGCATGCCCCTAATTCCCATTGTTACAGTAATGGATCAAAATGAGCTCTTCCTTCTTTATTTTTGATGTATTTGTTTAGTTGACATATTTTTAGGAAAAAGTTAAATATTAAAGAAATAAGTGTTTATAGTTTAACCCAATGAGCATTTCTTGTTGTCATAACCTTCTTTTATATTAGATAGGGAAATATATGATTCAGATTCTTTTTTCTGTTTTATTTGAGTGAAAGTGGCATAAATGAAAAGGTCTGATTTAGGTCATTTAAAGTGTATTGACCATTTCAGATTCAGTATGATTCAGTTTTACTATCTGTACGGTAACAGACCATATTTAGTCATTTTCCCTGTGATCCAGAACGGTGTTAAAAAATTTACTACCTGTTTAACCTACCGGATACTTTACAGACCAACCGGGACACTAAGTTTTCAACAAAAGAGCAGGACTGAACACAAAGGAACAGGGATATTTCAGACAAAGCTGTTATTCAACGCCATTAAACAGTTTGTGGACATTTATGGCCTCACAGGTAGATAACAAAGTAATAAATAATGATAAGGCTTTTTGTCAATGCTATAAAGCTTTCCGTACAGACATAATGCAGCAGAAACGAGTCCTTAAATGTCAGGCAATGAATCTGATCTGCTTTCTATATGCACAGCAAAAAATAAAACACATAAATCTTTATGAGAACATTTTGATCTCAAAAGCTCCTAACTGGTGCGTTTAGCAAACTTTAAACCCTTTTTCTGGTCATTAGGTTTTATGTTCTTGGGTTTAAACACCAAGAATGACAGACTTGTTAATACTTTCCCCAGTGACTGCCAGGAAAATTATGTGACAAGCTCTATGACTAATATTTACAAATAAAACACTGAAAGAATAAGCTCTGTAAAGGCTGCTTCATCAAGAAGAAACTACAGTAAACCCTAAACTACAACGGAGAACTTAACTCTAACTTAGAAATGTAACTAATCAACTATTTTACAGCGTCTTTAAAAGGAGTTGATGTTGCTTGAAGTTTGTCAGTGAATTTTATTTGTATTTTATTTAATAAACCAACTTAAAGTGATGCAAGATTGTGAAGGAGAAGAAAACAAAGAAATATATATATATATATATATATATACATACATACACACACATAGGCCTGTCATAATAAACTTTGCTGAACGATAAATTGTCCCAGAACTTATTGCAATAAACGATAACATTGTTGTTTTAAGAACATATTCAAGTAATATAATAGTAATTATAATGGCATAAAAATGCAAGAACACATTCTCAAAGTTCAATAGACTTTAAATTCTAATGAACATTTAAACACTGGAACTGGAAAACATTTGGAAAACCCAAATTAAATAAAGAAAACAACAAATAAAATAAATTATTAAGTCTCTGTGAACTAAATTGTCTTTGGAAAAAAAGGGCTAGTTGGGACTAAAACACCAGACTGAAACTTTTATCATCCAGTTTTTGTAAAAAGAGGGAAAAAGAGTTTCTTTTAACTTATCATGCGATTAATTGATTTATTGTGACAGGCCTAGATATATAGTTAATTTTCTTACTCATAAAACTCAGAGACAGGTGACGTGCATCAACCATCCTGAGTTAATACTTTGACCTTTGACTGAACTGGAAATCTTCTGGTTGTGCTTTTTTCTCAGTTTTACACACCTAAAACGTACAACGTTGCCCCAGCTCAGCCAGACAGGATGGAGCGCTTCAACGAGCCTCAGTTCTCAAGTCGTGCCACATTTAGATCTGGACTTTGACTGGGCCATTTATGTTGACTGAAAGGTGAACCATTGCCCATGTCTCAAGTCTTCCGCAATCTTCTGGACTCTACTAACTAGACAACTTCACAAAGCAGCTATTTGTGATGTATTTTATTTAAAGGTGTCAGATTAAAGGGGTCTGACTAAATAAAATGTTGTATCATTTTCCATCCACTACACAAGGATGCTACTTTGTGTTACAAATTAAATCCCAACAGACTGAGGTCTGTGGTTGTGATGCAACAAAATATGAATAAGTTTAAGGGGAATGAAGCCTTTCTGAGGCCAGTAAATACACAGGTTGATTAGATTTCTGGCTACAATTACATTACATAAGCAGTAATCTTCATCTGGAGCATACCATACTGAATCTTTAGATTCAGAGCAAGCTTTCTAATCTCTGATGTCTAATCTGTGGTCTAGTTGAAGTCCAGGTGGTTTAAGAAAAAAAACAAAACAACATAGATAACTCTTATTCCTTCAAGCACATTTCCATAAAGGTTTTTTTTTTGTTAAGCTTAGTAGCATCTTCTGTAGGATTTGCCAAGAAGCTGACATTTTATGACAACTTCAGTTAACATCAAACATTTCTACTCTGCAGCAGCGTAAAGGTGTGCATGGCTTATTAACTACCCAGATTTACTGCGGCATTTATTTACTGTTAACTATGACTACTGCAGCTCCTGATTTAAAAAAAACGGCTTAGACACGGATAGCCATAAATGGCTACAAAAGCTGTGTTATTGTGGACACAGCAGCATGTCTAATATTTTCCAGTATTGTTCTGCCTGTCACCATTACAATCAGCAGACCACAAGCTTTGCCAAAAAGGTTCGAGCGAGCAGCCTTGGTCTGTGTTCAGAGAACCTCTTCAGGTTGATGGCACACTCATAATTTAAAGGTGAAGCATAAATATTAATGACACGGCTCATACAACGGGACACTCTGCCACAAAGGGATGGCACGCAGCAGAAGCAGGATGAAGCCCAAATGGGAATTAAAACACTCCTGGCAGAAATGAAAAAGTTCAGCTACTCGAATCCGTTGGATGCGCGCGGGAGGCGAAGGGGGAAAATGGTGCTGAAGCATCTGCTGAGGATGTGTGTGACAGTGTGTGACCACATCAGCAAAGGCGACGAGCGGATGACGAGCTGGAGGAGAGTGAGGGGGTGGGGTGGCGCCTTTAGGGGCATCGCCGCCGTATTTCACACACATTTCTCTGGGTTTCTATGCAGAAAGTAAATATAATCTAATATCTGTCATTTTATTGTTTGCCTACTGAGACAGCTTCTACTAAAAATAGTCATTGTTTTATGGAGATCTGCGAGTTACTTCTGTGAAAAATCATGAACAAATAGATAATATAGAACACAAACAGATACAAGTATCTGCAACATCTTGACAGCGGTTGACCATTTTAACAGCTTAAAGGCAGAAAGTATGATGGGTTCTGCTTTCAGTGGAGTTATTTGTACCAACCGGATGGACTTGTGCCCATAATTAATTCAGAGCCTCCTAAAATTATTCCAACTCTGATGCAAAATAGGTTCACTGCCAACATTCAACACTTATTCTTTGAAATAAATAAAAGTAATGTCATAAGGATTTCCTCCAAAATCAACCCTAAATCCAGTTCCATTGACTACTGCACAATCTAAATCATATGTGTCGAACTCAAGGCCAAATCTGGCCCGCCACAGCTTTGTATGTGGCCCTATAGATTCTAAACTAAACACTAAATGTGCTTTAATATTATGTTATCAAACAAATCAATGCAGTTTTTATCTGTTTACTGCCAAATTATATCAATCAGTTCCCTCCAGTTTCTTGAAAATTATCATGGAAATTCTCACAAGGCCACCAACCTTTTTTGCACTTGTACACAATTGGGAGTTTATTGCAGATCTTTCTCAAAAATTCTCAAAAACTTTCTTACTTGTACTAAACAGCTGCCTCATTCTTAACTGATGACAGATTATAATCCATAATCTATAAAGTGGGTAATAAAAAGCCGCATTTACCACCAAAATAAGTGCAAATATCGCAAATATTTCCAACACAAACACTTTAATTTTTATTGCAAAAAAAAATCACAAAAAATATCACAAAAGTTCAGTAATATTATTTAATTATAAGAATTCATTGATATTTTAACAGTTTGTGTACAGGTTTTATCAATACATTCTGTCACAACCGGCCCTTTAAGAGCATTCATGATTGTGATTTGTCCCAAAACAAAAATGAGTTTGACACCCCTGATCTAAATCATTCAATCCCCCCGAGGATAATTCTTCACAACCTTTGCGAACGATATGTGGTAATCAGACGCAGTCGGTGCAACCAATCAGATGCTTCGTTAGTTGAGATAACAGAAAGTTTTATTGCGTGCTAGAAATAGGGGCAAAGAACTTGTCTCAAAGAAGAGATGAAGGAAGCCGATACAGCTGGACAGTTTTCAGCTTTACAGTTAAAGGAATCTCGGCTGGATGTGGCAGGAAGTAGAACCACCAGCGGCTATTCCTGAGGAGGCTGATGGTCAAAAACTCTTCACTGACAGCAGAAAAACCTGCACAGAGTTGAAGGGCTCAATGCCTGAACTCCAGAAAGCAAAACACTTATGAACCAAAAGCATAAAAGAAGCCGGATCCAAACTGTGTAAGTAAGCCAAGAGGTTTTAGGATTCTGTGAAGCAATAACTCAAAATGTTAACTTTCAGAGCCAGCAGTGCGTCTGGAGGAGAAAGAATGAATCACCCTGCCTGCAGTAAAGCAAGGCGGTGGCTCAGTGATGCTCTGGAGCTTCGACTTTTTGCTGCACTGAAAATCTGCACGGTGTGAAAGGTACAACTTACGATGAATTATCAGGAAATCAGCGGTCTGCGGGGAAGATTAAGTTTGGGTTTGGACAACGAACCAAAACATTTCTCAAACAACATCAACGAAGTGAAGACGTCTCTGGTGTCTCACTGTGAATCATGCAGCAGGTCATAACAGCAAAAGGTGCTGCATTAAGATGCTCCTCTAGAAGGGGTTGATTTATTCTGAAACTATTATAACTGGCATTTTGTGTTAAATTTGGAGAAATCGTTTGTAACATAAGATGTGTTGCTCTCTAAACATCTGATTTATGTGCAACTGCAGATCGTAGTGACCTAGAGGCTAAAACTGATGGGGAAGAAAGAGAAGAGTGAGGAAAATGGGAGTTAATCATATTTCCACTTCATATTTTCTTCATATTGTTCCTCCCTAGTTCTGTCGTACGTTCCAACATTTTAAACTCCTTTCAATAAGAAGCAAAAGGAAGAAGCAGAGAGACAGGAGTATTTTCTGGCCTCCCTACAGCTGCCCTCTGCCAAATGAGAGGATGTGACCATGAGAAACACAAACTTCCCTGTTTTAGAAATATTTTCAACTGTGAAACAACAACAGCCGAGGCTTGGGTTAAGAAGGAAGGCGCATCAAAACCGGCAAAATGATACACAAAACACTGTTAAAATATTTCAGCAGTCTAGGTATTCATTTTACTGTTACTGTTTAAAAAAACAAATAGATATTTATCTACATATACAGCCATACAGATGTATATTTACACAGGTTAGTCATGCCACACAAATCATGGAAATCAAGTCGTTTCTCTGCATTAATTTGATTTTTATAAACTGAAATCAGGTGGAAACCAGGATTCTGTTTACCAAATCAGTTTGTTTCGAAATAAGTCATACTTTTTTAATTTACCATCTTTTATTATTAAAATCCACCTTGTTTTTCACATATAAAAACAGTTTCTTCATGAAATAATGTGTCTTTAGCGTGCCTAGTCATAGTCAGTTTGTCCTCTGAGCTACAGATAATGCCCAGCCTACACCCCCAGTGATTGGATTTACACATGCCACAGTTTGTGCCCGCGTTGTATGATCAACAATCTGTCACCTCCCTGCAGGGTGAACAGAGTCAATCATCCCAAGAAGCCCAGACAGAGAGGCTGAGGGATGGGCTGCAGTCATGTCAGGAAAAACGCAGAAGTATGTCATGCAGCAGCAGGGCGTGCTGCTGGAGATTCAATCTAAACTCTGCAAGTTCAGCTTGTTTTAAAGGTTAAACATTCAACCAGAATGGGAATAAAGAGAATGCATAGCCGTCTGATAACAGCATGTGGTTATGCACTAAAATTTGATTTTTTAAAAGGAAGATACTGACTTACTTCTAAGATATGCATGTCGTTTAAAAGATACAAAATTGTACGTTTAATAAAATAAATGCATATATAACAATAAAAATTAATAGACATTAGACTAATATTACTATTAATACTACTAACAGAGCACAACATGTACTTTTGCTCGTCTTTTTGTCATTTTCACTGCAAATAATTTTACATAGTACTCAGATTGGAGTATATTTTTAAGCACTAAGTTATAATACTGGAGTTAGAGTGAACTTCCGTCGCTGCCACGCAGCCGTGCGTCCTAATTAAGGTCTCACCTGGAGCCTGGAGGACCTGCGTGAGCCAAATGACGGCGACCAGCCCGACTCCGCAGCAGCAGAACCGCTGGAAGGGCCGCCGGTGCCTCGCTGCCGCTTTCATTCCTCCGCCAGCTGCATGTTCACCAAAAACATCTGTTGCTCTCTGTCTTTACACTTGTTTCACACTTTCTTGGAAGACAGCGACGAAACAAACCGCCTCCTCCCTCCCTCCTTCTGTTGCTTCTCTGACAAGTTGGGTCCAAAAGACAGAAAAGAGGAGAAGAAGAAAATTCCCCCGCAAAGACGAGAGCCCAGTTTACTCCAGCAGCTCCGGGCTCAGAGCAGGAGGCGCCGCGCTGGTGAACTCCACCGACCGTCCTCCTGGTCGCACATAGCGGGGAGACGCGTCAACGAGCTTTCTGCGTTCATGTGTGTAGCCTGAAAGGTCGACTGCAGATCCCACAGTGAGGTGCAGCAACAGGAGGCGGTATGTTCCGAGCACTGTGTTCCTGCTCGGGGTGTAGTGCTCATCAGTGGCCACCAGGGAGCGACAAAACGCAGGGTGCGCAGTTCAAATCAAATCTACAGCGGCACAGGAAACTGTTTGGCCTTACCTACGTTTTGGACGTAAATGTGTTCAAAATACATAAGTGATGACGCAGCAGCAACCAAGAAATGCATTTTATTATACAGCTATGAAAAAAATAATAGACCCTATAACGTCCTTCTTCTTTTTCCAACCTTATATTTAATTTCATATAAAAATTAAAGTGGCAGTATTGTGTGATAACACTTTATTTGAAGGGGTTTGTGCATAAGATTGACATTACACTGTCATAAACATGACATTTCACTGTCATAAACATGAAGGAGTCTTCATTAATCTTTATGACTGTTGTCATGAAGCGTTATTGGTAAATAATGACACTTAATGCAAGACTGACACTTTTAATTGACTTTTAAAGCAAGTTTTAATGGACATTTGCATTAAACGTTTAATTATTTTCTGAATAATGCAGAGTTTACACTTTTAAGGAATTTTTAATGCAACTTTTAGTGCACCTTTACATTAAAAGTGCCATTATTTGCCAAATTACTCTTTATGACAACTGTTTATGATTGAAGAGTCATTCATGTTCATGACAGGTGTTATGTCATGTTTATGTCAGTCTTATGTCAGTCTTATGCACACCCCTTCAAATAAAGTGTTACCAAATAAAGTACATCAAATTAAACTTTAAAAAAAAATTAACTCCGCAATTTAAAACCTTTGTCTGCTCTTCCTGACACTCCTGATATAAAGCAAAAAAAAAAAAAGTCAACTTTACATAATACTGATACATAATAATTAACAATACTTAATTCAAGAGGTGGATGGGGCTTTTTCTACATGGAATTACGATATTTTGCATGTGAACGTTCTCACTGGGTACTTTGGGTTCACATGACGCTTTTAAAGATGGCTGCTTTATTTGTCTCTCTAGAGCACAGGTGTCAAACTCCGGTCCTCAAGGGCCACTGCCCTGCAACTTTTAGATGTGCCTCTGCTGCACCACACCTGAATAGAATAATTAGCAAGGCTCTGGAGAACTTATCGGTAAATAAACCATTTAATTCCAGTGTTTTTTACTGTGGCACATCTAAAAACTGCAGGACAGTGGCCCTTGAGGACTGGAGTTTGACAACTGTGCTCTAGAGTGATTGTGTGAAAACTTTTGCGTATAAATGGAGACCTGACACCACTACCAACATGGAGAAGCCAAATACATATTAAGCTTGTAATATGTATTTGGCCTTTTGGTGGTAACAAAAGGCCAAAGGCCATGTTTGCTGCCAAAGGTACAGGTGCAACAGAAAAGTGTGGAATAATCAAGAAGGTCTACCTCCAAATTCTTTAGATTAGATTAACAGCTTGAAAATGGAAAGACAAAAACATCGAAGCTTGTTTCAGGATAGACTAGGCCTGATAAAATAAAGTGAATGTGTTAAACATTCATGACCGCTGCCTAAAAGCCAGGTCTATTCCAGGAAAGCGTCCAGCTTGTGAGACTTTTACCGTCACTGATAAGACATTTCAATCCAGAGTTATGACTGAAGCTTGGTGATTTATCAGGGAACAACTTTCTAGGGATCATTAAATTGTTGGAGGTGAATTGTTATATTCAATAAATATGAACATGTGCTCCAATGAGCACATGTTCATATTTTTTTTACCGGTCTGGCATAATATTCTCATGTTTTCATTAACTGTAAGTGGAAAACCATCAAGATTAACCAAAATAAAGGCTTGAAAACATCCACAACTGTGAACTGAGTTACTGAATATGATGAAATTGTACTACTCTACTACATTAAAGTGGTCATTTATAGTGTTGAGAGAAATATAAAGCTCTGAAAGGCCCAAATATATTTGGTACCTTTCTTTCATCTTGAGTTTTTCCTGTAATGCAAAATAAAAACCACAAGAAACAAAACGCCTCCTGCTGTTTTAGCATCTTGTCATGAAGAGACCTTCCAGAATCAGAGAGAAGATTAAAAAGCACAGCTGCAGCTCTGCTTGCGAATATCTGCACAAAAATGTACACAAAACCTTTTGCGATAACCTTACAACAGGAATTGTCTGGACAATGTCTTAAATGAAAAACTTAAATTGACTCTATTTCATAGCAGTAAAAGGAAACAATAAGTAGAAGTAGCCTCATGTGTCTTCAGGCCTCACAAAGAGTCCTGGTGTTTGTCATTCTTACTGTTTAACTGCGCAGTTTATGACAGGACTGGTGGATTTGTTATCACCAAACGGGGAAAGTTATGCAGTTATGAACTGCATCACTTATTAACAGAGTGCAGGCTTTAACAAACGGCTGCTTTTGCTCCTTGAAATTTGCTAAACACGGTTTCTGGTTGGAATCAATCAAAGCACAATCATAAAGCAATGAGATATTGAATAATTTCCACAACATTTTTCCAGTTATCTAGACGAAAACTTGGTGTGAACTCATTTATCATGATGAAGACTTTGTGTAAAAAATGAAAGAAGAATGTTGGAGCGAGATGATATCCAATCAGATCTAATTTTAGAAGGATGACCTGAATAGGCCAATAGGAGACTTCAATTTCCTTCGTGGCAGGACCAAACAAGGTGGAGATCACATGTTCACAAGTGCAAAAACGGGAAAGAAAGAAAGAATGAACATATCAGAACATAAAGACATCAACAAATACATTTTGTATGAAGAAAAGCTCTACAAATCTGAAGAGACACCTGGAAACAAGGTAGCCTGAAAACTATCCAATCGTAATCATGCAAAAAACTAAAAACCAAAGTTAATTTGGAGTAAATTTAGTCAACTAAAACTAAAACTGGACTGAAACCTAAATGACAAAATGATAAAACTAAATATTTTTTTTATCAAAGAATATGACCAAAACAAAATTAAGATGTGTGTCAAACTTAACTCTGCATAGAAAACACACTCTGCTGTGTCTTCACTCCATCCAGCAGTGTGGATATTTCCTGAATTTCATCAATAACATCTTGATTTCTCACTTTCAATAGAAGATGCTGAACCTTCATCAGTCCATACGGAGCAGCTGACAAGTAGGAGAAAACTCAAGACAAAACTTACTAATACCTCCCTGCATGGCTTCCCATTAAAACAGTTACCAACTTCCACTTGTTATACAACTCTCAATCCTCCAAAACATCAGTGAAGATGCCATTTTTTTAAATGTAGGGATGGCCTTTTAAAGAATAATTTGCATCTAGTAACTCCATCCTCCAACACTTATAAGCAGTAACAAAAAAGTGAGACCAACAATTCAGCTGTTCCAGTTTAATCCTCTCTGATCCACATTTTGCACGTTGCCATTTTGTTCCTGTGTTCTGCCGTTTTATATTTGTCAGTAAAGCAGTAATAGGCATGTAATTAAACCACAAAATGTTTGCAAACTGCAAATGTAAGAAACAGTAACAGAGCAAAATCGCCATGACTGCTAATTCAATACATTCTTATCCATTAGTCATCGTAAAAAAAACAAAAAACAATTAAACTCAAGAATCCATGTTTCATCTCATATTGTTTCTACATTTTATGCATTTTAGTCCCCAGATGTTCTCAACATTACAGACTTTTTGTTTTAAATTTAATTCTGTAAGCAAAAGAAAAAAGAAAACTTCAAATTCAACACTTAAGCTTTTTTTTACTTAAATAATTCTGGAAAAAAATCAGCGACACTTTGCAGAAACTGCATGAACTACTTCTGGGCCAGCAGTCTCACACGTAAACAAAGGGGATATAAACAAGAACACATAAGCGATTACACTTTAAATGAGAAAGCGCTCCTATCCAATTACGTCTTAAACCTAAAATCAAGCCTGATCTGCGGTCAGCAGTGCCATTTGTTTTATCTGTCATCTCTGCTGGAGGGACTCAGCCAAAACAACATGAGGTATGAATTTTCCTTCGTTAAGTTTTTGTTGACAAAAGCCAGGCTGGTTTTCAGCTTGCAAACTTAGATTCCACCTTTGCTTCAATTCCTCTGCGTTGATAACAGAGGCTAAATTGCAGGAATGATCCCGAACGATGTGACGATGTTTCAAAACACACTTTGATCCTACAGGTTCTGCTCTCTGTTTTTTTTTTTTGTTTTACCCCAAAAATTTAGGACTCAAAATGTTTAATTGGTCAAAACTACCTAACTCATCCTATCAGCATAAACTCAGCATCTGTGTTAAAGAAATGACTCAGCAGATTATAGAGTGCAACATATAAAAAATGTTTTTTGTTTCCTTACACAAATGAATTCAGATGAAATTTATACTAAATATACAGGAATGTGTCTTTATTTACATTGTGGTGTGAATATTGTGTATAATTACTGGTGATTACAAGCTGTTATTTAAAGTTGTACTGAAAAGCTTTACTTTTTCAGTACAATTTCTTACTTCATCTCTTGGAAAATAAGTGATACAGTTTGATCAATGTGTTGTTTAGTTCATATTGGTGGAAACATACAGAAAACTGCAAAACAGCTGAAACACTGAGCGCCTTTAAATCTAGAGTTGCTTTTGAAACATAATCAACAAAATATTAATCAACAATCTGATGTGTAACGACTTCACTTGAAAAAATGTAGTGTTTCACGTGTTCACTGTGTGTTCTTTTTGTGTTTTTATGATTTGAAGCAAATTTGATTTGAATTCAATACAAATGCACAAGCCGCTCTTTACAAATTTGTCTTGCATTTTTCTCAATTTAACTAAACCCTCCCACCATAAACCCAGCATTTATTTCTGCTGTTTCCCCAAAGTGTAATCCTGGTTTTCACGCTGACTTTTAGCTTTCCTTAGTCCAGCTGAATAAACGTCTATAGACATTTCTGAACACTAGAGGATCTTTTGGCTAAGCAGTCGAGGTGTTCTTTGTGAGCTTTGAAATCTGGGGCAAATATCTCCCACCTTATTTATGGTAGGAGCTGCGACGTGAAGAGATGTTGCAGGCGGACTTTCATCAATCCTCATCTACTTCTTGTAAATGGGGCAACAGTGGTCTGGCCATTTAAAACGTAAAACACAACCCTGTGACCCGGGAGTGTAAACACACGCTCACAAACCAACACATTACCTCTGTATTTACAGAACAGGGATGAGTCGAGCTGGCTCTAAGCACTTAAGCAGCTCGGAGCGAGGACTCCGGCGCTTCCACCCCAAATAAAGACATGAACCGGTGCATTGTTGTCATCAGCTGTCCTCCTGGTGTCAGCCGCTGGAAGATGAGTGTTTTTCTCCAGCGGGTGTTTAGAAAAGCTTTCCAGCGGACAAAGTCCTGGGAAATGTTTGTGTGATGTTTTTGCGCTGTATTATGATCACAGAACAAGCTTTGGAAAATGAACTCGTCTTATCTGGCGCTACATCAGTTTCAGTGAGATGACACTGTGTTTAGTCAGGGGTTGGGGAAAAAAAATATAGTAAAAACACAGTTATCTATCACCCTGAAAATGGCACCGTGCTTTTGCGTAACAGCAGGAATACAGAAATTGTAAACTTTTTTTTTTGTTGTGATGCTTCGAATATTAGTGAACTCTGGATCATGAGAAAACTGTAAAGATATTGTTGAAAATGCTGTTACGTTTCGGTGTCGTCAAGGTGGAATCAAATGACAGCAGGTGGATAGTGGAGTGGAACCAGGGCAATAAGGAAAATAGAAACCAGTGAATTTATAGAGAATGAAGAATGATACTGAATACAGGTGAGTAAATCAGGTGATTATGAACAGCTGCTGAATAATTACTGCAGAGGAAAATAATTAAAAGTGATAAAAGAGCAAAAGATCCAATAATTGCACAAAAAAACAGAAACAAAATTAACCTGAGTGGAAGAATCAGGTTCCTGTGTTAGTAGTTAGTATTTAGATGTCTAAAGTTTGATCCTAGTCTCTGTGTGAAAGTTACCTTTTGGAAAATTTAAAGTCTCCAACTAAAAATCCTGACATTTCTCTTCATCTTTTAAACCTCATTTTTCCTCACTGACAGTGAAACATTGGTCTGGATCACACAATAGCTTCTGTTTCTTAATATCAGAAGTGATTTTTGTTTTCTATCCAATGGCTTTAGAAACCAAAGAAAATTAAACTGGACATTATCAAAATATCCAAAATAACCCCCCCACCCCCCCACACACACACACACACAAACCTGATTGAAAAACTGTTGTGTGTTATGCAGAGAAGTGAGAAATCAGATTTGGAATATAATGCAGCTTGATTGTGGAGAGATAAGAGTGTTTAAATCCTGCTTTGCGATACCACGTGGTTTCACTTCAGCTGTGGGACAAATTCAAACCTCAGATTTAGTTTCACAGAAAGTTAAATATCCTCTAGACTGTAAAGAATCACCGCTGCTTACTGAATAAATTCACATTACAGCAGGTTGATTATTTTTTAAAATTTAAAATAATCCAAATGCAGTGATTATGACTATGAAGCTCTTATTTAGCTTCATGCCAATGCATGTCAAATTGTGATCTTTAAGGTAGTGCAGGTGTTTTTTTTGTTTTTTTTTAGCTGATTTTGAGCTACTGGATGCTCATTTATCTCTTCTTTGAGCAGATATCCAGCCACAAAGACAACAGAAACTTTGTTGTGGATTTCTGTCTCTTAAAAATGTAAACAAAACGTTTCGTCCCAAACACACGTAGCCAACGCTCCTCTTGTGACTGAAGGAAGACGCTAAAAGACGATGTTGCTGGAAGCCGCATGTGTAACAACGGGCAAATATCGTGCTTTTAAATCAATTTATTTGTTTTAAATTATGACTAAGGACCTGCTTTCTGGTTTATCTGCTTTTGTTTCTCTGGAAGACCCCTTCACATTCATCTCTTTATGATCTTACGCAAAATATGTTCTCGTCTTTTGCAGGTTGTTTTTGACACAAGCTGCAAATCTTTTTCTTTTCTTTTGTGGTGTCTGACAAATAACATTAATATAAATACATTATTCCTCTGAGAAAAGCTCAGAGCTAGCCTCTGAGGGACTTATGAGGACTTTCATGTGAAGTTTGAAGTGTTGTTCTCATTCTTCCTCTGTTCTCGCTGAGTGTGTATTAACCTTTACTCTGTGTTGTAACAAGATCAAGATGCATTCTGGCCAGGACTTTTCAAGCTTCAACAGAAAATAAAGTGGATTAAATCTGATCAAATAATTTATTTTAACTCATTGCATGACTTGTACCGTTTATCCAAGTGAGGTAAATTCACAGTATGCATTCTTCTTATTTATGAAGAATTATTTTAACAATGGGTCTTACAATGTCCATGAATTAAAGTGATGCAGTGCTGCCCCTCCCCCTCGTGTTGCTGCACACAGCTGTTCGGCCTGCAGAAAGGAGCCTGCTTCATTAAAAAAAAAAATATAAAAAAATAAAAACGCTACATGACCAGAAACGACTCTGGAAAGCAACCATCAGCTTGCTATAATGGTGAATCTACAAATAAGCAGGTTTATTTGCAAGTTACTACAAACTTTTGTGCTGACATATATTTTCTCCGAATCCAAAAACTAAAAAATGATTTTCATAACTACAATGGTCGATGTTATTTAACCATTACAATGGAAAGTTCTTCACATTTTTGCTTAAAATCTTAAACTTCCTCATATTGTGTTACTTTTATTCAAGATGATCATATTAGCCATACATGAGTATTTTCTAAATTTATCTAACAATGTGAGTAAAATGCAGCGTTACCCCATTTGATGTGTGGTCATGTATACATCTCGTGTTTCTTCCAGTGCGTCAACTTACTTTTATGTTCTATTCTTTTCAGCAAATCGGATTTAGCCGTGACCTTTGACACCAATCATCTTGTTGCTTTCTGAAGCTAAGTCCGGCCTCTCTCTCTCTCTCTCTCTCTCTCTCTGTTGCTGCTTTTGTTTCTGTTTTACCTTCACCGGCTGCAGACGTAACGTCCGGATAAATTCATTCAACTTCTTTCAAAACTCATAAAAAAAACAACAAACAAACAAACAAACTCCAATCTCAGAAACAATATGAAATCAGTGAGTAGCTGTTTAAACTTGTGTTTTAATTATTCTCTGCTTCATGAAAAGTAAACAGAGCCACAGGGTGAACAGATGAAAACTAAAGATTCATTTAAATTACATAAACAGTACATCTTAGGTTCTGGAGATCTAGCCACCTGTAATTAGATGCTTTTTCTTTTTTTCTTTTTTAACTCCAAACCTGCTAGATTTTTTCCCCCCCAACTAATCTAAGAACGATAAACATCCTCCACAATCACCCATCATATCTCAAAGTCAGCTAAACAAATGTCTTAGTATAATCTGCTTTGGGGGTATTTGTCAAACATCTGTATAGACTTTACATGTAACTAGGTTTAACCCGCTGCACTTTCAACTTAGGTCAAGAAAGTGCATGTGATGCCCAAATCCTTCACTTTTTCCTCCTAGTTTTATTTATTTTTATTGTTTTATTTCCATAGACAACGCATACAGGAACATTTAAATACCTTGTGAGGAAGCACAACCCATTCATTTCCACTCAACCATCATTTTCAGCACCATTTCCTTTTAAATTTTACTTTTTCTTAAAAAAAAAAAGTCTATTTTATTTTCTTAAACAATCTGAACTGCAAACGTGGCACCCGATGACTTTTCATCACACTAAATGAAAAACCAGATGTTGTGATGGTCCTGGAAATGTTCATTTGCCAAAAAATAAAATAAAAATCTGATTTAAATTATATAAAAAATATAACAATAATAATACAAACTCAGTAAGAGCAACCAAATGTAAAAGGATAAAGCAACAACAACAAAACAAAGGTAGGCACAAAGTCAAGAGTAAGCTTTCACATTATGCCAGTATGACCAGTTAGACCAGTTCCATTTAGAAAGAGGGAATCCATTCATTAAGGCATACCTGATGACCATATTCAAGTTGTTAAATAATTCAATCCCAGAATAATATTATCACTTATAATTACATTATGTCTCAGCAATTATCACTTCATTTTACATCATAGCAATTTGTTGTCTAGAAAAGTAAAGCAAAGTTTATAACTCACGTTTTCTCCACCATAGTTCACATTTTCTTTTTCTTTTTTTTTTTTACACCTGCAATCCAGTTTGAACAGCTACAAGAAAGTCCACATTTGCATTATTAATACGTTACATTTTTTTAATACATACACACATACAGCAGGGGAGGCTTGGAAGTCGCTTGGCACGTTGTCATGCTCGACCAGAGTCTCCTACAATCTAAATAAATACACAAGACACAGTAAAACAGGTCTTTCCCCTCGTACGCCTCTCCCTTTAAATAACGGAGCCTCCGATTAGCGCTAATCGTCCTGCAAAAAGGAGAGCATGCTCAGTGCACCGACGTTTAGGTTCCTAACTCACTCCTCGTATGCTGGTACCAGTTATTCACAGTGACTCTAAAAGAAAATTACAGGAAGTTTGTACAAGAAATAATAATAATAATAAAAAGAAACAGCAGTCTTGAGTGATGTTTGGCATCGCTTTTGTGTGTGTGTGTGTGTGTGTGTGTGTGTGCGTGCGTGCGTGTGTGTGTGTGTGTGTGTGTGTGCGCGTGTGTGTGTGTGTTTGTGAGAGTTCAGTTTATCAGTTTGTGGGTCGGTTGATTGTTGGCAGTCCAACTCTGAACACACCGACTCCATCAGCAGTGGAGATGCATTAATGAGGGAAGGCGAGCATCAGGGCTGGAGTTCAGATCTTATGCACCTTCTTATGTCGAGCAAGATATAATCTTATAATTTTATGCTAGGCTGAATGGAGTTCGGTGTGTGGCATGTCCAGTGTTACACTGACAAAAGCAAAGGTGCAGGAATGACACGCAAGCACGCAAGCGTACATTTAGGTTAGAGATGCACCGACTGGACAACTATGGTCAACTTCCAGTTTCTCTTTAAAAACTATCGTACGAGAATATATACGAAAAATGACTCGCCAAAATAGCTACCTTCAGATTTCCTGCTGTGAATGGAGAACGCCGGTCAGTTGGGCATTCCGTACCTTTAGGATACTGGTTGCTTTAAAGTCGACTGTTTTGTGTACAAAATGGCTCCTGAACAACAGAAGGGTGCTTAGTACCGCTTTGACAACCAATGACTTAAAGTCAAATTTTAAAGTCAAACTATATCAACCAGAAGGAATTAGGGAACAGAATTAAACCACAGTTGTGAACCATAGTTGTAGAAAATACAAAGCAACAAAAACCCGCCAACCAAAATGGAGGAAATGTTTGAGTGAAGGTACGTAGTGGGGGGACAAACTCAGAAACGTTAGTGTGACAAAACGTTGAGAAAATTACGGTTTTTGTGTCGTCTAACTTTTCTGCTTTGAGTCATTAATAATCAAAAGTAGAAGAAAGATCCCAATGTGTGTGTGTGTGTGTGTGTGTGTGAGTGAAGCCATTTAACATTAACAATCATAAATTAACAGTTAGCATTCAGAAGCAGCGTTCAGCTTCAATGCACCACAAATCTGGAACAAACGTCCAGAGAACTGCGAAGCAGCTGGAACCCTGAGCTCCTTTAAATCAAGGCTAAAACCCCACATGTTTAGAGTTGCTTTTGAACCACATTAAATTGAACATTGACCAACATATTTAATGTATATTGATGTTTTTAATCATTTTAAAATGAAACGTCTGTCTGGTTTCTCACTTGTTGAATTTTAATTGTGTTTTTATGATGAAAAGCACTTTGAACTGCCTTGTTGCTGAAGTATACAAATAAACTTGATTGATTAGTTGATTAGCTTGGTTAGCATGGCTAGCATTACTCAAATCAGTCTCTTCTGGGAGCTGTCCTCCTGTCTGCCACTTTGAAACAGCCGAAAATTAGTGTTGATGTTTAAAAATGTCTTTAATTTTATGGTGTTGAACATAAATGCAAACAGCAGCCTCTATGCATTCCCTATGGTGGTGATTCTCAAACGTTTTAGAATAAAAACAGCAATTACTGTTACTGATAATAGACATTACTAAGTTTTTCCACACAAAATGACGTTTTAAAATAGTGCAGCAGCAATTGTACTTTTCAGTTTGATGTGTGTTCATAAAAAAACAACAAAGAAACATTTTCTTTCTCATCCAGAGCACAGACGTTGAAAAATCAGTTTGAAGCCAGACAGATTAACAAACAGGCTGTTAAATTAGAATTACAAGTCAGAAACTCTGAGGTGTCTCAACAGCTCCATCCTCTGAAAACAAAATGGTCGCCTTAATTGCATATAAAATTCACCAGCAGCTGCAATAAAAATGACTTTATTTGCACCTCTGATGACATGGATTTTCTTAAAACTGCAACACAACCTCCTCAAGTGAACGCGTCGCTGCGAATTATATACGAACACGTTGTTGTTTTTACTGCGTTGCTACAAGCAGTAACCGTGGTTACAATAAGCAAATCAAGCTGCTTTTTCAGCTTGAAACTTGTGGTTGTTTTTGATTACAAAAACAGCTCAGAGTTCTGACTTAAGAGGTGAAATAAACACGGCATCAGCAGGTTTTAGTTTGAGAACCACAGCGCCGGGGAGAGCAGACACCAATTTGTAATCAGAAATTCCCACTGGCAACATTTCCAAATCCAGCATGTTCTCTGACAGACAGGCTGAAAGCTCAAATTAATAAAACAAACAATAAAACTTCTGACTGATGTCGAGCTTTAGTCAGTTTAATATTTTATCAAATTGAAACAACATTCCTCTTGTGAGTTGACCTTTTATAGCAAACGGCTCATTTTTGCACCCAAAATAGTCGAGCTTGAAAACAACCATAGTGGAGTGAAACGCAAGCACCAGACGTCATGTTTCCGTTTTAAACAGCTTCCTGCACCTCTGCGGTTCCTCCATCTACTTTCAAACGCCTCGTTGACACTGACAATAGCTAACTTTGATTATCATTCGGTCAGTGACCACTTCCACACTGAAGAGTGATGCTAGTGAGATCTGTTAGCCCTTAGCTGCATTCGTTGATTGGAAAAATGTTGCATTTCTGAGGTTTTAACAGGCTGGTCACCAGTCAAGTTTGGTAAATATCAAACTCCTTTGATTGTGATCACCATTTGGTGAATCGTTTTTTTTTTTTTTTTTGGTGCATCTCTAATTAAGGACATTTCAATGCACTGCTGCCACTCTCCAGCTAAAGCAAACAATTACCCAAATAGTTACATCAGAAAACAAAACAAAAACAATAAAACACAAACAAAAATGAATTTAAATACAGTTTTCTGCATTGTTTCACCATCAGTCCAGGTTGCTCGTTCTCACACCTAAAGCTATTTTGCGGGCTGAAAAATAAGAGCTGCAGTTCAGGCCAGCAGGAGGCGATCTTCTACAGTTATGGCTGCTACAATAGTGAGGTTAGAAGATAAAACAGCTACAGGCAGTCATGGAAGGAAGCTGAAGCAGTTCGTTCCTGCCAGAGTCTGAGTTTTATGCTGCTTTTCTTTTCAAATCCAAAAAAAAAAAAAAACACCCCAGAAGAAACAAGCAGTTTGAATCTCTGTTTTCAGTCCCCTTATTTTCCAGTTTTGTTTCCTAAAAGCAGAATTGCCTAAATACAGTACGACTAAGAAGTGAAGATGGAGGATAATGTCCTTACGTAACAGACCTCCCTCAGTGAGCATCGTTACATGTTTCTAAGTAGAAGGCCGCCTGCAGTAATTCAAATATTCATGTGTGTTTTAATTTCAGGCCAACCTTCCTGTCAGTGCCAGGCAGAAAACACACTCAGACCCTGCGACTACATGTAGCTTTACTACCGTTCACATATATTACCGCTGATACTGCTTACTATGCTTTATACACTTTTGGTCATTTTGTCCATCAGACACCACAAAACATGCTATACAGTGTCTGTCTGTCTGTCTTAATTGAAACCTCTTCTGTAAGTGCTACTTAGCAGAGCTTGTCAAGTATTTGAAGCAAGAAAAACAACCATACACACACACGCATACACACACACACACACACACACACACCAAGAGAAGCACTCTACAGCAGCCTGTGAAGGTCAGTCTATACTTTTTTTTTGTCTCTTTTGCATACTTCCTCCCCAGCAGGCAGGACCACACTTGCCTGTGTGTTTACTTTTGCAGCTATCTATACACGATCAAAGAACGTTGTTGGGCATGGAGGCGCTCAGCGGGATTTGCATCATGGGGACCTAACAGGGCTTGTTGACGTTGCACAGCAGCTCAGTGACTTTGATGAGGCGGGCCACTGTGCTCTGCGACTCCTCCTGCAGCCGCTGGTTGTTCTGCCTGAGGCTCTGCACCTCGGCCTGCAGCACCGCCTTGTCCTCTTTCTCCTGAAAAACATCGGCACACAACAGAGAACAGAAGCTGTCGCTCAGATTGCTGTGGCAGGAACGAGAGGTGGGTGGCGACAGGTACAGTGATGGCTCGGAGGAAGCTCGCGGGCGTGTGCAAACAAGAGACGCGACAGTCAAGAGCAGAGACGCACAGCAGCAGCAGTGAGGAGGAATAAACTCGCAATCCCAAAGCGCCAATCAGCCGATCCGATCAGTTCTCTGACGGGAGAGATTTTGTTTTGATTCGAGATACCAGACGAAAACAACCAAGCTTTTGCTGACTTTTACTGTTGCATATTGTTTATTAAATCAGTTCTTTGTGGGCTGATGGTCAGATGAGCAAGCACCTTATCAGTCACAATGTGCACAGGGCTGCAACTAATGATTATTTTCATGATCGAACATTCTCATTGTTATTTTGCATTCACCAAACATCAAGGCTGATTAGTAGCGGACGAGCAAAATCAAACATTTCCGGAGTCCCAGGTGATGTTTGGATTGATTCTGTTGTTGCAAAACAGGGAAAAGCAGCAAATAATCACATTAAGTTAATCATACAAACCTTGTGTGCCCACTGTGTAAAAGGTAAATAGAAACAGAACATCAGTTTAATATGTTATATAAATACGTAATGCTCTAAAATGTCAAAATTGAGACGTAAGATCATTTCAATTCATTTTTAACTTGATGCCAAACCTTTGAGATTAACAGAAAAAAAATCACATCCATTGAACTTCTTCACACATTACAACCATAAATAACAGTTTATGTTCTTGTGGATTTTACGCAGTGCATAAAGAGAACAGGATTTCAAATGTTTATAAATAAAAGATCATAAAAGTATGGTATGCATTTGTGAAAAGAAAGAAAAGAAAAAGAAATCCCACATCATAATGCTGCTATTTCAACTGTAAAACATTTGAGCTGCATTTAGTCGTGTCTACTGTCTTCTACTCTTTAAGTCAAATAAATTTAGCCACTTTTAGATTTTGAACCTAAATGTGTGAGTTTGTGAAAGAGAAATTTACAGTAGTACGTTGTTAACTTTTATTTTAAGAGTTGAATAAACTAGTTTTTAAGTTCGCACTTAAAAAACCTGAAAAACTATTTCCCAGAATGCTTAGCAGCATGTTTTTGTATCCTGAGATGGAAGTGCGTTACATTGATCTGACTCTTGTGTTGTTAAGGCAAATGTTTATTTTAATGTCCTGTTCACACTAAATGAACTGAATTCTGATGTTTAATAAAATTCATGAAAAGATCAGAAATTTTGTTGATGCAATTTGAAACAAGAATTGAAATTGCTCTAACGTAGTTATTTTAACTTTATATTGTGGGTGAAAATAATAGACAAATGTGTGCTGTTTTTTTCTTGCATATTGTGAAATAATTATTTGATTTGAATTACAGCTTTAAGATAAAAGTAACAATTCAAGATTAACTAAAAAAACAACGTTTAGACAACTCATCTCTTGTTAAATCAAATTCATGAACTTTAATTTCTGAGTTAAAACCAATTAAATTGCATTTGCAAGGCAGCAGATGGACTTTCATTTTCAAGTTAAATCAAATTCAAATGTTTTACAGTGCAGTGCACTCGTCTGGTTTTCCCTAAAAGGGAGACGGAAAACCAGCCCTCTAACTGGTTTCTTCCAAAAAGGCCATAATAATGAAGTGCACAGCAGATCAAGTCAACAGAGTCACCCAACTATTGAGATTTCACACTATTTTACGTTAAAAGTATTTCAGTAAAGATGATTTGTTTGTGTGAAATGCAATGGAAAAACTGCGCTGTGTTTTGTTTTTCCATCAATAGAATCACATGACTTTTAATTCCTTCCTTATCTCTACTTGTGCTCGATCAATAAAGAGTCCTCCTGATGCTATGTCACTGAGCATGTTGGTCTTAAAATAAAACTTCATGCAGGACATTTCCTACGAGAAAAGTCCAACTTAAACTGGTGATACTTTTGCCAATGCAGCTGAGAATCCATCCTTTGAAAATATCACGTCGCTGCTAATTACTCCTACAAGCTTTTACCAGATTGGCCAAGTCTTTTATCAGTGTCACGAAAATATGCAGTTGGCATCAGGTTTAAAATGAACTCACACAACTATATATCAAAGTAAGAAAGAAAACTTAATTGTTCATATTTCATTTACAGGAAGCCAAATATTACTGTCATTTTTTTTAAGTGAACTAAATCAGCAGTTCTCCAGGTTCTTTGAATCTCATTATAATTATTCTTTAGGCTTTTGCTGCTTTTTTCACACATTTCTTTTTTTAAATCAGACCTATCACCTGCCCAAAACAACAGGCTGTGCAATGTGTCCCTAAAAATGAGGCAAGTAGACAAACGGAGGACAAGAAAGGAAGTGTCAGACATAAAAACAATTTACACCAGGAAGAAAATGCAGCAAAGACCCGACAAGTTTATCATTTACTGAAGACTTCAGCTGATAGCTCTTGCTTTGGTTTTAGTATTAGTCAGATTATGCCAGCCAGCTTTGTTAGTTTCCAAAGATTTAGCTTAACAAATTGTGTAGCTTGTAGCAAAGTTTAGGTAATGTTTCTGTCTTAATGAGGTCTGACTTATGTGTCTGAATTATACCTAATTACACCTAACTTTGGGCATTTAAATAGTCAATACCTAAATTATTATCTACTGTAAAATAAACTCAGAAGAGCAGAGGTTAAACAGAAAATATTCTCATGGGCTGTGACGCCGTCTCATATCTTCCCGTGTTTTGTTAAAGATTGTATTTCACCAAGATTTAGGTAAGAGGAAATAAAGGATTTTTTAGGTCATCAAGTCCTGATATGTATTTGAAATAATCGTATAATTTCCAATAGTGTATAATTGGAATAAAGGGTGTAAAAGTCACAAAGTTCTGCTGGGTCAGGACAGAGCTCTATGAGTGTCCCTGGAGGTGAGATAAGTGTTAGGTGAAAAATAAAACAGAAAGTAGGTCATGCTGTCAGGTTTACGTTCTTTTTCAAGCATCCAGCATCCTGAGGTAAGTAAATCTTCATCAGCAGAAACAGTGTGTTTGCATAGTTTTGTATGAGGTTAAATAATGTGATTATTGGGTTATTGCTGCTTTGTTTGAACTGTGATTGTTCAGATTAAATTAGATGAAATCTGAGAGTCGAATTTGTCGCCATGTACAAAAAATCGAGGTAGCCTGGCCATGAGATTGTTTATGCTGTGATGTTTCAAAAGGCTTTGGGAGGTGATATTGGAGATATTTACCTGAACTGTAATTTTACTGGTGATTGTTGGGGAAAAATGTGAAAAAAGTTGTATTGCTCAAACATAATGAAAAAGGAATAATGGTCCATGAAAGCATAATGAAATAACAGATGGCTCAGCACTTTTGTCATGTATTTTTTCAAGAATGAAAACTTTTTCTTCATTTTAAATTGTAAAAAGTTGTTAATTGTTTATATCCAGTTTCCAAAATTACGTTTTACACAGCGTGCTTGTTCTCTCTTTCGGAAACAAGGTTGTAAATGAATCAATGATAGTCAAAATTAGACATTAAACTTCCTTTAATGATGTACGTGTTTGAGGAGCTTTTCTGTCATTAGCACTGAGAGGTAAAGAGTCGGTTGATTGTTCAGAAAAATAGCCATTATTTCAGTAAATAGTGAAAATAGTCATAGTTGCAGTCCTCATCAAAGACTTCAAAATAGAATTGAATTGGGAGAAATACCATGCATCATACAGACAAAGACATACACAGAGACAGTATTGGCAAAAATAAATTTTCAACACAAGGGCCACTTATGTTTGGACGACCAAGCAGCTCCATCTGCTGAGTAAGGCCATGTTGTTGTTGTTTTTTTTGTTCGTTTTAATTTTTTTTTTTTTTTTAGTTTGAAAAGTGGACTTTGTGTTGAAATTGAGCTTTTTTTTTAAGGCAGCTGGATCTTATGTCCAAAAGAAGCCTTTGAGTTCATCTCATACAGTTTTCTGAGGCATCAACAAGAAAGATCAACAGAGCAGCACAGACTCATGTTTGGTGGAAATGTGCAGGAAAGAAAGTACTGAAAAAAAAACAGCAGGACGTCTCATAAATACATGTAAAGTAGCAGAATACGGGGAAAATTACAAAAATTAGGAACGTTTCTGTACACAAAATAATAAATAAATAAACGTCTTTTTAAAGTGTTTTTTTGTTCTTTTTATAATTTAATACATCTCTACAGCGAGTCAGCAGGGGACCTGAAGTGGCTCGTCGACGGCAGGATTTCTAACGGCTGCATCAGCAAACAGAAATCTTCTCGCTCAAGCGACAGAAGCTGAGCAAAGGAAATACGTTTCTCCTGCCTGCTGACTCTTTTAGTGGAGCTACAAAATACTGTCACAGAGAATAACATTCATAGAAGTCAAAGCACCTTTTGCAGGTCGTCTTGCAGCTTCTTCAGCATGGCCTCCAGCTGCGACACCTTCTCCTCCAGGTGGCCCGGAGAGTCGCTGCAGCAAAAACAGGCGAAGAGCAAACAGCTGAAGGGATTTAGCTTCCCAGCCCACGAAACCCATTAATGAAGGAAGAGAAACTTCCTGTCAGCCGCTACAACAAACGAAGGCAAGGAGACTTCTTAATTTGATTGATTGGTGCTGCGGTTTGTGGGACTAAGCTGAGGACTGAGCTCCTTTTACCTCTAATGAAAGCAGGAACACTTCAGAGGTCAATTTTCATTAATCACCGACGTCTGACAAGGAAAGCCAGTGTGAGTGACTGCTCTCATCCGGAGCTGCGTTTCTGCAAGACTGCAGTCATAAATAATGACTGCGCCCTCCGGAGGAGCAGAATAATAGCACGGTTGCGTTGGTGGGGGACTCAGGTTCACCACGTTTAAAGCTGAAGTACATGACTTTTACATAAAGTTCATAATCGTGCAGACGTGATGCCTGTTCTTCTTTAAGAGGAGAATTTTGTTGGAAAATTCTGATTCAATCTGCTGTCCTCTGCAGCACAAACATGAACAAACTGTCCCGTAGATGTAGACACACGAGTCTTAAAGCTAAAAGTTAGCTTTAAGACTCGTTGAGAAAATACAGACATGCTGAAGTCCTTCACTCTGTGTGTGTTTTGTCGTGACCCACCTGTCCTTTGAGTCTTTGAATTTGCCGTCTGTCTGATCAACTCCACCTTGGGAGGAATCCCCGGCTTTGCGGTCTGAGAAAAACAGCATTAAGGACATTATCAGCACATTGACAACGTGGAAAAGGCAAGGTAGGGCCATTTTATTTACATGGCACTTTTTCAGCAACAAGGCAATTCAAAGTGCTTTGACATGAGTTAGAGGAAATACAAACAAAATAAAAGAAAAGCTAAAGAAAATCAAAAAGTACTCCACAATTTGTTGATCTGAGGTAACGAGTAGTTTCCCCAGATATCTAAGTTTGTTCTAATGGTTACACGTTAATTTATAATCACACAGGATTTTATGTAAAAGATCAAAAATTTGTGGGTCACATTTTTAAAAAACAAAAAAAATGAGAAAATGTGATGTGGATTTGTGTTCAGCCCCTTGTTCCGAAACCCCTAAATAAAATCTTGAACAACCTACTTTCGTCATAAGTGACCTTACTGTTAAATAAAATCCAGTCTGTGTGTAATTTAATCTATGAATAAATGGAAATGTTCCTGTGAAGGACTGTGGGGTTTGCTGGAGAAACATGGCTGAACAAACTCAGCAGACAGGTCAGGGAGGAAAACATGGAGAACATTAATGCAGGATTAGGTTATGAAAAAATATTCCTAGCTTTTAACATCTACAGAGCTCTGTTAAATCCTTTATCTGAAAATGGGACGAGTATGAAAATCCATGAAGACGTATGTGCCTATACCTAAAGTGACAGGCTGGACATAGACAGGACTCACCAGAAAAGAAGCAAAGAAACTCGGAAGGAGCTGCAAAAACTCACAGCCCAGGTCGGAAAAATCGATCAACAACTATTAGGCAAGCATTTTATGAATTTGGCCTTTATTAAAGCGTAGCGGTAAAAAAGCCATCGCTGAAACTGCACTGCAGCATAAGCTGCTCTATTTGCACTTTGCTAATATTAATGCAGCGGACGCAGCAAACATATGGAGGAGTTATGTTTGATTAGATGAGACCAAGTCTGAAGTTTATGGACAACCTGCAGAGCAAAAAACTGAACGTGAACCTGAAAACGTTATCATGTTTTTGGACGCTTTTAAATCTGACTGAGATGGAGGTTTTTGACAAAGAGCAATGAGAAAAAAAAAAAAAAAAAGAAAACTTTTGGTGTTTTAAGCTGGTAAACATTCCCCCAAAAGTCTTGTGATAATTGTCAATTTTACTCAAAGGGGCTGAATACACATGGACACCACATTTTTAAAGCTTATACTAATATGCAGGGTTTCCCCCAGTCTGGCGGGCTACCAGGCTTTATTTGTTGCCCCATCAGGCTTATTTATTTAAGTTTTTTTTTAATGTTAGCATTTTTTAAGACTTTCTAGTTGGTGTTCAGATATTAATTTTCTAATAACACATAATTATTAAGTGATATTTTCAAATTCCAAGTCAACTTTAAACATTTTTTAACTCAAAAACACGGCGGTGCGCTGGATGAACGACTGCTCTAGCACCCAAACCATCGGGCTTAGCAAGTTTTCTGGGGGAAACCTTGAATATGGTTAGCAGAAATTTGAAAACAATTTTTCTTTCACCTTCCACTTAAGTGATACTTTATGATACCCTCATCCAAGTTCACATCATACAATGTTTAAATATGAAGAAATATGAAAAACCTTACAGGGCGTAAATACTTCTTGCATATAGTTGCTTTTATTTATGTGAAAGCATGTTGCATTCCCAGTTTAGTTCAGTAATAATGGATGATATTCTGTTTCTCAGAGTTTCTGGATAACTGAAGCAGGATAATCTGAATCTGAATTGTCATGTTCTCGCTTTGGACTTCATTTCTTTTGGTTCACATCTTTTCCTAGTTATTTACCACATAGCGTGTACTGTATGCTGACTGACCACAAGAGGGCAGCAATAATAAGTGAACAGCACAGGAATGACGCTCTTCATGGTGCATTTAACTTCAGGAATGCTCTTTCAAAAAACATAAAATATAAATTATGAACCGTGCATAGCCTCACCTTCTTTGGACAAAGCCTCCAGGATGCTGCGGCAGGCTGTCGCCAGGTCAGCAATGGACTGCCACTCCTCATCTGTCGAATCTGTCGTCTCAGAGAGAACTACAAGAAAAAAAAAAGAAAAAGAGAATAAGAGGTGAAGCTCTATCATGATATATGCAGCATTCTGTGTGTGGTGTATATAGGACAGAAATGGGACTGCAGATGTTGCATGCATCTGCGTTGCCTCTGGTCTTGCACTGGCAGAAACCGGCCGCTAGGAGGCGGTGT
Organism: Poecilia mexicana; assembly: GCF_051168715.1. Taxonomy (NCBI): domain Eukaryota; kingdom Metazoa; phylum Chordata; class Actinopteri; order Cyprinodontiformes; family Poeciliidae; genus Poecilia; species Poecilia mexicana. The sequence continues at coordinate 3,019,344 of NW_028263383.1, read as the reverse complement.
TGCTTTGATGCTGGACTGCAGCTTGATGCCAAATATCCCAAATCAGGAGCAGGGTGTTTTTGAGGCCATGCCTATAAAAGGCTTGATGTAAATGATTACTGGAAACCAAAACCAAGAAGGCGGAAGTAAGCTTAACTTAATTCAGATTTCTTTCAATTATGTGAGTAAACATTAAAAACTGTTTTGTGTTTTGCCCTAAAAGCCCTACAGTTGTTACACTTCAGCTCTCAAGCACATCTTGAATTTTATAATTGAGCTTAAAGTGGTGTTGACGCATCTGAAAGTCCTGCAGGCTTCCTGTTAGCGGGCGCTCTGCGAAACAATGAGAGGAATCCGAGGAGGTGATGAGCAATTGTGCTCTCATGGCTGCTGAACGAGGATCTCAGCAGAGGCAGAGCAGATGGTTCAGGAAGAGGGGATCCTTGATTTGGGTGGGGAGCGGGCCCCGCCTGAAACTCCACCCCTCCCACCACCCATATGTCCCCCCTTTTATTCCTGCCCGTGGCGGAGTGGGGCAGCAGAGCAGGGGTGATATTAGATTAGCGGCATAGCGGGCAGCGTGTGTGAAAGAGAAGGAACAAAGAGGACGCAGCGAGCACTGCAGGGGGGATAATGAAGAGAGGGATTTAAGGCAGGACGGGACTAAAAAAAGGAATTTAAGGGTCAAATCAGGCAGAGATGATTTGCAAACATGTGTAATCGTTCCATTTTGGCATCGTTTGAGCTGCTGTGCCAGCTGCTGTGTTGTGATAAAGCTTTGTTTTGAACTTATAATCGGGTTCATAGTGTTTCTCAGCACATATTACTTTCTAAATTCACTCAAACTGGACATCCACTTTGCTGGAAACCCCCAAAATATACAGAATAAAGAGAGGGGTTTCCTTATAGATTTGTTTTGTTTTTGCTTTTCTTGTCACACTTGAATGCTTCAGACCGTTAAGTAGATTTTATCAAACATAAATAATGTGAGTAAACACAAAGAGCAGGAAATAATTTTATTTGTTAAGGGAAAATGGCTAACCAAACCAACATGGTCCAAACTGAAACGGTAAAGCTTCAGTTTTCAAATCATGAGTTCAGCTGAAAGCTTTGTTAAATTTGACCAGCAGTCTAATTACTACAAGACCTAATGAATGAAGAAAGCATTTAATAGAAGTTATCTGACCACATGCAGTAGATTAATAGCAACACTATCCAAATAATCTCAAGAACAGATGCTTAAAAAAAAGGTTACAGCAGGATTATTTACAATTCGGGACTCCAGCAAACCCCAAGGAGAGTCATAATCCTAAAAAGGAGAAACACTGAAACAGCAGCGAACCTTCAGACAAGTGGATCACCGACCAAAAATACTTCAAGACTGGGTCAAATCCTCATCCAGGAGGTCAAAAATAACCCAAAACAGTGTCTAAAGAACTGCAGCGCTCACTTGTGAGGTCACATGATTCAACAATAAGAAGGAGACTGGCGATAAATGGCGCACACGTTACAGTTCCAAGATGAAAACTGCTGCTGCTCGGCTCGTCTCACATTTGCAAAAAAAAAACAAAAAAAAAAACATCTTGACTTGAGTCCTTAAACTTTAATATGGCCGCACTAAAACAATCCTGCAGGTTTGTTAATTTGAAACATTTAGGTTTGACTAAAAGAAAACAAACACTGCACTGTATTGAACGACCTTCATGGAGTTTGTAGATAATTTCTCAGAAATAAGAAAGCCCTTACTCTTGGTGATGGAGTTATGCAGACTGAGGGCTCGTGAGTTTCTTTCCGCTCGGTCTACACTCGATAGCCGGGAAGATGACAGGGACGAGTCACTCGCTGAAGCTTTGTCCTCGCCAAAGTCAGCGGCCATGAACTAAATCAAGAAGCAGACAGAGGTCAAAGTTTACATCAAACGTGTCGCACAAGCGTCAGGGGAAAACGCAGCTCAGGTGTTGTGGTCGACCTGCTCGTCTTCTGGGGGAACTTTAGGTTTGACGGCCAGGATCAGGTCAGGCGTGGCGTCCCTCAGCTCCCCGACGTTCTCGTAGATGTGGCGTTTCTCCATCATCATCACGTTGTCGTACACGTGTCTGTCCATCAGGCAGAAATGTAGCAGGAGGATACACAAAAGCAAATCTTTTGATCCAATCCAGTGGTTAAAACCAAACCTAATCTCCAGGAGAGCTTAGGTTGTCAAGGATCAAAAATAGCATGCGATAAGTCCGGTCAAATAATTTTGGTTGTGCTTTCAAAGGGTGATAAAAATCTAACTCAATATGAGGAGAATCTAAAAATATCTGCATGAGTGTTTCCTTTTCCTCCCCAGCAGCTGACAAGTGTGATTAAAGAAATTAAACAGGCTGACACAGATTCTTTGATACTGAAGAGGATGAGAATTAGACCAGAGTGCAGACGACGTAGATAAGTGCTTCAGTGAAAACAAAGGTGCTGCTGCGCTATCATCACATTTCACAATACGGCTCCATATTTTAAAATATCTGCAGCTCATCTAAGCTAACTGCAGGTCCTTAGATGCTTAAATTTGATCTGTTTTATTCGTGGAAAAAACAGTTTTCTGTTTGGGATCAAGGTTTCCCCCAGAAAAGTTGCTATGCCCGGTGGTTGGGGCGCTCAGCAGTCGTTCATCCAGCGGCCTGTCGTGTTTTTGAGTTAAAAAAGTTGACAGGAAATTGGAATCCCAGTGGTCCTCGTGTGTCCAAGTTTCAATTATCTAACCTTTCATTCAAGCTAAAGAATTAAAGAATTGAAGTTTTTATTTACAGCAAAAAAAAGACTTGATTACGTTTTAAGCTAAGTAATGATTCAACAAATGATTGTGTAATGTACTTTGAATTTTTTCTATTTCAGAACAGTAAAAAAATATTTCCAGTTTTACAAAACAAACATGAATCTAGATCCAAGTTCAATTAAATCATAATTGAAAAACTGCTTTAAACAAAGTTTTATCACAATCTGTGGTTGATTTTAAAGCAGCTAAATTAAGCAAACAGATGTACAAGATATGTTCTTCATAGTTTTAGTGAAGCTTACTCATCACAGGTGTCTGTGTAGGACAGCTGCTTCTCCAGAGAAACGCTGCGGGTGAGATGAGAGATGCTGATCTCTTCGCTCTTATTGGCTGGCTGGTCCTGCAGAGACGTAGCCCTCAGCAAAGGTAAGGCGGGCAGTGTGAGGAGTGGGCCGGGACTCTCCTCGTTTTGCCCCACGCCGCCGTCCATCTTCAGCTCATCCTCGGCGAGCTGATCTTCATCCTCCTCGTCGACCCTGTCCACCTTCAGCTGCTCCTCCTCCACCTTCTGCTCCTGCTCCTCCCTCTCGTCTTCCCTCTCATCCACCACCCAGGCCACTCCCGACTTGTCCTCGCCGGACTTGCACTCCGCATCCTTGATGGCTTTCTGATAGAGCTCAGAGAAACTTCTGCAAAGCAATAACAGACTGCGTGAGAACAAAACCCCCGAGCTTTATTGCATTATGACTTACAAATTGAACAAAACAAAGGCAAAAGCAGAGCATTTCCTGTGAGCCGCATCTTTCTGCCACATAATTGTGGTAATTTATGTTTTGTGCCTCAGAAGGAGTAATGCAGGGTTGAGCACGATTAAATCTCTCCTGCCAGCTTTGTGACGTTATTTGGCGCAGTAAGCAGTAGAGATGTCTGGCTTGATAATGTCTTACTTTATCCCAACAACTCTGTTCACAGCTGTTTCTGCCGTCGCTCCGCTGTCAGTTAAGCAGAAACGTCCTGGGTGCAGTCGGCCAGGCCGTGTCAGTGTGATTAAACATCATTAAGAAGGATTTACTGGTTGCTGGCCAGCTGACTACAGACTGTCATTAGTAGCAGAGAGAGCTGTGACCTAACCCTGACTCTTTTCTTTTTCTGGACCATCTTGTCCCACTAACTCCCTCCAACTCATCTGCTGCCTTGACCCCTGCAGTGTGGCCGCCTCTTGGGTTCACAGTCTGTCTCTGACGGGTAGAAAGACTTCTGTCCAACCTGCGAGGTTTGCCGTTCTCATCCGGTGGGATGACGGTGATGTGGATCTTGTGTGCCGTGCGGAGAAGCCTGCTCCTCTCCTCCGGGCTCAAGTGGACCAGGGAATGTCCGCACAGCCTCACCACGCGAGCCCACAGCTGCAGGCCTCCGCTCTCGGCGTAGCAGAACCTCTGCAGGTCCGTCACGAAGCCCTCCTCGTTCATGAGGAAGCCTGGCTGCCCCACTCCGTCCCGCAGCGGGGTGACCTCCAGCGCCTCGCAGCCCCGCGTCACCAGCTGAAGAACAGCAGGACACGAGAATCAAAAACAGAGTGTGAAAAATGATCTGGTATTTTTTACACTATCATAATGTAAAAAATGCACTATAATGTTTAATGTTCCCATTTAGTCATATTGTAGCCACAAATTAACTCTGGGGGAACTGCAGAAAGCTACAGCTCATGTAGAAGAGTCTACCAACAAAACAACATCAGTCATGCTTCCTGAAACATGACTGATGTTGTGTTATGTTAATTTAATTTTTTTGCACAAAATCATTTTCATATAGTTAGATTTTAGGTTTTAGCTCCTTTCAGGACAAGCCGGGCTTTTTGTCACTTTAAATCCAAATAAGCAGCTGATGGCCACGACACCCAGTTCAATGTTTACACTCTCATGTGAAAATGGCTGGAAACATCAAAGATGTACAGTTGTATGCAACTGTACAAATATGTACAGTTGCATCTTTGCTTTTCAAAGATGCAACTGTACATCTTTGAAAAGCAAAAGTGGAGCCTACTGCACAACCAATAAGAATGTAGTAAGTGGTTTCTGGATAGCAAGTCAACAACAAAACACTTATCTTTTCCAGCAGCCATTGTACAACGGTAAAACCAACTGAGCAAAGATGCTGGAGCTACATAGGGGTTGCTAGGTAACAGTGTAGTGTGACTCAACGATTGGAAGGATTTTGAAACGGCTCATTTGTCAGACGCCAAAAAACATTAACTTCTTGCCAAAAAATATCTGGATATTTTTTTAAGAGCTTGGGCTATTCTTATAAACATTTGAGATCCAAATGGAAGTAGAAAACTCTAAAATGTGAAATTTGCATAATAAATTCCTCTTTAAATTGCTATCCATCCATTTTCTTCCGCTTATCCGGGGTCGGGTCGCGGGGGCAGCAGCTTCAGAAAGGATGCCCAGACTTCCCTTTCCCCAGCCACTTCTTCCAGCTCCTCCAGGGGAACCCCAAGGCGTTCCCAGGCCAGCCGAGAGACATAGTCCTTCCAGCGTGTCCTGGGTCTTCCTCGGGGCCTCCTCCCGGTGGGATGTGCCCGGAAAACCTCACCAGGGAGGCGTCCAGGAGGCATCCGTACCAGATGCCCGAGCCACCTCAACTGGCTCCTCTCGAAGCCAGTTGAGGTGGCTATGATTAAATTGCTATGATTTCCATATTGTAACACCACGTACCTCAAGCCTTTGCACCACTTCTTTTATGTCCTCTGTCTGACTCTCCAACATGCTGATTGACACGGACTCCCCGCGCTCATAGAAGATGTCCAAACACGGCCCCCCGTCCTTCGTTTCTGTCACCGCCTTCCATCCGATGACGTCTCGACAGGAGCAGTTGAACACCACCCTGCGGCTGCCCCTCTCGATGAGCACCACCGACTCCGCCGACACCCCGAGCAGACAGGGGAACTTCTGCTGCTCACCGGCCTCCGAGTCATCTCTGCAGCTGACCATCACAGCCCACACCAGCGCTCCGGCGCTGTGCAGCTCGGCGCCTTTCGCACCCTTCATCTTGTCTTTCCGCTTGCTCCCCAAAGAGAGGAGGGGGAACTTGGTGGAGGAGTCGATGGGGGTAGTGGTCACGTAGTTCTCCGCCAGGTCCTTCAGGTATTCCTGCCGAGTGCGCGTGGCCATGGAGCGAAACTTCTCCGATTTCTCTGCAGCGTTCTCGGCGTTCACCACCTTCGCCAGGAGGTAGTCTCTGAAGGCAGGCGAGCGAGGGAACCGGGCGCCCCTGGGGAACAGGGGCCCAAACAACGGGATGTCTTTGGAGCGTGTCACAGCCACTCTGAAAAGAGAAAGAAGGAATGAAAGAAAGAGAGCAAGAGAGGGAGAGAGAGAGAAACAAAAGAGTGTGAAATGTTCAGCAGAAACACTCAATCTATGTCCTGTTTGCAACGTAGCTGTGTAATGCATGCTGCAGCAGCGGAGGAGTGTTTTCTCCTGAGGTGCCTCACACCTTCAGTGATGTGACTATTACACCAATAGTAGCAGCCAACTTAACAGTGACTCCCGGCACGGTGACAAAAAGAGTGTAAATTCTCTCTTTTGCTCAAAATTCACAGATTTTTGTGTATTATTGATACTTTTAACAAGATATTTATATGAAGAGCATAAAAAGACACAGCATTTTCTTTTTTCTGTCTGGCATTAAATTGACTAAACTATTCCAGTTTTAAGGTAGTTAGGATGTTATTTCTACTTGTAACATGTCAAAATACTGAGAGATTTTTGCGTTGTTTTGTTTTGTTTTTATACCCAAATCTTCTTCATACAGAGATTTGGTTCCTGAGTGCATTTATAAATTTTGATCTGGCTTTTGGAGTAATGGCTTCCAGCTGAGTGTCCATCCTGTCCATTTTGGCACAAGACTGGTTTCATGTTGATAAAGACTCTCTCTTACCATGTTGAGCCAGCCAATATTAGCTGATGCCTGTTTTCCATAATGTCACACAAGGAAACGTTGAAGAAAGTAGTAAAGATGCTAAAAATATCTTTCATTCTTTAGGCAATGAAGAAATAGAGTTCATTTTGGATAATCTACTGAAACTGAAGCACAACATGTAGCCAGTTCATTCTCCCAGTCTTTAAAAAAAGTTAATCTATAATTATTTTATCCCAGTTGAAGTGTAAAAAGTAAGGATGCACCATGTGTGAGCGTTAAGATGTCTAAAGGCCCATGTTAGTGATTTTTTAATAAATTGTATCAATCCGATAAGGAAAAATGGACCAATATTTACAGCCAGTAATTGCTGCCGCTTATGTTTCAAGAGTTTTGGTCATGTGAAAGTGATGCATCGAAGGATTATGGGGCTTTAATCTGAGGTACTGAATGGCAGCAATGTAGTCTGGTTTTTCTTTTAAGTCCTTAAAAGGGTAAGTAAATCAATAAGACAAATAAAATTGGTAAATATCGGTTATCAGTCAAAACAGCGACAATATCGGATATTGCATATCATCTGCCTAACATTTCTATATCAGTGAATCCTTCATTAAAAGTATTAAAACAGCGTATTCTGCCATTACTCTGCAATAAACTGGTTGTTGACATGTAATCGTTCCACAGAGTTGGATAACAGAAAGCCTCTTTTGTTAGATATCAGAAAATGACGGCAGGACCAGAACAGCAGGAAGAATCACCTGTAGTAGGCGTGGTCGGTGCCAGGCTCGTGAACCTGAACGATGATGAAGACATGCTGGAAATGTGAACGGATGGACTTCGGAGTGAAGGGCAGAGCGCCTGGCTCCTGGAACACGATGGTCACGATGTCGTTTCCGATGTGTCGCTTCCTCAGCAGCTGATGAGGCAAAAACCAGGACACAAAGAGTTAAACAAGGTCACCACACATCACTGGACAATCCTACTTTATTTTCCCAATCAAGCATGTTGACATGATGATGTTTGCTTGGTACAACAACCTGCTGGGTTCCTTTCTCAAACTGAACAACACATCGTTAAGGGGATTTCTCCTTTTAGCTTATTACTGCGGCACGGAGTCTCCTTAGCTGACTTATGCAACTTAGGCTGGGATGCAGTTCTCACAGTCTTCACAGATTTTGACTTTAAGTCCACATTGAGACTGATTTCAGCAATACAGTGAAAGACTGTAGATGTTTTAATTGTGTTTTACTTCAATTTTTATAGATTTAAAACATAAAACAAATGCTAGGTCCTTTTTCTGACCTAAAAAAAAAAAAAGAAAAAAAAAGAATATATATATATATATACATACATACATATATATATATATATATATATATATATATATATATATATATATATATATATATACTGCTCAAAAAAATAAGGGGAACACTCAAATAACACATCCTAGATCTGAATGAATGAAATATTCTCATTGAATACTTTGTTCTGTACAAAGTTGAATGTGCTGACAACAAAATCACACAAAAATCATCAATGGAAATCAAATTTATTAACCAATGGAGGCCTGGATTTGGAGCCACACACAAAATTAAAGTGAAATGTTCCCTTTATTTTTTTGAGCAGTATATATATATATATATATATATATATATATATATATATATATATATATATATATATATATATATATATATATATATATATATATATAAAGTATATATATATTTTTTTTCTTTCTTTTTTCTCTCTCTCTCTCTGACTCTCTTTTTGCTTCCCTATTTGTAATATTATTCAGACAGCCTTAATCCAGTTTACGGGTTATTCTTTCAGCTGAGGAAGTGAATTTGTACTAATTTTGTACTTATACCTCATAATTCACACACAGTTGGCACAAGACGTTAATACTTTTGTACGTCTGTTTTAATGATTGATTAAATTAAAAGTTATCTTATCAAAAAGACATAATAAAATAAGAGACTTAAAAGAAAACTTCAATTTATTTCTAGATTAGGCTTACTTGCTAAAAACGGGGGATCTGATCAATATGTGTGTTTTTTTTATAATTTTGAATACAAGCCCTCAGTCTGTATGAGGATGACATTTCCAGTTCCTTTGTAAATGACAGGTTTTTAAACCACAGGCTGCACTCAGATCTGAACAGGAAGGAAGGACCGCTAAAAACGATGAAGGTGGGAGTGACGACTGGGGGAGTTTGTCATGTTTGTTTCAGTGAACAGAGGATTTTTCTGAAAGCAAGACAGTCTGAACAGAGAAGTTTAATGAAGGCTGCACAGATACTAATGCAATGTTTCAAACACAAAAAGGAGAAGCATGTGAGAGTAGTTCTGTGAAACATGAAAGACTGGCAGGAAAAAACGATGCTGCAACATGGAAAGGAGGAAGAAAAATACACGTGTGCATCTCCATAAATTACATGATTGGAAAGTTTATCTCAAAGTGAAAACTCATGTAGATTTACTACACACAGGTGGATAGATTCAAACATTTATTTCTACAAACTTTGACTATTTTGGCTTATAAAAATCCAAAATTCAGCTTCTACATGATATCTGAATATAACTCAAGATCAATTTAAAACAAAAGCTTTTTATTAGAGATGTCGGACGACTGAAAGTACCTCTACATGTTTTCCAACCGCACTTTTTTTCCCCTTCCACTTAACTTTCCACTTCCGTGGTTTTCACTCGCTGTGAAGGATGTTGTTGACTACCTGCTGCTTCATGATTATGATTATGTGATATAATCCCTTTGCCTATTATTATCCTAATTTTCTCAACAAGTGAATTTCAGGTTTTCATTCACAGCGAGACAAAATCCTCAAAATGATCAGAAACACACACGTGAATTAAACCCATCTAAATTAAATCATATATATGTCATGAAGAAGCACATTAACTCTCGGATCCTCATCTCACCTGCTGCGTGTTGTTGGCCGTGTAGGGCAGCATGGTCGACACATGAAACATGATCTCGTAGTCCTGGTAGCGTGTGTAGAGGGAATGCGTTCCGGTGGAGTCGGCTGCGTTTGCACAAAAACAGAGAAACAGACGCGGAGAGGAATCAGTCACCATCTCCAAGCTGAAAGCACAAACTGTCACGGCCCGGCTGAAATCTGAAGGGATGAAAGCTCGGAGATAATCAGCAGCGATTGCGCCGTTTCTCAGTCATTACTCAGATTACATGTGGCGAGATAGGAGTTATCTCAGGCTTTCAGTGGGACACTGATGCCCTTCGGATACCAGCACTGCGACAAAGTGAGATGCAGCTAATAGATGGAGTTGGGGGTGGGGGGGGGAAGCAGCTCACTCTTGTTATCCAGCTGAGCTCGGTATTTCTCCCAGCCCTTCAGCCGCACCCGCTCTCCGAGCAGATCAAGGAACTCCTCAAACGCCGGGCCGGAGCTCTCGTTGTTGTACATGTCCTCCTCGGAGCTCTGTCCGGCGCGGCAGTACATCACACCGACCTTCCTCTGAAAGTTCAGCTGCACAAAAACAGAGCGGTGCAAACATTTCAACATGGATTCATATTTGCTTCTGCGACATGTTAAACCTCGGTCTGGAACTTTTATGTCCGGGCAAAATAATGCTAGAAGCTTATTGATGAAATGTACATATATCTGAGCTTTAAAATGTAAGTTTTAACCCTGTGGTAATCAAAATAAAGTCCATATAACATTTGGCACCAAATTTCAGCATCTAATTTGTTTTGCATTTCATAATTTAAACAAATGAGATTCACACAAGAGGTGTATGTAAACTTCTGACCTTGAATGTAGACTGAGACATGACAAAGTTTAGACCAGGGGTGTCCAAACTTTTTTATAACATCCATGGGCAAAAATCCTCAACAAGAGTGTGAAAAAAAAAGAAATTAAATTCAAAATTAAATTCATTTAACTTTTTACCCGCTCAACAGTAAACATAGAATATTTTTAACTAAGCAAATAAAATAGATATTTTCTGCCTTATTTAAAAAAAACAAAAAAACAAGGCAGCTACATTACAAATTTATTTTGGGCTCGATTGAAGAAAACTGAAAAAGATTTAATCTATTCTCAGCGATAAAAAAATAATTTAGGTTACTCGTTTTTTGAAAACATTTATTGTATTCAGCCAAGTTTTAATAGTTAAAAGCAGATTTGGATGCTACAAAGTCTGCTTTAGTATTTAATGACCGTATTTACCATAAAATTAAAGGGAAATCTGAAAGCATTTTTATTAAATCCTTTAGGCTTCAAGGTATATGTGGTCGTTTTTGACAAGCACAACCTGAACTTTGTCAATTTACACTTATTTTTTTTCTTTTGGATAGTCTGTGACTGCATATTAGACCTTGAGTCACATAAAACCTGAGTTGGAAAATGTTACTTTTTTCCACTGTGAAACCCACAAATATTCACAACAAATGGTTTTGATAACTTAGAATGCCAACATACACTGTAAATTTCTTAAAATATGAATACTTATTGTGTTGTATCTGACATTTTGTGGGAAGATTTTAATTTGTGGATCATATTTTTGTTGTTATTGAGGGGGAGGAAAGGTCTCCATCTGCATCAACCACAAATTTTTATCATTTTTGCAGCACAAAAACGGTCCAGCTCCACAAATGGCCCTGGTTTTGATATTCGATGCTAACTTTTAAAGCTCCGCTGCAGGGTCTGGTATCCCGGATGTGACGTCACTCACCCCTTGTTCGTCCAGCTTGAGCAGCGTGTCCCGGACCTTCGGGGAGTTGGAAGCCAGGCGGAGGCAGTGCAGGTTGAGCTCAGGCATGATGAACTCCAGCAGCCGCTTGGGGGACAGGCCCCTCGGGGTTGTGTGACGGGCGGCCGACGGCACAGACTCCTCCAGGATGGAGCCTCGAAGCGTCTTCATCTGAGCAGCGGATCCAGCAAGTTACTTTTACAACCCCTTAACCAGAAGAGAGAGGTGGGAAAAAGGGAAAGTTTTTTACCTCTGTGGTGCGGAAAATGATCCTGTAATTGTACTGAGCTCCGCTGGAGCCCTCTTTCTCATCCCGGCGGAAGCTGATGGCCACAGGGCCGAGGCGGTCGTCAATCCCAAAGAAGTTCTGGTGTTCTGGAAGAAAATCAGAGAAATTTAAATATCACTTTTATTATGGACAACAAATACGAGTTGGAATGATGACCGAGGACAATATTAATAACTGAAAATTAAGCTCCTATCAGCATAAATTAGCACAAAAAAAAAAAGTTAAATATGGAAATATGGTAAGAATGTTGTAGCTTAACCCTTCCAGATCGAACGTGACGGCGACAACACAGCCAAATTTGCAGTACCGTAATTCCGCCACACGTTGCGCTATCTGAAAAATTCCAACGGTTTCTGAAAGGAGAGACGTTGCGCTTTCCTGCCAATATCAGGTTATTACGGTAATTTCACTCCCGCCATTGCAGTGTGAAATTAATCAAGAGGGGCGCTCTGCCGTGATACAGTAAACTGCGAAAAATAACTTGATAAATATTGAAAGTTCCAGTTGTTATGAATAAAATGGCAATATATATTTACTCACAGGACATTTAATGAACTTCATACAATTTGAATAAGCAAAAATATCCAGGCGTAGACTTGAAACTTACAACTCAATTAAATAACATACATTCAAAACTGCAGGCAGTAAAAAAGCACTTAACACACAAGACTTTGTTAAATGGAAAAAGGGGTAAAACTTTTTAGTTTTCACTCATTCTCATTCAGTACTTCCTCATATCATCCAAAGACACTTCTGCTCATATTGTCTTGAATATAAACTAAATATTTAAACACACAGGCTAATTTTAGCAAGACCTGAGGGAGAGTATGTGCATCATGAATGAACATGGATGATATCAAAGTACTTTATTTATGAGGCTCTCTAAGGAAGAAACAAGAATTATTCATTAAGATGAGTGTACTGTTGTGTTTATCCCAGAAATATCCTGATGCTGCTAAGTGCAAAATTATTCATACCCCTACCAGATTTAGGTTTAAAGTTGTGGTGAAAAATAGAGGAACCAACTTTATGGACAGACTAATACGTTTAGGCACGTGGACTTAATAAGGATTATTATGAAACACCAAAAGGTTTGTTGTTAAATAAAAAATATCCTACAGAAAAATGTCAAATGAATCGATCACACAATCACTCAGAAACAGGCTGAATGGCTAAACCTGAAACAAAATGTAATCACCTTAAATGTCTAATAGTTTATTCTGACTGGAAGTAATATTAACATTTTGGAGTGACCCGGCAGAGAAGCAGCGGAGGAAGCCAAACATTAGGGTGATGGTTAATAGGCCGTCCAATCTCAAGAGAGTTGAACAAAACTGCTGTATATAAATGAAAAAAGATGTTAAAAATTTCTTTGCTCCTGACACTCTGTGAGCACTGATTTTTAATCTTTTGAGACATGGATACTTCATTTTCATTCATAAATAAACTTCTTGGTTGAATGAAGATAATTTGACATCAAGTTAATTATTTTGTGCTAACTCCACCTCTTTCATCTGTTCCTCATTTTGACTAGTGATATTAAAAATTGCACAGCAAAGCCATTATTGGTACAACTAATACAATTATACTGCGTAAAGTATAGCTGGTATGTTTTGTAAAAATATTGCAGTAACTTAATCTCCCACCAAAAATAGGAAAAATCCCATATTATGAAATAATCATTATTAACTCAACCACAGGTTGTCCTGTGAGTATGGTACTGCTGCCATCATCACTTTGCAGGATAAGACTTGTGTTTTTCTAGTACATTTTCACATAGGTGGAGAAGAAGAAGAGATATTTGCCAGTTTCTCTGAACGATCTCAAAAGATCCTCCGGTAACATTTTATTTGTTCACCTCAACCCATTGCTGTGTTGATTTGGCAATAATTTGGATTCTCATGCTGAATCTTTGATTTTCTGGCAAGGTTTTTATTTAAAAGTTTCCCCGTAGCTTTAGGACTCCATGATGACAGGAACTCCAACAAGGTTCCCTGGGCCTTGGAAAGAGATGCACATCCTCCACTGCACTTAACAGCAACCTTGAGGTGTTTGGATGTATATGCTGTTTATAGGAGTAGTTATACTTATGATAAAAGGGCCAGAGGAGAGTACCTAAAAAACTTGCTAAAGTCACAGTTTAACTACTTCAACATATTTTTACCCAAGTAAAAAAAAAAAAAAAAGCCATCCAAGAAATGACTCAAGAATAAAAAAGTATTTGGTAAAAAGTTGACTTAAGTACTGAGTGACTGATCAAATTACATCATTGGACATATTAAAGTATAGAGTTAAATGGAAATGTTGGTATGTTACGGACGAAAATGACAATAATTCATCTAAGCAACAAAAAAATAATCAGGCAAAATAAATTTTTTCCAAATAAGTTTTTCTTAGTAAAACTGCAGGTGTCTTATTCTGGTGAATTTTTGGTTAAAACATGTTTTTCATTTAGTGGGTAGAGAATCCAGAAATTTAACGCAAGCAAAAGTAGAGATACTTCATACTAAAATTACTCAAGTAAAAGTAAAAAGTACAATGCGGTAAAAATATTTCTAAAAGTTAATTTAATTGAGTAAATGTTTGAATAGGACATGAAATGTGTTTTTTTAGGATGCATTTTTTGATGACAGAATAATTAATGAAATTAAAAGTAGTTTTCTTTTCACTATATTTTCCAGATTTTTTCTAAAAAACTATAATTTTTTGCAGACTTCTGCATGTTGTTCTGCTTTTACTGACTCTGAATCCTGACTCAAACCAGACAAACGTAAAGCTCCCTCCCACCACTGTGCAGCGTCTCACTCACCCTTCAGGTAGAAATATTTGCGGTAGTAATGCGCTCCCAGGTCTGCGTGCTCTATGAAGTAGTTGCTCTTCCCCTGCAGCTGGATGTTGCTCTCCCTGGGCTCCTCCAGCACAGACACGGCATCGTTGGGGGTCCGCAGGGTCGAGCAGAGCTCCGTTCTGCAAGCCGACCGCCCCAGGCCCACCTGCTCCTCGCCTCCCGTCTCGTTACGGAAGTGCGGACAGCTGAGCAGCAGCTCGTTATCGTTGCCGTCGCCTTCGTCCAGCAGTGACTGCTCCTGGTCGTCGGCGTTCCCTCCACTGCCCCCGCCTCCCTGTGCTGGTGAGGCAGGAGTGGACTGGGCCAGGGGGCGGAGCTGGGAGGCAGCCGACGCCCCTGAGGTGATATTCTTCTTGCGACCGATGCTGTCCCTGTTTGTGGCGACCTCTGTGAGGTCGAACAGGATGCTCTGAACATCGTAGTGGGCAAAGTTCCTCACCCACGCGCCGCCTCCCAGGTGGTCGTACGGGCCGGGCTGAGGAATCTGAGGGGGCGTAAGTTTGGACTTTTTACTAAGACCTTCAGGCTTGGGTGGTTTAGCGGGTTTCGGGGAGTCTCCGACAGACCTGGACAGATCTCGGAAGAACCCATCCGGCTCTGGAAGGTTGCCCTCCAGGCCTAAAAGCAGGAAAGGGTCTTTAAAGCGGAGAGCGTTTGGACTCAGGGGCCCGTGGTTCTCCCCGCTCGGCTCCTGGCCTTGAGTTTGTCTCTCCAGCGACGACAGGCTGCCGTACTCCCTGTGCAGATGCACACCTGAGTCTCCCTGAGGCCCCGTGCCCGTTTTCTCACCAGCTGCTCGGATTACTTTCCCTGACGTTTTCCCGGAGGAGTCCAAGTCTCCCAGGGTTACATCGCTGTTACTTCTTTGCATGATGTGGCCCCGCCCCACCGACCGCAGATTCAACCCCACGCGGCTCGGAGTGAGGCTGCAGTCTGCATCGGCGCCGTCGCCGGGCCTCCTGGGAGGCCACTCCACCACTCCCGCTTCCCGTTTGGGGTCAAAATTGACGGTGGCGAGGGGCGGGCGCATGTTCTGGCGGCGGAACTTGCGAATGAAGAGGTCGTCTGACTGCATGGTGCCTGAGGAATCAAACCTAATCTGACAATCTTCTCCCTGGAGCTTCCTGCTTAACTCTTCATCCAGGTGTCTGAGATGCTGGTGTGAAAATGGGATGCTGAGTATGAAAATGGAAAATCCAGCTAAGTGAAAGCAACTATTATTTTCTCATTCGCACCACTTAAGATGGACGAACTCTCTCGACCTCTGGGCTCTCATAGGGGCCTCTGTGGGACACCGCTCTTCGTCAATGAGTTCTTGAGTGGGAATGAAGAAGTCGGAAGGGAAACCGCGCTGTTGGTCGCTGGACGGGTCCATCCACGGGTGCAGATGTGCGTTTAGTTTGAGTTAAACATGCGAGGATCATCACTGGAGCCTGTCTCTATGCCCTCTGTGTCGGAGAGGTGCTGCCTTCGTCAAGCGGTCAAACATGGCATCCCCTGGTGTGCACTGCCCAGCACCTGCAGCCGTCATCCACAGACCAGCTGCGTGGAAAAATATAGAAAAAAAAATACTGTTTTAGCTTCAGACTCTTTATTATTAAGATGCAAGAGCAAAACATTTACCACTGGATTTGCAAAAGTGTTTTCACCCCTGAAACTTTTTCACCTTACGTTGCAACCACAAACTTCAACGTATCTTATTGCGAATTATTTGATCAACCAACACAAAGGAGCACATAATTAGGTGGAAAACAAAACATTTTCTGATAAATGAAAACAATCTGAAAAGTTGTGTGTGTCCCTTATTTCATCTTCCATCTTCAATCTTTGGGGTTTCTCTTTCCTAGCTTTCCCATAGATAGAGGCTGATTTTATCCCTCCTATTCTTTACAAAATAACTTAAGATCGTGGACTGGATGGAGACTGTAAACATACATTTTCAAGTCTTATTACAGATTTTCAATTTGATTTAGATCTAAACTTTGACTTGGTCGTTCTTGCCCATAATCTCTAGCTGCATGTTTGGAGTCGTTGTTCTGCTTTAATGTAAACATCTGATATCGGGTGTGAAAGTCTGAGCCATTGCTTCCTGGTTTGACTTGTGTTTAGCTCCAACTCTATCCCACTCATGATGCTGCCACCACCAAGTTCAACTATGAGGACGATGTGTTTTACAACTATATGCATAGTTAGTTATTCATCAGACCTCTTGTTTTGCATGTGGGCAATAGATTTAATCTTCATCTTTAGCTTGTGGTCAACTACAAAGTGGACTCTTTATGGCTTTGTTTAACCGATCACCTCCAGAAAGGAAAGTCAACTGATGTCAACTCTGGGGGAGCTGCAGAGTTACCAGTACTGCTTCTCAAATTAATGATCTCCCTTGAGTTTTCCTGGTATAAACTTCTGCACAGCTTTATCCTGGATCTGTCTATTATAAAAAATAAATAAACACTTTTTTTTTTGGTCTATCATATGCCAGGAAAATACACTGAAATGCGTCAAGTGACGTCAAAAAATGTGGAAAAAGTTCTCGTGGTGTGAGAACTTTTGCAAGGCATTGACTGTAGAACAAAACGCAGCACGCAAGAGATTCCAGGAAAGGCCTTATAAAAAAGATAAACAAGCACCAGATCCAAACAATACACCAGCAAGCAGCCCTGACATGTGTTTTATTGTGGCGTAATAACTCCGCTCCTCTGTTTTCTCATTATTATTCTTTCCTTTAGTCACTTTCCGCTCCAAAGTTTCCCTAAATAGTTCAAACTTAAAGCTGAGCACATGCTCACAATAGACCTTATTAAAACAGGGGAGGGGGCCCTTCCTGGCTCACTGACAGTCTGCCAGCACACGAGAAAAATAAGTGCAAGCCGCCTCGCTCCACCACATACGCTCACACAGACACACACAAACAAACACGGCTGGCATCTAACTCACCCACCAAATTCCAAAACGGCTCACACACTCATTCAGATCCACGTCGTTTTTGGCGCTTTTAATAGAGTCGTTTAAAAACCCACAAAAGTGCTACAAGTCATAAAACCGTGAGCTTCCCTTTTTTATAAGTGGAACTAAACTCCGTGGAGGTTTTAATAGCAACTTACCCTAAAAATGGACTGTGCGTTCGGTAGAGATGAGCCTGCTTCTGTCATTATTTGTCACTCGAGCGCCGTCTTTAACCAGACTTACGTCAAGCAGCTCGAGCTGAAGCCTTTCGTCGCTGTCAGTAAGGTGCAGGGCTTCTTCCTGTCTGACTTTTTCACATGCATCTTCCTCTCGCTTGCAGCCGTACAGAGCAGGTGCAGAGGTGCAGCGCAGCGACCAGCAAAAGCCTGATGCACACGCGTACCCAGCTGCGTCTCTGTCGCCTGACAGGACGGCATATCAGGGAGAAATCTTCTTAAATCACTTTGCAGCTTCTATTTGAGAACTTTTATTTGTTTTAAGAAAGACGGAGAGTCCATTTAGGGTGGTTAAGTAAACGTATGTCCTCACAAATGTACAAACTCGCACAAATAAACTCTGTGAAAAAAAATTCACAGAGTCAAGAGAGGAAGTCACAAGAAATCTTTGCTTCCCTCCATGACTACTTAAACACTGTATTCATTTCCGCACAGTCAGAGAACGCATTGGCATATGTTTTAATTTTTCAGAGAAAAGCCATTAAAGAAAGATGGAAGCTGGATGGATCCCAGTTTCTGGAGGGCAGATTGGTTTCAAAACCAAATCGAGAAATGACGAGAGCAAAGAGGGGGCCGATGTCAGAGGAAATGCACTTGTAAACGCCTTGCTTGATCTCTTCACAAGAAATGAATGACTAACAGTTACGACACAGAGATGAAGCACAAATTTCAGCGCAACTTTTGGGATGAAAAGGACAGTGTTACACAAATGAAAAGTATTTGGTGTGCATTTCTTCTCGTTCCCTTCTCCCCTGACACACCTATCTAAATAACATCTGGTGCAGCCGACTGTCTGGATTTCTCTGCACTCTGCCTCCACGGGGATCACTTATGGCGCTGCGCATTAAACTCAATACAATCCGCTTCCAGCTCTGACCAGCTTCCCTGTCTCCGCTGAAGAAAAGCATCATCACAGCATGATAATGCCACTACTGCCGCACCACGGGGACGGCTCTCTTTGAACCGAACTCTTAAAACTAGCTTCACTGCCTCGTAAAATTATTCGTCCTCCTTGAGCTTTTCCTTCATTTTGTCATGTTACAGCCACAGACTTTAGTCTACTTTAAAAGGATTTAATGACGTCACCAACACAAAATAATTGTCAGATGAGAGTAAAATAATCCAGGATTTTTCAAACTGAAAAGTGTAACACGCATTTCTATTCACCCCCTTTCACTTTGATACCCCAAAATAATATCCGGTGCAACCAACTGCGTGGGTTGAACCTATTAATTAGACTTTTCCTTTTGAGCTGCTTTTCTGTATATCCTGTATGCCCAGGATATACATTTTAAACATTCAAAACAAAGCTTTAACCATGACAGGTAAAATGAAAATGTGAATTTACTCACATCATGCGCTCTGTCATTTTCATCAATGAAACACAGAGCTGTAAAAATAAACTTTAAGCTTCAGTGTTTCTACTTATCACATCAGGGGAATAATACTTTTTTTTTTTTTTTTTTACAAAAATCAATGAATTACACGGAACAACATTTTATTTGGGACCTTTTAGCTCATCCAGGTTCCTCTCACAAAGGGATTTCCCGTATTTAGCCTTCTGACTGGCCAGCGTTCGTTCACACAGTGAAAGCTCTGTGCTGCAGCTATATGATGCCAAGGCTTCTTACATTGAAAACCCGCTCATGTTTCTCACAAGGAGCTTTCAGATGTTTCTAAATAGCACTACCAGTGCAGCAGACTCATACAGTTTCTACCAGATTGTAATGCTATGCTGCAGGATTGTCTGCGTGTTTTCACGGTGTTGGGAAAATCACCCGGGTCTAAATGTTAGAGTAAGGGTTTTTTGCAGCAGCAGCAGCAGCAGGTTTTTTTCTTTGTTGCTCAAAAATCCCAGTTTGCCTTCATGTTATTCCAGCACAAAAACAGAAAGTCCAGCGTTGACCAGAAACTACCTACAACAACAGCGCCTGCACTAAAACTTGGATACCGTCGGCCTCCAACACTCGTGAACCGCGGTTTGTCTGAAGCGACGCTTCTTTGTGGTTTCTGCTGCGCCACGGATTCAAAATGACCAATCAGGTTCAGAGCTGATGACGTCAGAGTCAGTGACCTCAGCCTGATTTAGCTGGAATCATTACGAACGGCACGGACAATAGGGAAAGACAATGAAGGTCAAAAATAGATTATAATCTTGTATTTTAGTGACAGAGAAGTTTCTTTGGTGACAAGTCTGAAGCAGCAGACTGCTTCAGACTTGAAGCAGTCTGCTGCTTCAAGTCTATAATTCTGTAAAGTTGTTGAATACGTTTATGGCTTCAGTAAGTCGCTGATTCAAACCTTTTTTAATTTGCTTGTGTTGACGGATTGGCCGTAAAGCCTCTCTTCAATTTGCCTCCTGGATTTTTGCCAGACGAAGAGATAAAAATATGGGGTTCAAAATCCTTTCAACATTGTTTTTGCCAAATTTCTCTTATGTTTCAACACAAAAATATATTTAAGTCCTGTTTTTACTAAATAAAACTAGATTTTTTTAAGGGGGCAAGGTTAAGACAAAATATCTGGGCGAGAGTTAAAATCCAGAGAGTGAAACAGATGTTTTCACATATTACTCTATCCAGATAATTAAGTTTTATCTTCCTTGTTCTTGTTTTTGGATATATCTAGATTCCTTATGGTCTACTTTTATATCCCAGTTTTAAAATTATTTTTTTTGTTTTTTTTTTCTAGTTAATACTCACATATTTGAATCTGTAAAGTTCAATTCAGCATGTGTAGCATTAGATTTAAATAACTGTGGAACCTGGAGAAGACCATATTGTTTACAGACAATCTTCACTTTGTTTTAACCACGCATGCGTTTCTCAGAAACCCAAACGAAACTGAACTGTGTGGTGTAGAGTAGCGATTCTCAGGCCTTGTCCTGGATGTTTTAGATGCGTCTCTACTCCAAAAAGCAAATTAAATGACTGGATTGCTTCCTCGGTTCAGTCATTAATCTAAAATTTAGTGTTGAAGAGGCAAAACATCAGGGATCAAAGCTGAAACAGAAACAGCTGTAGAGAAAGTGCCTCGTTAATCAACAAACGACAAATCTTTGGAAAAATAAACTCCTTAAGTACATGAAATAAATATGAAAAATTTGGTAAAACCTTTGATTTTATAAACACACCTCACCATTGCTTGTAGACTTAGAATTAAGAAGTCAAATTGCTTTAGAAATCATCAGATAGATCTGCTAGATTAGTTTAGTTCCTGAAACTAATCTAAAAAGTAACTTCATAAGAGAAACCTGGCTGCTGTGATATGAGATAATTTGGAATTAAATAATAATAAATTACTTCCCATATATTTAACAAGCAAATCTGCTCACCTTCAGTAAGATGTGAGGCCTTCGATCAGATCCTCATTGATCTCGAGCAGCGTTTGACACAAAAATAACTCTTTAACTAACCAGAACTTGTCACTGAACAAGTACTGTGCCAGCTGTAGAGAAGTTTGAGATATACCTGATCCAGAAGTACAAAGAGGAAGTGAAAGGTTTTGTCACTGCCCCCTTAGGTTTCTGCTCATCTTTAATAGCAGCCCTTACTGGGTAATTTAGCTGAATTTCCCAGCTGCATGTACCAGAGTATCTTCTGAAATGACACAGAAATGTCCTGAATTGCTTCCTCTGATACAATTTTTTTTTTTTTTAGCTCAGCTTTGTCTTTCAGCTACACCCCCCTGAAAAAAACACAGAGAAAAAAATTTGCTACTAACCCAAATCGTGCTATTCCACGTTGTTTTTTGTTTTGTTTTTAAAGATAAAAGTGGAAATATAACCAGAAGTGTGATATTTTTAAGTGTAGATGTTCCTTTCTGATAATGAGGTACGATAAACACGAGAAGCGTTAAAGAACGCGTTCGAACGCAACCTGTTCTGATCACATCTTTAAATGCATTTATAATGTGTTTGCACCAACTAGACCTGATCTGACTCTTAGCCGCCGCCTTCTCTAAAATTCATCATCAAGTGCACAAAAAAGACGAAACCAGCCTCTTCGCATCACTCTGGGTTTAAAAGAAAGAAAAAAAAAACCTGGCTTCTCAAAAACACGACGTAATATGTGAAATTCTTCACTCTTGCGAACAGATCTGATCGGTCACTCCTGACGCTTGTGTGCTGAACTAAAAAGAAGCCTGTGCACAATCTGCAGATATCTACTTCCTCTGAATACAGCTGCAGGCTACAAGTACACATGGCTGACATCATCATTGTGGCAGAGTTGAGTCAGTTTCTAATAAAAGTACACGCTGCTGAAACTGTGACCCACTGTCCACGCAGAGCGATGCCAGTGAGAAACACAATCGATCGCTCTTTCGATTTGCACAAAGACGCAAATTCTTCCTTGCTGCGATCAGCGCGCACGCATGTACTCTCCTCTCTTGAAGATACAGTCAATCTATTTAGACAAAATATGCAAGTGTCCTCCTCATCCTCCTGCATTTCTCCCTCTACCACATTAATTCGATCTGTTCATTATCTTCACCTGCTGAATACGTTTCAGGGTTGTCTGGGTTAATTAGTAGGCGAGAATCTGAGCCCACCTTGGACGGGCCAAAGTTCATCACATGGCGATCTGAAACGCGGACACCAACTCTCTGCACGCATCAAGAGAATCAATGAGTCTCCGATTAACTTGTGGGAACCAAAGTACCGAAAGGGAACATGCAAAAAAAAAAAAACCTATGTGGGATTTGAACCCACAACTTTCTTCTTGAGAAGCAGCAGCACAAAACCTTGCCCTGCCATGACTGTGACATATGTGCAACATATAACGCTGGTGCACAATTTTTTTAATCTTTAAGTTTACTTTGTCCGTCTAAGGATCTTTGGCAAGGCCAGTTGTTGTAATTTACCCAGGAATTTGCATCGCTGCATTTCTCGGCAGATTGGAAATGTTTTGCTGAAAATGTCATGATTTGTAAAAGGGCTTTTTCCCTTTTCCCTTTACTTTATTCTTCTCTTTCTCCATCATAAAACATTTCAAACGTTTAGCTTTATAACCTCATATTATGTTAAGCACTTGCTCTTATTCTCTACGATGGATGTTTGTTTTTCCACTAAGGAGATATTATCCTCCACAAGATGTATCCAGTAGCAGGTTATGGATTTAAGACTGTAAAAATTGATCTTGTGCATTTCTGCCTGCTGTGGGTTTTTGTATATTTAGATCTCTCTTCTGGGCTGGGTGGGATCGCTTTTCGTGTTTGCCCATTTTGGTTTTTTTTTTTTTTAAAAACAACAACTTTGTAATCATATTTTAGTTATACAACTGTACCTCACGGCACCATATTTATCTTTAACCACAAATGCTCTCAGTTTTGTGGAAGCTGCTAATTCTTATTAATTAACAGCAACACAGTTATTCGCTGGTTTCTTTTTGCCATGCAGTTCATGATGTCCAGGATTTTTCCTGAAGACGTTGAATAGCTAGAATATGTAGAGAGAGGCTGCTGCTAGCTGTCCTGTGTAGCTCAGATCATGCTAACAGGGCTGGGCTCTGTCCCTGGGAAACTTAATAATGAATGAACAAAGGCAGCGGCTTTAAATCCTGCAACTCAGAATGAAAACTCAGAAGACAGATAGGATCTAAATGTTGTTTTCCAATGTTTGAGGCCCATAAGGAAGAATGATTTCTGCTCAGATCTGAGCATTATAATAAAGACCCATCCATTCACTCCACTCAGGGTAGCTTGGTATCAAAATTAGATGAGATTATTCCTTATTTATGAGTGTAAAATAATTAAAAAGTACATAAATAAAGCATAAAAGTATTGGCACTGAGTATGTGAATAGCATAAGGCCCAAAAGTCAAAAGGCGGGTTAACATAATCTGTTTTCTCTCAGAGAAACTAAGATTTTGATTAGAGTTTTAAAAAAATCTTGTTTTCTTTGATAGAAATATGTTTGTATTAAATTAAACTGTGATTAAACTGGAGTGATTCCTTGCTTGTTGGATCAGACTTGCAAATGATTGCATGTTAGTTTGAGTTGGATAATTTTGAATGATTTTGAAGAGAGTATAAATTATGTAACGTCTGATACGATGATAGCGGTCTGTCTCCAGCAGTCAGTGGATGTTTCATTGTGAGATGACTATGAAATATTTAAAGTGAAACACATTTGTTAAACCTTGGAAACTGATTCACACAAACTGAACTTTTTTTCTCATTTTGTAAGATTACCACCAAAAATTCAGTGTATTAAATTGATATTTTGTGTGAGAGACCAACACAAAGTCACACATATAGGTCAAGCCTGTTTTTATGACAATGTAAAAAATCTGAAAAGTGTGGCTCTCTTTTTTTCTGCTTCAGTGCAACCAATTAATCATCCAATTAGTAGATGCAGTTCACCTGTGTACTTTAATCTCAGGATAAATCTATCTGATCTGTGAAGGTTTCAGAGCATCAGTGAACAAATGGCAAAAACCTGAATTTCTGTTGAGATTTAGATCCAATAATAGAGTCTGGAGACTGAATGCAGCAAAATGTGACTCTCCAAGGTAAAGTCTGGGGGGGTTGAATACAGGTGCACACTTCATTAGCCTATCACCGTCAACTATTTGATGTTTCTGCTCTTCACAGGACAAAATGTGGAAAAGTTCAAAGGATATAAATACTTTTGGTGCCATTTCCGAAAATGGAATCCATTTTTACACACATCTGGATCTTATTTATTGGATTGTGCCTCTTTCCCTTCCACCCTGCCTTTGTTCTTCTTGCTCCTGATTCATGTTGAAGGCCACTGCTGACCACTGCTAACTGATGACAGCAAGAACCGCTTCCACATTAAGCCTGGGACAAGGTTAACAAGGCTCTGGTGTAAAACGGACACGGGTGGATGTCACAGGAGAACAGAGTCAAACATGCGCCGTTTTGGGGAAGTCATGGCCGCTTGACTTCATCTGCCTGCTCATGCAAGTCTGCGTCCTGTGAAACAGGAAGAGATGAGTGACTTTTGAACCCTCAAAGGATGGATGTCGTCATCCTCTCTGCACAACACTTCCACACCTTCAGGAGTCAGACGCTGGAGTGTGAATGAGCAGATTGTCTTGCATTCAGTCTCGCTACCATTTTATATAATCAAATTTAATCTTCATGGAAACATTTGGTTCGTTGAAAGGTAAAAAAAAAAAAAAATCAATGGGTTATTGGGAAAACGGTAAAGCTTTACTAATTTGCGTCACCTCTTTGCAGCCAATAGATGTGAAAAGTTTTGCTTTTTCCAACTAATAACAGTTTAGTTATGTCACACCGGGTTGGAGCGATTGTTCTGACCTCATGCTGAGTTGGGAAACATCACTTTCCTGCACATACAACATTTAGTAAGTGTAACATCAACATGTGGTAACATCGCCGTAACTTCTGCTTTAATTCTAACGTAAAACAAAAAAAAAAAAAAGTAACCTGAAGAGGCCAGTGGCATCTTGTGTCACCGTCTATCATTATAGTTAAAAGCTGCCTTAACCACAAGGTCTAAATCAACTCCTAACGATTGATTTTTGGGAAATTTAATGCCGAGCTCAGTTATTGATCGCACACAACCCTGCAACATCTGGGATCAGGTTGCGTTCCTGCTCTGCCTCTGAGTGTGCGACACTAAACTGCAGCAGATGAAATGCTTTTAGGGGAGTAAATGTGTATTAATGTGGCTGGATGTGATTCAGAAAATGAGTTCACTCTAATGCCCAACATTTTCTCACGGCATCTTCCATCTTCTCTGCTGAAACACTCCTCTGCTCTCCCCTCCCCTCCCACCACCACCACACTGCGGACAGCTAACTGGGCCAAATCCAGAGGCTCCTAAGTGCTGCACTCTCTCCTTTTTTGTCAAGTGATTTATCTCTCTCTTTTTAATTCAAGCTGTTTTGCAAAATGTCAGTTTGAGCTATTGATCCCTGCAGACACGTAATCCCTGGCAAATAATGCTCAACTGCCTGACAAGGAGATAACTGTTGAAGTGATGAACACCATGGCAGACTTTGGAGAATCTCAGAGAAATCTGTGGTGTGTTTGCTCTTGTTAGCGATAATCCTTCACGCAACAAATATTTGTCAAAGAAGGGCCTGTAATATGCGTAGCTGCTGGTAGAACATGTGGGCTGGTTTGTGGCGGCTGCTGCAGGAGAACGTTGTACCTGAATAGCTTGTAAGGCTATCCCGTCCTTGTATGTCCAAATAAAAGCGGAGTCCGCATTCTTGGAACAAAGTCAAGCTTCTTCCCTGTGCATGTTGGACTCCGTCGGGGCTGCTCCTATGTCATTAATCTTGTTTATGGTGTTCATGGATAGGATCTCAGTCATAGGTAGAAGGGTCAGTAACCTCAGGGTCTCAGCTTTTAGGAGACGGTGGGGTTCTGCTGGAAACTCCAGGCGATAACTGAAAGTGTTGGAGAGGTTCTTAGATGAGTGTAAAGAGGCTGAGATAAAAGTCAAATCTTCTAAATCTGAGGTCCTGGTTCTTAAACGGGAAAAAGACGGATTGCTCGCTCCGGGTCAGGGGGTCGGTTCCTGCTTCAAGTGGAGAAGTTCAAGTACCTTGGAGACTTGTTCAAAAGTGATAGTGTGTTAGAGAGGAAGATGGACAGATAGATCAGGCTTTGTCTGTTGCTGCAACCGAAGAAAGAAGAGTGCCTTGATTTACTTCCGATCCTAACCCGTTTATGAGATGTGGATTATGATTTAAAGAACAAAATCCATTGAACACGCTGGTGAAATGAGCTTCCTTCACAGAAGACACAATCTTCTGATCTCACCGCCGAACTAATACCACGTTTTAGTTTGGTCTAAATTAGAGAAGTACATGACAATGATTCTTAATTGTCATTGCATTCTCATTGTTTTCAATAAGAAACAACATGACAGATTACAACATTTCAGGAGCCATGCATTCAAACTCTTCCTGGTTGGACTAGCCATCTCTGCATTGACCTAATATAGAGATTAGCAACTGAGATGCTGAGGTGCAGAAGGAATGGTAGGGAGATGGAGGATGATTCAAAAAGGACAGGAATTGTTACAACGTTCAAAACTAACTATAATAAATGATAAATTATAACAATCAGGTTGTTTTTGTCTCAGGTTTTCCTTCCATAACAACTGATCACTTGATGGATTACGATGAAAGCTCAATGCTCTACACACAAACTACTTCATGTGGTCAAGTATTTGCTGAATTAATCAGAAAATAGGTCAGGCTGAACGCCTGTTGGAGCCACTCCAAGCAGTTTGTATGCAGAGATGACGAAATCTTCAATAATCCAGCTAAATCATGAATTCAGGTAAAATCATTAAGCCACTGCACTACTACTACTCAAATACTGCAAAACCTGGGAGGAAGTATCATTACGTTTGGTACACAAAGCAGTTGTGTTGCTAATACCAGAGAATTTTTCAGTATCAGAAGTATAGAAAGGTTACCCTGGAACGTTATTTAATTAAAGCTGCCTTTTACATGCCATATATACCAAGGCAGATACACAATGGTGCTATTGTCTACTAGGGGCATTCAGATTCTGCTTCTTCTCCACATCAAATATAATAACCTCAGGTAGTTTAGGTACCTGATCTTCCACTTTGGGCTATTTGGAGGTTCTGAAGGATTGTACCTAAGAAAGGAGACTCTGGACTTTCTGGAGGGACTATATTACCCTTCAGGCCTTTGGATCTTCCTTAAGATTTCCCCCAGACTGAAAATGAGGCTGTTTTTAGCGATGTCTGGGTTTCCCACCATGAATCTGTTATCTTCACCTGTTAGCCATGTTTGGATAGATGAATCAAAACTGATTGAATTACTTCCACAGAAAGATTTACAGAAGCTCGATAATGAGGCATTAATTTGAAACAGGCGCGTTAAAGTGGGGAACGTCTAAAACATGGAGACTATTCTATTCCCCTAATTAAAAATGTAGCAGCTTATTATTCCCCTCAAATAAAACAATTTCCAAAGAATTTTGTTTCTCTTTAAGCGTGTTATTACTGGTGTTGTTTCAGAGAAGGGTGTTAATGTCCTAAAAAAGCAGTCTGCTGTGATTGTTATATGTTGAGGTCCCGACTTCTGTTTGGCTCCTAAGTATAACCTGACATTAAGACTTCTGACTAATACATTATTCATACGGCTGGACGAAAGAGGGCGAGGGTTACTGTCAGATTAATAATTCATGAGCTGGATGGAGCTGATTTGTTATGATTTATATCTAAGTCTGCAGTGGACGTCTCAGAGGATCTCGTGTGTTACAGTAAAACCTGTCTTTGTAAAGGTCACTGGCCGTGTGACGTTGGTCTGCGTCTGGTGCAGCTTCACTTCTTCTTTTGTCTGCCTTTTCGGAAAGAAACAGTTAAGCTACAGAATAGTCAGGGCAACTTATACTGTCACATATTGAAGGATAAACCATATGAAATAACAGCAACAATCCTCAGTGTGTTTTATCAGGATTTTACATGCACAGAACAGTGCACAGCTGAGAAATACAAGGAAAGTTAACATCTGAATCTTAGGCAAATTAGACCAAAACTTAACCTTTCGACCTCTATGCAAAACAGAAAACTAAACTGTGCATAACCCTGAACACACCATCCTGACAGTGAAGCCTCAGTAGTTGCAACATTGTGTTTTGGGGATGCCAATTCTGTCAGAAGCTGCAAAAGAAACTGGACATCAACGTGCTGGACTGGCCTAGTCAAAGTCTAGACCTAAATTCGATTGAAAATCTGTTCATGCTGCACCTAATCTGTCCTACATTAAATTGTTTTGCATCAGAGAATGAGCAAATATTTCAGTCTGAGTGGAAAGTTTAGAAAGCTTGCAGGGAATAGCATTGTATTTATTAAAATGCAACTTCCTCTTCAAACAATTAGTGGTTATTTCTGAGCTACTCCTGACCTACCGTGTGTGCCGCTCAGAAGGCACCAAACTCGAGCTATTGTCTGACATGTTACTTGCTGCAACTTCCTGTGCATCTGAAAATACACCTTGTGGGTAGATCATGAGCGCGGCTGAGCAGGCGGAGAGATTTAGGGCTGGAGCGCAGCTGAAAAGTGTTTTTGTGTGCGTTTGGTGGCTCGTCTGAGCCTCGTATCTGTGTCTCACTGTCCCCACAGAGACAGGAAGAGCAGCTGTCCTGCTGCGGCCACTCTCTGCACGCATGTGTGTGTTGGCGGGCGTTTGTGACCCTCGAGCTTCATGACTGCGGCTATTATGTTGCGCTCAACGCCTCACTGTTGCTCCACCATCATCTGTGCGAACCCAACAGAGATTGCTCAATATTGCCTAAACAGCACACTAAAGCGTTTTGAATCCACCTTGTCTGCTTTCAGAGGAAGAGAGGCTGACCTCCTCCGCTTCCTCAAAGTCTCTGTCGAGCGCTGAAATGCAGCCGAGCGTACGCGGGACAGCTGCACGGCCAGCACATCTCCATTTGTCGCTTGTGTTCTTTGTTTACCAGCGAGCCGAACTAAAAACTGTCGTTGCTTCCTTTAAATGAGTGTTGATTATGAGTAAAGGTATCAGCTAAGAGGGGTCGCTCCGTAATGGCTGCCATTTGACTTACAAGCTACATTGGTTCCATCCATGTCCATTATAAGCTCAGTGGGCTCAAATGGCTCTCATTATTTGGAGAAACAGATTGATGTGTCCTGCTGGCTTTGGTGGCACGGGCATCACTCTAGGTTATTCCTTCTGCTTGTACAGCGAGGAGAGGAAATAACAGCTTTTCTTCTAACTTTACAACTTTAAATGTTTTACATAAGGACTTATTATTGGGTGTTCTCGCTATGGAGGTTTAAAAAAAAATCTTAGAGAAACCATCAGAAATCAAACAAGCTTGGAAAAAATCTGCAGAACTAGCAAAACGAATAAAAAAGTTACTCACCTGAATCTGAGGAAAAATCCCAAATCTAGACTGTTTATGTGAGTTAATGTGACAAATACATGCTGCTGCAGCTCACTTCTCCTAGCCTTGTGCCAATTGTATCAACATTACTGCACCTTTTGACCTAGATTAAAAAAAAAAAGCACCGATCTGTTAACCGGTGACGCAGATGACGGCTGACTTTTTGCAGCTTTGCTGTGATGGAACATGTGCATACAAGGAACATGTTCTGCACATCTGTGGTTTTCGCGTTTGTGTCAGTCTGAGGTGTCTGCACACGAATAGAAAAAGAAGGAAGCAATTGTACCTGCATGCACAGCTCAAACCTGTCTGTACGTTTAGTTCACTTATTAGTTCTGTGTTAGTGAAAATGACTGAGAAAAAAGGGGAAGTGAGACAGAGCTGAAATTCAGAAGCAAAAACAAGAAACCGAAACAGTCCCTCTTCCCCCTGTATGTCACCACGCTTACATCTCTGCTGTCAGTGTGCAGAGTGCGGTCACCGCTCGGCCTTCGTAACAGGACATCAGGAAAAACGCGTACTGTCTGAAACAGCTCTCACTTCTTTATTAGAAGCGCCTTTTTACGTGCAAATGAAACAGTTTGAGAGAGCAACTTCCTCCTCCACGCTTGTGAGAGAACAAAAGGGGCCGTTCGACGTGAAACAAACACAGTGACGATCGTTCATATTTTGCACGTCGCTCCCAGAATAGCAGGCTCTGCGCGAGTATTTTTAAACTGCGATCGCAATGGCATGCCTTCTGCCTTTTTCCAATCTTCATCGACCACGTATTGTGATAGAGTGACGTGGCGCCTGGATGAATGGCCGGTCCCGGTTTGCTTTCAGTAGCTCTCAATGCCCCTGAGTGCACTTCTTCAGTAATAGCGGCGAGAACAATGACAAAGAGCCACTGCACCACGAAATGGCTTAACGTGTGTATGACACAGCTGAGTGGGACGCAGGGACAGGGTGAACATATTTCTGAAAGTCTTTTTGGTTTGCATCAGATTCTTACATTTGAAAAAAAAAACAATAGTTTGAACATAATTTATTACATCGTGGTTTGTCTCTAAAAAACTGAGCTATGTAAACAGCAACTAACGTGACTTAAAAATGTTTTACATTCCTTGATTAAGTTTAACATTTTTTTGACAGTAGAAGGGCAGTAACATAAATTACCAACAAAAGATGAAAGATTCCAGATATTTATTTGCTGATTTGGCAAAAACCATGCATTGTCTTTTTCTGCTTTAGATTACAAATAAATATATTGAAGTTTGTGGTTGTGATGTGACAAAATGTCAAAAGGTATAAGGGCTATATAGACTTTTGCAAGAGTCTGTATCTTAATCACTGAAATTGTTATAAAGGGTCATTTAAAGCTGCAGTAGCTATCTTTTATTTAAAAGAATATATATGTTTTTACATTTTTCGTTAAAACTGTCAACTTGTTGCAAAAGTATGAGGTAAATAATCTGTGAAATAAAAAAAAAAAACAGAGTTTCTCTGCCGTCTTGCTGTGGTTTTACTGCCATCGCTCAGTCAGAAACAACCAATCAGAACCAGGAGGAGGGTCTCAGCGCTGTCAATTAAGATCATGTAAGCGCTGCTCTGACCCTCCACCTTGCTGGTAAAGTTCCTTTCCCACACTGGAGACTGAATGCTCAAGCTCGTTAGCATGGACACCTATAAACAGTTTTTCTGTAATGTTAAGTTGTTTTTCCACCATTAGCACAACATTACACGATCTTGATTGACAGCACTAAGACATGCCTCCTGGCTCTGATTGGTTGTTTCTGACTGAGCGGTCTATTTCTGCAGATGGCAGCAGGACCACAGAGAAGAGGAGCTATTGCGACATAGTGACACCTTTAACATATATGCAAAATATACTGTATATTTTTTATTAAAGGTAAGTATTGCAGCTTTAACAACAATAATTATGCTAATCGAACATGATTGACAAGTTTGTCTTGTCATTTCTGAACCAGGCTAAAATGATTGATAGATTATTTTTCCAGCGTTAAGTCAGTGGCTGTTCCTCCAATGCCTAAAAAGTCTAAACATTTTGTCTTGCGCAGACAATGAGGGAGATTTTAATAGAAAAAGCACCAATACGGTTATTTTGAAAAGCACAGCAGTAACTCTCCAGGCCCCCACAAATAATAAAATGGCCGCTGCTGAGTAGATATATATATATCATACTTCTTCATCTCTTAAACTCCAGGTGACCCTGAACATCACAGCGCCTTCACCTACACTTTATGTTTCTTCCGCTACATGTTATTTAGGAGGGGAAAAACGATTACAAAAGGACCAGTGGTGCATTGGGGCCAGGTAAGAGCGTAGAAAGCAGGCTGAGAGGATTCACCCAGCAGCTCATATTGGAGGCATCCTGCCATCCGATGAGGGGGAGGCTCAGCTTGTCAAGCTGCCTGCCTCACTGTGAGCCCCTACAGGGAGCCTGGCAGGGCGTAGTCACGCAAAAAAAACTCCTAAAAAAACCACGGATGATATAATGCTGACTCAGCCCAGAGCAAAATCTGCCTAGTAACGTCCCGATATTTAAATCCTACATGTTAATCTCGTGCAGCACAAACTGAAAGCAGACAACTGTGTAGGCTGTGGAAGCCTGGAAAGCAAAGTTTAAGGTTCAGATTCTGGCATCCGCATGACGTCAGGAGATACCAGCAAGAATTCATCTGGTAAAATTTTCAGGCTCTCGGTGCATAAATGCAACAATCAGAACTGTCTGTACATCGGCAGTCCTGAGATTTAAGTCCAAAAGAGGCTTAAAGGACCTAAAATATCAGCCTTCTAACGTTTCATTGTTTTTGTTTCAGGAAGCAGAAATTTGGTTGGTAGATTTTGCAGTTTGTTTTTGACCCACAGCAAAAACCATCATTATGGTTCTTCTTTTTATTGATTTATCTTTAGTTCTTAAAGTCTGATATAATATCCTTCTTTAACTCTAGCTATTTATGTTACTTGATATTTATGTTAATGCATTCTCATTTTTTACCCTTTTAATGGATTTACTTCTTTTTTACCAAGCTTTAGATAACATACATTGTTTATAATTTCAAATTTTTTTAGTTTTTCATATTTTATTTGCCTTTTATTCTCCACGTTTATCAAATCGTCAGGCTTCCCCCTCCACATATAGACGTATTTCCTTGTTTGCCATTGCTATTTCAACACTTTATGTTTTAATCTGAAATCTCTCTGGGGAAAAGAGCTTCAGAAATAAAGACTGACTAGCAAAAAATGTGTAATTTTGCAAGTTCATATGTTCATTTAAATCTCATATTGACTGCATCAAACCTCAGCCAACAGATGTAACGTGTACAGTATATCTGGAAGATAAAACACAAAAGGAAAAGTAAGTGAAAAATGAAGTACATCCCCACACACCACTGATATTTGTGAGGAAAGAACTCAACGCATGCAAACGGATTCAGGGGAATTCACGTTTAACTCAGGAGGTGAAAGGTCAATCGAAGAGACCAAATCACCAACTCTCCACCACCAAAATGAAGAGCTGCTTCATTTTGGTTTCATACTGTCATATTCTTCTCAGAAAGAAGCAACTTTCTCTTGGAAATCCTTTCAAACAAATCATATTTGTTAGATGCTCTTGTCCAGTCGTCCTCCAATTATTGTCATTATTTAGCTCCATTTCTTCAGCTGAATTTATCCCAGTAAAAAGAAGCTTAAAGTCTGATAGTTCAACCAACTTCTTCTACTCAAGCATTCAAGACTCAAGGCAATGTCTTCGTAATTTCTCAGAGAATTTGGAGGGACATCCACTCCTATCCATGCAAAAAGCTTAAAATGTCACACTTATGTTTCATAATTTCCTTACAGCTAAAATATTATCTTAAAATGACCTTACAGGGTTTTTCCCAGATTGATGAGCGGCGATAGCTATTCATCTACATCCACCGTTCTCTTTCCTTACTTTGTAAAAGCTAACACACACCCACAGACTCCACAGAAAAAATCTGCAAAACTCCAGTATTTATGGAGATTTTCTCACTTGCTCACAAATAATTAATTTACTGCATTTAACAAAAAGCTCCTGGCTGTTAATTTCTCCTTTAAATGCAAAGATAGCAGCAACAATGTACAACGATTTTCAGATGTAGCCTTTTCTTCTTTGGCATAGAGGTTAGATGAAAATAATTACTGAACCTGGAAGAGACAGAATCACTTAGTTTATACTCTGGCATACTGTTCATGCTGCACCGTCAGATTATTAAGAATTTAAAATAATAAAAATGCAATGTTTCAATCATTAAATGTCTATCAGAATTGAGATTATAGAAAGAGAAGAGACTTTCCACTCCATTCAAGAGTCAAAAAAGGAACAGAAAAATATCTACAAATAATTCATTTTTTTATTGTTTTAAATCAAATGGTTATTTGCATTTTTATTCCCGAAAACTCTCACCTGCCCTTCCCACTAACACAAAGTGCTTTAACTCTCAAAGCACAGGCTAAAATAATTGGTTGAGGTGATTAGATTACAAAAAATAATGAAAACCAATTTAATCTAATTGCCACACTATAATAAGTGGAGTAAATTTCCATTAGAGTGACTTTTAAAACGTCTTTCCGGGGAGAACTGCAAGCAAAATTTAGTCGTTTAAATGTAAAATGGAAGGAACAAAAAATAAATTATAACTTAGAAATCAAAGGCTTCAGTTATTTTGGTAATTTACTTATTTATATTACATTTGGTTCTATGCTGGGTAGATCTAAAACAATTAAAACGGTTTTATAACTTGAATCTGTTTGGTGAGTGAAACACAAAAGTATTCAACCCTGTGAACTTTTTAATTTGTCACCAGAAAAATTTACATATTTTATTTTACACAGCAACACAACTGGGGAAAAAAAAGATGCGTGGTTTTTGGAAATATGTGCAGTGGCGAAACTGCAAATTTGACTTATAAAGGCTTCCTACTTGCCCCACTTTGATAGAGGGGGGCAGATTTGTGAGGTACACAAGCAATCATCATCCTGTCAACAATTTCTCCAGAATATCTTAGATCTCTGCTCCTTCTGGGTTTGTTGGCTGATTCTCTAATGAACTAACACTTGACCAAGCTGAATCAGTTATTTTATTTCTGAATGATGGACTGAACAGAGATGTTTGTCATAAAATCCCAGCGAAACACATCAAAATCTGTGGCTGTAATGCAGCAAATCGTGAAACAAATTCAGAGGTATGAATATATTTACAAGGCAGGGAAATGTTACTGTTTTTTAGGTTTGATGTAAAGAGGAAGGCAGAAATATAAATGTCATCAGCAGCAAAATTTAAAGGTCAGGCTGTGTTGTTTGAGCACCATCATGCTCTTCACGCTGAAATATTTGTTAGGGTGAGCATCTGCAGGAGGAGAACGACAAGGTGGATTGTTCAAGTTAAAGTCGGTGAAAAGAAAAAAAAAGAATAAACCCTTCCCTTTCTGTCAGCTCCAGCTGCATTTCATCCCTCAACATGTTGACACCAACCACAGCGAACACCAGCCTGGACAAGGAGTCATGATGCTCAATGTAAATGAAATGGCCCATCCTTTGAGTGCACTGGCTTACATAAGCTGCCGCTGCCTGCCTTCCTGCCGCTCAGCTTTTCTTTTTGCAGCCTCTGTAAGGACCCCGTATCCCTGACGCACAACCCCATGTTTAAATCAGTCAAGGATGAGGAGCCTGACTCCTGCATCCCTCATTTTCTCTGCCACCTTGAAAACAACACCCCGGTCCAGGTTGCGCGTCTCCCTTCCATCATCGTCTCTGCAAATCATTCCAGACTGTCGGAGCAGGATTTGAAAACATGAAACATATGGATGCTCTCTTTGTTATCCCTGCATCTTTCATTCTCTAAGTGCCCCCCAACCCCCAACCCATCCATCCATCCATCCATCCTCCCCCCTCCTCCCTCCACCTTGCCCCTCATCTCTAAGTCCTGCAGCCAGAAGCGCTCAAGGTTTCGTGGCGCCTTCTTGACAATGTCATAACACTGGTTTTTAAGACAATCGCCTCGTCGGAGGGCACACAATGGAGGGAGACAGGATAGATGACGGCGTGTTTGTGTGTGTGAAGGGGTAGATGATAAAGAAGGAGATGGGGGGGTGTATTAGTGTCGGAAGAGGAGGAGAGGAGGGCAGGCCTGGGATGAAATGCGACAAAGGTTGTGAGGCGCTTTCAAATGTCCAATGTCGTGAGTGAATTTTTAAGGTTTGATGCGTTTCTAACTGAGGAGAACGTGATTTCCAGGGAGGTGACAGAAACACAAAGGGCATGAGGCAGAGGGGGGAGGATGCCTGCTCGTTATTTCGTATCCCCTACATTGTCTCTGAATGGATGGGGAGCCTGGAAGAGTACACGCGTGCCGATACAGAGGAAACACGGTCCCATCCGTCCAGATTCATTATCAGCACAAAGAGGACGCAGGCGGGCCAGGAGCGCAGAAAGACGAGGCTTACCTCCACATTTCAGTCCTGCTCGACCCTGCCTTGTTCCATCCTGTTCCTCTCTGCCGACTCGCTCTCCTTCTCTCCCCATGACAGCATTTTTCTGCTATCTATCTCCACGGTGAGGCAGCTCGTTCCTCCTGCCGCCGCGGTTCCTCCCCAGGGCTGTCCTCCCTTCCTCTAAACCAAAAAGGAAAAAAAGAAAAGAAAGAAGAATCGCGAAATAGCTCTCAGCGCACACACACACACACACACACACACTTCCCGATCCCCGCGCCTACAGGCGAGCTCCTCTGTGCTGTTTGCTGAAGTCAAGAAGAGGCAGGTTGATTTGTGCTGCCCTCCCTCCCTCTTCCTCTCCCTCCCTCCCTCTTTCTCTCCCTTCTTGCGCTCCATTCACATCACAGCAAAGCCGTCCCCCCTCTTTCTCTGGCTCCCTCCCTTTTTCTCTCCCCCCTGCCCTCCTCCTCGTCTCCTTGTCGGAGAGACGGACAGACCGCAGCGGCAGAGAGGAGGGCCGACACCGACGTGCAAAGAGGGTCACTTTAAACATTTGCAGAAGCACATGCTCAATAGGCTTAAACAACAACACAAGATGACAAAAAGCAACGTGGTGGGATGTTGGATGCTGACGCAATATGCCGAAATAACTACTGCTGCTCATTTACTCCCATTTGTGGAGAACTCTTTTAAAGATGCTATACGGTCCCCTAAGACAATTTGGGAATAAAAACCGAGCTGGGTGATGAGGAACGTATTTCTAAAGGACTCCACAAAACTTAAACATAAAAGCGCACTGGAAGAAAATAGCTGCTCATAGTAAGACAATTTTATTTTTATAGCACGTTTTCAGCAACAAGCAGCTCAAAGTGCTTTACATGAATTAGGAGGAAATACAAACGAAACAACAAAACCAAAAGAAAGAGGAAACGGGAAAAGTATAAAACTACATATTGGTTCCCCATGTTTAATAAGAATAAGAATAATTTAAAAACTGGTAGAGGTCTCTCTGGATCTAAAGTTTGGTAAAAAAAAACCCCAAAAAAACTAGATGTTGGTTCCATTTGTTCTGGGTTGAGTTCTAGATTTGAATAAAGCTAAATGTTGGTTCTCCATGTTTGATCCTTGTTCTGGGTTGCTAAGTTATAAACTAACAGACGTTTCTCTAGGCCTTGCTCAGATATTAAAAGTATAAAGCTAAATGTTGGTTTAAGTTATAAGTACTTCACAATTTATAAAAGTAATAAACTAAAAAGTATAAAGCAAACAAACAAGGAAATTAATCCACATTTTTAATCTAAATATCAAAAATATGATATGAAATAATAGATTTTTACGTAAGTATGTGTATATGCAGTGTTTTTTACAAAAGAAGGTCATATTAATGCAACCTGAACAACCAAAAAAACCTATGTGGGGAGAAGAAGCCCACTCTGTGGTTTCTGGACCTGACCAACAAAATATAAACAGTTTGTGTCCAGGATGTGTGGGGTCTGCTGCCTTTCCCCTGATCTGATGATCTCTTCCACAGACCTGACTATTTTTTGCTGTTTGGGCCTGTTATGCTTTGTTGCTTAGCATCACACAATGACGGACGTGTAAAAGAGACCAGATAAGCGCTCCTGTGGCAGGTTGCACTTCCTGAGTTGCCAAAGAAAGTTTACGTGTGGAGACCATCTCAATTTCTGAGAAAGGATAGTACCTTAGAACCAGAAGTGATCTTCTTAAGGGGAAAATATCATACAGGGTTTTTCCCCAGTGTATTATAAGCCTGGCGGGTCACCAGGCTTTACTTATGCCCCCACGAGGCTAAGCATTGCTTACTTTAAATTTTGTTTTCATGTTTGCACTTTTTAAGACTTTATAGTTGGTGTTCAGGTATTAATCTAACAGTCTTTCAATAACACATAATTATCAAGTGGTATTTTCAAATTTCCTGTCAACTTTAAACATTTTTTAATTCAAAAACACGACAGGCAGCTGGATGAATGCCTGCCCTGGAGCCCAACCACCAGGCTTAGAAAGTTTTCTGGGGGAAACCTTGGTTACACATAACCCAATCAAAGGAATCACATCTTATAACATTTACTAACATTTTTTGGAGAGATTAGTTAAAATTTACTTAAGGCCATTAGAACTGAACTGTAAAATCAAGAAATCTCTTAAATGTCTAACAAGATGAAGTGGGTTAAGAAATCTCAGAAAGTGTCACATCATGTCCTAATCTAAAGATATTCAATAATAGATAAAGTATTTTGAAGTCAGTTAGTCTGGAAGTGGTTAAAAAGACGTTTCTAAGGCGTCAGGCTTCAACAAACCGCAGAGAGAACAATTATCCACTGCAGAACCCAAAACGTCTAAAGCACGGCAGACCTCTCTTCACTCATAAGGCTCATGATGCAACCATCAGAAAATGACTGAGCAAAAAAATGGCCTCCATGGGAGACTTTTGGGATCTTAACAAAGCAAAAACAACAAAAAAAATCCCTCACTCATGGTAGTTGAAAGCCATCGTGATCCCAGGATTTGTAGGAAAACATCTGGTGTGAAACAGCTTTCGAGAAGACGACCATCAAAACAGCAGTCAAATGTCTCATTAAAATTTATGCAATAATCTGAAACATTTAAGTGAAAAAAAATGAATAAATCTTTATGGGTGTAAATACATTTTCCACAACTCTGCATATCTAAACTGAGTTTGATTAATTTTGCAGAAAGGTGTGGCTTGTAGTGTCAAGACCACCTACATGCTCCAAAACTGATGTTTCTGCACACAAGAGATAAAGACACAAAAGCTGCAGGGGCAAAGGTGAAAGTGGGAGTGTGGGCATCTGTGTGACGCTGTGTTTATTTATAAAGGCCTCTGTGTATGTCCTAAGCGTGAGGCCAGTGCGGTTTGAGATCATCACAACACTCAACCTGCTTAGCAGCAATGAGATTACAGGAGTTTAACCCCGTTGTTTTCCATCCCCATCAACATCCAGCACGGCACCGAAAGGAACAACATACCTGCAAATTTGAGCAAATCGTCTGGCGATGCTCAAGGAGCGGATGAGTCACTCTGCTTAACCTCAGCACAGTGTCCGGCACCATCCCCCTAATTACAGCGTAGAGGTTCGTCCTGGCCGTAACATATGGCTGTGTGTGTGTGTGTGTGTGTGTGTGTGCTACGAGGTCAACAGCTCCGGTCTGAGGCTGGGGGCAGGGAAGGAGGAGAGGCCTGCCGTGTTGGTGGAGTGTGTCTTGGGGAGATAAGAAAATTCAAAACAGAGGCAGGAGACGATAGTTAAAACAGTTTTCTAACAAACAAGCTCATGTCTTGGTTTGCCAATTAATGGTTAGAGGATTAATTTTAAATGTGTTTTAATCAGAGAGGTGATCCTTAAAAGGAGAAATCCTCACAGTCTACAAGAGCAGAAAATCATGTCACTTTTTGACTAAGCTCCATTTACTTGTACCAAAATGAATCTTACTGCCTAAAAGAAATAAAACCAACATTGACTACAACTCATTTTCACACTGGTCCAACTCTCCAGATTTTGACACAACCAACCCTAGCACTTCCAGATACACAGGACCTCAATATCTACTTTCAAGCTGGTGGCATTTTGACCAAAAACATGAATTAACTATCTTTGGTTTTTGAAGATAAACCAAAAAACACTGTCCGATGTTACAGTGACACCATGTGGACATGCATTTATTAAAATAAGAATGGATTCATATATTTAAAGGAATACTTCAAGAAACAAATTTTTCTATAAAGTCACTTTTAGTCATTCCATTTAAAAAGCAAAACTCGTGTTAAAGAGACGTCACTGTGTTTGTTATATTTCAAGCAATTATTTCTGCTAACTTTGACGAGTAAGGCTTACAGCCAACATAGTAAAACATTGAGATGCATCGAAAAGCATCATGCACTGTACAGTTTATGCACTGAATATCTGGTTGAGGTTCCCTTTGAAATTTGATTTCAAAATAAAACTGTTTACTTGACTACTTAAAGTGGAGGTTGAAAACTAAGCAACAGACCATCCCCTCCTCCTTAGCCTAAGATGGCTATGATATCGTTTCTGGATCAGAATTGGCTTAATACACTGCTCAAAAAAATAAAGGGAACACTCAAATAACACATCCTAGATCTGAATGAATGAAATATTCTCATTGAATACTTTGTTCTGTACAAAGTTGAATGTGCTGACAACAAAATCACAAAAAAATCATCAATGGAAATCAAATTTATTAACCAATGGAGGCCTGGATTTGGAGCCACACACAAAATTAAAGTGAAATGTTCCCTTTATTTTTTTGAGCAGTATACAAGGAATATAATAGTAGCTCATGTCCTGGTTACATCTATGGTTCCTTAAGTCTGATTCCAGCCAGACCAATTCAGATCTAACAAAATCTCTTGATAAGGCTTGGCGTCAAAAATCTTAAAGGATGCGGGTTATTCCTGTTAATTGTGCAAATTTTCCATTTATTTTCTTCCTTCATTTCCAGCTGCCCCTCCCCCCGTTTTTTTTCCTTTCTTTTTAAGCAATGACCTTTAGTGGCTTACCACTTACCTTCCATATTTTGTTAGTGACACATTTGTGTAAAATATATTTTGGTGGTCGTCTAATTTTCTGAGAAATTAAATTTAGGTTTTCCTAACAATGTAAGCTAGCGTAATCAAAACTAACGAAAAACAACACGCAATTCATTTGTTTTTGTTTTACTTTTCCATTTAATAAATGAAACAATTATTTTTAATATTCTAATTATTGAGAAGACTATCTCAATAAATTAGAAATTATAATTTATTGAGTCCAGCTGTTGAACTAGAGCTAATATGTGGTGAAGCACATATTAGCATAAACCAATAAAATGCTAAACTAAACTTGTCAAAATGTCATACTTGATGAAGAAAAGCAATTGCTTTCTGTTAAGGTTAAATTTATTTGCTACGGCTCTATATGTCGGGTTGCGTTACCTTCTTATATCCAGTATTCGTTCCGTAACAAAAACACTGAACTTAAACGTCCGCCATTCTTCGCTTTAACACAGCAATTAATAGTTAACTCAATTCCGGCCTCTAGTGGCCAAGTAAGTTTATTTGGTGTAAGAGTGAACTTTTTCTGCAAAAACCTGATTTGTAGCGCAGCATTTTTACTGTTAACAAGAGATCCGCCCTGCAGAAACCGCAGTAAGATCTGCTTACACCTGATGAGGATGATATGTGGATTTTGCATGACGTTCTCTTCATGCAAGCCACAAAAAATGCTGAATATACACACCATTAAAGACACTTGTATGATTTTTAGGACTTTTTTTATGAATTCAACAAGGTTTCCATATCAAATGTTCAAATGACACTAAAGTGTTGCACACTTAAAGATATACCAAGTATTTTAACAGGACAAATTCACCTTTTTTTTCACATGTAAACATTAAAACAAGTTTATCACTTAATTCTTTCATGTTGTGCAGCCTGTTAGATAAGAGTTAAAAATAAAGGAACTGTACAATAATTTTACATTCCTCTAACAGTTCTGCATGGCTTCTGTCTTCAGTATTTACAGTCTCCAGGAACAGATTCAACTGAGGGAAATTATTTTGTGACACAGGATGTGAATAAAATACAAAAAAAAAAAAATCTTAATGGTCAGCACACAGCAGCATTTGTACTTCTGCCCATTTAAAAATAGGGTAATAAAAAACAGAACTAGGTCTGTGATAAACCTGAATAATCATGTTGGTTTATACAAATATTTACAGAGGATGTGAAGAATAGATAATTTTCAAATTGCCACTGTTTCAAGAACACTATATTCATAGGCTGGTACTAAAAAAAAACCTACAAGAAACTTATTTAAGATTTTAGGCACTCAGAGAACCACAAATGGAAATTATTTTGACTGAGAATTATATTGGGCATATATCTTATTCTGTAAATTCAATCCACTGCTCTAAATTTTAGCAACAGATTGCAATTTGTGGGGTTATCCCCCTCCTTTACCCACCAGGACAGATTAGAGATCCTGCAGCCTGGCTGCTTTTTAAAAGGAAATAACGTCACTTAAATTGAAACAGTAAAATAATTTTTCTTTCTGTGTGTGGAGCACAATGTTTAATCAGAGCAAAATGGAATATGGCTAAACTATGCTGCATTTGAAAAACCAAAATATGTGTTTCTGGTGTTGGATTATTTTTTAAGCCTTTCCGGGATAAATAACTTGGTTGATAATATTCACACTTGAAATATGGAAAAAGATGTTGACCAAAGGATCAAGTAATAATTATAATTTCAAGTAAAAAAAAACAAAACTAAAAAAAACATGGAGTTGTGCCAACAGAATAAATATTTAACTTTTAACCTAAAACTATAAATGCCCACATTGGACAGCTTGAACGTTTCCAATGTCGGGGTTTTAATTTTACATTATTCAACAAACAACTTCAGTCACTTTAAACGCAACATTTTGGTTAATTACCAGCAATGTTTCCACAGTGAAGAGAGCCGAGTTTTGTGACGTCGTTACTCATTTCCAAGA
Organism: Poecilia mexicana; assembly: GCF_051168715.1. Lineage (NCBI taxonomy): Eukaryota > Metazoa > Chordata > Actinopteri > Cyprinodontiformes > Poeciliidae > Poecilia > Poecilia mexicana. The sequence goes on along the minus strand of NW_028263383.1, from coordinate 2,976,745 downwards.
ATGTACAAATATATTAATCAATAAACGATGAGCGCTGCGAACCAAAGCTTATGCATCTCAAGTAAGTCCATGTTCCACTGTATATCTGAAGAGAAGTCCAAGAATAATTAAAAAAAACTTGATCTGATCCAACACTTTGCTCCATGACTGCTGTCCAGGTTTGAGGGTTTAGTGAAGAGAAAGCTGAATTTTTCTTTTTTTTACCACTTTCCTCTTTTGCTCCAGTCCTTTGGAGTGAAGTGGAGACATTTAGGGTCGATGCGCAGGTGCCTCTTCTGCATGGCTTTCTCATGTCCGTCCACAATGTCCTCAGAGAGAGTCAGGATGTACTGACCCTGGAGCAGAGAACGACGTTATTTACATGTTTACATCACAGCGTCCATGCTTATATAACGCAGCCCTGCAATATTTTAACAGTTTTCTTTCAGAAATTGTACCAGAATCTCAATAAGTCTCATATACATGTATAAAAATTGATATTTGGAGATAAATACCTGACGTCTAAATGGCTACCAGTAGCATCAGTCAAAATAAAACTTGCATTTTATAAATGCACGTTTGCAAAAAAAAAAAAAGAAGCAAGTTTTTTTTTTTTTTTAAATAAAACTTGCATTTTATAAAATGCAAGTTGGAGAAACCTCCTTTGATGAAGTTGGATTTTTCCCAATGGCTTCATTCAGGCACAACTGGGACACAAGGTTGTTAAAATATAAAAAAACTCCAAAGTGAATTAAGCATTTATTTTATATATAAAATGTGGGCACGGTCGTATTTAAAAATGATTACACATTAACAAACCATTTTCAAATATTATAGTGTTTAATCGATCAAAGGCTTGGCCGTCCCTCCTTATATTACTTTATTCATTTTTCTTTTTACTCCAGTCAGTTCTATATTTTCTACTTTTATTAATTTATGAATATGATAAAATCTAATTAATTTTGGAAATTAAAATAATTTTTTTTTTCTGTTGGGCAAAGTAAATAATAAAACCCATATATTTTTTATTTATTTTTCTTAACTGAATATGCCGAAAACATACCAAAACCATGATTCACGTGTAAAGTTACATCTCTTATGTTTTCCATTCAACTAGTTATTATGAACTTGTTTGTGTCAGTTACATAAAACCTCAAAATACTTTGAAGTTTGTAACTTGACAAAATATTGAAAAGCTTTTGCTTAAGAATATTTTTCCAGGAACTGTACACTCAAAATATTCTGATTGTTTCACAGCTAATTACAAGTAAACGAGATTTTCTTTAAGCACATTCAGTCTCTTTGCTGTTGGGTTTAATAAAACTGTTGCAAACTGTAAAGAAGCATCATTATTTTTGCATTGGTGGATTTGCAATCAGTTCTGATCTCTCACCTTGTAATAGTTGATTAGGTTGAGGTACTGGAGCGTTGAAATGACATCTTCCTTCTTTATACTTGTGATTTCACTGATCTCACTGCAGAAAACGACGAACAGACAAATTATTACATTATTGTTCTGAAAGAGATTCCATGACCAAATGTTAACAACCTTAAATGTTACACACTTTATGGTTATCTGGGGACGTTCTCCGTTTTCAGGTTTAAGGTCCATGAGAATTTCTAGGATCGTTTGGGACCAATAGGAACGATACGACAAGAGGCCGAGATCAGACAGCGGCTTCTCCGGAGTTCCCGTCTTCCCCTCCACCTTTGACAACTCGTAACCTAGTGGGAAAAAAAGTTAATCATAAAAAAAAGTTTTATAATTATAAAAACGCTTTCCCTTCAGACTTACTGAACTCGATGAGCAGCTTCCCGTAGCCTCTGCGCTGGTAGGGCGGCAGCGTCAGGATGCAGGCAACATTATAATCTTCTGTCGACTCTTTTTCCTGAAAATCAAGACAGAATTGGAGCTCATCTTTGGCAGCTATAGATTAAATGTTTCCTGGTGAGCATGAATAAACTTTCCACCCAGTTATCTCGGTTTAAATGTCATAATCTGTGTACCTTGGAGAAGTAGCCGACTATATGGAAGCCCTTGGAGTCGTACTCCGTCATTACGTAGAAGAGGAAAGGGTCTGTGTCGTAATACAACGTTTTGTGGTCCAGGAAACACTTTGCCAGTAAACACAGGTTCTGGGAGTAATTCTGAAAAAGTGAAAAGGACAAATGTGAACAAGGGGGAAGAATATAAATAAAGGTATAGGTGAAGCACGGGTATATCAATTGTTACTTTGTTTTTCCTGCCGTCAATCTCAAAGAAAGAGATGGTGCCCTTGCGGTAGATCTCATTGCCGGGAGGATGTCTTAAATTACATTTAGTCTGGAGAGAAAAATAAAAAAAACAATGAGCACAACACGTTTCACAGTTCAGTAATCTACAGAACTTTCAGTCTTGCTTTAGGTGGAAAATAAATTCATTACCTGACATCAATTTTATTGAAAAACAGAAAAAATGTTTCAGTGCTTTGCTAAAAGGTTCACAGCCAACAAAGTGGCATGTAGAAACTTTTGCTCCTTTGCACATAGACTGGGCGAAGCGTAAATTTTCAGATGTTCTCTGTTGGATTTAGATCTGAACTTTTCTCGTTCTAACAGATTCATTTGCTGCTGTTTGCTTTTATTTTTCAGGATTATTCCGAATTTAACTCCATCTACTTTGCCATAAACTCTGCCCAACTTCCCCACAGCATGATGCAGCCAACACCATGTTACACAGGTTCAGAGTAATGTGAGGTGCCACAGAATACAAACAGCATTCTGGGGCAACTCTGGATTTTACTTCGCAGTATCAGAGTAAAGGATGCTAATAAATGCATGATTTAGTTTCTGCTTAACTGCGCAGATCTATGCTGGGAAAGATTCAAGTGTTGCCTATACTTGTGCAATGCACTGTGCTACCGGTGAGAACGTCACAAACAGATTCTTACCAAATGCCTCTGAAGACACTTGAGGCTTTTGAGGTATTTCAGACAGAATTCACAGAGGTAGAGGATGGGCAACGTGGTGAGCTCCTGTGGGTACGGTGAGAAGTACCAGGGCTTCAGTCTGTGTCGGCCCAGCTCTATGCACTCGATGTTTTTCATCCGCGTGACAATGTCATCGTGGCTCCGGTCCGACACCAGACTGCCGGTCATCCGCGGGGCGCTCGGGATGCCGTCTGAACTGTCCTGAGAATCCTGATGCGGAAAAATAAAAGATCGTAGATGCAGTTAACCCGAAGTCAAATTAAGATCAAATGAGCAATTATTTTTGCATTAAAGTTCAGATTGGGATTGTTTATTCAGTTTCCTTTAATCAATATGAGCCAGAAGCAGTAAACTAGGGTCAGAGGTAAGCGCCACCTCTGTTGTATTGGACCCGCTATGGCACAGCTCGATTTGGACACCAACACACAATCAATGGGCAGTAGTAGGAAATCCAACAGACCTCTGGAGGCGGTAGAAACACACTGGCACTTTGAGGCTTGTTATACTGCAAAACCTTTATTATCTAGCAGAAAAAGACACAAAAACACAAACTTTTGGAAACTAATGAGGGGAATAAAATGTTTCATTTCACACTGAAAGCTTTGGTTAAGGATCACTTCTGAATGACAAACACTTTTTCTACAATCCAGTGTGAATTCATGGTGAGTCTGCCATGCAGACTGCTAATCATGGATAACCACAGATTGTATATGAATGCATAAAAAGACGCATAAAGATCTGTTATTAAACAGAACGGAGGATCAGTCTGAATAAACCTGATGAATTGCTTGGCTTAAATGGGGAAATGTTGACATTAAATAAAGGTTTGACCTCTGGGTTATTTTTTCCCCCCTGCAACTGTTTAGTTAAGTAGTTACAAAATGTTAATGTTATCAATGAAAGACACCAGTTTTTCTCATAAAAACTCCCACAATTATTGATTTCTTTTATGATGTGTTAAATATTTTTTTTAAAGATGGCTTCTGGTTTTTCCTTGTAGCTTCCACTAAAATTTAAATAAACAGTTTAAAGAATGAACACAGCAATAATTGAGGAGTACAGTTAACAGGATTGACACTAAGAAATAAAAACGTATTAAAGTACAAAACATGGATTCTGATATTCGCCAGCAGGTCATACAGCGGCATCTTCACATCAAAGGGTTAATTTTATTCATTCCGTTTTAAAAATAAACTCAAGAGTCAATACATGCAAATATGACATATTTTTCTGTTTTTTTTTTAAATACAGCTAATAAAACCATAAATCAGTTTGCCAGATAATTAGAATGTTAGAGACTTAATACAAAAATGTATACTTTTAATAGAGAAATGTCCCAGCAGTGAAATGTATATCCAGGTACTACGCAATATCTGCATAAACTGGTGTGGAGGTGATCAGCCAGTGACTCTTCAGACTAATATTTAAATTGGTTTGGCATTATGAAACACTGAAGTGCGATGAACATGAAAACAAACAAACAAAAAAAAGAAAACAGGCAATCTCCCCCCACTTTTTTTACAACATTGCAAAAATACCAGATTATATAATCTTCATAACTCACAATCACCTTAAGGTTTTGATCAGTGCACAGAAGGAAATTCAGCATGGGATTAATTTTAGCAAATGTAAAAGCATTTTCTGATTAAGTTATGGTTTTAATAACAGAGTTTGAGCTTTTTCTTTTAAACAAAGCATGTCCATTTTGTAAATTGCTTCTTTTTTTTTTTTAAACAATGAAAGACATTTTAAAAACACTGAGCTGGACTATCTTTATATTTTTGACTGTTTGAATTTTTATTGTTTGTTGTTCAGCAACATTTTTATCATTATGAGGATCAGAAAGTGTATTATAAATTTAGATGTATTTGTAGTCTACAAATAATAATTACCCAGTGAATTTGTGTGAGAAACAAAATAATAATAAAAAAAAAGTTTAACATTTTCAAAGCATACTCTGAAGCTTTTCATAGCTTTTTACATATGATTTGGGTAAAACTCAAGTTAAATGTAAACACAGTGTTTTGATAAAAATTTCAGATGTGCATGCTACATTGCTTATTTTACAGAATTTAGTTAAATGCTGGAGAATATCAAAAATATAGATATAGTTTACAATGTATCAATCAACAGCTCATAAAGCCAGAAATGAAAAACAAAAACTGACAGACATTAGAAGAAAGAGAAAAGCTGCCTGTAGAGTGAAAATGTTTCAGCCACATACCTCATCTGGGACCCCACAGTTAGCTTTCCTTTTTCTTCCAGGCTGAGCAGGAATGAGGCGCCGGGCGGTGCCATTCTGACGAGAGAGAGGCAAAAATGGCTTGAAAAATTAAAAAAAAAAAACATGAAACTGAACCCAAATGAAGTTGTTCCTACCGTTGTGAGTGAGGAGAGCTGTTCGTGATCCTCTCTGGACTTGAACGTGGTGGCTTCTCTGACAGCAGGAAAAACAGTCGCCTGAGAAGCTTCGGCTGAACTTGGTAGAGAGGGCACAGGGGTCACGGGGGGAACCTGCGTCACCAGGGGAACGCTCTCTACTTTCCTCTTCTGCAGCAAACAGACAGACTTTCAGCTTTAAATCAAAAGTTACACACTCGACCAAATCACGTCCTTTACTCAAAAAAATACCTTTGGCATTATTATACAGATGAAACCAGATGTTTGCATAGACGAAAAAAACAAAATTTGTTATATTTTCTAAATGATAACGGCAGTATTTTTTTTGTTGTTGTTGTTTTTTAAACTTCTCACAATAGTTTATTATTTTGTTCCCAGCTTAGGGCTTTGTAATGGCCACTAATTTGGCCATTACAAATTAGTGGAAACAGGAAGTTTTAACCTCCTGTTTCTTTTTTTTTTAGATGTTATGACAATACTTCAACATTATGTTCTAAATGTCATCTTGTTTGTGAAAAGCTTCAGTCTCTCCATCAGCACAAAACAAGACACTGCCAACCACATAATTAAGTTTTTGTCCCTGAGCGTTTCTGCAAACACTCTGTTTGTGTTGCTTTGTCACTAATGGCTTTTTTTCACTGAGAGTTGTCTTAATTTCCACATCGCTTCAGGAGTCATTTTACTCTGGATAGAGACTCTGCTTGTGAAACCGACAGCTTCACAAGGTCTTTTGTTTTGGAAATGATTAAACACATTTCACTCAAAAACATGTTCGTCTCTGCAACAAAGAACTCGTTTCCTTCCTGAAGGGTTTCATCGATAATAATGCTGTTTATTTTTCCTTACAATTGTTTTGATGGATGAACGTGGCGCCATCACGCATCTGGAAATTGCACCCAAGGACGAACCAGTTTTGTGGAGGTTCACAATTCTCTACCTACTATCTTGGCTGATTTATTTTATCCTTTTCCATGTGGTTAGAAAACAAAGCTGTGTTTAAGGTGTTGCCTTAAAACACTTCCACAGAACCTTACAAATCCAAGTCATCTCAGTCGTTTCCCACAGTATTTAAACAAATAGCAATCTAAGTTCGAAATGTGAAAAAATACATTCTGTGAAAGATAATCTGTGGCATTTAGGCATTTAGCAAAGAGAAATAATTTTGGAAATGAGTTAAAACAGGACAGATTTATTAATGCAAAACCTGAAGTCCTGTTCAAATAAATGAGAAAAATTCATATAAGATTTACAAATCTGTGTATTTGAATAACAGAGATATATTCTTCAAATTTTCTTTGCATATAGAGTCCTTTGCAAATTTAAGAACATGGTTGTGCAGTCAGAGAGAAACATTAACATCAGCTTTAATGTTAAATACCGGTGTGGGGAGCGTTTTGCCTCTGGATGGCGGTGTGGCCGATGGCAGGTTGAGATCTAGACTCTTCCTCTGAACACATAGGAAGAGAAAGAAGGGATTAAACTGACATCCATACTTACTCCCATATTAATTAGTACACAGCTTACATAAACAGTTAACAGCAAAACAATGCCTAAAATAACTTTGACAGCCTTGGTAGTAAAAAATGATCTTTACACACAGGATTGTTCAAACAGTCCTGCTTTGTTTGGCTCGATGCTGCGGTAGATTACCTGTTTCTTCTGCAAAGCGGGGTCAGTATCTGTTTCTCTTCTTTCACTCACCTCGCAGGAGAAAAGCAAACAGATGTTAAGGGCTTAGACAGGCAGAAAGTGAGCGGACTGAATTTATTTTATTTTTTCCAAAGCAAAGATTTACAAGAAAATCATGGTGGAGACAGAGGCATAAATATAAAAATTATTTTCACTGTGTACATATGATTGGCTATTAAATCAGAGTCAGTGGACATTACACACATACAAATCATGTGATTTTTTTTTTGAATCAAAGAGCAAAGTTAGAATCTAGAACTACTTACCATTTGTAGGAAAACTGTTTTACAGCCTCAAACACAACAAATCTAAAGCACTGACAACACAGGGAACTTCTCCCTCATTTTTTACATTACCATCATCATTTTCTGAATAACCAATGCAAAGTATTGCATAACTGAAGTGGAGGGAAAAATAAAACATCACTAACATTTTAAAAAAGTAATCTGAACTGTGAGGAGTACATCTGTACTTCACCCTTAAAGTCAACAAGAGTTCTTTTATTCATTATATACATTTATAATGTTCAAAAGTTTCATTTATAAAAGTCAAATGTAGCCTTTTTGGCACCTTGTGGGCACAATCTGATTATATGAATGATAAATTAGATTAAGTTTTTTTAAACTAGAATATACACAAGTTTTAGTTAGTTAGTTTGTTTGAAAGTTAGTCTGGGGTTAGATATAGTTTTATATTTTGTGTAACATGTTGAATGAAACTGAAGCGCTTTGAAGAACTTTAAGTACTGTATATGCATTCTGCCCACCATCAGACTTAACATCTGTTTGCTTCACTGCCACACTCTGTGCTCTCATTTACTGCATTTTAACAAAGCCTCCAATAAAACCCACAATATGCACACTCTGTTCAGTTTCTGGTATCAGACAACAGAAAGTGATTAAAAGGAGGAGCGAAATGTGAGGGTTAAGTTGGCAGTAATGAGGAGTTTTCAAACTCATAAAACACAGGCTGGAAAAAGGGGCAAAGCTACATGGTGAGTGCAAGAACAAATAAAACACTTAAAGCTTTACAGATTAAACGAAATATCTGCCGATCTAAAAATCATCTTGTTAATTAAAAAGTTGGAATCGTGTAGTACGACTGGCCTAGATTGAGTATGCAGCTGCCTCTGTTGACATTTGTTGTGAATTGGTGCTACATTTATAAACTGAATTTAATAGATCCTTTTCTTGTTTTGGATGGTAAAAGTTTATATTTGAATGATGGGTTAGTGATGAGTAAATTCAAGCAGCTGATCATTGGTAAAACATTACATCACTTATTCTAGATAAAAGAAAAATTAACGAAGCTTTGATTAAAAAAAAAAATCTCATACAACTTCCCACAAATCTAAACATAAACTCCCGATATCATATAAACTCTGAGATGAATACGTATTGTCGCACACACTTACCACCTCTCTCTCTGGTGAACTGGGTCGGGAGCCTGACAGACCATTCTTCGTGGGTGTTTTTGCTTCTTTCTTTGGAAACTGAAGCTTCTTCATGTCCAGCCTGTCCGTTGTGACCCACTCATCCAGGCGCTTATTGACTGTGACACAATAAAATTAACAGAGGTAGGGAAACAACTGCTATGCAATGCAGAAATCTCACAGATATTTAAAGCGTAAGCCAGAAATGTCTATTATCAAAAAAATTCTGAAAACTTTTTCCTCAAAAACAAAACCTTAGCACTAACAAATGCCATGTTTTAGTGTATGTACTTGATAAATTAACTCGGGCGAGGAGTTTTCAGTAACTCTAAACATTGTTTGAAAGTGTAGTTTAAAAAAAATAAAGCTTTACTTACAGTCAATGTAGTGGACATAGTAGAGCTTTCTCCCAGAAACTTCCTTCACACTTAGAATCTCAGCCAATGCTGTAAGAAAAGCAGAAAAATGTTAAACTAAACCTAAGCCTGCATCAACAAATTGTGTTTTTTTCATTGTCCAATAACTGTCAATATGTTTTAAGAGGTACATTAAATTTTTCAAAGAAATTCATGGTCAAAGAAGAACTTTAAAAGTCCTACAGATTGGTCAACTACCATAATAATAATTAGTTGCAGCTCTGTTGAACAGTTCTTTTTGAACTTATTTTAAAAATATATCAAAATTTAGCAAAAAGACTAAAAAAAGGATTATTTCTACCAATTGACAAGTTTGTTACAGTAAGATATAAGGTTAAAAATAGAGAAAAAACAATCAAATATATAAATCTAGCCAATTTTCTTATTGCTTTTTAGTTTTATTTTGAGAAAGATTTATTTATCTTTCACAAAAAATAAATAATTTTACAGGGTATTTTTGTAGGTCGGTGTGGACAAGGAAGGGGACGACTTTAAATTACAGTGCAAATGAGTTTATGTTTTGAAATCAAACATTTACATGAGCTTTTCTTTTTTGCTATTAATTCCAGTCGAATAATGACAAACATATCCAACTATATACAGTTGTTTTTAACTTAACGCTGCAGTTTAACCACTTAACTGCTCTATTCAGCTTTCAGTAGCATTGTTTTTATAACTAACTCACCGATGAGATGACTTAAGTCGACAACATTATATGTGTGAAATAATAAAAGAGACTTGGAGAAGGGCGTCCTGATAACCCCACCATACATCAGAGTTTAATGTGTATTCTGAACGTGAAGCTCGGTGCTTTAAACCGAGGCCGTGTGTTTGTGTCCGTTAACAACAACCAGCTGAGGCTCGGTGCTTAGCGTTAGCTTCTAACAACACTTACGCCATTCGTCTTCATGTTCTTGGTTTTTACGAAGTACGGGGAGGCGACAGCCTTCCACAATCTCCACCTGAATACAACAGCAAGTTATTTAGTAGCCTAACAACGGGCAGTGTCATTGAATAACATTGTTTATTTGAAGAACCTACCGAAGACGAGTTGTCCGCCATTTTCGTCATCTGTGAGTGTCGGGAGCAGGGTGTTGTGGGAAAATGCCGGTCTACGTCAAAGATGAAATACGCAACAAGATTGTTCTTCAGACACAAAGCGGAAATGGTAAAACTTTAGAGTGGAAGCGAGCAAAAGGAGCTGTCGAGCCGTCGAGCTAAAAAGCGACAAAAACTTTCACAAAACAAGGATATATATGTACATCCAAAAATACTTACAAAATCTGGCATCAATCAAATTTAATTTTAAATTATTAATATTAAATTATAATAACGTTATTTATTTTATTTTTGCACAGTTTGATTCTACGTACGATTCAGTTAATTTCAATTAATTTATGCTGTAGCTCTAGCCGAATTATTTTAAATCACTTTTCACCAATTTTTTAGGCGAAATCATTGCCCCAGTCTTTAGCCCTCCAACAGGTTTTCTTCCAAGATTTTCTTGAATAATCTTTTTTGACTTGCTGCAAAAAAGCATCCATGCAGCAAGTTTCCCCCACAATGTGTCACCATGGGGTTACTGTATTCAGGGTGGCATGAAGATACCTACCATAAATAGGTTTTGCCCTGATCCATAAAGTCAATTTTTAATCTCATCTCACCAAAACTCTAAAATAAAATGTGTTTTGCACAATGTCCAAGCTTTGAAAATTGTGCAAAACACATTTTGCACAATGTTAAGGGAGAATGCCTTAAACAACATTCTTCCTTACCTGACTGCTGTGTTCCTTGGTTTTATGAGGCTGTGTATACCAACCTTCTCAAACAAACCTTGGAAGTCTTCATGTAACAGCTTCATTTTTGCTGAGATTCAAGTTTATTTTGGTGGACTCAATTTACTTAGGTCCCTTCTGCATCCAGCTATTTCCAATTATTTTTTTACGGGTATGGAGGAAGTAAAGGGGGTTGGATACTATGCATGCCCCACTTCTCAAAAGTTAATTTGTAAAAATATTCCTGTAACAATGTATTAGGTCTGACTTTATAATTATTTAATTATTAGCTTCTTTGCAAAATTCTAATAAAATACGTTTAAATTTCTGGCTGTAATATCACAGAGTGGTGAAAATTAAAATCAATTGGAAGAAAAATAAAGTTGCGTCTAAATGTGTTTTTTAATTATGATTTTTTTTCATTTAATATTAGTCACAGGGGAATTAAAAACCCTCAACTAGGTGGTTAAGGATGGGGTACTATTTTCTATTCTTTGTGTGAGACTGTAAGTTATTTTATCCTGCCTTTGGATTGGTTGGGGAAAAGGGAGCAGAAGGAGGAGCTAGCAAACTTGCTTTGAATATAAAGTAAAAAAAAAAGAAGAAAATTTGCAAAAAGAAATACACATAAAGAAAGCAACAGCTAAAACGTAATTGCGTTGCTCTGCTCTGAGTGCAGAAAATGCAGATTTTCTTTAAGAAGCTTTTCTTTACTTCATCTTTCAGAATTTCCCAGAGACAATAATTATGACTGAGCTGCTTCCCTTCTCTTGATAACCCCATTATATCCATTTGTTGAAGCACTTGAGTCTCTCTCTTACCACTACATTATTTAAGTTTAATGATTACATATTAACCTACACAATGAAGCTATTCTGCAGCTAAACAAAACACCAGTCTATTCTTCCTCTTCAGTATGACTCACATGAACGGTGAGCAAAGTCACTTCAAAAGACGAGGCCAAGCAATTTATTGTTAGGGACACATGGCATTAAGTGAACAATCACTTTGTTGCAAATCACCCAAAAAGAGCACAGGCAAAGGTTATAAATTATCTTTATTATAATCCTTGGAACAGCATTCAGTATACAGGACTTGCGATTGTTGACAAATGATAAACTAAGATGCAGATAATAAATTATATCAGAGGAAAAAAATTTTTTAAAACGAGTGGGAAAATAAAGCTCAGTTGTGTCACTTACTTTGCAAAGCTCTTTGTAAGAATAGCCTGAATATTGTTTCCATGCATGAAGGAGTGCATTGTGTGGCTTCTTAATAAAAATGTATGAAATGCTTAACGGAGTCTCAAAATGAAAGTGAAAGAAAAAAAAAGATATAGTTTGCTGCATCATCAAAGCACAAGTTCAATGAAATTATTTAGCATCTGCTATTTTGAAACCATATTTAGCGAGGACATTCATCAAGCCACTTGCCATTTGGAGGAGACTCCAATTTCCAAACTTTGGTGCACACAAATTAGAAAGTTTTTCTTTGTTGAAATAGCAGAATAAAAATTTTCTAAAGCCATTTAAAATACTTGCTAATTATTGACGCCTTTTTCATGCTAGCCTCTTGCAAACCAGACTGATTTTGATGTGTACTGAAAATGTTTAAAATGCCACGGTTTTTCAGGCAGCAACCATCTGCTTAAAGTCAACCACCTCCCATCAAAGACTTAACAATAAATGAAAGAGGGAAAACAAAATAGAAGAAACAAGAAAACACATCATGCTTCTTACAGAAGTGTCACAGTTCCCTTTTCATAAAGTTCAAAATACCTTTGGATGATTATTGCACATAATGAAACCGACAGGAAGATAAGACTTCTAAAGTGTCTAAAGCAACAGCAGGGGGAGGTATTACGCTAAAAACATCACAATGTTAACTATTGCTGTCAGAAACAAGCCTGCCGCTGCATGCTTCTCTCTTATTCAGCTGCTTCCCTGTTAATAATGACGACCTTCTCTTCAGCTACATATTGATACAAGGGATGTCCCGATCCAGTTCCAAATATTGGTTTTCCCAGGATTTTTTAATGTTTGGGCCCTGGCTAACCAATCTCATTGTTTTTCACCCTTTATAATGACTTGGTGTCAAAGGCTGTTGCAGTTTCCTAACTGTCTGTGTCATGTGACCTGCTCTGTATGCTGTCTTCAGATAGATGAGCAGCTAAATATTAATAACAGTGATCTTATGAAAGTAAAACAATAAGTTTATAACTCACGGGGACAACTTTGCCTGCATGCAATTACCTGGAACCAAAATACCAAGTAGTCATGTCAAAACAATGAGGAAACACGCTAGCTTTAGCTTAGTCATTTTTGTAAGTTTTTTTTTTTTTACACTAAATATTGCCAGCACCATCAAGACATAATTTGTTGTAGACGGTAGTCTGTTTTAAGATAGATGTGTCTCTAGAAACATAATTTTTCTGCAAGTTTTGATCACATAAAAATGAACTAAAACCACACTGAAATATGTTATTAACCTACCAACAGGCGGAATCAAAACAAAAATGCTAAGATTAGCCAAGCTTTTCAACAAATTGCAACACACGGAACATTGTCAGCAGGAACTTGATCTAAGTTTATTAAATACTTTTAAAATATCTGTAAGTCAGATATTCACATTAAAAGGCTGTCCTACAGAAACGACTGTCAAGGAAACTGCAGATTCCGGCTAAGAAATTCACGAAGCAGAAAAACAGTGTTCTCTTTAAGTTTTGTCTGCTCAGTATTAAATGAAATATGTTGAGTCAATATAACATATTTCAGTGTCTATCAAAATAATTTAGCATCTAGCTAACTGCTCTACATGGAAACTTTATCAGCAGGAGCAAGAAGTGAGTTTATTTAATTGCAATGAAGAAACTTGTTGGGCAAATCTGTTGAGGTGAAGAAAAAAACCTCAACAGAAAATTTCCAGAAAATTAAGTTTTGCTATTTTTTAAAGCTACCAATTTTCACAAGTATTCATAACGTTGATTTTATTGAAGCATTTGTCTGTGGTTTGGTGTCTGCAACTGCCTACTCTTAAATAACCTGATCGGTATTGGAGACCAAAAGACCTGATCGGGACATCCCTACTTGGTATGTTTGTTTGACAGCTCAATGCCCATGTCTCATTCTGACATATTTCAACATTTATATTTTCCTTGCCACTCCTGATACCTTAAATTTTCTGATTTCTGAACAAGTGCACATTTAATTAAAGATATTCCACATCTTTTCAGCAGCAAGCAGAAGATTTAAATCTCCTCACCAACCAAACACGTTGGGAGAAGAAATTAAATCGCCATAGAAACCCAAGAAGCTGCTTTAGAAAGTTCATTCCTAGACTTGTGCAACAGTCCTCATACTTTCAAGCAGCGCTTTCCTCCGATACATTAACATAAAGTACAAATGAATTAAAAAAGAATAAACATATACTTAAAAGTGCTAATGTACATTTGTTTACAGCATGACATATATTCACTGTACAATCACTGATTATATGCTCACATCATGTTATGCATCATTATAAGGATTACTAAGTAGCATAGTTTAAGTAAGAAATATTTCATAGCAAGTTTATTGGAAAATATTTGCATTGCCGTGTGACGAGGAGAGGCTCTTTTAAACAAGGTAAGTGTGTTTGTAGGTGTCTGTACGTTGGTGTTTCTGTGTGCATGTGTATATTTGTGTGTGACGACCTCCACACTGTAGGTACACAGACATAAGACATATGTTCCAACAAGAAGCAGAGTAAACGCAAATCATTCTAGTTCAGAGGCACAAAAAAACGCCCAGCCAGCATTTCAAGTATCTAGCATTGCTTTTGAACAACACATTTTTTTTTTTCATTTATCAGCGAAGCAGAAAGAAAGGAGACAGGATGTTATTTTCTTTTTAAAGATAGGGGAAGAGAGGCATACAACAAGTGGAAACGAGCATTTTAAAGATTAGTGTCAAAACTATGCGACCTGATGGACAAACATCATGTCTTTACCCATAGTTTAAACTATTGCACTTTGTCTGCAGCATCAATCACTCAGCTCCTCGAATCAGGTTGGAAACTCCCTTACTCCCAGCTCGGTCAATGCTTCCTTTGTCACGGCAAAAGCAAACATTAAGGAACAAGTAGGGACTCTTAGGGCTGGTTGCAGGATGAATATCAGTTTGATACATAAGACACGCATTTTGCAAACAGTTCGTCCAGGCTTTAGTGCTCCACCACCACCCGTGGTGGGGCAGGAGGCCTGTGAAAATGATCTACACTTGAAAGCAAATGTAAGTCATCCAATGGCAGTCGGAAGTCTGCATGTTAAGTGTCCAGGTACAGGTATCTGAAAAGATTGTCCCAAAAGAGAAGTATAAGACACGCAAATGTTTCCCGTGGAAAGTTTTCCAATCGTCTGACAGGAATAAGAGGGAACCTATTCTGAACTCTTCCTTCAACTTGACTGATTGGATGCCAGTCAGAATGATTATGACGTGGACCGAGTTACCTTTCAGGCACTGAACTAGTACAAGTCACTGGACCTTCCTATTCCACTAGGGTTAGCATGTTTTTTATTAGCTTCTTAGTCATATCACAATTTTCTTGATGGCAAAATATAAAAATTCAACTTTCTTGCATTACTGAAACATGCTTCAGGTTAATTTATTGGGCATTTGTGCCGTCTGGATATTTTAGGGGAGGGTTAAGGTGAGCTGAGAAAGACCTCCATCTTGTGACAGGCTTAGGACGTGGAGAAACGTTTCCCAGTCCAAGCATCTTCCATCCATGTGTTTGGATAATGGTGCAGCAGTTTTCTGAGGCTCGGATTTGTCTTTCAGTCTATGTGAAGGTGAAGTTAAGTAAGAGAAAGGAGGACAATATGTTTCATCACACGGCTGGGATATGTAAGAACATTGTGACATCTTAACGCTCTGACTTGACTCTGTAGCGCAGAGCCAGGTAGGTGGCCAGTCTAAGAATCAGGAAAAACGCACCCAGCACCATAAAGTCAACATAAAGCTTTGCGTCCTCTACATCCAGCAGCTGCAGAACCTCCTCTGGCTTTTGAAATTTACACATCACTTCCGGACACTCAAGTTCTGACCGGTTCATCCCATAGATGGAGAGTATCACCCCCTCAAAGCCATATCTGAAATCAAACAGTTTGGTCAGTGGCTGTAAAAAAAGGGGCCACATTTGAAAATCGAAATCTGAAAATTGCTTGCAAATCCTAGAGACAATACCTGACGTAGGAGACATAAGAACTCCACTGAAGGTATTTAGGAATTGTGTCAAAATTGACAAAAAATCCAGAAAAGAGGAGGACGGGAATGGCTGTAACTGGACCAACAAACGTTGCTACCTGTCAAACAAAAACAACAGCATGAAATTAAAACAAACTATCACTCCTAGAAAACAAAACATTTTATTTAAATATCTGGAGGAGAAAAAAAAAGATTTATACTCTAACATGACTATTTTCATTGTTTATACTTACACTGTCTCCTCTCACTACGCTTCAATGCCAATTTAAAATTGATCTTTTGTTCTCTTTTGTTACAAAAGCATCATAGTAAAGAGAGCAAAATTAAGAAATATACAAAAACATGAAAAATATAAAAACATAAAAAGTGTCTTGCAATCCAAAGTTGCTGTAAAGAGTCAGTTTTGTTGGTGTATAAGAAAAATATCAAATTCAAAGAAATGAAGCAAATTTTGTAAAACATCAAGGTCTGTTCCTTTATTGAAGGAAACAATAAAGGCGCAAAATGACCAGTATCCATGTACAACTGTCTACCTGCAAGGATGTGGATGCAGCACCAATTAGCAGTCCCAGGGACTGGGCTACCAGGGCTGTGGATGTTGACAAGGCCATGAAGAGGAGATAGCGACCCGCCTCTGCAGGCTGTTCAGTCATCCAATATACTATACTACAGTACATTATGGGACAAATCACCTACGAAGGAGACATGCTTTCAGTAAAAATTGCACAATATACGCTCTCATTTCTAAAGAATGAATCAAACCCTACCTGGAACGGTATGTCAGCCATGGTTTTGGCCAGGAAGTACGCCTTAAGGCTGTACCAGTAGTTGAGATGCTCCCTCATAAAGACAGACATCTCCAGAGGAACTGTGGAACAACAGCTCAGTTAAGAAAAACCTTTCCAAAACCACGGAAAAAACCCCACACACCAGATCAATGTTTCCAGTCTCCGACGAGGATCAGTGTCTTACAGGTTAGCACTGTGGGCATCAGGGCAGCGAACATGAGGAACAGCATGGAGAAGAAGAGGAAGCCTGTGTTGTTGAAGACTTTGCTGGCATCATTTCCAATATTAAGATAAAGCAGGCCAATCAACACCCCAATACACAGATGGGACATCACTCTGAGGTGGGTCAGCACCTTCAAAACAAAATAATACAGCAGACTACATGTAAAGGGTTTTTTAGGCAAAATATATTATATATAACAGCTTATAATGTTATTAAAAATGTCCAGGAGTGAATGTGGAAATGATCATTTTACCGTGTCCCTGCATATTGTGATGAAGGTTCTTTTGAAGAGGATGCAGAACTGTGTGAATGTGCTTGTGGGGAAGCTGGACTTCTCCAGGGTTCCTGTGTCCTGTGGAAAAATGGAGTTATGTATGAACAAATTATACAACTAAGAACATTGCTTATGTTTGAATTTGTTGTGTGTCTTTTCTAATCTACTCACAGTCTTAATTATGCAAAGACTCAAGTAAATACACAAAACTTCCACTAATATTTGAATAAATTGAAAGGCTGCAGAGAAAACACACAATTTCTATTACCATCATTAAACTCTGTCTTAAAACAAAGTTTACACATTTTAAACACAGCCCAAATAATAGTGAAGGCTGCTTGGATTTGCATATAAGGAATAAAATCTTTTAATTAAATTTTTTAAAGGATTTTTTTTGGCTCTGGTCATCTTTATTTAACAGTAAATAACAGGAAAGCGAGGGGGAAGACATGCAGCAAAGACTCGGCCGCGTGACGGCGGCGTTGAGGACTGAGGCCTCTACAGAAGGGTTTGCTTTAACCCCGGCGCCACCGCTGCACCCTGCACTCAATTTGGAAAAAAAAAAAAAGATTGAAGTTTTGTGTTGTATGATTGTTCCATTATGAGAAAAAGAATCGTTCAAGTAAATAATTGAAAGCTCAAAATGAATATGGTATTCATGTTTGCAAAGGGTGTATCTTAGCCTCTGAGCAGATTTCCTGTTATACTTCAAGCTAAACGTTTATGTCACATACACAGCAGTATTCAACGTATGAAAAATGAATATTTCTGCCCCTGTTTTATGACCCAGAAAGGAGGAATGATGCAACCCATTTAAAACACTTGACTCTATGTCTTTATGGTTAAAGGGTTTGATGAAAGAACCTCAGTAAATGTAAAAGATAACATTTGTTTGCTTCTTCAAGAAGCTGTACAGAATAAGACGTTCTTTAAACCAGCTCTGATCTTAGATTTACAGCAAAGTGAACCTGTAAATAAGTAAGTAAAAAGCAAAAGAAAACAGTAAAACTAAAACAGACAGTTCCAAGTTCTTATTTTAAGCTTCAACCTTTAGCTGATTCCTGTACTGGAAGTTAGTTAGACAGAATGGAAAGAAGATGACAGAGGAGAAGAAAAATGATCAGTGAAGCGGAGAAGACAAGGAAATCAGAGCATGACATGGCATTTTTTAAATTACTGTTAAAATTAATTTTATTTGCATACTTTATAATAACATTTCATTTTATTGATAGCTTAATTTTGTTATAATTTAAGGATCAGCACCATATTTGAAATATACAAAAATGTTAAATTTGTTCTTAAATAAAAATATCAAACTCAAAGCCTTTTCAACAAAATGTTGCCCCAAAAGACTAAAAACTCTTCTCTTTGAGCAAAAGGTTTCTTCTTGCATGTGAAAAGTGAAATCTGAGCAAATCTTTTAAACAACCTACAAGCATGGATAAGCTTGGATTCATGAAATATCGTTTTATTATGTAATGAAAACGGGCTCAGAACTCATAATTTTTGCTTAATCAAGGGTCAAACCTGCATTTCAGTTGCATTTCAGGTGCGTATATCAAAACCTTAAATTATTTGCAATTTCATCTAAAGAGATGTTACTTGTACAGCTGCATAAAGTTGTTTTGATATATTATTTTATTTAAATAAATATGACATTTTTTGGTCAACTATTTGAAAAGTATATGGTCATGATTCTAAAACTCCGACATTTGACACATGTTCACATCTACTTCTAGTGGAAATGTAGAAAATTACTTTCTGTGATGCAAAACATTCAAAATGGCATGGTTTGTACAAAATTACAACTGGTTTGGTACCAATATAATCAACCATAAAGCAATTACAACTGAAAAACCATGAAATGAAATAGTGAAGGATTTGAAACGACCAGTATACTCTCTTACTTACACTGTAACATTGAGAAGGACAGGAAGCATCGCTTTTGTCTCTGGAGTTCTTCTTGCCCTCCTCTGAACAGAGTCCACCCTGGACCGCCTCGAACAGCACTGGGTTCAGGTCTCCATACTCTCCCGATGCTACCTCAATGACTGGATGTAGAGATGGTAAGTCAGACCAAAGGGTGCATCAGCTGCAGTGCTCATTCACAAATCAGTGACAACATCTCCACACACACACACACACACACACACACACACACACACACACACACACACACACGCACACGTTTGTGTGGCTATCTTTGTGGGGACTTTCCATTCATTTACCCTTATCCTAACCCTAACCTTATCCCATTACATACCTAACCCCAACCAAAACTCAAGTCACACTTTAGTCCTAAATCTAACTCCTGACCCAAAAACAGTGTTTCTCCTTGTGGGGACCAGGCTTCGGTCCCCACAGGGAGCAGTGGTTCCCACAACGTCGTATGTGTCAGGAAAATGGTCCCCACAAGGTATTACAAACAAACACACACACACACACACACACACACACACACACACACATGTTTGTGTGGCTATCTTTGTGGGGACTTTCCATTCATTTCTACAGCCTAAACCTTACCCTTATCCTAACACTAACCTTATCCCATTACATACCTAACCCCAACCAAAACTCAAGTCACACTTTAGTCCTAAATCTAACTAACTCCCGACCCAAAAACAGTGTTTCTCCTTGTGGGACCAGGCTTCAGTCCCCACAGGGAGCAGTGGTTCCCACAATGTCGTATGTGTCAGAAAATTGTCCCCACAAGGTATTACAAACAAACACACACACACACACACACACACACACACACACACACACACACACACACACACACACACCCCCACACACACACACACACACACACACACACACACGTTTGTGTGGCTATCTTTGTGGGGACTTTCCATTCATTTACCCTTATCCTAACCCTAACCTTATCCCATTACATACCTAACCCCAACCAAAACTCAAGTCACACTTTAGTCCTAAATCTAACTAACTCCTGACCCAAAAACAGTGTTTCTCCTTGTGGGGACCAGGCTTCAGTCCCCACAGGGAGCAGTGGTTCCCACAACGTCGTATGTGTCAGGAAAATGGTCCCCACAAGGTATTACAAACAAACACACACACACACACGCACACACACGCACACACACACACTCACACACACGTTTGTGTGGCTATCTTTGTGGGGACTTTCCATTCATTTCTACAGCCTAAACCTTACCCTTATCCTAACACTAACCTTATCCCATTACATACCTAACCCCAACCAAAACTCAAGTCACACTTTAGTCCTAAATCTAACTAACTCCCGACCCAAAAACAGTGTTTCTCCTTGTGGGGATCAGGCTTCAGTCCCCACAGGGAGCAGTGGTTCCCACAATGTCGTATGTGTCAGAAAATTGTCCCCACAAGGTATTACAAACAAACACACACACACACACACACACACACACACACACACACACACATGCACACACACTCAGGATTTAGAGGACTTGCTGCACTTACTGAAATCAGCAGGATTGTGATATGTTGGACAGTGAAGGCCCAGGTTCTTCAGGTAAGGGATGAGATAAGGGACTGTCCCCTTGTAAATGCACTGACCCTGACTAAGGATGTACAGCTGAGGATGGAACAACAGAGGAACATAGTCAGTAAACTTTCCAACATGCAGCCTCTCTGAATAAAACGATCAATAGCAAACGACGGGGCGGGACATCGACTGCTCTGCTTCTTCGGCTGTATAAAATGAATTATGCTGTGGTGTCCTGGTCCAAGCCACAGGTAATGGAGGGTCTGACGTGTCCAGCAGTAAAAGCACTCAGCCTACCTTATCAAACATCTCAAAGAGCTTGGCACTGGGCTGATGAATGGTGCACATGATTGTCCGTCCTCCCTGAGCCAGAGACTTCATGAGTGAAACAACCTGGAAGCACGACGAACTGTCCAGACCACTGCAATGGATTTATAAACATTTAAAAAAAAAAAATGGGGACAGAGAGATCAGAAGACCGGTTAGGATGAATTTAGACTTAAATAGTAAAGGAGTTAAAGTCAGTAAGTACGATTTTACCTGGTGGGCTCATCAAAAAACATGACCGGTGGATTGTTGACCAGTTCTAAAGCAATGGCCAGGCGTTTACACTGACCCCCAGAGAGTGAGTGGGTGCGTGTCTGAGCACATTCCTGGAGTCCCAGAGCTGTCAGGATCTCATCCACCTTGAGCGCAAGTAAAGAAAAACGGTGAAACAATCAATCATCTGATATCACCCAGAGTGTGTCATTAACCTTAAAAGCTATGTGCAATCTGTGTGAACTGTGCTGCTTTGGCCTTGTTGCTCCATGAAACGAGTAAACTAGGCATGTCACAATAAATTTTACTGGATGATAAATGGTAACACTTTATTTGAAGGGGGTTGAATAAGACTGTCATGACACCATCATAAATATGACATAACACCTGTCATGCACATGAATAAGCATTCATGAATATTCATGACTGTTGTCATAAAGCGTCATTTGGTAAATTATGACACTTTTAATACAAAGTTGACATTATTCAAAATGTCTTTGTTATGACAACTTGACATTAACCAAGAAATCATTACTGATATAAATTTGTTATAAAAGTATTACTGATTTCACTTTAAAAATTAGGTAACTTTATGTTATTAAAGGTAAAGTTTGAACAGTAATGATTTCTTGGTTAATGTCAAGTTGTCATAATGAAGACATTTTGAATAATGTCAACTTTGTATTAAAAGTGTCATAATTTACCGAATGACGCTTTATGACAGCAGTCATAAATATTCATGAAGGCTTATTCATGTTCATGACAGGTGTTATGTCATGTTTATGAAAGTGTCATGACAGTCTTATTCAACCCCCTTCAAATAAAGTGTTACCTGATAAATTGTCTCAGAACTTATTGCGATAAACGATAAATAAAGAAAACAACAAATAAAATAAAATTATGAAGTCTGTGTAAACAAAATTATCTTTCAAAAAAAGGGGATAGTTGAGACCAAAACAGCAGACTGAAGACTTTTATCATTCAGTTTTTGGTAAAAAGTGAGAAAAAAGAGAAAAGCAATAAATCAAGCAAATGCAAATTATTGAGTTTCTTTTAATTTATCATGCAGTTAATTGATTTATTGTTTATTGTGACAGGCCTACGAGAAACTTTAAAAAAACAACAATTAATAAAAATTATAAACTAGACCTTCAACCAGGCAGTCAGATGTCCAATTCCAGTTCTTTAAGAAATTAGCTCCATGTTGGTTTATTGGGTTTGTTTTTTTAACTAATCAATCATTGGAATATATTAGCACAACTACTAATTAGTAATTTACTAAATTACTAAGTTTCAGTATTGGGATTCAGCGAATACAGACACTTGTAGTATATTAATCTCACTAAAATAGAATTAAGAACATTTGTCAAAGCAAAAAAAAAATTTTTGTGTCTAACATATAATTCTTTCATAAATCAACATAATCTGACTCACAAGTTCTTTTTTGACCTGCACAGACTCATTCAGCTTCAGATGGGCAGAAACCTAAATAAACAACAAAAAGGAAACCTCATCAGAAATCTGTTTTTTAAAGTACATGTCAACATTTGGCCATGATTTGTCCCAGCAGCAGTGTCACCATCATGGCCTCCCTCGCAGTGAGGTGCGGCAGGAGCATGTCGTCCTGCATGATGTAGCAGGACATCTTCCTGAAGGTCCTCAGATCCCTCGGCCGACCGTTCACCAGGATGGTCCCCTTCATGCCAGTTTCCCTGTTTTTCAAACATGAAGCCATGTTGGAAGTCCACTATGAATCTGCTCACGTAAATGTAACCAAAGCCACCCAAAATCAGTCTTCCGTAAACATACAGTAACATATTCTTTTTATGGATCTGTGTAATTCTCGTGCAGGTTAAAAGCTCACCTGTAACCTGCCAGAATATTCATCAAAGTGGATTTCCCAGCCCCAGAGGGTCCCATGATACCAATCAGTTCTCTGCTGCAGAATCTTCCCGACAGACACTTGAGGAGAGCTTTGTAGCCTAATGGAGAGAATGAACCATCAGTCAGTTAATCATTCATTCATTTTCTATACAAGCTTTATCCTAATGAGGGCTTCAGCTGGGAGGAGGGGACCTTTCTGGGCAGATTATTTGTCTCCTACTGCTGTCAGTCATTGACACTGATGCTAATGTTTTGGGATATTCTAACTGTTGTCCTGCAACAATGTAAGATTACATTTCTTACGCTCGCAGTTTCTTAAAAACTTCTATAAAGTTTAAGTGAATATATAAAACATTAAACACGAACCCTGTGTTGTGGATTTTAGTAGACATTTTATTTTAAATATAAAGCAGAACCACGTTAAACATGAACATGTGGTGTATGCAGGGTTTCCCTCAGCGTATGATAAGCCTGGCGGGCCACCAGGGTTTACTTGTGCCCCCACCAGGCTAAGCATTGCTTATTTGTTTAAGTCTTTTAAAAATGTTTGCATTTTTAAGACTTTATAGTTGGTGTCCAGGCGTTAATATTCCAATATTTCAATAACACATATTTATCAAGTGATATTTTCAAATTTCCTGTCAACTTTAAACATTTTTCAATTCAAAAACATGACAGGTCGCTGGAGGAATGACTGCCCTAGAGCCCAACCACCAGGCTTAGAAAGTTTTCTGGAAGAAACCCTGGTGAAGAAGCTAGACAACGAAGATACAGAGCCTTGCAAATGTGTTCAAACGCCTTGAACATTTTCACATTTTGTCAAATTCAAACCTTAAACCTACCCTGACTGTACTCATGTTGTTGGTTTATTATGTGCACTCGAGATTCTTCAGCCAGTTGACAAAACAATGTAATTTGTTTAGTTTTGCTTTAGCAGTTTTAATTGGAGGATCTCCAGGTCAAATACAGAAAAATCTAAAATTTTTCCATGGTCTTTAAATGCATCAGAGCTAAAACTTTAACTCCTTTCAAGCTGCAGACGCATCAACCAACAAAACATACTCTGAAACACCTTTTACGCATGATGACATTAATTCATCATGCTTTGATGAATTAATGTTCTGTTCCATTCAAAGCTGTGACTTATATTAAAAACATGTGGCACATTTCTTCTCTTCAAAAAATAAAAAAAATTTTCAGGTGTTCTGTCTTGCAAATCCCAAATTAAAAAGCCAGTTGCCTTGTTGTGTCCAGGCAGTTTTCTTTATAAAATCAGACTTTAGGAAAACTGGAAAAGATATCAGTCTGGAAAAGCTTGATCACTGCATTTCTATCTACTTTAACATTCAAATGTCTCTTGTTCTAAATATAAACAGGCCAATATGAAAGCTATGTCACGTATTAAACACATATATTAAATAAATGTGTCTACTTAGTATATTTTTAGCATCCTCTTTGAAGTCAGATACTGTAGAGAAGTTATATAAAGTTTAGAAACTATAAAAACAGTAAAGACCAAAATTCAGATTCTTTAGTCATTGGACCCGACTATCAAAATCAGGAAGGTCGGGACCAGTTTGGTTGATTTTGAGTACGCAATTTATTAAAAGGACAAAGCTGGAGAAACAAAAAAAAAAATGGGGAGACGGAGAACTGACTGCTCACGGCCTGAGCTGTAACGATTATGTCACAGAATGACTACAGCATATTATAAAGCGGTGTTATCAATGCCAGAACATAATTTTCTGGAAGACAGATCAGGGTGAGCACGGGAGTGAGTCTCCTGGAGCAGCTGGTCAAATTGTGTATCTTGTTTCAGTAGTTAAAGCTCAGTGAGCTGCGCTCTGCTGCAAAACTTGGTTCATTGATTTCTAAAGTGTTTTAACAGATGATTATGCAGATACTGAGATTGTAATTTGGGAGAGGTCACCGGGTCCTAGACAGATAAGAAGCTGTACAGTGAGGCGGAGGAACAGAGAAAATTTAAACCAAGTCTTCTACCAGCAATATGGAAAACTTATCAGGGTAAAATGAAAGCATTTTGGGATAAAAATTAAAATAACACAACAGATATTTTGCTAAGTTTATCTTATTATCCAGCAACCGAAAGACTTTGCCTCCAAGTAAGGTTACCTTGGGTTTCTGTGATGTGCTTGTACCAGGGTTGTGGTTCCTGAAGTGCAGTGGGAGCAACTGCACAATCCAATTTAGAGCTGACACAGTTTCTGAGAGCTGTCACCCATGTCTCCTGTCTCCTGAGTGTCTCTCCTGGGTCTGCACAGACCCTTCTTCTTGCCTTCAACTGGGTAATTGGGCGATCTCAGCAAAGCGACATAGTCCCTTAAACCAGCTGCCAAGAAGTGGCGCCCCCTCCTCTGTCACTTAGTTACTACATCAAAGAGCTCTCTCCTCTCAGCCAGGAGCTGCATGCTGTCAGTGAAGCAACCATGCCCCGCCATGAGCTGCATACTGATGATCTAACCCACCGCTGTTGGGCGAACATGGCGTGAGTCTGAGAGCTCGTCCCTTTGTCTCAGAGAGCCAGAGCGTACGTCGTCCCCTGACATCACGACCGAGCTCAGTTCTAACCACATCTGACGGTGTTTACTCTGAGATTACAGCCTGAACTTCTGACACATCCCGCTGTAATTACTAGACAAATTATTCAGAGGTTTTATCAGCCACTGTGTCGCAACAGGAGCAGAGCCCCGAATGATACAGGTAATCCAGACTGGGCAGGTTTTGAATAGAGAGTGGAGCTAATAATAAGTAAACCAACTTTTCCCATCGAAATGATGTAATTGGATTGTATCAAACTCATTTTGTTTTGGGCCCAATCAAGCTCATGAATGCTCTTAAAGGGCCGGTTGTGCCAGAATGTATTGATAAAATCTGTTCAAAAACTGTAAAAATATCAATTAATTCTTAAAATTAAATAGTATTACTGAACTTCTTTTCAGTCCCTCCAGGATTTTGTATATGTGGTAATAATTAGGAAATATTTGCAATATTTGCACTTATTTATGACAGTAAATGCGACTTTATATTACTCACTGTATAGATTATGGACTATAATCTGACAACAATTAAGGCTGCCTCTTAATTACTTGTAATTAAGTAATAATGTTTCCAATAATGTTTCTCAACATTATTGGAAATGTTGAGAAACATTTCCAATGAACTCCCAACTACAAAAAAGTTTAGGGATTTGTTGATTTCTTGAGAATTTCCACGATAATTCTCAAGAAACTGGATACAATAATCAATCAGATATATTAATTCACAATAAACAATAAATCAATTAATCGCATGACAAATTAAAAGAAACACAGTACTTTTCATTTCCTTGATTTATTGTCTTCTTTCTACCAAAAAAAGAATGATAAAAGTCTTCAGTCTGGTGTTTTGGTCTCAACTTACCCTTTTACTTAATGATAATTTTGTTTAAAGAGGCTTCATAATTTATTTTATTTGTTGTTTTTTTTATTTATCATAGATATTCCAAATGTCTTCCAGTTTTTAAATGTTCATTTAAAGTTTATTGAACTTTGAGAATGTGTTCTTGTATTTTTATGCCATTATTACTATTATATTACTTGGAAATGTTCACAAAACAATGTTATTGTATATCACAATAAGTTCTGGGACAATATATCGTCCAGCAAAATTTGTTATCGTGACAGACATATTGAGGCCGTATTTTTATTTCAGCCAGCTTTGCTTTCCCTCTGGAAAAACAGAGATGATGAGCGCAGGTGCAGAGCAGCAGCTCACTAAATCTGAAGCAGAAATGTAAACATTTCCTTCTCTCTTTCTCTCTCTCTCTCTCCTCTCTGCTGTCTTTCCCCTGTTCAAAGCCCGGCTTGAGTTTCTCCAGACATCTCCCTCGGGATGAGAATGCCACTGAACATGAAAATAGGTCACAGCAGTTTCATCCAAAACAGCCAGGGATGGCCAGCATCACAAAACAAGAGCCTGCAATAGAAAATGCATTTGGAGGGCAGCTCATCAGGGACTCACTCCGGCTGAGACCTCCTCCAGGAAAAGAGACGGCTCTAAATTTAACAAAAACCTGTATTTGCAATTTCCTGCTTATCACAAACCTTTGGAGACGTGACTCATGAGCAGAGAGACATCGACTCAAAAGCTAAGTCGCTTCTAAGGATAGATGACATCACGAGTTCTGGGATCATGATTCATGCAAATCTTATTTCTCTCCTCTCTTTCTGCCTGATGCATAGCCACTGTCTGATTCAACACATTTAGAAATGAAGAGTGTTTTTTTCACTCAGACAAACTAATAGCTGTAAAGTAAACAGGTGGAATAGAATATTAGTATTAATTCATGTGGGAATGCACATAATTACAGCTTTAAACAAAGAATTTTACCTTAAGCTCTGAAGTTACCAACAAATAAACAATCAATCTTTTACTGTGACTCTTTACTGGAGTAGATTTGTACAGAGTAAAGATCAAATGTTGGTGCTGTCCTTGGTGCTGAAGTCAACAAAGCTCAGTGTCTAAAAGAAATGGCTTTCTGTGTCCTGTCAGATTTACTCCCAAAGAGAACAGAAAAGCACATATTGCTACTTAGACATTTCTAAAAAACCCTCAGCAGCTTGGAAAAAACAAAGTAACGCATACATTTTAATAACTGCTTTAGCCGTATCTTATTTTAAATATATTTGTAGGGTCACTAATAAATAAACGCAACGCAAACGTTTTTTTTTTTTTTTTGGAAAGTCAATTATTTTTTTCATGTAGAGTTTTTTTCTCCCAGAGAAAAGTCCTAAAATCAAAAGGGCTTTTTTTCCTAATAATTTTTCAGGAGGAGGGTATTCTACAGAATTTCTTTAAATGAAATGCTTTTTAAATGTTTTCAAAAAAGGTCCAAGTCAACAGAAACTCATCAGGTGGATTTATAATACTGCTTTAATCGTGGGTCAACGTACACTTTCGGATGTATTTACTGATTAAAACCAGGTGTGTGTGAAGGGAAATGAGTAAGTACTTTGACTTTTAGTGGCTGTCAGAATTCAAAAGAACAATCAGCTCGAATGGTATTTTACTCCTTGTGCAGGGCTTTCAATCAGGCAGAATTCCTGTTAAAAATTAAGTCATTTACCGAGTTCAGCTTGTGTCAAATAATTTTGCTGCAAAAAAAACCCAGAAAGGCACAGAGATTTTTGTTTGGTTTACAATCAGAACTGAGGCTTAGTGATATTAGTTTTAAAAAAAAAAACATTCTATGAAGTGTTTCACTGATTAATAAAAAAAAAAGATGAAAAGTAAAAGAAAAGACATCCTAGTCAATTATCAGCAACTGGATGAGTTTTGATAAAAATCCAAAGAGACGTTTCCAAAAGACTGTAAACATCACAGAGAAATATTTGATGCAATGAAGACGGACAGCAACACGTGCATCAGTGCTCCAGAACTCCTCTCTGATCTTTTCCCTCATTATAATGTTCCATATGTCCAGGTTACACAACAGAACAGCAAACACTTCCCTGCCAGACTTTCATAATGCACATCCATATTAGACAAGACTAAAAATAACCAAGCCTGCAAACGCCTCACCCCATGTGGAGAATGTAAACACACCCTGCTAAATCCACACAACTAAGGCAGTCAGGTCTAAGTGTTTGAAGAGGGTAGGTTGTTTGATCTGCAGATAAGAAGCCAAAGCTTAATCATTTCCGAGGGTGGTGAGTTCACATGCAGTTCATATGATCATAGTATATCAATTATGTGCTGGACTCCCAGCCACCGCCCCCTGGAAGACAACAGAGGAAAAAGGATGCAAGCAGTGTGGCAACCTGGGGGTAAATTATTTACTATGTCTAAACTCTGCTGAGTGCAGCAAAGCTTGCAGGCAGGAGTTCCGGCTGCTCTTGCATGGTGGAAGTCTGTAAGTCAGTATGTATCAGGGATAGGGTGTATGTGCCAGAACAATAAAAAGAGGCAAGAACAAACACTGGGGAATTTTTTTTTTCCTGAAATGTCACAAAAGCTTTTAAATGCACTGAGATTTCTGCACTGCAGATATTGATCGTCATGGGTGGTGTTCGCTTGCTCATCTATCATTTTCTGTGAGCCGTGCCTGCAGTACCTCTTCTCCTCCACCAGGGGCCCTCCCGGATGGTGTAGGACAGCTCGTTGAACTCCAGGTCTACAGCGGAGCGCCGCGGGAGGTGGCAGAAGCGCTGCGCTTCTGTGATGTGGTTCTCCACTTTCTTCAGGTGGGTGAGCAGCGGCGCCTCCTGCGGGGCCCCTCCGGGCAGCTTGGTCTCCTCCATTGGAATGCTGACCGAGCCAGGTTCCAGTGTTTTCTCAGCCATCCTGATAGGCTGCAGGGAAGGAAGTAGATGGCACCGTTTGCAAAGTTATACAATAAAAAAATCAACAGCAATATTTTGGTTCATTAGCCTGTCATAAAGAACAAAAATGTGCATAATCATTTTTTCAAAGTCATTTGTAAGTGTCAGAATTCCAAACTAAATATTGAATTCACCATATAAATATTAAGTTTACAAACCAGAGGTGCATGGATAAATCGGCCAGCCGATAAATTGGCCTCGATTTCCTTAATTTCGGGAGATCGGTGATCAGCCGATAATTACTTGTGAAGGCGATCTTATTCACCGATCTTATCTACCTTGGCAAACAAAACAAACAAACAAACAAAAACAACCATTGTCCTCTGCTTGCTCTGCCATGTGAGAGGTTTGACTGACAAACCCACCCATCAGGTCATGTCCGGATGTTTGCAGTTAGTAGTCACCCCGATGTTGCAAACTCAGCAACTTTCTTGCTGTATTTAGCAACATCTAAAAAATAAAAAATAAATCGTATCAACAAAAATCGGAATTGGCAAACAGACTACTTAAAGATCGGTAATTTACAATCAGTGCACCCCTATTTAGCTTTAAAATACATTTATTTTACTAATTAAATACAGTTTTCTATTTAAATATTTAGCTCATCAGAGAAATATTTAGGTCGAAAATATTTAGATCCTAGGTAAATATTGCTGGGTTTCAGATGACGTAGCACCGACGTCACCCAATGCACATGGAGGGCCAGAAGTAAATTCAGCCCATTTATTTCTGTCAATTTACCAGGAGAGCCAAGCTCATAAAATAACATGGGTAGCGATAGCATCCTTATCATAGACAAAAAAATTACTTAGCACAATTCACTACTCACCCGGCAGAAACAAGTCGACTGCCATCTAATGCTGCTTTTAATCCTAAATGCTTGACCCAACTTGAAACTAAATGATTGTATTCTCCAGGCTTTTGAAAGCTTTCTTCTGGCTCATCGTATAATATGAGGTCTTCAGGTAATTAGTTATGTGCATCGCCTCGGCACCGGGTAAATCCTCAAGATTATAAGATAAGTCTTTTTTTTTTTTTTTTTTTTTTTTTACCAAGATAAAACGGATACCTCGGCTGTTCCAGCCTACTTAGGACATTAGCATACTCTTGATCAACTTTGCTTTGCTTTGAACCGGAGAAATCCCCCTCTAGCCCTCCATCTGAATTTCGCGCGTCATCCGAGTCACGTGATTGAAATCCAGCAATACAGAAACTAGCTCTGCAAAGGCATGAGTAAAAACTTTAGAGCCGCTAAAACGGCATACGTTTTCAATTAACACGTAGGAAATGAGAAAGGATGGTTAAGGAAAAAAAAAAAACAATCTGAGCGACCATTCAGACCCGCCAGCAACTGAGTTTATAGAGGTCCGCAAAATCCAGCTTTTACTTTGATATCCCACTTCCGCTATATAGCTGCTCGTCCGCAAATAAATATTTAGCAAGCAAAATAAACATTTAATTTGGAACTGAATATTTAATTTGTAAACTAAATATTTAGATGGTAAATTAAATATTTCTGACATTTATAGATGCATGAATATCATGGAGAAAATATGACTTTGAAAATTGAACATCCACATTTTGTTTCTCAGTGACAGGCTCAATAAACAAAAATATTGCTGTCATTTTTTTTTTTATGTGTGACGATACAAAGGGCATCCATTTAATCACTGAAAGTGTAAATGTTGAAAGCATGAGGTACTTGACCTTAGTACATGGAGTATAATGCAATAAAGTTCCACTTGATAATTGTCCGAGAACTTTATGGATATTATTTTAATAATGTGATGTATTTTCTAGACCTCTTGTGATTAAGTTGAGATTTATCACACTTTGTCACAAACTTTAACACAATTTGTTGGGATTTTATGAAGACCAACAAAACGGTGTAATTGTGAAGTGGCATGACAGACTGTTTTCAAAGTAAACATGTTAAAGATGTGGTCTGCATATCTAATCCACATCCCTGATTAGAAAATCCACAAATCAACTAATCCTACTAACTAATTAGTGAGTCCAACTTTGCGTAATAATTTCCAGTTGTTCTTTGAAAGCCTTAGAGGTTTGTCAGAGAACATTAATAAACAAACAACATTATGAAACACAGCAGACAGCTGGAACAACGAAGAACAATGCTGGAGAGAAACCTGATAGAAAAGAACAGAGGGTGGAGCAGCAGTAGGCGCTGCACTCGGACACCAACCCTAACAATACAGCTGGAGAGTGGCTCAGTCAAATCCTAGAGTTAAATTTTAATTAGGAATCTGTAGCAATACTTAAAAAAAAATGCTTTTCACTCCCAATCCAGTTGGTTTGAGTTTAGCCATAACTCAAAAAGCTGTAACTGCAACAAAAGTAGTTCTACATATTATGAATTAAGAGAGAGAGGCTTTATATAAATGCATATAACACTTTGTTTCAATTTCATTTGCGATCGACAGTGACAATCCTAATAAAACAGAAGTTTATAGTTTTAATGTGAATGCATACTTGTAAGTGAGGGTATTCAAGCTTGATGCACCCAAGCAAGGTGCTAAGCATGATCTGACAACCATTTAGTCTGTGGAGCAGCTGCGTAAAGCCAATGAGATTGTGAGTGTGAGGATCTGGTTTCAGTCCTGCAGCACACTTACAGTCCGGTACTGCTGATTCACATACATTCCCTCCCAGACAAGACTGCCTGTCTGAAACTTGAGGCATGTAATACTTAAGAATCCATAAGCTTTTCAACTCTTTAAAAGAAAATGTAAAAGAAACAATGTCTCACTAATGAGAGGACACAGAGTTTAGACCTCCAGAAGCATTTTGAAAGCTGCTCTATGTTAGTGAACAAATCCGAGCTGCAGTTGGAAAAATATTCATAGTTGTTAAACTGGAAAAAAAAAAGAAAAAGCCTGCGCTGTAAAAACTGCACAAAATCTGATCAAATTGAGGACACATTTACATACATTAAAATGCTTCATAATGAGTCTACATGGCAGTTTTTTGTGACTTAAAACACATGCTACAGCTAACACTTCTAATGAGTCCCACACTCCTGGAGACAGGCTGGAAATTCTTAGCTTGATTAGATGATTTTAACAAAAATAAGAAGTGGAAATGTTCTCTAACTAAACCAAGCTTAGTATCCATTGAGAGGGGAAAGTGCTTGTTAATTAAATAAAAACAAACAAAATAAATTTGTATAGCAGAACGAACAACTTGTTTCTGACCAAATACCACAGAAATAGTCCAATATACTTTAAAGTGTCTTTCCAGACTTTTTTGTAAAATCACTTGAGATATAACTTGTCACCTACAGAAAATGCTTTTACAATGATTTTCTATTTGTTTTGGTATTTTTGTTGTAAATCCTAATTTAATTAAGATCTTACCAACCCCTTAAAAAGCTCCGCTGATGACACCACATAAGGTATCAGGTAAATAATCACAGTTAATTGGCGTATGTGCATGTGTATTTCATGTTTTCCTGTTCCTCTTTATTTATGTTTTTAATCCTTCAAAGGTTTTACTTGTTGCCTGTTAAAACTGCAGCAAAACATTTGAATTGTATTTATGTTTCAGACAAAACTTGTCCTTATCATTAGAAACAAGGAAATATTCATCTTTAAGCAGAGGCTTTGGGAAAACTGCTGCAATTTCAGAAAATAATTGCCGACAATAAACACATGGAAGCACTGACGACATGTGTTTATGCCATCAGTGCTTCATAAGCACTGATGTAATTGTACAGTCTTGCCATTACAGGCCAGACTGTAATGGCAACAAATCATTGTCGTAGATCCTCAGGGATCATTCACAAGTTATAGAAACCATATCTGATCGATATGTTCCATTAAGATAATCTTCATGTCCCAATATTAGTTTCCTGCGGAAATGCTTCATCACTTGCTACCTGAATTTTACATTTGTGGGACAAGAATGTCGGTTCCTGTCCTACTTCCACTTTTTTTGTTTGTTTATTTATTTGAAATCTCGCTCGCCATTGTCAAAACAATGGCTTCTCTTCCTGGGATCGACAAAACTGAAAAGAAAAATGCTGGGCACAGAGACTTATAAAGAGCCCAATGCTAGTTAGTCCCACAATACGTGCATCTGCAGAACAACCCACACCATCTTTGCACCATGAACAGAAACTATTCAGATGAAAAACTCAAGCAAGAATAAAATTATTTTATCCAGTTAAATGTATGAAGAGATGATTTTCATCATGTATGCTTCAGATTCCTCATCCATCCATCAATGCTTGGATGGGGGCATCAGGACCAAACTCTGGCTCCCCTTTCTACTCAAACACAAGTCGAATGATGCGAATGTATGTCAAAACTTAGTAAAAGTTGTTTGTACCAAACAGTTTATTGCTGATCAGCTCAGCTGTTGCGTCTCTTGCGATGTCATGCCACCAAGCCAAATGCACAGAAAGCAGAATTAGCAGGGGATTTTCCCCCTTGTGCTTAAAAAAATCTTTGTCTCTTGTGAAATCATGCAGTAGAAATTCCCTATTAACTAGTGGCGGTGTTGTATTAATTACAATGAATGCTGAAAGCTGTTTGAAAACTACATATTGAACATGTTAAATAAACATTGTAAGTAAGCACTTATGATTATGGCAAAATAAAAGCACACCCTTACATTTTTGGGGTGTCTTAATCTAAATAACAGCGATATTGTGGTTTGAGGCACTTAAGATTAGATATAAATGACTTTAGAAACTAGTAGAGGAATACAGAGAGTGAGTTTTCTTTTTGCAATGACTGCAGCATAAATACAAAGAAACAAAATCCAATCGACTACATGGTCATCCTGTTGTACTTTGATGAGTTAACGCACACACTTTCTTTGGACACATGCACTATCACATAATGTCCTTGTAGTATTCTCCCGCTACTATGACCCACTTCAGCCTATTTTAGCATGATGGAGTAACTTACATGAGAATAACCGGTGATGAAAACTGACTGTGACTTTCTATTGATCATGCTGCCATTAGCGAATTCCCATTATCGGCCCGGTTATAATCCATGCCCAACTGACTTTAATGGCCTTTCAGTCGGGGAGAGAACTCCATGTTCAGCTCCAAACGGCAGGACATGTGAACAGCACGGGGCCATAACAAAAGTCACCTCTAAAACCATGGGGGGAATATGGCAATCACATGAATCCATGCAGCTTTGCAGTAGAGAGGTGGTCCAGTTATCTGCTATGACTTTTAATGTGGCAAGCACCTGTTAACCTGCATCAAGCACAAGAGACAGAAACTGACTAAACAACGAGGATTTTCGGGGGGTTAATGAGATATTTGCCTGATTTGTAAATATATCTTTGAAGCAGCTTTAACAGTTGGCATCACAGTGCCCATTCACGCACACTCTCACATGCAAACATGTAACATACTTATTATTTTGTGTTGAAAGGACCAGGTGAGGAGCTCAGTCCTGGTTCTGTGAGAGCAACAGCGTTCAGTTGATCTCTTCAGACAAAACAGCCCAATCCTCCAGCATCAGATCTCCAGCGCAGTCCCGGGCAGGAATAATAATGAAAATAAATAAATAAATAAAATAAAAACAACCACAACAAACAGGATGTTCACAGAGTGCACTACAGTCCAGCTAAAATCCGGCTTCGCTCTGGGGAAATAAAGGGCCGAGCTGTATTATCCTTATCAGCATCTCTCGGGGTGCGGCGCTCATCATCCCGCATCCTCTACAGCAGCAGCCCCTGAGATTAAAATCATGTCCGGCCCGGCCTCAAACTACGACTGCATCCCGGAGACTCGTCGCGGGAGCGGGGTGCATGTTATGTTTTCCCCCTCGGAAAGGAAATACTCCACTCATGAACTGCGTCCACGAGCGTCCTAGGCTTCGACGTGCACGACAGTCTCCATTATCCCACCCCCCAGCTGGCACCGGGGATCAAAGCGAAAGCACCGGACCAGGCAGACGCCGCTGCTGCAAATGCCTCAGCAGCATCATCAGCTGCAGCCTGACGGAGCAGCCGCCGCTTTCCTCTTTAACCGGTTGGTGCGTCTGCGGGGCGCGCACGCTGGGTGTTGGGATGGATACAGGGCGTTGCTGGGGAAGATGCTGAAAGAGGAAATTGTGTTTTGGTTCTACTGAGTCCCAGTCGCAATCCTAACTTGACTGAAGTAGATCATTTAAAAAATAAAAAATAGAATTTTTTTTGTACTTCTTTCTTTTCTTTTCTTTTTTCTTTTTTTAAGAGTCCTAATTTGTAAATAGAAATTCCATCACAATCAAATATTACGGCATAAAAGTTGTTGATAAAAAAAAAATTGGATTATAATTCCTGGGATTGCTTTAAGTTCAAAAGGAACGTTTAAATAAAAAATAAAGTCAATTTGGTTATTTTTATTTGTATTTTTTTTTTTTACATAATGTTCAAATGTATCCACACAGATGAGTCAGTTTTGATGGATTACGGTTCGCTACATGCTGACAGTCGGAGTAAACATGAGGGAGGTTTTGGTCTGTCTCTTTAAAGGCCGCACCTGCGCAGCTGCCTGGTGCTGATGCTGCAGTGCCCGGGTTATTTTCGGTAAAATAGCCGGGGTTACTCGCGTTCAAGCGGGCCCTACACGCCTTACATCACCCCTGAGAGGAAATCGAGCCCATTTTTAGCCAATCGCACCTGCTTCTTAATCAGACTAATTTAAAAACGAGCTCCCAGGTCGCTTCGTGAACACTTTGAGTCCTCCAACCCATCTCGCTCTCTTTAAAGCTGCTATTATCAAAGATTCTTCTTACACAACCACTCACAAAGGTATCCTTACTTTTTTTTTTTTTTTTACATTTTTGCCTCATTTACACAAACGTTACTTTACTGGGATTTTATGTCTTAAACAAATTCAATTCAGGTTATTTATAGCGCCAATTGAAAACAAATGTCACCTCAGGACACTTTGCAAGAAAAATGCAATCATACGACAAAATAACATTAAGCTGAATATATTAGTATTTGATTCTATCAAGCAGTGCAGGCAAATTCAGTTCTGATTAATGCAAATTGATAAAAAGTTATCTATAATGGATGGAAGCAGATCTGGTGGAAAGACTTTGCAGCAATCTGGAACATTATTTTCCTTTTTTTTTTTTACAAATAAAATTATATAAATCTGGGCATTCATTTGTATTCAACCCCACCTTATACTGCGTTTACAGCTACAAGTCTTCTGGGGGCATGTCTCTACCAACTTTACCCATCCAGGAAGGTTTTGCACATTCTTATTTTCAAAAATAACCCCAAATCAGTAAGATTAGATAAATAACATCTATGAACATCAGTTTTTAAGCCTTACCACATATTCTATGAGGGTTTTAGGGTTATCAATAAGTGGCTCAGTCTAATGAATGGATGTGCTCTGATCTAAATCGTTCCTCTGGCTGTTTATGCAGGATTGTTGACCTGCTGGAAGGAAAATCTCCACCCCAGCCTCAAGTCTTTCACAACATCCCCACATCAACTCTGACCAGTTTTGATGTGACTACCAAAAATAACGACGCTGCCACCAATATGTGTCACTTTGGTGATAGAAAGTGACTGATGCACATTGTCTGTTTGGTGACCTTTCATGCAGGTCGGCAAATTTTAATCTGCTCTCTTTTACTGCGAGGTATCAAAGCAAAGGGAGGTAAATCTAAGAGCAAGCCAAACCTTTTAGATTTTTATTTACAAAAAACAAAAAGAATTGAATACCATGTCTAATTATTAACTTCACTTTACATTTATGCGATGCTTTGTTTACGTTACAAACAAAAGGTGAAACAAATGAAAGTGCAAGTCACTGTAGACTGGAACAGATCGCACTAATGGCGAGTTTTCTCTTCTTCAGCCTTTATGTAAAAGGAAAAGAGTAAAGTGGTGTTTTTGTTTTAAAGCTCCATAAATAGGCTGACTGGGATACAAACTTTTTTTATAAGAAATT
The DNA here is from genome assembly GCF_051168715.1 of Poecilia mexicana. Classification (NCBI taxonomy): domain Eukaryota; kingdom Metazoa; phylum Chordata; class Actinopteri; order Cyprinodontiformes; family Poeciliidae; genus Poecilia; species Poecilia mexicana. Next base: position 2,939,321 of record NW_028263383.1, on the reverse strand, counting down.
CCTTGCTTGCACACAGAAACATTTTCCGTCTATTAACCTCTCGAGGAGAACAAGATGGTGTTTATTACCTTTATCAAAGAACGAGGTAAAGTGTTTACATAGATTATCTGAAACCTTTGTTGTTATTCTTGGAACTGGATGACAAAAGAAATCAATCTCATGGCTGATTGTTAATCTAATCATTAACAATTACTCTTTTCTTAATATTAACATTATCAGTGACTGACAGCTATGTGAGATAACAGCACAGGTGCTGGTTTTCTTTTCATGATCTCTCATGTGGGCATTTAAAATTAGAACAAAAGATGGCTTTGTAAAGTGGCAGTGGGAGGAAGGTTGTGAAATTTTATCTGCCAATAAATGAGGGCTTGGTCTTCTATAAATACTGATGTGAAGCCTGGAGGAGAAACATCACACAGGATGGCTCCAAGACCTGCTGCTCTGCTCTCAGTGAGCTTTCTCCTCCTGCTGCTGCCACATGAAGCGATCGCAAACCAAGGTATGCTGGTGAGAATGTATTTAGCCCATAGAGGTATGAGATATGCTATGCATCAGTGTCAATTCCTGTGCAGGTTTGACCTCCCTTCCGATCAGGCTGACTGTGGAGAATGACCTCTCCAACACGGCTCCCGAGTCGTTTTCCAGCTCCGTGGTGGAAGGGGGTGTTCTGTTCGGAGCTCTGTCGAGACTCCAGGAGACTCAGCCGGACTTCAAGTAAGACCCCAGATGAAATCCTCCCACCACCAAGTGGTCTTTTCATCTCGGAAACCCGGCATTTATTTAAAGCCGTGGCCCATTTCTGCTTGTAACAACCGGCCCTCGCCTTCCTGTGTCGGCAGGTTCACGGTGAAGGTGGATCCAAACTTTGGCTTGTTTCTAGAGAGCGTGAACGGAGTGGCTGGAGATGAAAACGAGCAGACCTACTGGGAGATCCTTACTGAAAACTCTGGAGAGTACACCAGACTGGATGTGGGTGAGTTTCCTCCCTGGAGACTCAGCAAAAACAGATCCGAGGGGGATCTAATGAGCTTTAATGAATCAGGAGGATAGCTTGTTCTTTTACTTATTGTTAATTGTGCTGTGCAGAGAAATAATCCAAAACTGTTGGGAAAAGCAGTTTTCCTAAGCCGTTTCAGTGAAATTATACATGTTGTTGAAATAAAAAACTTCTCCTGTGCTGTTGTAGAAAGAAAAAAAATGTGTCTGGAAACAAACAGATAACATCCTCATCTTCTGTCTGCTTTCACAGGAATCGGCTGCTACACTCCTAAAGCAGACGAGCATATCGTCCTGAAGTTCAGAACCTGGAAATCCACCACAGAGGAGTGATTTGCTGTAACTCATCTGGATCACATGCAGCGGAGAAGAAGCAATCTATCATCCACATGATTGGGTCTAGATTAAAATATTGCTTCCATTTCTCTTTGTGCAATGTGAGATAACAAAAGCAACAGCAACACCTAGTGGTGTCTAGCAGAAAAGTCATTCTTTAAAGGAAAATATCCAAACTGTGTGCAGGAAAATATAAAGATATGAGAAAATATTAAACAAATTTGCTGAATTTTATCTAGAATGAATTTATGAAAGTGTCATCAGCAAAAGGAAAATGGCAATAAACTTTCCACACAAATGATTTAATTGATGTAAATAAATATACTTTACAAATATAATTCCAAAAATGTTTTTCACAATGAATTATTAAAAAGCACACAACATTGTAGTAACCATGAAGACCATTTTTTAAACAAGGTTTACAATAGACATCTGACTGCAGATCTGCCTTTTGTAACAAGATTAGTGTTTTAGCTCCTTGCAGGACAGATGGACTGAGAGGCGGAGCAGCGGAGTACACAAGCAAACACACATCTTATAGTTTTAATCCTCTGGTATCAACCTAATTCTAAGAAAGTAAAGGAAAAATGCTGAAAACATCTGTTCATATTTTCTTATTTTACCGACGTGTCCATGGAACTGGATGAAGACTTTCACTTCGTTGTCTGACGTCAGGATTAGCCTGCAGTTGCTAAAAATACACATACCAAAAAAAAAGAGCATGAACGTTTATCAAAGAAATAATGCAGCACATTCAGATCTGATTGTGCAGAGAAAACAGACTGACTATATCAAGCGTTCCTCACCACATGATAAGGAGCAGTCACAAATACACGGGACGCACTGCGTGAAGAACCTCTTCCAGCCCGTCTCCTTCTTCTTACAGTTGTTCATCAGCGAGCAGCCCAGTTTGGGAGGGCCGAAGTAGCTCTTATTCTCACAGGTGGAGTCACAGGTGCCGTTCAGTTCGCTCTCCCTGACTTCAATGCTCCCGCGCTGACACATCCCTAGCAGGCGGACGGGATCTCAGCAGGACTGTTTGGTTGAAGACTTTTCTGATTTACGCCACCGTATTTTATCGTTTACTCACTGAGACAGACGGGTTTCGGGGTCCACAGGCCATTGGACTGGCATGACCTGGTGGGGGTTCCCAGCAGGATGAAGCCAGAGCGACAAGCGTACCTCACCACAGAGCCCACCCACCAGTCGTTACCGTAAACCACTCCGTTATAGTCCGCATCAGGCCTGCCGCAGTTCACTGACACGTGAAGAGAACCAAAATGAAGACAGTATGCCATGATTTATTTTTTTATTTTTTTATGGAGAATGAAAGAGTCGACACTGACTGACCTCTGCAGAGAGACTTGTAGCCGAGCCAGCAGCAGCTGGAGTCGCCACAAGGGTCTTTCCTGAGCTCCTGGTGACGGGCCTTACACCCTCCTAAACACAGCGGCGCTGACCCGGACCAGTAGGTGTCATCCATGAGGTCCGGCTGGGGAATCCATTCTGTCTCACCTGTAGTAAAAACATTTTGCATCTGCTAATCTGAGCACAATGTATACACAGTTATCTGTGAGAATAATTCACCAAGAATATTTTTGATCAAATAAACTGAGGAAAATCTTATTTTATAACCAAGTTAGAACATTAAGAAGCTCATAAGAAGATGGGTTTTGTGTTCCAGAGATGAAGGATTTTTGGTGTAAAATGTGTGCATAAACCCCAGACAAAGAGCAAAAGAGCATCATTATTTATGGTGAATAAAATCCTGTATCAGCATGGACTGAATTCAGGAAGGAAGAAGCCATTACTTTAACAGGGACATAAAAAGCCGGATTACAGTTTGTAAATGCACTTGGGACCAGTACCTTAACCTTTGGAGACGTGTAAGCGAGCTGAAATGTTTGTCCAGATTGTTCATCGTTACTTTTGGAGAAACAGGCTTGAATACCAGAGACAGAAAAACCCAGCTGTGAAGTACGGCGGTAGTAGCATCCTGTGGTTTGGGTGGTGCATTTCATGAAATCCTCATGATACCATCTCCTCATGGTATCATGAGGAAACAACTTTATGAAAATATATTGATGCAATATATCAAGACAACAATGAAGAAGTTAAGCTTGACAGGACAGTGGCCATACTGTAATTATGCAAAATCATGCAAAAAATAATTAAAAAGTGGCCAATGACAATGTTTTGGAGTGGCCATCAGAAAGCTTTAATGTCAGGTTCACAGAGAATTTGTGGTCAGAACTGTAAAAATGTGTCAGTATGGTGGCCTACAAACCTTTAAAATCTATGTATTTTTAGTCAATCCTAAAATACTATGTTGCTTTAAAAACTGGTTACTTTTTATGAGAATTTAAGATCTACTCCTGCACATAACATGAGTGACAAATAGATTTTTTTCTAGTTAGAAGAAGAAGAAGGAAAAAAAGAGAGAGCAGACACCTTACCGCTAACTTCCAGCTCTCCAATCCACTCGGGCGCCTGAGAAATCCCTTTATGGAAGGACCAAAGCAGGAATAATGAGAGCACATTCAACAACATGGAGCCCATCTTCTGATTCCATTACTCGCTGTAGAAAACTTGCAGATAAATGGGAGAACTGGCCAGTAAAATCATCCTAAAAGAAGCACAAAACAATGTAAGAGTAAAGGAACGATAGTAGAGCTGCGTTCACTACAGAACGAGGAAGTTAAGTCATAAGCCAGGCTCTGAGTGCTTCTTAATCTTCTACACACGGCTAATGCTGTGTCCTCTATTGAGGTGGGACTGGATCTAATGGCAAAGTTTTGATTCACCTGACTGAACTTTACTCCGTCTGGAAAACGTAAGACGACGAAAAGGGCAGAATAGTCAGAAAGTGAACGTAAAGGATAAAAGTTAACCTCAACTGGATATCGCAGTCATTCCTTTATTCGTTTTGTGAGCAAATTAAATTAGTTTTGTCTTCTAAATGACGAACCAATCAGACTTGTCTTCATTTCATAAATCATGTGCACAGAGTATTTTTATTAAAACTAGTAAAACTTATTTAGTCATGAAAATTAAAAACATCACAAAAAGGCTGTAATAAACATATACTTAATATTATCATAATGCAGACATAGAAATTCCTGATAATGTTGCATGTAACATTAATACTTTATCGTAGCAGCAAAAGGTTATTAATTTTGAAAAATCTAACCAGGAATTAAAGCACAGAATAGAAATGAAATTGAAGGAACTACATTTGGGGGAAAAAAAATCAAATGTAACTATTAACAAAAACACTTGCAGCACAATTTAAGTACCCATCAGTCCACTTAAATGTATTTGAAGTATTTTTTCAAAGAGTTGTCCTATTGGTAAAATTAGTTTGTTCACACAACTGAGTGATAAAAATCAGTGATAAAACTGGTCTTGTTACACTTTTAAACCTTTAAAGCTGCAGTGTTTATTAACAGTCAGAAGGGGGCAGTGCAATAAAGGACCAGGGGAATCATTGCCTTAAAAATTCATATTTACAACAATCAAATCCTGAATGACTGGTGTAAGCTCTGCAGCAAGATTCAATATAAACTCCAATTACATCCAGCTCAGGTAAATCACAAATTTTATAAAGTAGAGATAGATTTAGTAATCCTGCAATGCTAATTAGGAAAACAACTGTTTTCTGATGATTGTGTGTCACACTTCCAGAAGATTTACCAGAATTAAACATTAACTCAGCTGAAAACAATAGAAAGAAACTACATTCATGTTAGCAAGTGCATGTTTTTGAGAACAAATAGAAACAAACACAATAAAAAAAAAAAAGGTCTTTATTCAAACTGACCAAACATCAAGTATTTTCTCATGACTCAAAGTATGTGAGTCAAAACCAAGCTTGGTTTCCTCTCTTTACTTCAGTGATTTAGCTTTAAAGGCTGTGGTTTATATGTCAGAGCAAAGTCTTGATATATTACTGAATAAATAAAAATTGTCTAATTACCGGTAAAAATGATCTTCGATAACGAATGCGTCACATGATACGGTTTGAGTTGCCTCAAACAGGCATTCAGTTATCCCGTTTTAGAACCAGTGGTCAGTCCACCTGCATGCCTTGCTGCTGGGCAGCACCCTGGAGCTGCAGTATGACCGAGTCCTCGTCCCCCGTTAGGACGTACAGCATGTCCTCCACCTGACCGCCTTCTTCCGTTCTCGTCGGGGTTTCCTCAGTCCTCTGCTCCTCCAGCAGAACCCCTGTGAGCTGCACCTGCACCTGTGATGCAGCAGCAGCAGCAGCTGCCTGTGCTGCAGGGTCGTCCTCCAGCTCCTGACCGTCATCCTCCGCCGACTTCTTCTGCTTTTCCCTCATCAGCTGCTCCGTCAGCTCCACGCTCTCGTAGCGAATCAGCTGCAGCCGCATGAAGCCGTCCTCGTGCTCTTTGTACCTGATAGGTTGATTAGAGCTAATCAGAAAACCACAACTGTATCCACAAAACACTATTTAATACAACTGTGTTAATCATTTATCCTGAAAGGTTATTATGATTTTCATTAATGATGTTAAAAACCAAACTGGCATTCTTAGGAATGTTATTTTTTACTAGATTCTTCACTGTTTCACAAAAGCATCAATAAACATCAGAAATTTTGATGTATTTCGTATCGCTCTCGTCTACTTTTAAATTAATTGTATCTAAAGTCTAAAGCATTATTTGGTTCAATAAGAAAATCACAAGTCTGGACTTTAAAAAAAATTGATGGTCAGCCTCTCTCCATCAAATCTAACTTTGGGGGATTTTATAAACATGAACAGACAAAATATTTTGACTCTGAATGAATTTATTGTAAAAAGCTTAAGCTGCTTGACAACCATACAACCTTTTGCTTCTGATTCACAATTTTCAACTATTTTGTGTTTTTCTATCGCATAAAATCCTAACACAACAACAAACGAGTCAAAATGTGAAAACGTTCAAAGGGGATAAATACTTCCAAAGCAATGGTGATCTCCTTAAACTGGACACATACCTGAACCTGGGGTGTCCTGACGGCCATTTGAACTGATGCTTTTTGTGGAGATGCACTGTCAGGCTGTTGCCTCTGGTGAAACATTGGCCGCACACGTGACATTTGTAGCGAGCTGTAAAAGTCCCCTGATTACGGTAAAACAAAAGCGAAGAATTTTACTTGGCTTTTCAGGTGGGACAGATGAAATCCGCTCCTGCCGTTTCATCGGCGCTCACCTCGTGCTCCTTCTGGTGGTGAATCTTCATGGTGCCGGGTGTACGAGACGTGAAGCCACACCCGGGAACGTCGCAGCGGAACGCCGGATCGATGCTGTGGGTGTCCAGGTGTTTACGCAGGTCGATCAGATTCTTACAGCTACAAAACGCAAACAGGAGAAAGCTCTGAAACCCCGTTCATGAGGACGATCTCGGGTTGCACGGTCGCAGCTGGAGAAGACAACGCACCTGTATTCACAATACTCGCAGCTGTACGGCTTCTCGTTGCTGTGGCGGAACTTGATGTGGCTGCGCAGCGACGAGGGCGACGGGCACGTCATGTCGCACAGAGGGCATTTGTAGTGGCTCACTGTTGAAACATATGAAACCCCATCTAGCGTTTCTTCGCTCTCAAAACAAGACCATTCAGATGAACGAGTGCCTGAAGCTCCAACTGTTGAGGTAGAAACTGACCGTGGGTTCTCATGTGGTCTCTGAGGAGTCGCTCTGTTGCAAAACGTTTGGAGCAGTGAGAACACTGGAACCTCTGACCTGCACGACACACACACACACACACACACACAAACACACCCGGCACCAATTCAATGCAAGCCCAAGAATGTTTTAACAATGTACTTTGACATTACTCTGACTGGCTCTACCTTCCATGGCGTTCTGTCGAATGATGTGGTCGAAGAACTTGGTGTTGTTTGCGTACATCCCGCCGCAGCCTGGACACGCCACCACCTTCTCCTGTGTGTGGCTGCGCAGGTGCTCCCGCAGCTTGGGGCGACCTTTAGCGGTAGCTTCGCAGTCTGGAAAAATAACGAGGCGGGCAAAACGGGAGTGAAGCAATCAGCAACACACGCCTCTGTATTTCACTCTGATAAATAAATACCTTTCCATCCACAGCGTATGGGGAACTCCCATTCACCTGTCGGTATTTCTATGGACAGGGTATGCATTTCGACGTGACGGTAGAACCACTCCGGGTTTTCGTACGGAGCTTGCTGTAGCAGATGTGGACAGAAGAAAGAAGCCAACATGTATTTATGTATATGTATCAATAAAATTCAACATGCAATGGCGCAATACAATAAAAAAGGAAAGTTTTGTCGTTAAAGCCCGCACTTGAATTTGATTGACAAGCTTTGGAATGGCTTTAAGAATAGGCTGATTATTGTTGAAGCAATCCAGTGTGGATGAAATAAAACAGTTCTGGAAGGAAAAGTGAAACAAAATGACTCCACAGAGAGATAAAAGACTTATTGCCCTTAATCAAAAGTACCTGAAGGGACTCCTTACACTCTGATGCCACATCCCGTTATCCCCCCTTCAGTCAGGCTGGTTTTATATAGCATTTTTCACTAAACTAATTAAGTTATGCTGTGAAATCAACTTCTTGTAATTTACTCCGTTTAAGTGTGTTATTAAAATGTATTTGATGATCTGGAGAACTTAAGTGTGACAAGTGAAAGAAAAATAAATCTTCAAATTACTGAATATGCATAAGATAGATGGATGGACCGGAACTTATAATCTTGGATAGGTGGTGGAAGATGAATCCTCAACTCTAACCAAGCAGATGGCCAGTGAATGAACGTGTTTAAATATAGAGTGGCTGAAGGAAAACGGATAAGATTCAATCTTGAATCCTGTGGATGTCGTAAAATCCCAGAAGCCTTTGCAGTCCACTCCTCTTAGCTGCATTCAAATTAATCTCAAACCCAATCTGCTAATAAGGTTAAAAAGATCCAGGGTGCGATTTAGTTCCTACCTCACACTCTTCCCAAAGACAGACAAAATTGTCCGGGATGTCAGGGATGATGTTGCGGTTGTGGTAGGCGATGGAGCAGCTGCCCAGTTCTGGTTGTGCGTCCAGGGCCTGCTGCCCCAGCTGCTTCAGCTTCGTGTGGTAGCAGTGGAACAGGAGGTGGCGCCGCAGCTCCTCAGGGCCATCCACCGAGCAGAAGCCACAGTCTCTCCAGAGACAGTTTCTCTCCCCTGCACAACAAAATATATATATCAATATATATATATATATTTTGCTTCACAGCTTTAAAGAGTTGGAAACAAGCCCCTCTGAACTGAACCCACCTTCTGCCTCCTCCTCTTCCTCAGTGAGATGAGCTTCAGCGTGCTTGCAGAAGTTTTCCATCTGGCTGAACGATTCTCCACACGAAGCCCACTCACACTCCACCTTTAGGGGTTTCTTCTGTGCGCGTTTGTTCGGTGCCATCGCTATATAAACCGGAGCTGGCTCTAATATTGTTTTCGTCTCGCTTGCATGTGTTTCTAAGTGACCACCATTATTATTACCCTGTCATCTGGGAGCTAGCTGTCACAGAGGAAAGCAAGTCTGAGACATTCAGCACTGCGCAGTCCACCCGGGACAGAACCCACGGGTTAATATGACACGGTAAAGAACAGCTTGTTAGAGGTGTTCATTCATTTGACTGTAAACTGCTCCGAGGACAGAGCTGAAGTTGATGATCGGGCTGCAGACACTTTCCCGCGGAGCTCCAGCAACAGCCGGAAACAGCTCCGTTGTAAAGAGGAAGTGCAACAAAATGTTTCGGGTGAAACAAAAAATCTCAGAATTCTGAGATTAAAGTCAGAATTCTGACTTTTTTTTCTCAGAATTCTGACTCTACACAACAGTAGGTTAACTACAACAAAAACAGTATTCTTGTGTGCTGCAGCATATTTTGAATGGATAAAATAAACACATTCCAAATAATAAAGAAAGCGCATCTCTAAAAATAATTTCAGATTTTTTTTATTTCAGATTTCTTCACTCAATTCCAAAAATTAAACAGTGCCTTAGTTGAAATTACATTCTCAAGTGCCAGTCAACTTGATAACTTTCCTCCATAAAGTTTTACTTTCAGAACAATCCCATCACTATCATCATGTGATGATAGTGCAGTTAATGCACTATCATGCAATATTATAATGCAGTTAATGCATTCTAATATGCCTTCTGTTTACCTCGGCCCAACCGGTATTTTCATTATAGTGTCGCTTCCTTATATGTAACTGCATTTGTTCACATTAACAATTCTGTCTGAAACGGTTCAGAACAAAATAGAAAAACAAAACAAAACAAAAAACAAGCATTAACCTCTAATTCACAATGTATGGGAATTTTCCTCCTCTACGTTTGTATTAACAGCAGATCCACTATGATGCATAATGGACATACATGTTGGAAAATTTGGTCATAATTGCTCACAAGTTTAGGTGAAGAAAGTTGACACCTCGTTGCACATTTTTTTTCTCTAAAAAAAAGAAAAAGTACAAATATATACTCTCCAGATTTTTTTGCAATAAATTAAGCAACCAGTTGTATTTCCTGTTGGGATTCATTCCTGCTGTTGATAGCTTCTAACTTAGCGTTTCGGCTTTCCTGCAGGTGGAAAAATGACAGGCACAAGCCTGCAAGGTATTTCCACAAGGTGAGTTTTTCTCAGTTTTAACAGAGAGGTGTCTAGACGTCATAGAAGAGACGCACCAGATGATAACGAATCCCAAAAGCCAGTGCGCTGCCCATCACCTGAGGAGAAGACAGAATTCAAAATTAGTTCAAAACTGTTTTACTCTGAAAGTTTCCCAGCTACATCGCCATTCACATTTTGTCATATTTTATTGGGGCACAAAAAATAATATAAGCGCATTGAAAGGAATTTATAGCTTTATTTGCTTATTTAAAAAATATTAAAAATATTGAAAAGTGTGGCATGCACCTACACATAGCAGGGAAAAAAGAAGTCATTTTTGATGGCTATTCACAGTTGCTCTATCCAATCTGACTGAGCTTCAGTCACTTCTTAGGAAATAGTAATTGCAGTGAAAAGTTGTTCTACGAAATAATCACTCAAATTTAAAAACAAATGCAGAGAACGACACTTCAGATTTTTATATGTAAGGGTATAAAGAAAATTTGCAGAATTATTTTAGAATTATGCACTACTTTGTGTTAATCTATCGCAGAAAACCTGGATACAATACAAAATACACAAAATGTGGAACGGTTAAACAGAAATGAAAACTGTTGCAAGCCTCCACCTGTATGATGAGCATGACGACTGTTAGGTTTCTCTCGTGGATTTGCCCGAAGAATTTCAGTACGAGGTTTATTAAAGTCATGTTGTTGCACTCGATGAAGTCTCCATCTCCGTCCTGGCCTCGCCGCACCTCCAGCACCCTTAATAACTCTGCCACCTGTCGATACAATAAATGACATTTGAACACAATTCAGAAGCTGCCACTGCCTCGCCTTCAGGTGCATGTCTGACTACATGAGTAAATGTCAGTACATGCAGGTAATCAGATCTCTGGATTGCACTCCATGTTTCTGATTAAACTAAATCCAGCCATGCATTACATTCAAATAATACGCTGTCGCTACTTTCAAGCAGTCTGTGTTTGGAGGGTAAAAACAACTACTGTTCAAGTATTTGAGTGGCCCATCTCCTTGAGCAGTAGGAAATGACAGCAGAGGATCTAGCTGTTGTTAGGAGATTTAAATGTAAGTTAAGTTTTACCTGCAGAATGAGTAATCCCAGTTGGGAGAGATCTTTCTTTTTAAATTTAGAGTAGCTCATTCCCAGTTTTCCAGTGTCTGGATCCAGCCTTTCATTGAAAAAAGGAGCAGTTAGAAAAAACAAATGTCACCATGTACAAAACTATCCTTGAGTCAAGAGATTTCACCATGTCAAAAATGTTTTTGGATCAAAACATAACTTAAGCAAAAAGAAAAAAAGAGGACAAAGCAATGTTGTGTTCACACATGAAAGAAAGAAAACAACCAGATGTAAAAAAATAAATAAATAAAAATACTTAGGTACTTCATGGCCAGCAGTGAGTTGAACTAATTTGGGTCCAAGTAATTTATTTGAATTTATTTAAATTGACAAAGATACACATTTAACAACAATGATTTTAAATTATTAAAGATCTATTAGATAAAATTATAGTGCATTTTCACATTATGTGCAATGTGTTCAGAATAATTTGAAGTAGTCTGTCAAGCTTTGTCTTTAAGACAAAGGCAAAATTCAAGCAAATGCTTGACAACCAAAGAGTATTTTACAGCACCCCACTGTTGATGAATATGTGTTAAAAGTCTTAAAATAAATTCAGCTTTGATTGCAATAGCATGACTAATGCTGCACATTTTCTGTGTTGATAATTATAATTTTGTTTATAACTATGAACGGTGTTGTATACATGGGACAGAGACAAGTTGTGTTTTCTGACAAATTGCAAAATAAAAAATAAAAAAAAATAGCTAAAACAACTAAACCTTTTCAGCATTTATTTTTGTCTTGAGTTAGGTCCACCTGATTTGTTAATGATTAATACGTCTGCGTTATGTGCCAAAAAATGGTCAATAACAAGGACAAGAGAAAGTTAGAAGAAAATGTCTATTGAAGAAAATAAAACTTAAATTCACTTTCATGCAAACTAGCATACAATAACAAAGCATTAAGGTGTCTCCAATAAGGTAAGGTAAGGTAATTTTATTTATATAGCACATTTTCAGCAACAAGGCAATTCAAAGTGCTTTACATGAATTAACAGGAAATACAAACAAATAACAAACCAAAGGAAAGAGCACAAAAAAGAGGAAAGGACACATTAGGGCAAAGGCAACATTCAGACAAAACAAAGGGCAAAACAAAGACATGAGAGAAGGCGGTGGCGTCAAAGGGCCATGAAACCACGTTGCTCAGCCTCCCGGCAAAGTCCGATAGAGGTGTTGTTATCGAGGAATGTCCTTGGGAACGCTCAGGTCCACAGCTTCATGGATACAGGAAGACAAACATGCCCAGAAGACAAAACCTATATTGGATTAATGACGAGTGATTTACCTGGGGAGCCTGTGTCTGGGACAGGGGATGATGTGGAAAAGCTGAGGTAACGAGTAGATGAAGTTGACCACTTGAGGAATGAAGAACAGCAGCATGGTCTTACTGAAGTGTCCCAGGATGCCAACAACAGCGAAGGTCATCCCGGCAAAGTAGCAGAAAGTGTCTCCCACAAACACAGACGAGGGATACCTGCGTCAACGCAGGTTTCGGTAAGCTAGGTGCCAGTTTGCATTGTCGAACACAGAAAATAGTGTTTTGCGTTTAACTCACCAGTTGTGGTAAAAAAGTGCTAATGTGGTGAAGAAGAAAGGGATCATGAAGTAGAGAGAGAAGACGTGGTCATCCCGGTAATCCCCTGTTTTTATAAAAGCACAGCAGAGAAAAAGAAAACATGCTGAGATACATGCAGGATGCAGATATTATGTCATAGAAGACTGTAGCATATGCAAAAACAAAAAAATCCTATAAAGCAACTCAGCTATTTCTAAAGCATGCTTGTTTTCTAAAATGTGTTAAACATCAAACATATGAGACGAATAAAAAAGAAAAAGGATCTACAGGCACTAACCACTGAGCTCCAGCAGGTTAAAGACGATGATGGAACCAGATATAAACAGGGCTTGACCCGATTCGATGCCGTTGATGCCTGCTAAGATGTTGATGGCATTTGTGCAGAACACTGCAAGCATCCCCATGTAGACGTAATAGAGGATACCTGCAGGACATGGAAAGACAATTGTTAGTTGTGCTTTTGGTAATATGTTTTAGGAACAAAAAATTGAATTACTACACCTCTATAAAGCAGAAAACAAGCAATGACTGCAAACGTAATTATAGCTTCTAAACTTTAGAACACTTTGACATATTTTATTGGATGGGTCTCAAAACAAAGCAAAACAAAAAACAGAACCGTGTCACAAAATGAGTATTCAACAAGGAAGTCTATATTTCAATATAGTTTTTTTTTTTTAGAATAAGTTACATAATTGATTCCAGAGAAATCTTGGGATTCCCCAGGTTCAAGCCAACAATGTTATAATCAACTTACCCAAATCTAAATGCATCCCAAGCAGTGCTCTGAAGGGCTTTGGCACCACTATGACAGTATTTCCAAAATTTGTGAAGTAGACCATGAGCAGCGGCAGAGAAGCCATGGTAGGAAGGAGGAGCTTGTGCCTCCAACGCAGGTTCAGCACGTCATCAGCAAAGCCCAAAAAGATCATGCAGCAGATGGCGAGAAGGGCACCAATCAGCTGCACAAACTGCTCAACCAAACACATGGAGAGAAACAAAACCGATCGGCAGCTGAGACAAATAAACTTTGCTGACCAAGTCTCTATAACATCCACTGAAGCTGGTTTCCTACCAATTGGTTGATTGGGAGTGGTGCCATTTTTTTGGTGGCAAAATCATGTTTTTCTGCCCAACCACCAAAACAAAAATCTGGCTGGAAGGTCAACTAGAACTGTGTTTCTCCAGCTTTAGAGCAACAAACTCCAGGTAGGTTTGGTGCAGCACAAAAAATGATTTGATTTCCTTGGTCAATTTAACCCCCAGAACTAACTCCTATAGAAAACTTGTACTGTGAGATGAAAATAAGATCATTGTCACTTCAAGCCTCTTGAAATACAATTAAAAAAAAGGAAAAGGGCTGTTCCACGAGCAAAAGTTTGTAGTACAGGAATACCGAATACTGGACCGATTCTTGCCGAATAAATATATTCAAATTAAAAGATAGATTGGTAACACTTTATTTGAAGGGGTGTGCATAAGACTGACATAAACATGACATGACACCTGTCATGAACATAAAGAAGTCTTTATGAATGTTTGACAGTTGTCTGTTAAAATTTAAAGTTTTAGAGCAACTTTTAATGCAAAGTTGCTCTAAATGTTGCATTGAAAGTCCATTAAAAATGCCAACTTTGCATTCAATTATCAGAATTTGCAAAATCATGCAAAGTTGGCACTTTTAATGGACTTTTAAAAGTGCTGGACAATATGGCTGAAAAGATTATCACAATATTAGAGTTTCATATCAGTCAATATCAACGACTGTTGAAAGCGATAATTATTGATTAGGTTTTTGTTTTAAATATCTGAAGTACTACCAAACTGGTGCCATGAACTCCCGTTTGAGCCACAGTTTTCCATCCATGCCATTGTTTACTCTAAAGCAGCTGTGGGGCAAAGTGGCAAAACCTGAAACTGCTGCTGTAACTGCCAGTTACTCAACTGGTTGTTGCTAGGTAACCAAAGTTGGGGGCAGGGGGTCTTGAAACTGATCATTACCCAGCAGATTGTTGCTGGGCAACCAAAGGGTGACTGAGTTAGATGATCCGACCAACTTTCCTCCGCCTACATCTCCCAGAATGCTGTGGGGTTCTGGAACATATCAGATACATTATCTCTTGATATTGATCAAGATATTTATTGTTACTGCTTTACTGTTCAGTCCTATTTCAAAGTTGTTTGTTTGTTTTGTTATTAAGAGTGCTCAAAAAAGTTGCCCACGTCTCTATGGGTTCCTCAGACACATGCATACCAACCTCGTCATGTGGGAAGCCCGTGCACTGATCGCCCACAAAGCAGCTGAGGAAAGGCACTGGGATGAAGCAGAAGAGGATGATGAGGAAAACTGTACCGCTGATTACTCCTTGAGACTCTGGGCTGCAAAGGTAAGAAGAGAAAGTGAGGTCCGGAGGTAACGCCACAGTGAATTAAGACTCAGCGTAGACGTTTCAGACTCACACTTTGTCTTTGTTTGTCTTGTTTAGGTCCATCCCGTAGAGTCTGGCTGAGATGAAATGATCTTTGAAGGCAGGGATGAGTTTGAGTGTGGCCATGCAGCCCAGAGCTGACATGAAACAGCTGATGACCAGCGGCAGGACGGGAACAGGTGACATATTTTCAGCCGTTCTTATCAATCTCACACATCAAATCGCGTCTCTACAGCAGCTAATCTCACAGTGAATCCTTCTACACGACTGACGAGGAAGCACCGGATGTTTTCACTGAAGTATCATCACGCTACGCTGTCATTTTTAACCAGAAAGCCACTTAGTGATTATGTCGCTAAGATAAAAAAAATAAAAACGCCATAAGTTACATTTGAAGCTCATATCATCTTTGATAAAGAGGCATTGAAATAGCAAGCTGGAAACTGCCTCTCTGAACTCCACGTCTGTTAACTGCTCAACCATTAAGTTTCGAACTTCACCAGACACTACTTCCGTTGAAACTTTTCAAAATAAAATTATTGAGTCTGGTTTTAGCCGTTTAGTTGGAATCACAAAGAAACTATAGTTAATTCATTTATGTTGTTTTATTAAACGCCTTAGTTGAATATATTTTACTTTTTAGGACATGTTTTTTTTTTAAGATTTTGACACATTCTTGTTTCTCTCAAGAAACATATTTTATTTTTATTTATAACTTCCTAAAAATGATAACACTGAATGTGTCTTGACTAACACGGAAATGTCATTTTCTTCTTCGCGTGATTCGTCTGTTAGAATAATAAAAGGATGCCACCTCTTGGCAAAAAGTAGAAATAAAATTATGTTTACATTTCGTCAAATAAATAGAAATGGCTATTTTTCCCCAAATCACTTTTGGCATTATTATTATTATTATTATTATTATTATTATTATTATTATTATTATTATTATTATTATTATTATTAACAAAAAGTAGGCCTTTATTTTAGGAAGCTTGGGATTAGTACGCTAATTAACATGGAATTCACCTGAAATTTTCAGAAATAAGTTAATTAATAAACAAATGTAAAAGCAAATAAATAATACCTAACAAATAAATAATAATACCTAACAAATAAACAAAAAAAAAACAAACAAAACAAACAAAAGTCACAATAATTTGCTAATGTAATAAAATACAGAAGAACTTTTTTTATGCAGATACACAGGTATTAGCATAAGTAATAACAGGTTAGATGTTCTGATAGAAAGCCTAAAGATATGACATGTGGAAGACTCTTTTTAGGCTAATAATAAATTATTCCATTGTTAAAAACTTTTTATAGTTGTAAATAATTATAAAGAGTTATTATATTATATTATATTATATTATATATATATATATAAGTGCCTGCTTTTATTTTGAAGTTCTTCCCTTTCGCAGCTTGTTTTTGTTCATCCTTTCCTCCTCCACGGCGCCCCCTGGCGGTCACTGCTCTCCTCTGTCGGGTCGTCAT
This sequence comes from Poecilia mexicana, assembly GCF_051168715.1. NCBI lineage: Eukaryota > Metazoa > Chordata > Actinopteri > Cyprinodontiformes > Poeciliidae > Poecilia > Poecilia mexicana. The sequence goes on along the minus strand of NW_028263383.1, from coordinate 2,922,701 downwards.
AATAAGCTGGTATCAGCGGCAGGGCTGTACATTCAGCGCAGGTTTTAAACGGCTCCCGGGCTGTATGTCCTGACAGAGAGCAGAAGGTTTGCTTTAGGATCCGTAGAGGACAGCGGGGAGACCGCGGCGGACAGGTCCCTGAAGGGACGGAGATGGGACTCATCTTAGCCGCTGGGTTCGCTCCGTGTCGCCGTGAAGAAAGCTTCATTCGCTTTCGCTTACCTGGAGGCTGCAGCTCGGAGCCTTTAAATTAAACTTCAGGTTGGTGCGAAGCTGCTGTCGATTGGTTGTCTTTCCTCCGTTGATGTGCGCGGCGTAGACCTCTTGTTTAGTCTGCATGAGTCGTTTTTTTTTATTTGCTGTGGAAGATATACGCAGTTTTCATTACATCGGCTTCTGCAGTGCCTCGGAAACATGCTGGGTGACCCAAAAATAACCACATCAAAGTTGGGGAGGGTACAGGGGGGTTGCACGTTGAATCCCTCTGTTATAACCTGTAAAATAACGTTGCGTTTGTGTGTTTTCATCTCCAGGCTAAAAGTAAGTCGACCTGCTCTCAGTTCTGATCTTTCCACCTGGACTAGAGGATATGAGAGGCTGCAGGAGACGCTGATGGAGCTCCAGGAGTTGAGCTGGCTCTGTCTGGTGGCTCTCTTCCTCGCCTCCTTGCTCATAGTGCTGGGATGGCTGCTCCAGTACTCGCTGACTGTACTGCGGCTCTGGAAATCCAGGAAGGCAGCCAAGCAAGGCGGCCGAGAGACAGCCAGGCTGCAGCGGCAGCAGCATGTCTTCTCCACGCAGCCCAAACAGATGCAGGCTGGAGGCGTATGGGGCTTTCTGCTGATGAAGCTGCGCTCTGGCAAGGATGGAGCTGCTGCCTCTGAGGCCGGGGTCAAAGGCCTGCTGACCTCCCTGTTCTCCTTCAAGTCCTTCAGGGAACACTGGCAAAGAACCTGGGTGAAGGCTCTGAACGAGCAAGCGTGTAGGCATGGGGTGAGTTGAGAGCCTAAGCAGGTAAAGGTGTTTTATACACTGATGCACCTGGGATTGCTCGATTAAATAGAGGCGTGAATAGTGAAGCGGGAGTTCATGAGCCCGTGGGAGGAAGGTGTGGGAGATTTTTTGTTTGAGTGTTTCTAATCGGTGAGAGGATGGATGGGTAGAGGCTTGCGTAACCGCTCTCAACCAATGCACAAAAGAGCAAAGAGGCGAGACTAGTCAGCGCAGCCACAGCAACACCCACACATAGTAAAAATAGTGCGTGATGGATGTGTGCTATACAGAGAGAAAATCACATCTCACCTTTTTCCAGATGCTTGTGTCAAAACAAGCTGCATAAGTGAAAGAATCGTGGTGGTGGTCGGTGTTTCGGACAGCTGTCAGACTGAAAACTGTAAGAGGCTTAGGATGCGCTTCTAAAGGTCCTTTTCCTCGAATAGTTCCTTTGATCTGTGTGAATCAAAAGTCTGGACTTCACAGTCGGGTGTTTCCACTGGGGACTTACAGGGGCAAAGAAAGGCTCCCCCTTTGCCCCTGGGATCGCCCCCCCACTTATAAAAAATTGCTGCAAAGCGAACGTGTGTGGGAGTTAAAGGGGGTCAGATCAATCCGCTCGGTGAACCTGCAGCCCAAATACGGCGACTCCATCCCCGCCGCTGCCAAATATAAGCAGGTAAACACCGGGCGAGCTGTCAATCAGGCATGATGAGTTCAGCACTCATGTCTAATTTAGGCAGGGATTGCCCTTTTCTTTCTTTCTTTTTTTAGTATTAGCACCTTTGTTCATTTTGATGGGATTCCAAAGTACACCTTTTCCCAAAGAATTCGTCCCTGTAAGCTTCTCCACATTTGATCACTTTGCACTTTCCGTGATAAACAAACACAAAATAGTGCAAACTGCGAAGCGGAAAGAAAAAAAAAACGCATGAGTTTCAAAATGATTTGCAAATGAAGAATCTAAGAAGTCTGGTATGTAGACTATTTAGAGCCACTTTTCCTCAAAATTTGGTGGCAAATCTTTTGGCTATTTTTCTACCAGTGCAGACACTGAAGCTTTTCTTCCTTTCAAAATAGCTGAAGCTTAGTTACAAAATCTGCCCAGCTTACCTGGAGCCGCCCAAGAAAGGTCTCCCCTCAGCATGATGCTGCTACCACCATGTTTCACCATTTGGATGTGTTTGTTTTGGGTTATGCGCTGTTGTTTGCTACACATAGCATTTTATTGACTGCTGTGTCTTGTTGCCGCTCTTCCATTAATCCCAGATTTTTGATTGCGTGGAATCGTATTTACAGGTGTCGAAGTAAACGAGGCTGAATACAAATGCACAGAATATTTTTCAGATTTTTTTTTTTTTTGTAAAATTTATGAAAACCATTTACTATTGTAGTTCCTCTCGCCATGTTGCTTCGTGCCATCATCAAAAATTGCAGTAAAAAAATAATAGTTTGTGGTGGTAAGGAGACAAAAAGGGGAAACGGTGAAAGGGTGCGAACACTTTTACAGAATAATTTAGCACGATTCGTCTGAGTAAAATGATTTTTCCTAGAAAAAGTCTCATTTCCACTCCACTGCAGAAAGTGATAGTCGTGCCAGTGCCAGCTCGGTTATCTTTCAAGGTCCTAATTAGTTGATCCGTTTTGCCCTTTGAAGCTGTTGGTCACAAGTAACTCACCCAGCCTCCACTGAGCCTTGGCTGCACTTTGGACACTTTAACGACTGTTTTATCCTTCCAGATGCCAGCCGCACTTTACTGAACCTTCATTCATAAGACGGCCATGCAGTCATAAAATAAACCACCACGCGGAAAACATGTGGTCACTGATAGCACAATTAGCAAGGCAGTTATAGGGATTGTGCTCAGATTGAGCTGTTTTCACCTTTAACCCTTTAGAAATGGTTAAAAAGAGGAAGACTTTTATTTTATTTTTTATTTTTTTGGACTTGGCATATGGGGTGAGGTAGAGACAAGCTGCCTGGGTCTTGTTTGTCTTTGCGAGAGCCAAAGTGTGCTGAGCTCAGTCATAGCAATAAAATATCTGCTGCGCACTGAGCAATCTGTCTCTAAATGTGTCTGGGTTGTATTCAAATCAGCGGATTGTTGTCGAACCCTTAAGCACCACAAATTTCACCCGTACTTTAGAGAGTAGATTAGAGGACGTGCACTTGGACCCTTTCTAGCCGAGATAATCCATGCTTCCAGGTATAAAGGTCACGTGACGTACAGTTAAAACCAGATATTGCAAAGCTATTTTTTCTGTGGGGCAATAAATCAGACTGAACATTTCTAGTTCTAGATCAGTAGGATTACTTGGAAGTATTTCTAGTTCTTTTGCTGGAACTTTGGCCCGTTCCTCCTGACAGAATTGCGTAACATCTGTGTAGGCCGCCTTCCTCCCGCACACCTTTTTAGCTGTTCTTGCAAATTTTCTTTGAGACTGAGATCAAGGCTTTGTGATGACTACTCGAAATTGTTGACTTCTTTGTTGCTCTTAAGTTACTTTGTAACCAACTTAGTGGTATAATTAGGCTCAATGTCCATTTGAAAGTCCCATTTTTTGGCAATTTTTAACTCCTTGGCTGATGTGATGTCCTGCTTTGGTAGATCCACATAAAGTTCTTTCCTTTTAATGTTTTCCACTTTGCGAAGCGCACCAGTTCCTCACCTGACATGATGCTGCCACCACTGTATTGCTGTTCTTAAGCTTTCAAGCATCCTTCTTTTCAGACCGTAGGACAAGTATCGAAAAATATTTGTGCCCGACTGTTGACTTTTATTGTTGCTGTTGAAGTGATGACTTCTTTCTTGCTGAGAGGCCTTTTAGCCCAGATAATATAGCATGACTTATAGTCACCAGAAACCGGACGGGAAAAACCTGCTTTAGGATTTCGTCTGGTTGCAAGAAGCAGCCTTATCGCATTCTTTGCCTCTCGTAAACATCCAGCGTCCGCCACTCAGCTGACAGGTTCCTGCAGCTGAGGTGAAAGCAGACACGAGAGCGGCGCTCTGCACCAGGGTCCCCGCAAGAGTCACATTCGGCTCTGACTCGCGCTTCATGGCTCTGTTTCTGCGCGAGACAAAACGTGAGCCACCCTGCAGGAACAAAGTCATGATGTGGCTTCAGTTTGTCTCAGATCAGCGTCTGAATCCTTTACAGCGCATAGGATTGATGATGTCAGGAGGGAAACAAATGTTTCAAAATAAACATACTGAGAAGTATGTTTTGATAGAATTTGAATCTATAATAGAAAAAAAACCCTAAAACATTATAGATGTATAAGTGCTGCAAATTGCTGTACTCACTGGGACATTAAACTGGTTTAACACCAGAGATTTACTGATGTCATCTCCTGTGCTATTTTTTTTAGAAATTCCTCGGGGAGTTTTTGGCTTTTCTCTCATCATAAAGTGAAAATGCAATTGTCTAAGAAACCTAATCAGATGTGTGAGAGCAGGGTGTGGTGTAAATAACAAAGCTGAGTGTTTGTCTTACTGGAAATGAAAGTCAGGAAAGTTCACAGGGTAAAATACTGATTAAACAGTGGGCACCCTTTTCAGTTTTTCTTTTAAATGCACAACTCAAAGAGTGTCTTGATTGTGGAAACAAAATCAGAATCACAATTTTTTTTTTTCCCATTTTGAAATCACAACTCATAGAGCTGGAAAAGTACAATGCATGAGCTTCACTTGAAGAACACAAAAAGAAATATTCATTATGTTAATAACTCTGTTTTTGTAGTTTATTAAAATTTAATTTGAGACCAGGCTTTCGGTCCAGAGAAGGGGAGAGTGGAGGAGTTCAAATATCTCAGGGTCGTGTTCAAAAAGTTTTATGCTTGTTTTGTTTGCGACAACTCTTTATGGAGCTTCCACTCATCTCCTGTGCCAGTTTCATTTATGAAAGGCCACGTGTGTGTGTGTGTGTGTGCGTGTGCGTGCGTGTGTTTAAAACATCGCAGACAGTTTGTGATTTATGAGGCAACTCGGAAAGGAGGTCGTCTTTATCAATTTATGTTAAAACCGTTTTGCGAGAAAGGCTGTTGTTAGAAGAAAAACGCTGATGGTGAAGCCATTTCTGACTGCATGTTTATGTACACTTTTTCCAATTAATCTTAATTTTTCTTCTTTTCAACCATATTGATCCATTGGATTTATGAAAAATGAATGATCGCAACAATCCACGGCTCACAGCTACAGCATTTTTTTGAGCAATAGGGAACAAAATACAAATTATTATTTTTTAATGTTTGTGTAATGACTCTCGGAAATTGCTATACATTTACTTAAGTTTATAATACTATAATAAACAGTCCATCCCTGCAGTAGATGAGAAGAGGCAGACAATGAATCTGATGGACAAGATAGAGAAAAAAAAGTTATTTATTGTTTTTAAGTTTTTACCACAAGACATGTCAGAAACTGTGTAACGTGACGAGGCTGACAAAATAACCTGACAGAACAACACTGATTTCTGACAAAACATAAAAACTTTTTATGACTCATAGATGTCAACAACACAATACGCTTCGACACTCCGTCTCATCTGAGCCTGTTAAAAAGAGGACACCGACATTATTATCTACGATATATGAAAATGGAGAATAAATGATTGCTTTCAACCCAGTGAGACAAATGTCACAGATATATTTTAATTGCATTGATCTTAAGGTCAAAATAACTTATTTTAGTTCTCAGACTGCACATAAAACACAAGCTGCTGTATTTCCCTGAGTGAGTGCAGCTGCTCGTTGTAGAAAAAGATGGGCCCCCTGATTATTTATACAGAAATGAAATCCTTTTTATTTTGCAAATAGGCTAAATAACTTTCTAAAAGATCAAGCTTGCTTTGGGTTTATTCATTAATATTTTCCAACGAGGAATCCTCATTCTGTCTCTGTAATGTTGACTCAGAATTGTGCTTCTCATAGCAAAACCTTCCTCAGGGAAGAGCCGACCTCGACACCCAGAGGCCACAACAATGGGATGAGAGTAATAAAGGCTTCAGAGGGCCTGAGACTCACTTTCAGCAGAGCTTCCTGTGTGTCCTATCAATGCTGCCTGGAAGGGTTTCAGACATTGCTGTTTTCTCTAGTCTGGGGCACCTCTTTTTGAGTGATGGTTTTGTCGTAGCATGTGTTGTTGGTGCTTTCAGTCCTTATGGTCATAAACTCAGGGCTGGATGTTATTTGAGCAGGGAGGGAAGTGGTGGTCCCTCGTGTAGAAGAAAATACATTTACGTCACCCTGGCCTGGCACTTGAGCAGATGGTCGAGCGCATGGTGGACTGTGGACAAACTGGGCGTTCGTCCACATTACTTTACCAAACAGCGTTGTAAAGTGACTGACTCCGTTAGTGCAGTTGAGTTATACATGGTCCTTTGATATTCCTAAAGTCACAAGATTTTAATTCTTTGTCTTCAGATTTATCACCTAGCACGAGTATAGATTAGATAACAGATTCCCAAAGCTTTAGTTGAAAGAAGAAAGGATGGATTCATTTGTGGATATTCTGTAATTTCCTTCACAGTCTGTGCATCTACCTATACTTTAAAAACAATTAATTGCAAGAGCCACTATTTCCACCATCCCTAAAGTATTCCAGTGGTATTTTCTTCATTTCTTTGAGATTAAGGAAGTGGCAAGATTTTAAATTTTTTTTCCAAAAGTGTGCACACCCTGTTAAAATGCTATGTTTTTGTAGTGTTAAGATAAATAACCAAATAATACATTGTACAATCCCAATTCCACTGAAGTTGTGACATGCGTAAAGCATAAATAAAACCAGAATCCAATGACTTGCAAATCCTTTTAAACCTATTTTCAATTGAATACTCTAAAAAGGCAATAAATTTAATGTTCAAGGAGAAAACACTATGGTGGTTTGCAAATATTCACTATTTTGGAAGTTGATGCCTGCAACACTTTCCAAAAACGTGGGGACAGGGACAACAAAAGGCAGGAAAAATTGAGGAATGTTTTTTAAAAAAAAAAAAATTGTTGGGAACATTCTACAAGTGAACAGGTTGATTGGAAAAAGATGAGTGTCATGATTGGGTATGAACGGAAGTCGTTCACTAGACAGAGTCTAGATTCCTACCAAAGAGAATTGAATCGGTTCATTGTGGTCAAAACGTTCTTCATCAAAGTTTCAGCTTCAGGGTGTTCACGCTTGTGCAACTGAGCTATTGCACATCAATAAGATATTTTCTCTTTGTTTGAGTTTCACAGAGTTAATATCACACTTAATGTGAAAATGCTTTGAAGTTATTTATCCTGGTCTCATTTTTTGCATCCTGCCTGACATTTTAATAGGAGTGGGTTATAGTGGGTTATACTTTTGAGAGCCACTGTACAAATCCGCCCGGTATAATTTTACTGAGATAAACATCACTCCTGTCCTCTTGTTATCCTCCTGCACCTTCAAGACATCGGACTGTCTGCTGTTTGACTCAGTTCTTTATCCATCTGCATGCTGAAGTATTTCCTGTGCAAGCTGTTGTTATATTCATGACTTCGGAGATGCGACGATTTGACTGGGTTACTTTGCACAGACGGCTTGACAGACTGGCCACCCTCGACACGCAGAATATAAAGCAGCTGACACAAGATGTGGAGCAGTCATCACGGGGTGATGCTTGAAAGGAAGCTCCCCGTTCTCTCACAATCTGCAATTATAAGGAGCCTTGTGATTAGCTTCGTGATGCAGTTAATTTCAATGGCTGCCAGTTGCTGGAAGATTAATGCCCTGTGATTATGCTCAAGCACTGTAGATCCCTTCCTAACGACGGGGGACATTAGGCACTCAGAGCTCATTTAATATGAAAGTGCAGGAAACAACCCGTTTTATCCTTCAGTCACAGCTGTGGGCGAGATAAATCTTCAGCAGCCGGATTTACTTTAATAGCCAACTTTTACTAAAATTGTCAGTTCCCTGAGGTTGATTGAACAAAACTGGTTTGAGTACAAAAAGATAACGCATGGTTTTAATTTGACTTGAACCTTTTGCGTGACACGCCAAAGCACCGTCGTAATCGTGATACCAACATGTGGAAAAGGACAGTTTGGATGTAATGCGTACAAGGCTAATGTTACTCAAGTATCGCACATTCACCAGTACTATGTTTGTACTATGATTTAGTGACTGTATTGATAAACCCTCATTCACTACTGATGGACATTGTGTTGGTGGGAACAAAAGAGAACAATGATAAAAATGTGGGCAAATAACAGCTGATTGTCATCGCAGTTAAAAAAAATACCAATTGTATCATTTGATAAATTTGTCTGCCTTAATGTTATGTTTATTCAATTTCTTGCCATTTACAATCCATTACAGTTCAATTTACCAATTGTTACAAGAAGTTGCATTGAAGAGTAATAACTTAATTTGAAGAATTAATTACTCAAAGTATAGGTCATACCACCATGCCGCGGGAGCCACTTGGAGCATTTGACTGACCTGTTTACAGGTTATACGACCCCAGGGCAGAGACTGACTGTGGAAAGAGCTGTTTTTAGTCATAAATATCTGAAGAACTTACAAGAGGAATCATATAGAGCAGGACATGGATGGGATGGGAAATAACAAAGGAACTAGATAAGCTGGTCAGCTGAGGTGGAAAGGCTAATGGCAGAATGAAAGAGAAACTGGGGGATGGAGACTAGTTACGAGAAAAGGAGCTGAAATAAGACTCAAAAAGAGCTACAAACCAAAAGGCAGGAAATAAATGATACTACTACAAACAAAGAACTTACTTATGAGGAAAAATCAAAATGGCAAAAATAAACAACTGATAGTAGCAAGTCCTCTTCTAACAATAATATACCCAGAAGTAATTATAAAGGAACACAAAACAAAAACACAACATCAACATACCTAATTTGATTGAATCTTCATCGATACAGACAGAGCATCAGCATTGCATAGCATGAGATTAAACCAAGTGACAGTTCATTGACATTATGGTGTCACAGTGGTTTTGTTTTAGCAGTAGCACAGATGTGTGCTGTATAAACCGTGTCTCTAGGCTGTCGGGCTCATGCCACATCATATTTTTACATATCCAAATAATCTGTGGCAGACTGTCCTAGTTAAAGATCCTACGAGGTATGTCACAGGATCACATGAAAAATATAAAAGCATGCTGGTGCATCTTTGTACAACATAGAAGTGCAAAGTAAATACATATTTGTGCAGTATTAACTACCACTGAGTCATCACTTGTCTGTGTAGTCAAGGCTCATTAAAACTTGACTGGTCAGTAGATTAAATGAATCCCTGAGTATTTTAACGTCAGTCTAACCTGTTCGTATGCTCATGTTTATAATGCACAGAAAGACAGACACGATAACTTCTCAGATTTTGTTGCTGTAGATTTAGACAGAGTAGCTCTTTGCTCTGTAGTTTTCCAATTATACTTTGGACTATAATTTAAAAACAAATGGTATCCTGGGCCTGTCAATGAATAAAAGTTTCAAGAAATTTGATGCATCTAATCTGGAGAATCCAGAACTCGGTACAAAAACTTTCGTAGAGCCATCAGAGTGAAGCTTATCAACATTTATGCTCGAGGAAGTAAGTGTAAAAAAAATATCAAACACTCAAAGTCAAAACTCATGAGTCAGATTTAAGTTCAACCATCGGAATGAGACAAGCTTATCAACATTTATGCTTGAGGAAGTAAGTGTGCAAAAATATTTAAAGTCACTACATGTATATTAAAGCTGTTCAACTAAAGCTCTTGTTTACCAAGGCAAACATTTTTGTTTCAATGTTGCAGTTTGCATTACAACTACAGCGCATCATGGAAGCCATGTTCCTTAAATATGTCTTTTTCTTTTAGTGTGTCTTTGTGCAAATGTCCAGATTAGTGTCATTGAACCCGTGGGGTTGTTTTTTATTCGTCATGTGCGGTTATAAACCTTATCAATTTAAACGTGATGAGAACGTCCCCAGCAGGACCGGCACATGTGTCTGCACTCCTATCCAAACAGTTTTTACTTGTTATAGTCTTGGCCTCGGATTTGCAAAGTAAACAAAGCACACAAAAGGAATCATCCAAAAGGGTCATCAGAAGCCAGAGGGCCGGGGTATTTCTGGCTGACCCACATGCTTTACAGAACCAGCTGGACCCAGAGGGAGTGATGCTGACAAACCTGAAATGACACCATGGATGTCCTTAGGAGGCTGTCTGCACTCTTGTCCTTCTCATGGACAAGCAAAAATTCAATTCTGTGATTAAACAGAAACGTTTGGTATAGTACTTCTCACAAAACACGAAAATTGTAAATAAGTAAGTATTATATGTTCTATGAATTACAAAGCTAAAAAATAAAGGTTTCGCTTCTTGCTACTCCAAAATACACTCTGTAAAAAATTAAGGGCCCACTGCTCTGAACCCCATTGAAAACCTCCTGGTTATTCCACCAAATATTGATTTCTGAACTGAGTAAAAACATTAGTATTGTTGTTTCTAAATGAATATGAACTTTGCATCTGAAAGCGCTGCGTCTTTTTCATTATTGTGACAATTTCTCATTTTCTGCAAATAAATACAAAATTTTTACTTTGACTTTCAGACATGTTGTCAGTATTTCATAGAAAATAAAATAACAATGTTCATTTTACTCAAACATTTACTTATAAAGAGTGAAATTAGAAAAACTGGTCATTTTAAGTGCTCTATTAATTTTTTCCTGAGCTGTGTAAATGAGCATATATATAGCATATAAATGTATAAATTATAAATATTTTCAATACAGAAATTCTTAATAGAAATTTTCAAGATTCCATTCCTCAGTCTTTCAGTGTGTTTCTCACTTTTATTCCGTCGTTAGAATAAAATTAGAAAATTAGTTTCAAATTCAAAATCACCTTCAAAAACAGACTGATAGAAGATGTGCCAGAACGGTACCGTCTGCTGCGTTGCTGCTGCGTTGCTGCTGCGTTGTTGCTGCTGCGTTGTTGCTGCTGCGTTGCTGCTTGTCAATAGTTGCACTGTTGCGTCTCCAGTTGTAGGGGAAACATTTTACTACAACATCCTCTGGACTTGCGCAGTCAGAGTTCCCCAGCTAACCTTGAGTTCAGTTTTTATCAGCCCTTCTGAAAGTTTATATGTCATTGAACCAGTGGTACACATAGCACTCTGGCACGTCTATTAATAAACATGACTCGAATGCATAAAATGGAGACAAACAGTGTTATACGCTTCTACCGCTAAGAGTTAGCATTGTAACAATTAGGAAATCCCACTGGAATCACACCTAATGAATATTATTATCATTAGCAGTAAGTGAACAATTAAGTTTATCAAATATTTTTTAGAGACACTGCTGGAGCTGCATGGATTCTAGAATGTTCTCATCGATAATGTTCAAAAATACTTTGTTGATCCAAAAGAGAAATGGTATCCGTGTCCATATCCTAGTTTTTTAGAAGTAACATATGTATAAATACTTCCTGACTCCTTTTTACAGATTGTGGATGATTGGTTTTCTGAATGAGCCTTGTAAAGCACTGGCAACCTCTCCGGGGTAGACTTCCTGTTGGCCTAATGAGAGCAGATATAAAAAGAAGTGCATATGTAGACAGTAGACAGATACATTGATGGGTTAATGAAGCCGTAGGAGTAAAAAGTTCAGCCCAGATAATTAGCAGACAATGAGATGAGCTCTGATAGAACACGCAGAGAATACAATTCTGCTGACCCAACTTTCCCTCGGGCCGTATTGTAATGTGATCCATGTTGGCAGCGTGGCTCTTGTGTTTCCTGAAGACATTTACAAGAATAGAAACTTGTCCCTGCTTTTTATCAATTGGTTACTGTGTCTGACACTCCAAAGAGCCACAAATCTGAGCTGGAAACGCTGATTCTGATTTGTGTTGTATTTCTGCTTTCACCTGTCATTTCTCTTTTGTTCCGATCGTATTTTTACGATTCACCAATCTCTTATTCGACAGCAGCCACATAAACCTAACAATCTGTAGTCCATCACATATTTTCTGCAGTTTTGGATGTTCAAAATGATTGGACATCTGTGCAGGTTTTCTCGCCAGCCAACTGAAGTAAACACAGTCAGTTGTACAGACCAGTCATGTGACTGCAGTGCTAGTCTACTTGAACCTATGTAAGCTTGCAGTGTTGCATTTGGCCTCCTGCCTGTCCGCCTGCAACACTGACACACACACACACACACACACACACACACGCACGCACGCGCACACACACACACACACACACACACACATTGTAAACTTTATTATATCCCCCTCAGCTCTTCTGCCCCGCCTCTACTGTTGTGTTTGACATAGATTGGACTCGGACCCAGCGGAACATATGCTCTGACAATAGGAGATTTGTTTTACCACACTTGTATCATCTGTGCCAGTTAAAACCGTCCAATCGAACCAGTGTTTTGGTCCATATGTGCAGAAACGGACCGCTGGTGTTTCCATGATTTCCTTGGACTTCTTCTCAGTAATGAGACACCAGTTTGTGTTGTACGGGTTATCCTCCGAGCCAGACTCTCAGGCAGGAAATGTAGCTTTGCTGTTTGCATGACTAAGCACTGACTGATGCAGTTTTTGTAATGGATGTTGCCGGAACAACTGAGTCGCAGGATTGGCTGAGCAGCTCCAATCAGTAGACGTTTATTAGGGGCCCGTTTGTATAGATTTCTATCAATTTCTGCTTACTACCAGAAAAATATGTTTTATTCATAGTTTTTTCTTTCTTTTTTTTTTTTTGCAAGTATGCATAGATGCAGATTACCATTAGTCCACTTATCCAGAAAGCTACCTTTGCTTTTATCCAGCTAAGCACAGGCATTCAAATGCAGAAGACAGGTTTCTCCAATGTCTTAAAAATTATTATCTTAGTAGCATTTTGCAAAGGAACACTTTTGAGAACATTTAACTTTGGAAAGCACTAAAAAGCATTTTAGTGCTTTGGAAGTGGCTGTGGGTGATTTACTACTGGGGAAAGATTCTACTGTTCTTGTCTTTGTCTTGATGAACTTTTTTTTTTATCTTAGCATATGGTTTTAGAACATATGCTAAGATATGTTCTATCTTAGCATATATTAGCATATGGATCAATGCTTGATTGGATCAATGCTTCATCCAATCAAGCATTGATCAATCAAGCTTGATTGATACAATCAATCAAGCTTGATTGATCCAATCAATCAATCAATGCTTGATTGATTGGATCAAGCATTGATCTAATCAATGCTTGGATCAGGAAGAAGCATTGATTGCACAGTTTCTGCTTTAGACACCACAACTGGAACCAAATATGCTTTAAATTCAAATGTCTGACCTGATAAACGAGAAATATGAGAAGTGTATTTTACTGTTAGTGAAAGGCAAAACACAGCAGAATCTTTCCTGCCATACGCCATGTGTGTGTGTCCTATTTTTCCTATTGTGTACTTATTACAATTTTCTCCTTCTCTTCCTCCGCCAGAGTTCCCTCCAGATAACTTTTGACAGCAGTCTCCAGCTAACCGCTGGCTCTGCAATAGATAGCGTGACCTGCACTGACCAGTCAGCGAACAAAATGGTAAGAAATATATTTAGTCTTCTTCTTTTCCGTATTAGTAACAAAAACTGAAATGTATTTTATTTACATTTTAGGTTGTACACCTCTACCACATGAAATCCCAGTTAAACACATTAAAGTTGAACTGGGTAATTCATCATCCATCCAGTTAATAAAGACCAACTCATTTCTTAAACGTTTTACGGGACAAATATGTCTCCAAATGACTTTTTTTGTTGTTGTTATCACCTCAGTTCTTGTGTGAATGCGTTTGACAGTGATAAAATCGATTCATCTGTGTGATAACGAGGCGGAGTTTCTCTTTCTGACAGTGAAACCTGTCTTATCTCCTCTGTCCCGTCATGTCGGACGCCACGTTTTGCAGAGACAAACCCAAGATAGGTTTTCTGTGACGCGTCTCGTCCTGTCTTCCTTCTGTAGGTGTTACGCTGTAAATGCTGGGTAGACACGCTGACGTTTCCTGTGACTGTGACCCAGCAGTCACCCGCTGCTGTTTCCATGGATACGTATCAGATCACTACTGCACCGATGATGGCTAAGGTACGAAAGCCGTTTAAGCTAAAAAAAAAAAAATGGCAGAAAATTATTGAAATGTTTTAGTCAAAATTGCTACTACAGACACATGGGTTGGAATGCACAGACTTTGTTATTGCTATTATTCTTGCTTTTATCTTGCTTTTTGTCCCTCCATCGGATGGGTTACTTGACTGTCCGACTCCGACAGGTGGACGTGTCCCTGGAGGAAGTGGAGGACGAGGGCTTGCTGATATCTTGGACTTTTTCCAAGCAGCCGTCATTTTCTCTCACCGTGTCCCCTTGCAAACTGCAGAGACAGGTAAGAACATTCGATAACCGACACCAGGCTCATCTGATATACCTGCAGCCAGCGAAGGTCTCATTTCTAACACAGCTCCGTCTCTTCCAACCAAAAGTGTGCATGCATTCAAATAAATAAAAAAAAATCAAGCGTATTGCCATGCAAATGTTTTTCTTGTTTTTTGTGCTCTCAGATTCTTTTAATAAATCTGGAGCAGCCTATTAGGAATTTGCATGTGAGTCACTTTTTAGCCCATTTAACTCATCGTGAGTCATGGAGGAAATGTCGCTCTGGAATGTTGCAGCATGAGCATGCATGCCCCCGCTCATTTGTGGCAAGCAAATATTTATCATCGCTAATTAATTTCACAAATGACGACGGTCAGAATTAGAAAACAGGGATGTAGGACAAACCGCGAATGGCGAAGAATTTAGAATATGATTAGAAATAATAGGAAACGAACATTAAAGCAACTGGTTCTGTTTAACTCCGCGATGCTGAGCGTCGTTAGAGGAGGACTGGATGTCGCTGTTTCTACTTTCTCAGGGCTCGGAGGCCACAGCAGACCTGGAGATGATCAAAGGAATGGTTGAAGACACGCTGTTCAGCGCCCACCCGGCCATGGTCCTCAACCTCAAGGCCTCTATGTCTCCTAGCGTGGTGAGAGAAGCGCTCTGCTTGTCACTCAGAGGACAAATTAATTATCATCTATTTTTTGACCCGAACGAATGCCAGGGGCTGAATTCTGCTGATAGATTATGGGTTTAAGTAGATTAAAACTCCGTTCTGCACTGTCATCCCTGTGCACTCCCAGTCCCCAATGGACCGTCTATCAGTGGGAGCCAGCTCCACATCCCATGGGTTCTTAGTGAGGCGGCTCCTTCTCCAGCAGCTCAGGGTGACCTTAAGTAAAGGTCAGATATTCTCTCCCTGCATCAGATCGTTTCCGCTTATTTTTTTTAATTATTCTGCTGAGAGTCGAGTTCTCACGTCCTTGCCGTGTTGTCTGAACACATAGGCCTGTGGTCCAGATCAGGGGAGCTGTGCTGCGTCCTGAGTCTGGACCATCCGTCGGCAGAGAGGAGGACATGCTTCCTGCCTGTGCCGAGGAACCCCGACGCTGCCCTGGAGTGGCGCGAAGAAATGACTCTGTAAGCTTCCACGTGTTCTTCGTGGTTCTGCAAGATGAACCTTTTATTTCATGTAAAATAAGACATAAGAGTCACAAGCTGACAGCAAATTAAATCAGTGTAAAAGACTCTCACAAAGTAAAGTGTTTGACAGTGTTTTACATTTTGACTCTCCCACATGTGTTCTCCTTTGGGTTCTGAGAAGTTTCTTTTTTTGTGTGTGTCTGTGCGTTTAAGGGAGGTTGGCCCGGAAACCAAAGAGCTCAGGTTCAGGCTTTTGGAGCGGAGCGGCACAAGAGAGCGTAAGGAAAAGCTCAATAGCAGTTTGTTGCTGGCAGCAGTCCACAAACCTGATCAGCAACGTCGTTTAGACTGTTCAAGCAAAATCATCCGTGTCTGAAACTGCACAGCTGGCAGACTCTCCGCAATAGATTATTTCTAGGAAATGCTCACTATTAAGTACCTCGGAAAAGTATTTGTACCTCTTGTACTTTTTCAGCGTTTTTGCCTTGTTACAACTAAAAATGCCGGTTTATTTTACTGGGAAATATTTGATAGACCAACACAACGTAGAACGACATAAATTGTTTTAACAATTTTTACAAATTAAAATTGGAAAGGGGAGACTTGCTTTTGTATTCAACCTCCTTTACTCTGCTGCTCCAGAATAAAAATGTTGTGCTTTTGTAAGTTAATTATTGAATCCAGCTGTTCTGTGAAGGCCTCAGAGGTTTCTTAGAGAAAATTAATGAACAAGCAGCACAATATAAACCATGTAACCCTGGAGACATGTTAGAATATTCTCTGTTCAGTTACAAAATGTAACTTTTTTCCAATATGCAGAACACCGTGTGTGATGGGAAGCTATCACTACCCGTTTCCCTGAGTACATTCTCCACATCCTGAAACACGGTGGTGGAAGTGTCATCCTGTGGGATGCGTTTTTGATGTTTAGGGAAGCTCTCCATCTAATCTGAATATGCGTGAGTTGTTTTATAAAGAAGAATGGGGAAAAATCTTAAGAGTCCAAGATGATAAAAATGTGCAGCTTCAGTTTAAAATAGAAAAAAAAAATGAAACACTTCCACTTTACAACCATATGACATTTGTGTTGGTTTATTACAGAAAGTTCTAACAAATTGCTCTATTTGAGGGTATATAGAGAGACAAAACTTTGAAAAGTCTCTCAGCTACAGAAAAGGATCACATTCTGTACGTGTTGTAAAAATTAGAAAAGCGTATCGGTGAGACTCGTAGTGATGTTTCTCTATGCTCAACCCTGACAGAGTTTCTTCCTGGTCACGCCGCCATCGCCATAAACCTGCAGTCTAAAACCCCGACTGGGCAACATGTTCTGTGTCTCAGCTCCGGCCCTGGCTCAGCACCAGACGGCACCATCAGCACAGAGGTGAGAACAAGATGCCTCTACAGTTATTTTGAAACTTTTATTAAGTTACTTTCATCCATTAGAAGCTTTTTTTTTTTTTAAATTTGTCACAAATTCAACGTAAACATTTTCCCAATTATGGAGTGTTTTTTTTTTTAAAGTTACCGTGTTTTATTTTTTTTCTGTTGAATGTTACATCTTTACCTAATGCTTGTATTTTTCTAGCTGCTGTACGTAGAAACCATTGACCCTCGCAGTTCCCCGAACGCTTTCCCTATTCGCTCCTCGTTGACCCCTACGAAGAAGGTCGACGTGGATCGAACGGTCACGCCAGATGGCACCATAGTCACTACCGTCACCACCGTGCAGTCGCGAATGAAGCTCGATCGCAGCCCAGGTTTGTCTAGAGAGCCCAGAACTTTATGGCGCCCAGCTGCTGTAAAATTAGTAACTGTACAGCCATTTTGCCTTTCAGGTGATTCCCCGCTGTGTTCACCATCCAAAGTCGAGGTGAGCGAAAAGAAGGCGGCCGTGTTGGTGGACGAAAGAGGCAGCAGCAGCCCCAACCCGAGCAGTGAGTCGCACACTGAAAACCAGACATTGTTTTGCAAAACAGATGCAAAGTAGGATAAGCTGCAAGCAGGGATGTAACACGAGTGAAGAGTAATGCTCTTCTTTTACACTTTATGCACTCTGACTGGACGCTTCTCTTCAAAAACCTCATGTAGCTCTTTTGTAGCACTCGCGTCCCAAATGTCATGCTTAGACACAAACGTCGTTTCCGGTTTATTAGTGCAGCGCTGACGTAGATGTGTGTGTTTGTGTTGCTCAGAGAGCAGTCGCCTGTCTAATGGCCTGGATCCTGTTGCAGAGACGGCCATTCGGCAGCTGACAGAGTCTGCATCCAAATCGGCCCGGAAGACGCCAACAAAGAGGAGCACGCTGATCATCTCTGGCGTGTCAAAGGTCAGAGAGCGGTCACAGTGTCCTGAGGAATGCGACTCAACATCAGAGTCGTTTTTTCTGTCTTCTGCTTACTCTTAGTAAAGATATTGATATTTCAAACTTTGGACCTATTATGAAGAAAATATGACATTGAGCCTGACGATGTGTGCGATCTATATTTAGTCTTCAATTACGTCCCCTCCACTGTACCAGATAATAGTAGGATGAAAATCTTCTGACCTGATTTTTGCATGGAAATCAGTAGAAAGTGTCAGTGTGTTTAAATGAAAGATTCCACAGTGTAGACACAGATTTCTGATAATATATAGAAACATATTCAGAAAAAGTGCAAAAATATTGATGCATGTTGTCAGTCTGGTCTGAACATTACTTGCTTCATACAAAGGGTCTGGACTCTTGTAAATTGAGAAACGATTGCTTCCTGGCGACATTGTGGATTGTGTCGAAGTTTTCAATTTTACCCAATCGTTGACATTTGGCTGTCTCGTTTGTAATGCACCAGTGCGGTGCCATGAAGCTAACTGGAAACTGCCTGCACTGTAAACAACAGTCCTCCACTGCGAAGAAACAAATACCGAGCCCAACGAGGCGGCTGCTGCTGTTGATTTAATATTTAGAAGTGTGGCCAACACAGACTGAACGACATTGTTTACTTCCTCTGCTACCGCTGCTAAAGCTACAGGCAAACTACAATTCTAAAACAGTATAGAAACCTAGTTAAAATCCAACGTGAGAAATTGAGCTCAATGGAAGAAATCACACGCGGAGTACTGAAGGGAAATGAGAATCAAAGGGAACTGCGTAGGAAAGCAACGGATGGTACAATCACATCAGTTTATTTAATCATAATTATACTCACCTCTTCTGAAGAGGAGCATCCCCACAATATGATCACCTGGGTGTATCATGGCCCAAAATTTCATACTTTTTGAGAAGATGACTAGTTATTGATTCTTCCACCTGATGTGTGATCCTCTGCAGCTCCTCCAAAGTTACCATAGGCTTCGATCTTGGTGTCCAGCTCTATCTTAATAGGCTTACAAATACATTTGGAATCGCTGTAATAGAAAAACCAACAGCTCTGTCCAGTGTCACCAACCTCTTTCTCTGACAATCAGTGATGAACATCTCCATGTTTCTATCAGGTTCCTCTCGCCGAGGACAACTGTGCACTATCAACGGGCTACGCGGCCGCCATGGACGCGGCCATGCACGGCAACCACTTCAGGTCGGGGCACCCCCAGGACCCGGATGAAACCACTCCCTCTGACGTGTCGGAGCGCCCCTCTGTGGACGACGTGGAGTCTGACACCGGGTCCGCCGGCGCCTTGGAGACGCGCAGCTTGAAGGACCATAAAGGTAACGTCAGAGGAAGAGGTACTAAAATGTTCAGTTTGCAATATGAGAGCTTAACTGTTCTAATTTGCTTTAAAATATGACTTATACATAGATTACATCTTTTTAAATTATTTTTTACAATTTTGTATACAATGTAAGTACATATTGTATTCTTACGTAGCTCTAAAGTTGGGAAGTAACTAGTTACATTTACTCAATTACAGTTTCTTGAGTAACTTTCTTGAAAAAATGTACTTTTAGGAGTAATCTTATTATGAAGTATCTCTACTCTGTTTGAGTAAAATTTCTGGATTCTCTACCCGCTGTGTGTAACTTCACTGAATGAAAAACAAACATGTCTTAACCAAAAATTCACCAGACACAGACACGGTTTTTGTTAAAGTTTCATTAGTTTTATATTGAAAGAAACTGATTTGGAAAAAACATATATTTTGCCTAATTTTGTTATTTTTTTGTTATTTGTATGAATTATTGTCATTTTGGTCCGTAAAATACCAACATTTCCACGTAACATTATATTTTGGTCCGTCTTATTTTGTCATTTTTAAATATTAAATGATTGATAAGCTGACCAGTTACTTGAGTCGACGTTTTACCAAATACTTTTTTACTCTTACTTAAGTAATTTCTTGGATGGCTACTTTTTACTTTTCCAATAGTAAAAGTAAAAAGGCCCACCTGTACATAACTCTGACTTCATCTAACCAATTGTAGTTGACAGATGACTGGTTGAGCAAACACTGCCCTCTAGAGGCTGTAGTGCAACATGTGCAGAGTCCAGATTAAATTGCCTGTTCAGCAAACATAATTAGCGCTAATAAATTAAATCAACGAAGGGTTTATGTCAGGAATCAGCCGGTCATTATGTGGCTCTGCGGGTGAGTGATGTGTTTTCCTCTGTCCACTCTCGGCAGTGGGCTTCCTCCAGAGCGGCTCCAAGCTGTTGTTCCGCAGGAGACACAGAGAAAAGGAGCCCTGTCTCAGCCAGTCCCACGAGGACATCTCCAACATGGGCAATAACTTTGCATCCCCGGCCGCGGGCCCCACCCGCAAACAGTCTGGCAGCTTCTCCCGGCGCATCATCAAGCGCTTCTCCTTCCGCTCGTCCGGCAAATCGAAAGGCAAGGCCGCTGCTACCAACGGAGGAGCGAGCTCTGTGGATAATTGATTATAATCATGAGAGGGATTATTAAAGGCTCTGTGATCAGCCCTTAACAAGCTGACAATCCCAGTGGGTTACAACCTGCACTTCCTGAAGGAAGGATGTTTCTGGAAGGAAAACTCTCTGAAATTAATCTTGTACTCCTTCAGTACAAAAAAAAAAAAAAAAAATCATGAGATTAATCTAAAATGGGATGGTGAACTCGGTTTTCTATGGCGAGAAGTCTGCTGCTCAGTGAAAATAATCGCTGCAGTGAATTTTTTTTTTTATTCCTATTTAAACACAAACTACTGTGTTTGATTAAGACGGGTGGTGGAAATACTCTAAAACTATAATTATGTAAAAACGCCAGTGTGACGTTGCTGGATACACTTTGGACTGAGGTTCTCTGCTTTTTTTTTTTTAATTTTGACGGTTGTAAAAATATAATTTATTATTATATGTGTCTCTTAAATGCTATTTATTTTATTCTTGCCAAAACCAAGTCATTCTACTTGCATTACTCTGTAAATTAATGACAGGCGTGATTTCTATGCAAATTTCTTTTTAAATACATTTAGGCAACATGCCAGAAATCTATGTCAGCTGAACTGTGCTGTGCATTTATATCCGCTTAAAAAACAAATCTTGTTTCATGTTTTAACTTATACCCTAAATCAAAAAAGATATGGCGTTTATAATAATTTTGTGTTATGTAGTTGTTTTCTGTGGGATATCATATTCGATTTGAAGGTTCAGACAAACTTTTTATGCAGGGCAATAATTTTATTCATTCTGAATTTAGTTTTAAACGGTCAGGTACTCAAAGGGATTTCATTACTGTAAATACTATCATTATTGTGCAACAACACTACTTGCTCTGTGTTAAATGGCTCTAAGTACATTAATAATCCAGACTAGTTTATTATCACACTGTGGCCAGTCAGAAGTTTTTACATTCTTTTTGGCATTAAATATCATAACAATGTTTTTTTGAGCAATTGAACCATTATTATTTAGGGTGGGATAATCATAATTAAAGCAATTTTACTGAATGAAATTGTTTAAAAACTTTGGATTTGATGCCGTTTTTTGCTAATCCACAGAATATCAAAAGTACCTATACACCCCTCAGTCTTCCATCTTCCACAGCTCTCTATTGAGTTAGTTGGATTCTTTCTGCAGACTTGTCTCTTAACTCTTAAACATGGCGGTCATTAATGTTGGGACTCCATCAGAACTCACTTCATCTTTTCCACAACCAACTTCTGGATCTAAACCATCTACCAGCTGATTTCAGGTAGAAGCACCACCCACGACTGAACAACCAGTTTTGTCTTTAATCATGAAACTTTTACCAAGCATGTGATTATCTTGTTCATATGGATAGCAGCTTATTTCAGTGGAGTTTGAAGTTGTCCACTTTGAGCAGATGCTTCTTTTTTTCTGATTCATATTCTTGTAAATAATTACATTATTGTTGCCAGTTTATGAAAAACCCGCACCGGATTGTGCTTGGACATTGTAAACTTTTATTTTTTCATTTGAGTTAATAGTTTCGGTCAGATTGTTCAGTCTAGGGTACAGTTTGGAGTTCCAACAAGACAATAGTCCCAAACACTCATTAAAACTAGTTTGATAATGGAGAATCCCAACTTTAACCACATAGAAAAGTATTTAGCTTGGATTAAAAGCCAAGAATGTGACAAGAAACCAACCAATTTGTGTGCAGAACGGTCACAAATTCAGCCAGAATTACACCAGAAACTTTTTAATGGCTAAAAAAATTGGATGGTGTCATTTAATCAAATATCAGTGAAGGTGTATTTATATATTTGAGACTGAATATCTAATATTGTCCCTGTATGGATTAGACAAAATCCTGCACAAATTCAAGGTTATTTTAAAAATATTATTGAATCTGATTTTTGCATCATTCCACCCAGACAAAAAGCAAAAATCAAAATCACTGTTAAAAGATTCAGATAATTTTTTATTAATGATGAGTATTTACAAAACTGTCGGAGCGTTTGAAAAGCGTGCAAAGTGGCTCAGCTCAGGCAGAGTGAACATGGAATGTGATTTTTGTGGAAGCAGATGAACTGCACTCAGGGCTGGGAATTCAATTATTAGTAACTGTACATTAGGAGGAAAACTGCTGCACCCATCAAACTGTACAGGATTTCAGCTGTTTTTCAGAGAACCTTCGAAGTGACTGCAATAATTTTGCGACATCAGAAAAAAACAAATTAAATAATTCAATATCCAGGGTTTTTTTTTTTTTTGTTCTTCCTCATCCACCAGAAGAGACGTTAAAGGATCCCAAAGCTGGAGCCACCGCTCTCTGAGAAACATGCTGTAAAAATATAAGTACAATTAAATTAAAATGTTTTACGACGTAAGAAAAGCCACTTCATTCTCTCAAGGAAACTCTGCAAGACTAAATAAAAATGTGACGTTTATGTAAATCGGTGGCTTTAAATTTTAGGATACACATGAACTCTATCACACTTTCAAAATCTAATTTATTGCAAATAAATTATTTTTCAAACATCAAGTTGCTTTTGCATTTTGTTCCAGAAGTTTGTTTGTTTTTCTTTCTGTCTTTGAAAGAATTTGAATTTTATTTTATTTTTTAACAGTAAATGCTGTTTTTTAGCTACAAAATTATGGGGACGATTGCCAGCATTTGTATTCAGCCCCCATTACTCTAATAAACCTAAATAAAATCCAAATTACCTTAAATGTAATAAGAGCCAATAATGTAGCTTTATGACCTTTATGAATAATGTGTGTCACCCTGAACACACCACTCTAAGAGCAAAACATGGTAGTGGCAGCATCATGCATTGGGCTTGCTTTTCTTTAACCTGGTTATGGAAATGGGTCAGAGTTGACGGGAAAAATGATGAAGTTTAAAACAAGCAATACTAGAAGAGCAAATTTTATCTAAGCTGGAAACAAATCTAAGACAACGACCCGAAGCACAACCAGAGCTAAGAAACAGAAGTTTCTGTAAATACAACATCTTCATAGAAGGGAACCTCCAGCCGCATCTGCCACACAAGCTCCATCAGGTGTCTGACGTAGTCTGGAATGACAGGACAATAGAAGCATTATGGGTAAAAGTCAAAATCATATTCCCAAAAATAAAGCAAATATTGACTGCCATATGTGGCAAGCTCAGAAATAAGCTCCAGATGATGATTCATGCAAGATTTTGCTTTGGATATCTTGTTGCAAACTAAAGAATTAAACTCACCGTATGTGTCAGACTCCTTCACAGGCCGAACCACAGCGCCACCTTTCTTAATCTTTGGATAGGACACCTTCCACCGCTGAGCCCTGTCCTGTTTCCTGGCCTGCTCCTTCGCCATGTTCTCGTTAAAGTGGAGAGCTGCCAAAATCAGTCTGCAAGCACAGGTGCATCTCAACAAAGTTAGAATACAATAAAGAAGTTGAATCAGATATTACATTTTTTTTTATTTCAAAGCAAAAATCATTTACATTACAAGAACTAGTTTCCATTTTTTCATGTTATTCTAATGTTTTTAGATGCATTTGTATGTAAAATCACTTTTTCTCAAGCAACATATTCACAAAATGACCATCTGCTCTTTTCTACTCATCTACTTATCCATTTATTTGTCCGAACAAACGGTGAGCATACCTTGCTTCCAGTGAGGAACGAAGGAAATGCCCATGTTTACTTCCGAAGAAGCAGACGACGTTATGAAAAGACTGCAGGTACGACGTCTGCTCTGGAGGGGACAGCTGGCGGACATCCGCCAGCAGCCTGGAGCTTAGGACAACCGCCTGGATTTCTTCCTGGGCTCTGCTGCCTGTCGACATGCAGACATTAGGGGTCATATGCAAGCTCATAGTAAAAATTCACTGGAAATCAATTCAATGTAGGGCTGCAACTAAAAATTTGTTTAGTAATTGATTATTAAAATCATTAATCAGATAAAAACGTGTCACATTCTGCAGATTTGTCATTTAAGCCTTTGATCTTATTTTATACAATATTGGAAATAAATGAATATGCAAATAAGTAATTGAATTCCTTTTTCAAACAAGAAAGTAAATATTTTACTGTCTAAAATGCAATAACAGAGCATTCCTACAGTGAATGCTTGATCATTTGCAGATTAATAGAATGATTGTTGTTGCATTAACCGATTAATAATTGGATAGCAAAAGATGCATAATAGGAGCTTTTGATTTTTACAAAATTTCAGTCAGACGAAGCTAAAACTACGGCACTTCTGGGTAGAACATATTTACAGAACTTTATTCATCTTAAGTGCAAAATGCATATAGTTTTTATACAGTTTTGCTAACGTATTTTGCTCTCAGTATGTTTTTCTTTCAGCAAAATGTCTTCTTTTGAGTCTGTATACTCCAGTTAACAATTAATTACTACATTTTCAGACGATTATTAACAATAACTACCATGACCGTTCTGATTAACCATTTCAGCCATGCATATCTATCTTTTATATGCTCCTCCTTAAGCACTTCAGCACCTGTTATGGTATTTTTTTCTGATAACATGCAAGTTGCATTATTTGCCTGCGAGTACCCACCGTTCTCCACCCACTGTCTGCTCATCTGTCCGTGCTCGCACCGCGGGAACAAGTCACCATGGCCCTCGTGGATGTTGCAGACGTGACGAGCCACAGATGTCCATTTCTGCACAGCCATGTCTGCGTCCCCGCCGCTGGTGGCTGCTGTCCAACACAGATGGTTGGAGATAGCCTGAGCCCACGGCCCCACTGAAGCACAGCCTGGCTTTTTGGCCACTGCCACGAGCTTCTTGAAGATGCCTGTAAAAAATAGCTGATTGATGTTACCTGTCTTTTCCAACAGAAAAGAGACATTAATGGTTTGCCGTTACGCTGATGGCCCACCTTTTGCATGTGAACAACTAGTTTTGGATGTCAATAGCAACTGGTTGAATCACATCAATGTTGTCTCAGTATTCAGAACAAAGCATTTGCTTATCAACTTTGTTTTGAACCACAGAACTCACCCTTGGAAACGTGCCATACGTCAAACCGCTGATCGATGTTGGGCTTTTCCGTTTTCAGCCATTTGCAGACCTGCACATGTCTGTCTGTGGCGAGTTCAGCGACAGTGAGGCCATGTTGCTCCAGGAAGCAGAGCCCCTGTTTCAGGCCCTCCAACTCCACTGCTGCACTGCTCTGCACTTCATTGCACTGAAAGACGCAAAGAAGATTGGAAATAATCCATAATAAAGGTAAAGGTCATTTTATTTATATAGCACATTTTCTGCAACAAGGCAATGCAAAGTGCTTTACAGAATTAAAAGGAAATACAAACAAAAATAACAAACCAAAGGAAAGAGCAAAAGAAGAAAAAGAATCTAATGTTGATCTAAAGTATGTAAACTAGGTGCTCAAGCTCAGGGTTGCTAGATAAGTATAAGTATTCTCTGGACTTTCTAAGTGCGCTCTAAATTTGTGAAAGTAATGAGTACTCTACAGTTTATAAGTAATAATAAAAACTAAATGTTCCTGCTCTGGAAGGTTCTTTCTGGATTCTAAGTTTGTTCTGTTTCCTTTTCTGGGCTGCAGTAATAGGAGTCTCTCTGCAAAATAATAGATCAAGTTTTTGAGGATGTCTCCTCTACATAGTCATAGTCATTTTGAATAAAAAAAAAGGACATACCTCCACTAGATGGGTGGTGAGCACCGCACCAGTATTCATATCCATCAAGGAATAGCTGCCATATTTGGTTGTATGCCCTGACGAGCAGCAGCGAGCGTCTCCGCCCAGTCTTAGTGGCGTTCCCTTTTTCTTCATAATCATGGCCTGCTGCTTGGTGTTCCAAACTCTCTGAATAGCAGGGATCAAATAGCTGCGCTGCAGACTGAAAAACGTCTTCAAACTGTAGATTCCAACGCTCATGTGTCGGAAAAGATTCAGGGCGATTGTTGGTGAGCACCCACTGAACAATGTGGCTGCCGCCATCATCAAATTGCCCACTGGCATGCTGTTGTGGGCCGGCTGGCTGTACCACACCCTGGTGTGTCCGTCTGTCCTCTTGCAGACACTGCTCACAGCCACCATGGTGCCCATGATCTGCTTCATCGTCACTGTGCAGCCGCCGGAACAGACGGCACACACAGCGAACAGCGTCCTCAAACAGCTTTCAAAGACAATGAATTTACGCTCCGCTGCTGGGCAGGTTTCGGCCACGTCGTCGAGGTCACTGCAACATTAAAAAATAAAAAATAAATCTGTTTAAAATTGATTGCAGGTAGTGCTGGGTCAACACTGAATTGTGATATGTATACTAGTCACGACAATCATGCAAGTTTGTCTTCCCAAAATCTTTTTCAATTAAGACAGAACTGTATTTCTTAAGCAATAAGTTTTTGTGTCTGTTCAACATTGATCATTAGTAAGAACATTTGTGACAATGTTACATTAGTAGTATTTATGAGAAATTAATAATAGAAATATCATTTTACTTGAAAAGTGTCTATGAAACCAACATACAAGTCCTCATCCTCAGACTCTTCTGTGCCGGGTGCCCAGTCTGGGTCCTCCTCATCAGTCTCAGGTTCCTCGTCACTTTCAGGGCCGTTGCTGTCCTGGTCATCTAGGGTGGGAGTCAGAAGCATACACTGAATACCAATTTCTGCAGTCTGTGGTGTTGTGGATGTTCCTTGGGACTTCATCTCTACTACACAGGAAGTCCCAACCGATCTGGAGACAGGTGTGCCCTGTGTACAGGGGAGAAAACGGTAGTGGGCCTGTGCACCAATTATTGGAAACAGAACCAAACGAAACATCTTACCAAGTAAGAAAAACAATACCGACAACAATGGTAATCATACATTGATGATGCAATACATTGTAAAGAGAAGGAGGCTTTTAAAGAGACAGGGAACAATTTCAAGGAGTCATACATTTTTCCTCAACCACTCCATATTTGATGGAGCTGAAGATGGCTTCTGGTTGCAGCTTCTGATTCAAGAAATGGTTAAAGAGCAATCATCCCCTGTAATTTTTCCACCACAACCACTATGCACTTCAGACCTGGACTAGATCATTGCAGAATATTTAAAAACAAGCTTGTGATTTGTGAAACCTTTATTTCATTTGTGAAACTTCAGAAAAGGGTCGTATTAGGGCAATTTAAGCAGTTTTATGCATCTGAAACACACTGCAATTGAATTCTCTGAAATTTGCATTTGTTGTTATTCCAACTTTTAACTTTTTGCTTTCTCACTTTTTCTTCTTCAGAGCAGTGTCATCCACATTCATAAGAAGTGCTGAAATCACCCTTTATTCCAGTAAAGGTTTCATAAATCACAAATGTGGTTTCTGCAATCCACGCAGAACAGTGTCTAGGTGTTGTAGTTTTACAGATCAAGGTAGTGAAAATTAAGTGGAATCGCTCTTTAGCCATTTCCCAAATCAGAAGCCAACTTTAGACTCGAATAAGGGCTGTTGAAGGAAAATATAACTAACTGCTTGAAATTGTCTATTGTCTCTTTAAGAACCTCCTACCCTTCGAGCCCCCCACACCCCCTTCCTTTCCTCACGTCATCACAACAAAGACTCTTCATGCAGTTGACATTCTTAGCTACGCTGTATTTTGTTCTACAAAGAAGCAACATTATATAATGTCGTTTTTGTTTCATATAAAATGACAACTCTATCTGGATATAGCTGGACCTTATGCGAATGATCCCATGTAAAGACCCAAACCGGAGCGAGTACAGAGGCTCTTACAAGGCGTTTCAGCCTGGTAGTAAGACAGCTCCAGGATACACAAACCATAGATGGCTCATAGACCGTTCAAACATAAGAGCAAAACAATATGAGTGGTTGTTTCGCTTACCTGTCCCCACTCAAACGGTTTAAGCCTGGTTGGTATTGCATGGTCTAATAGTGACAGTCTTCCTATCAGTCCTTTATCAAACAGGCCTTTGTTTAGAAAGCTGTCATCAGTAAAGTGTCTCGCACAAATATACCAGTTCTTTTTCGGAGGAGGGAAGTCTCCAAAAATAAAGTCCAACCATTTCTGACGAATCGAGTCATCCTTGGGAAGCGTAAAAAGAGGGTAGTCGCCTTCGCATCCAAGAACGCATTTCCTCCAATGAGGCATTTTCTAATCCGAAAAGGACTGGACTGGGAAGGGGTTTGAATGTTGAGCACCGCAGATGCGCAGTTCCACCGGGTCTTTGCTCATTGCTGGTGCAGCTGGTTTGGTGAAACCATGTGGGGGAGGCATGGGGGAGGGGAGCTCTGTGGGGGTAAAGCTCGGCTTGGAGACTGAAAGCTCCGAGGCGGAGCTTTGGGGGAAAAGGCGGCGTTAGGGCACCCCCGAATGGCTAACACGGGAGATGCAAGGATTCCTCAAACAGCATAAATGATTCCAAGCAACACTGGGTATGTTTTTGATGAGGGGACGATATTATGACATGATATAAAGCTAAAAAAGATTTATTTTTGCTCAATCCTCTACTGAAAAATAATACATATATTGTATTATGATCTTCTCTCATCTGATGTTAGCTTAAAATAACTTTTCAGTTCTTTAAAGGGGCAGTATTGTGTAAAATGGACATTTTTGAGCTTTACATCACATTATAATATTTTTCCCTGATCAAAAACATATCTGGAGTGTTGCTTTGATGTTTTTTTCATGATTTGAGAAATCCTCTAATCTCCCGTGGCAACCAGTCAGATGTGCAAAACAAGACTTTGTCAAAGGAACAGAGGCCCAATCTCAAGCCGTTACAAAGTCAATATTTTTTCATTCATATAACCACGGAAGAATTATGTTATTTGATTGTGGTATAAAAGTATTCAATTGGCTGGAAAACACATAATACTGCCCCTTTAAAGGATTAGAAGAATACATTTCTCTGTTAGAATGGGCTAGTCAAAGTCCATTTGTAAAGAATATGTGGCAGGACATGAAAACTGATGTTCACTCATGCTCTCCATCCAATCTGATCAAGCCTAAACTGCAAAGAGGAATATCCAAGAAAGTCAAAGTTAAAAGCTGCTAACTTGTAGTTAAAAATGCTGTTCAACAAAATATTGATTCTGAAGGGCTGAATACAAATGTTTGTCTCAATTTTGACATTTTTACTTGTAAAAAAAAAAGCACTACGTTTTGATGCTATCACATGATTCAAGTAAAATATGGACATTAAAATACTGTATTATTACATTTAGTGATAGCTCATGTTGACAAAAGTGAGTTGGTTGTGATTTTGATGCCTGAAATTACATTTAATTTTCCTTTTTTTACTGACAAACAGCATATTGAAAACAAAGGATATCCAGTAATGAAGAACAATGTTTACTTCATCAGATGTAAATTCTCACTGGAGCCAGTTAGTGACCATTTCTTTTATCAGAAGACAGGAAGGGGGTGTTACTGCAAGGCCAGAGTGGGTGAGGGGTACAGATCTCTGTTTCAAACCTGCTGTGAAAGACGTTTCTTTGTTTGCCTCTGCAGAGGTTGATGGTTTCCGTTGAGAAGGTCTCTTTACATGTGTGGGATCGTTGGCTGTTGCACCTCTGCAGAGTCGTTTCAGACCTGTTGTCATTCTGATTCTGGCCTGGCCTGTTCTGCTCTTGTCCTCATGCATTTGTCACAACCCTGTAGTGAACATTCAAAGTCCTCCTGGCACTTACAAAAACACTATTCTACAAAATACAGTTCATCTATTGTTTCTCCTTGTAAGAAAACAAGTGATTCTGGATTTTGCTTAACCACACTTTACTATAAATAGTGGTTTTAATTACATGAGACTAATGGGGTGTGCTTTTTATTTTCCTTCCAATCCCTTCATCCTAAATTGTGAAAATAGAAATGTGAAGTTTCACACAAAGGCTAAAAGGGCAAATAGGCTATACTCTTTTTTTGTTTGTTTGGAACCCCCAATATTTGCTGGACTCCTCAAAGTGTTTCATGCATTACCCTGAAAAAGTAAAATTTCAAAGGTAATTACAGAAAAGTAACGCATATTTCTCTCTTTATAGGAACATGAGTAACACACAGTTTCTTGCACAGATGTTCAAACCCCGCACACCCTTTTTTCACCCACATTTTTTATTTGGATTTTGTGTAATATAAGAACTTACAGTAATGTTTACAAGTGTTGTATAAGGAAAATTTCTCAAAAATGTTTGTGCTCAAAACAATGCATACTCCAGCACCTAAAAAGGTCTAGTATTTACTGAAGAGAGCCAAGAATAAAATCATGAGGCGTCATGTTTAAAGCCTTTCCATCAGCTATGGGGCCACAAATAAATAAACACCAATATATGAAAAAAAAAATCTAAAATAAAGTATCATTTTTATACCATATCACACATATGCACTATTCTGTGTAGATCTACAACATAGAGGGATCATCCCACTAAAATACATTACTGCAACATGTTAAAACGTGGTGAAAGTTCAAAAGGTATGCAAACTTTTGCAAGAGGGTTGTAAACTTTTGAAAGAGGGTTGTAATTAAAATATCTTTTCTTAATGCAAAGCATATATATACACAGGTCTGTGGATTTATTTATGCTTATTAGTCAGAATTACTTCTATAAAAATTATTTTATTACTTAGTATTGTGAACAAGAGTTCAGTAACAAATTTGACTCTAGTGGAAACAGAAATTATAGAAAAAGGCCGTATATTTTCCAGCTGAGCATAATTTATTTTAAAAATTACTATAAGTTTTAAAGTGAATTTATTCCCACGCGGAATTTTACAATGGCGCCAAAAGTTTAAAGCTGGAGGGAAGTCACTTGATTGGTTTTTTGTGTCCACCCCCAAACAGTTCATCCATTGACAATAAGGAGGGAAGCAACTAACCAATCGCGTTTGATCATCCCCCAACACTCATCTCCATTGGTTTAATGTAAGAAGTGATAGGCCAATTGTTATTGATTTTCTATCGGGGTTGACCTTTCAGATCCAATCAACTAAGACTATCTGCCCATAGCAACCAATCACAGTAAGGGGCGGGATCAAAGTGAGGTTTATATCCAGGTCATCGCTACCTTTTTTTTCTTATCGTTTGAATTACCTTTACAATTCTGCAACTTGAAGAAACAGCAAGAAGATGTCTGGAAGAGGAAAAACCGGAGCCAAGGCCCGCGCTAAGGCTAAGACCCGCAGCTCTCGTGCCGGTCTCCAGTTCCCCGTGGGCCGTGTCCACCGTCTCCTCCGCAAGGGAAACTACGCTGAGAGAGTGGGTGCCGGAGCCCCGGTCTACCTTGCCGCCGTTCTCGAGTACCTAACTGCCGAGATCTTGGAGCTGGCTGGCAACGCGGCTAGAGACAACAAGAAGACCCGCATCATCCCCCGGCACCTCCAGCTGGCCGTCCGCAACGACGAGGAACTTAACAAGCTGCTCGGCGGCGTGACCATCGCTCAGGGCGGAGTCCTGCCTAACATCCAGGCCGTGTTGCTGCCAAAGAAGACCGGTCAGTCCGCTCCGAGCTCCGGGAAAGCGGGAAAGAAGGCCTCCTCTCAGTCTCAAGAGTACTAGCCAGCTGGCTAATGACTGCTAAACCAAAGGCCCTTTTAAGGGCCACCCATCCACTCATAAGAGCAACTTTTCTGTTGAACTACTGTCTTGCCTCGCACTACTTGCCTTGTCTATTTAATAAAGACATTTTTTTTTCTAATTTGGTCCATATAGTACTTGTTGCCCTCAAAGTAGCTGATGCTACTTGCTAGTCCTAGCGATAAAAATGCTGGGGGGAGCTAATTATCCTAGTTAGCACTCTGGTCATTTCTAAACAGTTGGGAGTTGAATTGTCAGGCCATTAAATTGTGTGATTTGGCCATGCTAACGGTACAGCTTTGGAAGGTAATTATTGAAATCTTACTGTGATACTTCCTGGTCTGTTCTAGCTAAAATTTATTTTAATGGGATGAAATTTACTTCAGTCTTGTTACTAGGGAGTTGTTTTTGCTTTAATGTTGCTACTAGTAGAAATTGTATGGCACACAGTGGTTGTTTTGGTAATCTTGAGTATGACTAAGCTAAAATAAAGGAGCACCTTTATTTTCTTTAAATTTTAAGAGTTTGGTTTATAACTATAATGTGGAACCTAGTTTTGCAATTGGATAAGCTGTAGCATAAAGAGACAAGCTAACATTGTTGGTATGACTGCATAAATAACAGAGACCATGCTTTAAAAAAATCAACTTAAATACCCTTTTTGTCCTTAATTGATAAATGATATTGCAATAATTGTAATTTTGAGGCTTAAGTCTGTAGTTCTTGGTGTCTGAATATTTCTTTTAATTTGATGTCTTCTGATTATGCAAGCTTACTTAAGGTCTAAGGAAATCTAAGTCAAAACCTGATTAATTGGGTTCAATACATGTTTAAATTTTACATTCCAAGAGAATTGAATGTCTCTTTCTGACTTTGTGGTTGAAGTCAACAAAACATGTTTTAACGGATCTGTGTGCGTCTCCCAGGTGTTTCCTTGTTGCACGCAAAGAACACAAACATCTGCAGCCTGTTTACCACCACAAACAAAAACCGGTTATGTGCCAGTTTAGTTCTTTTAGATCATGCCATCAATTCACAGAAGACAAATGGGTCCAGTATTTGATTCTAATATAAGCAATTTAAATTAGAAAAAAACTGAGGTTGGTAGAGAACCCAAGATTTGTACTTCAGCAAGAGTGGCACTTCAACATATATTTTTAAATGTTTAATGAAGTAAAAGTATTTTGCAAAAAAGTCTAATCAATTACTGAGTACTTCATCACAACATGATCAAATATTTAAAAATGATATCCTCAGAGTAACAAAAATATAAAGTTATATGTTCTTGGTTTTGGAACCACTGGCTTAAGCTAACATGCCAAAAATACTGTCTTTACTTTGAAAAAAAAAATAAAAATAATGAAATCATCAAAGAGATCATGAGGATAAGACCCCCACAAGTCTAGTTCATCCTTGGGTACAATTTCCAGATGTTTTAAGGTGTCACATTCAAATAATTATATGCTAAAAAAAGGTGTTTTACTTTTACTGATGGGGAGAAAATGTGTATTATGATCGTGAAATGCAGTTCACATGGTCTGCCACTAGGGGCTGACTGTTTCCTATGAGATGAGCAGTTGAAGAACGGTTGACTGTCTTTATTGAAAATTAAACAATAAAAATAGAAACCACCCATTGGATCAAACTATTTTTTTAAGCTGACACTACTATTTTGCAAGTAACCTTAAAAAATGAGATTATGTCACAAATGTTTACAACTCAGAGATTCACCCACCACTTTCTCTCCTTTGTCTGGTTTTGTCACTGGCTGGCAAAAATAAGCAGCAGCATGACGCAACAAGTCTGAACTGAACCCAGACAGGCTGAACCAATTACCCCGACCCTTGACAACGTGTCCAACACCAACATCCAGGCTAAAAAAAAAACAAAAAAAAAAACGCCTGCCTGTGAACCAAGGCTTCACTCACTGCGGTGCCTCTTAAATTTAACCGTCTTGTTTTTTCTTCCCAGCAGTTTGTGGCTGAAGAAAATGTTGGTAATTTCATGGTATTTCTGTCACATCACAAGGGATATGTTAGGCACCTATTTCATATCTGAGGATGAAAAACTAAAACTGTAGAAGGAAAGATCAAATTTGATGTTTTTGTCTGGTCTCTAAATGGAAGAAAAGTTCACCCCTTGAAATCAAGATGGTTTCACAAAATATATGTTCAATTCAACTTTTTAAGTACTATAAGTAGCTACAGTATACATAAGTCAAATAGAGAAAGTGACTAACCCGGGAGAGAAAGAAGGATGGAAGGAGGGATGGACCTTGGATGTGTGGAGGCGCACCAAAATATTCACTTTGAAAGTAAGTAGCAGCAGTGAAGAGAGAACAGCATGTTTCCATCCCTCAGACGACTGGGAGACTTTTCACATGACTTTTTGGAAAGATGCCCCACTTCACTTCTTTAATCTTTGGGTCCAATCTCTCTTCAGGAAAGGAAACTTTCTTTCCCAACTCGGGTAATTAAAGTTTAAAAAAAAAGAAATGTGCTGTGCGAGTGCGTACGATGCAAAGTGCTAAAGTCATAATTACTGTTTATCCTCACTACTTGTATATTATGTGGAGTTTGGATTCGTCTTTATCGCTTCCAGTGTTTCAGTTTTCCGTCATCGTCTTTCCTAGCAAACATTTTGTCCAGTAATTTTTCAGGAGAGGGGTCACAGGTGGGAGTCATGTGGCTTAGAGCAGATTAGAAGTCAAACCCAGCTGGCTTTGTGAATGGGAACTTTTCGTTGCGTGAGAGATCTGGCTGCCTTTGGGGCTTAGGAAACTAGTAATGCGCTTTGGTGGAATTACAGTGCGGTGAAGTATTTCTCTGAAGGCGATGCGAGGTGCACATGTGGCTGAGGCGGTCAGTTTAACACATAAATACGCTTTGATCTGAGCCATTTGGTTGCATTGGCTGCATTTTTAGAGTTGTTGTCCTGCTGGAAAGTGAAACTGCAACACATGCTGAAGGTTATCACCCAGAATTGTTTTGTACTTGGCTCCACAGCCTAAACCCTTTCTGGTTATGATGTGGCAACACGTGATAAAAGTTTGGAGCGGTATGAATGCTTCTATGATTTACTTTAGATGTGACTGAGATGTACAGATGTATATCTGATTTGTTTCTGCACAGCATGAAAATTGTTTTATACTTTCTGATGTGTAAAATTGGTCACATTGAAACAAAGTAATGCTCTTGAACGCCTCACAGACATCTGTGACCCATCTGTAAATTCTGTCCTTCATCCAGATGGTCTGTCTTGTCCTTAGTTCATCCTCCTAGCATTCACAAAAAGCTTGAACTGGTGACTTTTGAGTTTAGGGCTAAGGATCTAGCAAAAGCTGTGTTTGCATCTGTTAAGGCTGGTGCACAGGGCACGATTTGAGCTAAGTGTGTGGGGGGGGGAGTGCTTCAATTAAGGGCAAGGCGGTTTTTATAGAAGAACAGATAATCTGTAATTTCAGTGTAAATCATTTTCTTTGACTAAAATCATTATCTTCACCTGCTGATCTTCCACATCTCTTCCCGAACTGACCCCTTTTAGAGGCAATTTCCAACCTGAAATTGTCATAGCTTTGCTTTTAAGCAATATTTGTACAAGTTACACAAAACGACTGATCCAAACCATCTACCAACTGTGACTTGTAACCCAGACAGGAGGCAAGTCAAAGCCTTCAAGAGTCTGTAATGATCTCACCACTACAGACAGTTTCAACCAAAGTCAGGAAAGAGAAAATAATATAAAAAAAATTATGTGCAGGCTTCATTACTTCTTTGGGAACTTTTCCATATTTCATTGTTGTTGACCTTGCAACTCCACCCTTCTGAGAAACATATACTTAAATAGAGCATTTCCCTTCTGTCTAAGTAACATGTATGTAAAAGACATTAATCACCAACAAAGCCTGACCTTTTGTCACTTTTGTTGGCTTTTGCTTTGTTGAAACTTGAAAGACGCTTGTGTTAAAAAGTGAGACTTTGAGCTATTTTCCAAAGCTACAAGGACAGGCGTAATCTGTACCAAATGAGTCAAATGAGATACTCGTTATCAGACCTTAGCATAGCTGAATCACAAAATCACAAAAGCATGAAATCTCAAACAAAACCCCAAACACCAACGTTTGATCAGCTCAATGGCCACCCAGGACGAAAACATTGATGGTAAACAATCCTCCCTGTAAAAACAGGGAAGTCAGGAGAAATGAGAGCAATAATTTGGAGGCCTAACAAAATGGCAGCATTTTTGTGGATTACAAAGCTCTCCATGGTGAGCCAAGTCTCCCTGTAATTTAACAGTCTTGATTGATCATTTGTGACCAAAGTTCAAAGTCCTCATATTCTGACTGCATCCAGGTAGGCATAATACCTGCTACTTTTCTAGCATTTTCAGAGAAGAAACAGGAACAAAACATCTGCCGATGTTCATGATAAAAAAAAAAACGAACGGTAAACTTTTTATATGCTCTGATGTGCACAGACAACAGCACTCCCATTTCTCTTAGTATCACCAGATTACTTTGTAACGGAGAGCCATGTAGGGATTGTAGAAAACAAGCAACAGTAAACGGAAGCAGCTAAAAGTCTGAGTTTAGTATTCCTAATCTATTTTTATTTGTGACGGTTTAACAGCAAGAGAGAAATGTAGTTATCAAAACGTTATTTAGAGGACTGTATCTGCCAACCCAGTAAAACTTAGTAAATCTATCTACTGTCATTTTTCTGACAACCACTTGTTGTTTTGACCCTAAAAGGTTGCTTTAATAAAATAAATATGTAGTGGATAGTTCAAACACTGAAATAAATCACTACTACTGCTAACATGTAGGAGGACCACTCAAAGAGAGTTGCTATTGATGAAATTTAATAAAGTAATCATGGAGATCAGTAGATGATTTGGTCCGATTGAAGCCACTTAACAACTAAGGTAAAACAAGGCATTTGTTTACTTGAGAAACTTTATACTCACAAACAACTTCTGCCATCGCCTGGATCATCTGATTGCTGTATCTGCTAGCGTTGTCATGGTCATAACATGAACTGTGCTGTATTCAGGTTATTGCTTCCTTTGAAGGAATAAGAGTGAAGAATAATAATAAAATGTTTTTTTATCGAGTGAGCAGATAACACCCGATAAAAATCAATAAAATGTTTTTTATCGGGTGAGCAGAAATCTGCCTACTTCTTCTCACTTTCACGCATCTGTAGATGTGTGTGTGGAAAAACTGATTATGCTGAGAACTAAAGACAGTAGCAGTAGTTGTGATATATGAGCAAACATACCAGTCATCCAGGAAGTGATTTTCCGACATACTGTGGTTGTTGCGATCACAAAGGACTGTGGCCGTAGCGTAAAGGAACTGTCATTCTGTTTGATCTATTTCTGTATTCTGGATTTGATCAAGGGGAATTTCTGAACTCTAATTTTTTGACAACGGTTGAAAAAAAACAACAACTCAAGATTTATTGCCATCTGGTGTTTTGTCCATCATCTTTTTCCTCCTTAACTCTCCAGGGTTTATCTGGCCTCGCTTTTATACTTTAAATGTTACAGCCAAATATTTCTGTTTTCTTAATAGTCTGAGAACTGATCTTGCACTCTGTATCTCACTTGTTGTGTGCTCTGTCCAGAACAGTCATAAGGCTGACATTTTTATAAATTAGACTTGTGGTTGAGAAAGTCTCTGTGGAGTAAGAAATGCTTTTTGTGTTGTTGTTTTTTTCAAGCAATTTAGCATGCGAGTAGTTTGACAACATCATCCTACAGAACAACTGACTCACATTTTCAGTCGTCTCTGCAGACTTTATGAGTCTACAGTCCAACTTGTTACTTAGCTGCTGGTGTTTGTTTGTTTTCATTTTCCTCAGTGAGTCATCATCTGCTTAATTTCCTCCATCTCCTTCCTCTCCCTGGCCCCCGACCATGGGAAAAGCCTCCTGATATCAATAGAGGACTCTTTCTCCCACTCCCATCCACTTTCTCTGACTTTGTCAGTGGGCCAAACGACGCTCCACAGGGACATCTGAAGAGACGTGTTTGCTCACTTCCTGTGGGACATAGTATTTCTCTACTCCATCATCACAGATGTTTTAAGAAGAAAGGTTTCGTTTTGTCCCATTGTAGCTCACTTAGCTGGTTCATCACGCACTGTTGCTCAACAACTTCCTAGCACTAAAGTACTCTTGTTACATCAGATGTAGGGGTCTCAGGAACTCAGACAAGGCTCTGGTCTTGCTGTTAACACCTGCCCAACCTTAACTGGACAATTAGGCCTTGTAGCGGTGAAGTGCATTTTAAAGACCCTGTGAGACAAGACGTTATGTAATTTATTTAACGGGTTCTTCTGCTGGATACAGAGAGGGAATCAATAAACAGGAAATCTGAGAATGTTTTCAAAGGGCATGGCGATAAACGGTGGCCCCTCAGCTGCGTGTAACTCTGATAGGATGTAATTCTGCACCGGGATGGGGAGGAGAACGAGCTGGGAGGAGGGAATGAGTGGAGAAACTCACAGAGTGAATGAAAGAAAAAAAACTGCAAGGGGTAAGACATACAGAATAATGAGGGGAGTGCTTTGGGAATTAATTTTCTTCAAACTAACCTGTGGATCCTACTGCTGCCTGGACTCTGCTGCAATAGAGAAATGGTAAGGACTGCATGTCTGTTTGAAATAACTACTTTTCAGCTTTCTTTGTAACAGTTACATGCTGAATATTAAAAGAATCCTCTCTTTCATTTTACTGATTTTAAAATGCAGTAGCTTCCTCCGTTTTGTCGGCGTTAGCTCCTAGCAGAGGACTTTAAAAGTAGCAGTCCAGACTGTGTAGCTGGCAGTATCTATTTTCAGAAGCCTGTGGCAGCTCTGAAGGGCATTACTGCCCCCATAATGACAGGTTACAGCGCAAGGCCCGGCATTTTCAAGCATTAAAACAGCTCCCAGGCCTGGGTGTGTACGCTGTATCTCTGAGGTTTGTGGCAGCAACTGTGTGTGTGTGTGTGTGTGTGTGTGTTGGCAGACAGGGGACACATTACCCTGCCCACTCTCCGGTCCTGTGTCTGTGTCTGCGTCTCAAACAGGGCCGGCGTTGACAGGCATTGGGCTGACAGCAGAGGCGTCAGGGCTCCAGTGTCAGGACTGTACTGAGGGAACGGTTTGTTCTCCGGGTCCCCGGGGTCCTCTGGGACTCGCACACTGAACACGATTGTAAGATGCATGCGGTTTCAGCCTGCAGCTTTGTCTGGGGGTGACATCAGACGCCAGCTGAACGGCGTGTTGTCTCATGCGGACTAAAGTTGGAGTACGGAAGTTGTGGAGGGTTTCTGGCTATTTTTGTAGTTATTCTAATTGATAAGTGATGACAACTCACTTGTTTTTGGTGCGCCGGTTCTGTGACAATCACAGAAAGTCGCAGAGTAGTCTAATGATTTATTTGACATGTCTTGCAAACAAACAGAACGTTCATTGTTTTAGAATGTGGATCTCTCTATAACGGACTGTAGAAAACAATGGCAGAACTTTTTTCTAAGTATTTAAAGGTGTTCATAACTCTTAGACATTTTCCCATTTTGTCACATTACAATCACAAACTTCAATGCATTTTTTGTGATTTCCTTAAATTATAGACCATTAAATTGATTCATATGTATCAAGAGGAATTAGGTAAGCTTTCAGGATTTTCTTGTATTTACTATTATACTCTTCATGTCAATTATTGCCATTTTTCTGTCCCTTTCAAAGGATAACATAATGCTGCCACCACCGTGTTTTACTGTGGGGAT
Source organism: Poecilia mexicana (assembly GCF_051168715.1). Lineage (NCBI taxonomy): Eukaryota > Metazoa > Chordata > Actinopteri > Cyprinodontiformes > Poeciliidae > Poecilia > Poecilia mexicana. Next base: position 2,882,998 of record NW_028263383.1, on the reverse strand, counting down.
AATATGTGTTGATCAAGCCATAGTATCTCCTACAGACATGTATTTTTTTTTTATGTAAACGAAAAAGTAAAATTTTAGTAGCATCTGAGCAGAGCACCTTTTTCAGTGCCTCCTCTATCTGTAAACATTTGTCCTGTCAGCAGATTCTGCCAATTGAGTTGTGAATAAAAACATTGAATAACGTCTGACCCGGGGTCTAAAACCTGCAGCTCCGGAGCTCCAGTGCCTCCTAAAATCTTTGAATAAAATTTAAAAGGAACCACTTAATGTTTTTAACTACAGAAATAAAACATGCAGAGGTTGTTTTTTTTCTTCAAAATTTTCCTGCAATATTTGCAAAGAAAGACACTAAAATTACCAGCAATATGTTGTTTTTTTATATATATTCATTGTCTTTTTTGTTTCTTTATTTTAGAGCCTAAAAATAGAAATAAACACTGGTTCTGCAATGGCAAGATGTTGGTGTAGCCATGTCGGGGTAGTAGATATTTGTCTGAAAAGCTTTCTTTTTTCAGCTTTAAGCAGGTTTTATTTGGCTGTTCTGAGAGCAAAATGGCTCTTATGGTTGTAAAGTTTCTAACATTTTCTCTCTACAATTATGCTGAGCTTTTTTTTCCTTTTTTGCTCAACAAAATAATCCAATTTAAATACACTAAAACTTGTGGATGTAAGGTCACAAATGATGAAAAAAAAATTATTGATTTAAATATTTTTGCAAAGTTCCTGTAGAAATTTTCTCTGACATGTAAAGAGTCAAACATTACACAGTCAGCTTTCCTTCTTTATAGACTAAACAAACACAAGGCTGTAGGCGGTTGTGTCTCGTCCGTGCTTCTTGGGATGCAGAGATGTTAGTGATAGTGGAAGACCGGGATGAAAGCGTTTATAAAAAAAACATGTTGTGTCATCTGGGTTGCGTATGTGTGCAACCCAGGCATGGCTGTTCCTGGCTGGTGTGTGTTTTCTTTCTGTCTGAAGAGCAGACAGCTGAATCTAATCTTCTGCATCTGGCTGCGTGTTGCGAGATCTGAGTCACTAACTGAGCGACTAAACAAGCAGAGAAGAAGCACTGATATGAACACTTGAAGTGTGTTCGAACCTGCAGAGCTCCTTCCCTCCACCACGAATGAGACATACATCGCTTCATCGATTAAAGTCTTTGGACTTCGGCCTACATGGATGAGGGAATGAATGTCGTTTTGTCCGTAGTTCTGGAGAAACAATTCTTCAGTGTAGTGGTTTGGTCACATGGGTGTATAACTGGGGCAGAAGGGTTTCTAAGGAAAGCACTGTTCCCATTGTAGTTCAGCAGTATTCCCAGCGCTCCCATTCATGGCCTGAAACATTGTGTGTGTGGGTGTGTATGTGTGCTTTAGGATCTACACGTGTCAGACTCTTCTGACAGTACGGCCGACATGGACCGCATGAGGAGGAATAAAGTGGAGCATGAGCGTCAGACCCATCAGGTCTTACAGGTGAGTTATTTCTTCAGGTTTGATCGAACAACATGTGACGTGTTCAGGGGCTTTTGCTGCCCTGATCCTTCTAATCTTAGTCATGTATGTGTATTTAGTCCTACGTTGCTTTGACTTTTACTTTAACAGCTACAATATCTGCTGTAGTGAGGCTGTAGTGAGACCGTGGTGGTGTGTCGGTACCCAAAGCGTGCCGAGAAAAACACCACCACAACACGACACAAACCAGAACCAGATTGAGGCATTAATCTGAGTCAGAGAGATTCTGGCTTGAGTCGAATTCTGATGGTACAATCTGAATGTTGCAGCTGAAATGCAGACATATTGAACCAATTTTTCAGCTTCTAGTTCTCAGCTGACAGCACCAGGTGAGTGAGGACCACTGCTGCTCCAGGTGTTGTGCATTCAGTCATGGCGGTCGGCACACCTGGGGTTTAACATCTGGTTAATCTAGCTAGTGTTGACCTCCTGTCCTCTCAATTCAGTGTGATCATTTACCTTTGACCGCTGATGTCAACATGGTGTTTTTCTCGTAAAAAGCAATTAAACAAGTGTGCCTAACAATTTGACAGGTGATAGAGACACCTGTCAAATTGTGTATTTTATATATATACAGCTCTGGAAAGAATTAAGGCCCACTGCACTGGACTCCACTGAAAACTCCCTGGTTATTCCACCAAATATTTATTTCTGAACTCTTCCGGAGTTAAAACATTAGTTTTGTTGTTTCTAAATGAATGTGAACTTGTTTTCTTTGCATTATTCGAGGTCTGAAAGCACTGCATATTTTCAGTTATTTTGACCATTTCTAATTTTTTGCAAATAAGCACTAAATTTTTGCTTTGAATTTTATAGACATGTTGTCAGTCGTTCATAGAATGAGAAAACAATGTTAATTTTACTCAAACACATACCTATAAAGAGTAAAATCAGAGAAACTGATTATTTATAATGATCTCTTATTTTTTTCCAGAGCTGCATATCTATATGTTTGCATGTATATGTGTATTTAAACTAGCTATGAATATATAGATATATTATATATGAACCAGACTTTAGAAAGGGCCCCAAAGATTTGAAAAAAGTCTTTGGGACCCCACAGAGAGTTCTTTAAATTTAACCCTCTGCGGATGAAATGTACCCACAGTACTGTTATTTTGCTTTTCTTATTATATTTCAACAGTCCTGCATTATCAGATTAGAAGTGTGTATATAATGTGTATGAGGCTATTTTAGACATGTTTGCAGTGTTAAAAAATGTCTAAAAACCATAAGCAAACTCAAAATACTGCATCTTGATTATGTTGTTACCATCATGAGAACTTTCATAATAATTATGCTGCGTTTCTGTCTGATTGCCCTCATGTTTTCTTTTTTAATAACCCAGTCTTGAAAAGATTAAAACTGCCACAGTGCACAGAGTGGTGAGCGATGGTTACTTCAGCTGCTGCTGCTCACACATGTGCAGCAGGCATCTGTGGTTTCAGTAGCAAAGCATCGGTGATGATAGCTGTGTTTCCTACCATCCGCAACAACTTTAAGAGAGTCTCTGCTCTTAAATGGCCACTTTCAGAAAATAACTGCAGTTAAAATGTGGAACATTAACTCAATCTGTGGTAAAAGAGTTTAACAAGCTTGTGACCGAATATAAACCTATACTGCGTGTACTCAGTGTTAAAATAAATACAAAAAAGTCCTGAATATTTCCAGGTTTAATTCTTAATATTTTTACATCTGGTACTTCAGGATTATTATGCTTTGTTATCTTACTCAGGCAGCCCAACTTGATTCACTACAACATATCTTTTATGAGGTATGATGAGAAATCACTCACTTAAAAAAGACAAAAACAACTAAAGTTTAAAGAACTTTAATTAAAGAAATAACACTTCACCTCATTGCCAGGGTAAGAACAACTTTGTATCCAAAATCCCCCTGTTATATTTACTGGTATCCTGACAGAGTACAGAGTAGATATTAAAAAAATGTTGGTTTTCTTGTGTTTTTTCTGACAGAATACTCCTTTAGATTTGATTGAAACGGGCAAGTCCTTGAAAGTTCAGGCAGAGCGCCCCCATCTGGTCAGCTTGGGAAGTGGACGCCTGAGCACAGCCATCACTCTTCTGCCACTGCTAGAAGGTAAAGATGCTCATGTTCTAAGTCATAGTTTAAAAAAAAAAAAAGTAATACACGTTTATAAATATAGTGTAAAGTAAAAATTACACTAAAGTTAAAAGTGCATTTACAGCTAAGCCAGCAAATATGGAATATTTTGGACTTTTTGAATACATGAATGAGTTTTTATGTTTTCTTTTATTTGTTGCTCTTCTACAGTGCATTTAAAATGTATTTTAGAATATGGTACATAATTAGAAAGACGTAATTAATGTATAATTTTGTTTCTTTAGTTTTTTCAGTTTAATAAAAATCTGAAAATGTGGGGTAATTATGAAGTCTAATTCTGTTCAAACTTTGAATGAGGGTGTCTTTGAACATTGGTCATGCAACACTTGACTTGTTCCAAATTTTTAGTTGGACTTATGTCTGAACTTTAACTAAGCCATTTAAACACATTAATGTGCTTTGATCCAAACCATTCAACTTCAGCTGTATGTTTATGGTTATTGCACTGTGGGAAAATAAAGACCCTAGAATATCCTTCATCCATGAGTACTGGTTGACTGATTTCCCACCATAAACTTTTTGTCAGACTAAATGTGACTTTTCAGAGTTTTCCACCTGTTGATAACATATTTACAAATAGCGTCTGTGACTCCCCCCATGTGGACTTGACCTCTGACACTCTGTTGGCCTTGGCTTTCCTGACTTTGACCTACGAAACCTTACAATATTTCTCAGAGGTATCCGGTGTTATAGCTCTCCAGGAAGTCACTCAATGTTTTCTTTTTCTGGTCACAGGGAGAACCACGCTGGGCAGCGATAGGACAGATATCCCCCTGCAGGGCCCAGGCATTGCAGCTCAGCACTGCTACATTGAAAACCAAGCAGGGAACATCACGCTGTACCCATGTGGAAACCAGTGCTCTGTGGATGGGCTTCCCGTCACCAAACCCTATCGCCTCACACAAGGTAGGAGATAAAAAGTAGATATTAGACCTAAAGTAAAAACAACATGCAGCAAAAGCAAACCCATGTCCTTTCAGTAACATGCAAGCTTACAACGCTGGTCAGGAGTTTCATTATAGGCATGACATTATGTTCAATTTGTCTTCTAATGATGCCTTTTGATTAATAGCTCAGCAACAAAAAAAGTTTGACTAATTTTAAAAATAAGACTCGAGGGTAAGTCTGAACTAAATTTTCTATAAACCAAACTGGTTGAAAATACATAACCTCAAATCTGCAACCCCAACATGTTTAGCTAAGTGTTAGCTAACACTTCTGTGTTAGCTATTAGCTAACACTTCTGTGTTAGCTAACACTTAGCTAAATATTATTTAGCTAACACTAAGTAATATTTAGTGTTAGCTAATATTTAATGTTGGCTATAGTGTTTGTAGGTCACATATAAACCAAACTGCATATTTGGTTGTCTGAAATGTCAAATAAATTCAATTTAAACATTTTAGGGTCAGATTAAAAAAATTGAAATGTTTGGGCACAGTGATTTAGAATGTTTGGAGTAGTGAAAGAAACTATTTCAAACCATAAAACACACCAACACACTACTGCAACAGACGGAATGTTCTGTTCTTTGTGTGGAAAATATTTCAGTGTTTTTCGGTGTCGAGTCTCGAAACGTAAAGTGGCGTTGTAGTCCGTTGCTATGGCAACGAGTCTGCGTGTAGCTTGGCTGACGCAGAGAGCGAGAAAGTGAAAAATAATAATAATAATAATAAAAAAGGAATTTTTTTCCCTTAAATTTATCAACTCAGAAGCTAGTTCTTGACACATTTAGTTGTTTAAACACATGAATCCATTTAAGAAGCAGGTTATATTAGATAACATTAAAATTAGCCAAATGTACATGAACAATGCCTAAAAGTTGTACCTGTGGAATGAATCCAGTTTAAATTAACTACACTATTTGTGATGGGAGATGTGACAAGTTAGCCAGAAGCTTGTCGGAGGCTACCAGAGGTGCAGAATGTTACTTGACATTAATCGAAATATAGGTTGAGCCTGTATGAATATTTTGTAGCCCGTGTGGTTAATATCGACCATATATTAAAATATACGCCCCTAGTTATTGGTTTTCTTGTATAATCATAAGACAGGGTGCATCCAGCGATGCATTTGAAGTGTGAATGTAAACGTCTGACTGGCACTGTACCATAAAAGAACCACCAGCAGTCCCTCCCCCTCCGCCCTCTCTCCATTAAGCCCGGTCCAGAACAGAACAGAATGTCATTCGAAGCCGGCATGTGTGTGTGGAGGCAGCAGCTGCTCAACAAGAATATTTCAAACTTGTTACTCTAATTTAAAGGACAATCGTCACATTTCAAACAAGAAATTGTGACTGGGAGGCATTTCAACCTGGAAACAATGCGGCAGCTTTCGGGACTCTAAAAGACAAATGTTAAACTTCCTCTGGAGCAAATACAACTGGAAATGAAGCTTCTGCATGTGACTTTCACGATACAAAGAGGGTAAAAATGCAATGAAGTCGTAAGGAGGTAATTTGACCAACTGTTTTTGTTGAATTTACCAGTTTATTTAGATAAATACATCATTAGTTACTGAAAGCTAAGCTAACTGTTCTGAATATTTTTATGTGACTGTCTGTCTATACTCAGCAAACTAAAGCAAATCATCTCAACTTTAAGATAATATCTGCATACAAATCAGCAAAAATATATTGGAGAATACAAGTTAAAATATAAAAAAAAAGTGTAACATATTAGACATTCAATTTAGATTGGGTAAACCGATAACATTTTACAAAAATAAACCATTTAGAATTAAAAATATTCAAATAAGCAAATGATTTTGTAAATTTCTGTTGCTGTGAAAGCCATGACCAGATATCTACTTATAAACTCATGAAATTCAGACATTACATCTCTGTATGTACGCCTGTGTTTCCTGGCAGGGTGCATGCTGTGTTTTGGTCAGTCTGCCTTCTTCCGCTTCAACCACCCCGAAGAGGCTCAGAGGATGAAGAGTATGCTGCCTGCAGGGAGCCTCAGAGTGAACACAGTCAAACCGCTCCCCTCTGGTAAAAACACAAACAAGCAAACAAACAAAACGCATAAATTCCCCATAAAATTCAGATCCAGCACCGTTCTAAGCTGTTCCTGCAGTTCAGAAATAACCGTCGTTTAACAATTGTTTATACAAACGTTTTTCCCTCGCAGCTATTCTGGGTAGAATAAATCTTTTTTCCTCTGTCCAGAATGGAAAAGAAAAGATTTTCCTTAGTAGTAGAAGTAGTATTTTTATTCTGACTGTGACTTTAAATATTATTAAATTCGATCGGGTAAAGAAAAATCTAATTATCTTCGGCCTACATTGTGATCTATTTAGTCAGCATGGTGACCTCATTGCAATCTTTGTGTCCTGTCTTTTGTACGCTTTCTCTGTGAATGCAAGATCCTTCTGGCCCACTGCCCGCCTGTGATATTTAGAACCCATTCTCCTCTGACCTTATTAGTTTGGCTGTCGGCGCCTGAACAGTAATGGCCGCCACACCCTGTCCATAGTGCATAGTTCAGTCTTTCCTGGTGAAGCCCTGAATTTGTCAGCTTTGAATGAGCTGAAAGGCTCAATTTTTATATTTAGCTGCTTTATTTCCCTGCAGGGTTACAACCCCTCTAAGGAGCATCCAAAGCAACTGGGTTTGGCCCAGGTTGTACAGGAGATTCTCCTACTGCAGAGGACTCTTAAAGACTCATTTTAAGCATTTTGTAACCAGGAACAAAGCCTAGTATTTAATATAATCCATATATTTGGTGCGGTCATTCCAGAAGCTGGTGGTTAATTCAATTCAATCCTCTAAGATGTTAATTTGAGCAGATGTGAAGCATGTGGAGTAGTCCTCTTTTTATGTCCATCTAGTTTATGCAGTGCACTTCTATCTCTGAAAGAAAAACCGCTTCAAAGCATCATGCTGCCACCACCGTGCTTGGCAGTTGTCTCAGTCTTCTTAAGCCTGAAAGCCTCTTCTTATTTCCTTCTAAGAAACTTGTGGCCAAACCTTTTTTTTTTTTGTCCAAAAAAATGTTTCTGCCAAGCTGCAATTTTCGGTCAAGTTCAAATGTGTTGAATTTTAAGAAAAAAAAAAGTATTTCTTGGTTGGTACTCTGTAACTAGCTTTACTTACCTCTTGTGGATGATGACACTGGTGTGCCAACCTTTTCCATCTTATGATAGGATTGAACATCAGTGGTTCCTGGATTGATGAAACTCCACAATATTTGTGGAGTTTGATGTAAAGCCAGATCCATGTCAGCATCCTACCTCTATAAATTAACTCTATAAATTTTATTTTATCACCAGTAGTGGTTAAAAGTACAGACAGAGTTATACCAAAATATACTTCTCAAGGCAACAATATGTTTGTGTCTCTTAACCTCTCACCAACACTGTGGGTGTGAATAAGTGTAGAACAGAAAAATGGCCTCCTCCCTTTGTCTTATAGCTGACCTGGGGTGTGTTGTGGGTAAATAGGACAGAGGACAGTTGCCCCACATTTTGTGTTTATTTATGTGTGTTTTTGCAACTGTCCTCTAGCTCTTTATAACAGGAATGCTCACGGACAAATGTTTCTGTCTCCCCTGGTGCAGACCCCCGCAGCATCTCAAATGGAAACCACAAGTCTTTTTCAGACAACAGCGACGCTAAACTCAACGGCATGGCAGAAACTCTTCAGGACTCCCTGAAACTGAAACCATCCTCATCCTCTGGGTTTGCTAAACAACAAACTATTTTGGACATGCCAAATGGAAAAGCTGCCACTCCTCCTGGCGGCTCCAATCAAGAAAACAGCAGCAGCATCTCTTTCATTCAAAATGTCACCAATAAACCCCTGGCGGTACCGGTTCCTTATCCACGGACCTCACGCTCGGTGGCTTGGAATGGAGCTGGTGGGACTCAGAGAACTCAGGAGAGTCCAAAGCCACTTAGAAATGCTGGCAAAGAGACAACGTCAAGCCCCAAGCTCCACGTTAAGGGGTTAGAAAACTCAAGCATTAGTCAAAAACCCTCCTCTATAAAAATTTCCCGCACTGCTCCATCCAGTCCTCAACTGAGAAGTTCCTCCCTTCAGACGAGATCCCCAAGCCCGATGCGAGAGCTGGGTCAGCCTCTCTTTGATGTTGACGTCCCTCACAGGATGACTGGCTCCTCCAACCTCAGGGAACTTCCCCGGGTCAGTCCCTTTGTGTCCTACAGGGGGACAGCAGGACCACAAGGAGTTCCTCAGAGTCCGCAGGACCAGCGCAAACTCCTAGCAACACCAAAAGCAGAAGCCATGAGGGCTCTGTATGCACAGAGCCCATCGTCTCTCTTTGGGATGGAGAAGCAGTCGGAGGGCAGACCCTTGCGGCCTGGACCAGCAGTTGGCATTACCTCGGGCCTGGGTTCAGTGTCTGGGTTGTCTCCTCTGGCAAGTCCAAGCAACGAGCGAAAGGCTTCCTCCAGCAAAGAGGGGAATCCTACAAAACCATATACCAGGGAGCGCAAAAACAGCATCTCTGAGATCAGCGATAATGAGGACGAGCTGCTGGAGTACCATCGGTGGCAGAGAGAAGAGAGGCTGAAGGAGCAGGAAATGGAGAAAATGGTGAGTACCCAATGTGATAAGATGTGACTGAATTTAAACTCTGGTCTACTCTTGGACTGCATCTAAAAATGTTGCTTTTCAAATTTGAAATCTGTGGAGCTGTGTGCGATTTAGCTTCAAAACATTAGTGTATGAGAAATAAAACCCAAAACAAAATGCTAAAGAGATGAAAGTTCCCAATGAAAGAGCTGCCAAACACTGTATAAGCAGCTGCCTTGTCTTTCTGGTTGGAGTTTATTCTTTCATTTCTCTCCATGAGTTGCTACTAGAGTCAAATTTCTGACAGGGAGAGATTTGGAGAGATATAAAATATTGCTTTTGATAAAAACCTGTTGAGTATTTCATTTAGCTCATTGGTTGGTTCATGGCACTACAGGACAAATTTACAAATGAACAGGACTGTAAATGAGACAAACAGTTCAGAGAAGAGATTTAGTGACTCCTGGGATGGCAATCTGCTTTCATATCTTCTCCAAATTCTCTGGCGCTCAGCCAGTAATTAATCTCTCCTCCGAACATTGCTGGCATCGGCGGCCCATGTGGCTTTGGTGACAGCGGACCCGGGGGGCATTCTTACAGACGTCTCAGGGTCCGGTGCAGCGGGTGCGGCTGGTTGTTGCCCAACACTATATTTACCGGAAAGATGAGCGGCATCTGCTTTCAAAGCTGCCTCCCCTTCGCGCGGGACTCTTTCTTCTTTATTCCCACACTAGATCATAGACTCTGTGTGTGTTATTTATCGTCAGTCAAGCACTCACCGTCTTTTCTCATCACCCTTCAGCCGGCAGTTCGGCTCCCACCCGGTCCTGCCCACTGGCAGCTGACATGATCGCAGAGGTGGGTGGTCGCTGCCGGGACGTATGTGTCCAGAGACTGTTTCAGGGACCAAATGATCTCTGGCAACCAAAAAAAGAGGCAACATTGTGGATTAAATGATTTGTGGACAAACCTTGATCCTTCCAGAGCCTGAAATAGACAAAACTTGACATCTCTTTAGCTTCTGGTATATATTTTTTAAACCAACGAATAAAATTCTTTCACAGTTTTATGAACTTTTCAGACAGAATAAGTCACCACTTCCATGCTGTCGTATTATGTTTCAGATGTGAAAATGAATTGGAGCCTTCAGTAGTGACTTGGTGTGGCTTTTGATGTAATTTGGGACTCTGTAAATAAAACTGAACTGTGTCTAGTAAAGATATGCAATTGTAATTGCCTAAACAACAGGCTAAGCTGACTATTTCCAGCATAAAAGCCAGGATCCATCCTGTAATGGATCACTTTCTGCACGTCAACATGGTGTCCCGGCTGCACAGCTGCAGACATAAAGGCTTTGAATTAAGTAATTAAGGAAGCACATGACATCATTAATGACTTATAATCTGGAAATCACTACAGAGTTGTCAGGTCTTCTCACTCAGGAACACTTTCTACCCGACTGCAATCAGCACAATAAACAAACTAAAACTTGTTGCCTTGTGTTTTTCATATTTTTTGCACTTACTAAATTATACGAGCCTGAATCCAAAGAGTTAGCAAGAAGATAAAGCAAGACCAAAAATTATGAACTATAAGCTGTAATGTAAACTATGTGAGAGCTGGGCATGTTTTGGCTTCTTTTTGTTGCTAATGTAATGGTTTTCAAGTGGAAGTGAGAATGCTTCAGTTATTATAAAAAAACGACGCCCGTTGTTAATTCTCTGTGTTCAAACAAAATAAGAAAATACTTGGAATTTGAAGAGAGTGTGCTTTATTTTACTGTTCCTGTTCATTTAATAACCAAGCATCTGTCAAAGGACAAACAATACATTTTAGTATTTTTAACTGTTTTTAAGATTTTAAACACCCAAAGCGCACAGGCTCTTGACCTCCAGAGAGAAACAAAGAAAGGATTTCCTCTCAGCAAGATAAATTCCCAATATCTGACCTTCTGACTGCTTTACTGTTTTTCATCCAACTTTACTCTTGTGGTTGACTCTGCACTCTAAAAATCAATACCAAGCAATTATCTCATCGTAAGAGAGAAGCAGAATAACCACAAGAGAAGAAGCGGCTTTTTCATTTCAGCTTTATTTTCTCGGAAGCTCTTTTTGAATTAAAACTCCAAACACAAGCTGTGATGATCCAATGTATTAAAGTTTTTGTGTGTTGCCTTGTTCTCTCCTAGAACTTTTAAAACATTTTAAAATCACTCTTATCATGTCTGCTTGTTTTAAAGCTAAAGCACTAACCAGTGTCTGTGTGTGTTTTGTTACTGTCGGACTAATTTATAGGGCAAATTAACGTGAGCTATAAAAACAGGCAGACTTGTATTCTTATACCAGGTCTCTAATTAATGTCAGGTTGAAGTGATGACTGCATCTCTCACCAGTAAATTAAAGCAGGAGTCCTATTGTGTAGCACAATGAGAGACAAGCAGTAGAGAACAATATATGTGGTGAATAGCAAAAGAAAAATAAGAGTATTAATTTAAAGACTGTTGTTTTTTTCTTTGTTACAATTTCCTGCAAAACTCCACCAGTAAGGTTTTACTGGGAGGCCCCTCCTGAGAGTGGACCTGCTATCAGGTTACACACGTCCCCCCCGTGCCTGTGGTTAAGTGACAGCTGCCTAAATGGGACAATGTCACCCAAGGACAAACGCGTTTAATCCGCTGTGTGATCTGGAATATCGCTCAGTGTTTGCTCACGACTCCCATTTCTCCTACAGGAGCGGCAGAGACTGGAGACCATCCTGAATCTGTGTGCAGAGTTTAATCAGGAAGATGGCGCCGCAGAGCTGGTGAGGAGCGGGCTGCGTGGGGGTGCTAGAGGAGCGGACCCAGACTCTGGACGGGGGACGCCTCTAATGGGAGCACACCGAGCCCAGAGAGCGGGGGAGAACGATGAGGAAATCCAGAGGGAGGAGTCCAGCAGCACAGAGAGCACACATCAAGAGGTGAAACACATCCGCACGCTGTGGTCAGGATATCGTGAATATCTGGATATTTGATTTTTTTTTTTTCTCTTTTTTATCACTCAGTGTGAGGAGCTGTTTGCTGGACAGGAGCAGGTCTACCTGGAGGAGGAGAGGAAAAGGGTCTTGGTTCGGGTTGATGACTTGAAGTACAGAGTTGGTGAACTGGAACAGCAGCTACAAGAGACCAAACAGGAGGTCAGCACACGCACACTTACTGACCTTCATATAAATGCACAACTTAGGTCAGAAGTGCTCCTTGTTGACATGACGGCCACATTTATGTGGCGCTTTTAATTATCAGTCTCAACAGTTTTTTCCCCTATGTGGAGTTAAAAATTGGGAGCTCAAGATTAAATGCTCAGTGGATTCTCTGTAATCCAAGCAAGTGACATTTGTTCTCTACCATTTCTGTTAGGAAGAGTTGTTTCACCAAATATTAGTGGAGGTGTGTGCGTAATTTTGAGGATAAGAGCACAACTGTGCACCTAATTAAATTTTTATTTAGTTATCTTGTATGTTTAGTCTTCAATGAGACTCTGCTGCTGCGTTCGCCTGTAGGTGGAGATGGAGCAGGCCCTGCTGCAGGCCGAGCGGCGGGCAGAGCAGGAGCAGGTGGAGGCTGAAAATGAAATCATCGCTCAGCTGCAGCTCAAACTCAGCCAGCTGGACAAGGCCACTCAGAAAGAGAAGGACAAGGTGAGAGTGTGACCCATTAAGCCTGTCAGATCACCAACAAACGCTGGTCAAATGCATGCAAATGTTATTTCTTTCGCTGGGTCGAATACGTGAAACATTTCTTTATGGACAAATTTTGAGCTCTCAGCAGACATAATCAGCTCAGCTGTGCCTTGCAAAAGCATTGGTGATCTTTAAACACTAACATATTTTGTCACAACAACAAACTTTAGTGTATTTTATTGGGAATGTGAGTGGTATTTTAATTAATAAATAGGGCCAACTGGTGTAATCTAATCTCAGTATGAATCCAGATATGTTTTGAAGGTGTCAGAGGTTTTTTGGAGAACATTATGGAAGAAGCATGATGGGAAAAAAAACCCACTGCAAAATCTAAGATTGTGTGGGAAAACTGTACACATCATACAGCAAAACATTAACCTTAAACACAAACACACATTCTCAGAGAGACAATTAGATACAACCATTTTTGTGTGTTGCAAAGGAAATCAAAATCCAGTGACAATCTGTCTTAAAAATGTATGATCACAGATCCTCTCCATCAAATGCACAGCAGATTTCTCAGATATGTTATGTCTCAATAAAACATTTCAAAGTTTGTGGTTGTGCCATGACACAAATGTTGGAAGTTCACAAGGTAAAACTAATTTTGCAAGGCACCGTTATTATCCGCCGACTGCTCAGTAAACCGCGCAGCACAGCAAACAAACGGCAGAAATTCTGCCGCTCATCTCGAAGTGCTGCGCTGGTTTACAGAAGCTGCTTTACCCGTCTCCCAGTTTAACAGAGCTACACGTTTACAACCTCTAACTCCTGCCTCCTTAAAAAAAAAAAAAACCCAAACAAACTGCCTTACACTAATCTGCTTTAGATGCATGGATTTTTAGTTGCCCCTGATTTTTTTTTTTCTCCCTGGTATGTGGGCACGGTTGTGTGTGAACGTGCGTGTGGGTGTATGGGTGTGTCTGTCTTTGTGTGTTTTTAGGGCAGAGCTAATGTGTCGGCTGAGCGGAAGGCCCTGGAAAAGCAGAGGAATGAGTACAATGAGCTGAAGAGGCAGTTTGATATGTGCCCCTTGTCTCTAAGGGAACAGTTACAGGAGCCGCTCAGCAGGGTCAGTGTTCTCGTGGCTGGGAACAGTGAGTTATGCTCTCCTGAACGCTACAGCACCGTTTTACCTGCACAGAAATAATCACAGATCTAACACTGTATCGCCCTCGGAGCACTCAGAGCTACTTGGGGAAAAAAGGGCAATTTAATTTTAGATGTTCTGCCACATGAACATGTGGGGTTTGTCAAAGGAGGTCAGTTTTTTTTAAATTATTTTTTTATTTAAAACAGCCACCAATGTGTTTACAGCTGAAGTTTGGTGTCCCAGCTACTGCAGTTCCCCTTTTTTTTATGGTTGTTCAGTGGCATCTGTAGTATTTTTAACAAGCACTAATGTTATTAACAGCTTTGCTCTAAAAGAAAAAAGTGTGCATGCATTTACTGACAATAACTTGAATCAACAACCTTTTTAAAACAACTCGTTGTCAGATTTATTGGTTTAAAGTCTGCAAACATATGGAATCACTTCTTTTAGAAGATATTCATTAAGCTCTCTTTTATTTATTACTGGGGTATTAAATTAAAAAAAAAGCTATTTTCTTTAACAGCTGAACAGTCTGACATTTTATTGGTTTAATTATCTTTTTTTTTTTTTTTCCCAAGTAAAATTAAATGGTAAGAATTTGTGGGATGGTGTTCGGCACTTTCTCGTCATGGCAACAACGTTATTGTCTCGTTTCTTTATATAGAATTTGATTCAGTCTTGTAAAAAAATAATAATTTGACCGTCAATGTAGTATTTAATTCTTTACCTAGAACTGTTTAAATATTGATGTCTAATCCCATTTTTTCTATTTAAATCTGGAAATGAAAGTTCCTACTACAAAAATTACATTTTTTGCCCGACAAAAATCAGTTTCCTCTTTAAGAAAAGTAGCATCTTATCCCCCAATACTTATTCTTAATAACTTGAGACAATGTACGTAGCAACCTCATAGTCTGAGGAGGTTTGCACAGAGTTAAATAAATACTGAAATGTAATTTTTATGATGTGAACGTCCTATAGCAGAGCTGATTCCATCGTTTAACAGGGTTTTCATGAATTACCGCACGCACAGACGAGGCCAGTTACTGTTTTTAATCTTTTACTTCATTTTACTTTCTTTTTCTCTTCGTGCCTGCTTGGTTTTAAACAGCATGCTTCATCTGGACTGTTATGTGGACAGAAAGCCGAGGCTCTGGAGTGTGGGACCAAGCAGTTTGAGGAGCTGGAGTTTTGCCAGCTGGAGGAGGAGAGCCGCCTAGAGGAGAGGAAGGAGGCCCGCTGCTCGCAGCTGATCCAGGAGCGAGCCGAGTATCACAGCAGTGTCGCCAGCAGGAAGGTGGGGCACATGCGGCGTGTAGCAGGGAAAAAAACAAATATAAGTTTACACACACTCATCAAAATGAGGGTCATTATTTTTTATCTCTTAGTGATGCAGTTGAACGGTTATTATTTTCAGCAACATAAAACTTTGGTTAATTTTCGTTGCAGGAACTGGATGCATAAGTTTGAATGTGAGCTGGAACAAAGACTGAGCTATTTAGGCAAAGCTATGAAGTGTGTTTGAAGGAGTAAAGGTGAGGCTTTCAAACCTAAGGAAGCTGAACTAACTGCCAAGCATGGCAGAGGTGGCATCATGCTGAGTGGCTCGGTCATTGTATCAAGTGAAGGGAATTTAAACTCAAACTTTAACCTCAAATCAACAGCAGGGTGGCTGGAAGACGTCACGGTTTTGGAGCATTTAGAAAAGTAGGAAAAGCTTCAGGAACAAATCTAACATTAAACGTGTTTATGGAATATGCTCAAAAATTCAGTCTGAGCCGGGTAACTAACCAAGTTAAACAAGCGCTTCAGTTTCTCATAAGAAACATCAAAAATCAAGTAAAAAATTATGCCTAAAACTTGTTGATGGCAGCTTGCTAAGAGACAAAGTTCTACTGGGTTGTGTTTGAATATTTGAGTCAGTATGTCTAATTTAAAGGCTGGGTCTTCAAGCTTGTGCATCCACTTCTTGTTTTTTAAAACCACTGAATTTTTATGTTGTATAATCAGCCGTTTATGTATGAAACAAATAATGGTTGAAAATATGTGTGTGTAAACTTTAGACTGGTAGAATCTTCTCACAAAGTGAAGAAACATCTGAATTAACAGGAGCGGATGGCTGCTCTGGAAGCTCAGGTGAAGCAGCTGGGGATGCAGGCTTCCCACGACTGCGAGAAAATCGCAAAAGACCGGACAGCAGCGCTGCAGCTTCTACACAAGGTGGGGATAAAGGAGAACTACTCTGACTAGGGCTGTTGTAAACGAATATTTTAGTAATCGAGTAATCTATCGATTATTCTTACGATTAATCGAGTAATCGGATAAAAAAATAAAATAAAATGAAATATTGGTAAATCTGGCATAATACCGGTGTTACTATCAGATATCAATATCAGTCCAATTTTTCATATTTGAGCATCCCTAACAGTTGCTTTTTTGTAGTTTAGAAAACTAACCTGTAACAATAATAGCTCACTTTCTAAGTTAACCAGAAGAAAAGTTATAGAAAAATCTGAAATTATATTGAATTTAATAACAAAGAGGCAGGCTCACAAATATGCTTATAAAAAATGTCTACAATCCAGCTTTTAGTTTATGTATTCATCTTCAGTGAGTTTAATAGATTAATTAAACTCACCTTGCCACCTAACCTGTCACGCTTTGGGTTTGAAAATACGGGAAATGCCGCCTGGAGTGGGAGGAGAGGGCGAATGAACGAACATGGGGTGGAGGGGAGGAAATAGACCAGCGGACTGACGAACCGTTAGACCGGGGGACGAACACGGGGGGAAGCAATACGGGATATTTACGACACCTTCACTGGTCACACTCAGAAACTCATCTACCAGCCATGTACGATGCGCTCCGCCACCCGTTTCTTCAGACCGGGATATGAAATTTATTGTGCGGTTCGTCGGTAAAGCTACATTTCCACGGTAAGCATCAGCTACTCAGCCGCCCGCCCTGTTCAGGCTATCCGCTCACCTCAGCGCTCTTCCCGCCGTTCGCTTTCAACCAGCAGCCCCGGAGGAGAAATGCTGCCGTACTCCAGGCATTCCCCCAGTCATTTTAAGGATGCTTATTGGTTCCCCAAAAACGATAAAAAGTCGGGCATTATCATCAATCAATAAAATCCCCACGGGCCAATCTTGAAGATTGGACTTTATGCCGCTGAGACTTAGCTTTTGTCAACAACTCAGAGGCGGAAGTGAGAGCTCCGCGCAACGCAAATGAAGTCCCGGCCGGAACACGGTGCGCTAACTAATAAAACATAAATTAACGAAGCTTCGAGGCAGGTAAATTTTCCTCGAGGAATTTTAGTAATCGAGGTACTCGAATCATTCGAGGAATCGTTTCAGCCCTAACTCTGACTGATACGAATCCTTAATTCTGCATCAGAAATTAGTAGTTAATTAATAGTCTAAAGGAAATGCATTGGGCTGACATGGTAAGAGCTTATTGGATCCTCCTCCCAGGAGCAAGACACACTGTGCAGCCTTGAGAAGCGGTACCACACCCTGACAGGAGGAAGAAACTTCCCAAAGTCCTCCGGCAGCATGAAAGAGGTGAGCAGGTACATGTGAGACACCAGACCACCAAACCACAGCTCAGCTGGACAACAATTACCTGCCGCACAAGTGGATTGTTTTGTTGACTCGGGTAAACCTTTTGAACAGGAATCGCTTCACATCAGCGAGCCTGACCTTGTTTCTGAGGACGGTCCTCCTCATAGCCCCTGTCCCTCCTCTTCTCACAACCCCTCCCCTGAGCTCTGTCCTGTCAGGCTGCAAGAGGTAACTCTGAGGACGTCCCAGTTTCACAGAAACCCCAGTAACGTCAGGGCATGTTGTGCGTTAACATAATGTTAAAGATAGTAACTGGCTTGCAGTGTGTGCTGGAAGGTTTGATTTTCTTTAATGTTTAAGATTTAATTTGTCTCAAAATGTGTGTGTGTGTGTGTGTGTGTGTGTGTGTGTGTGTGTGTGTGTGTTTTAGGATTTCAGTCCCTTGCAAAAGTATTCATATCCCTTAAACCTTTTTGTCATTTTCAAATAAGTCTTTGGCAAATGAAAATCTGAAAAGTGTGGCTTGCATTTGTATTAGCTCCATGCTGCCCCTAAATAAAGTTCACCTCAAACATCTGGCTGCAGAAGTTAAGAATTACGGCGAACAAATCAGGGATAAAGTTCTGGAGAATAAGCCAGATTTAGGTTAAAATCCCAAAACTTTGAGCACCGTTCAGTTTATCATCTGAAATCTGTTGTATCACAACTCCAGGCTGAGTGAGAAAGACCTGAAAATTAACTGAAGAAGCAGCCAAGAGACACAAGGTGGCAGAAGAAGCAAGTATTATCGATGATGATGAGTGTTATTGATTATTTGAGTTATTCCTCTTGGACCAAAGAGTGTTTAGTTTGTTGTCCATATGGAAGAAAGGCATTTATTTCAACACTGTTTTTGAAAGAAATGCGTAAGACATCAGGATTACAGTTTGCCACAAGGCATGCAGTGGATCAAAATTATACTTTTTGCTAAATTTAAACGCTATGTTCAGAACTAACGCTGCACATCTCCCTGAATGCTCAATCTCTACAGTGAAGTGCTGTACTGGCAGTATGATGCTGTGGGAAGCTGATCAGAGCTGAGTGCATAGAAAATGGATGTGGATAAATACTGAGCAATCCTTTAATTGCTGGAAAACACATGGAACAACCCCAAACATAAAGCCAAAGCTGCAATGGAACAACTTTGATCAAACTATTTTCCTGCTTTCTGATTGGTCCACTGTCTAGATTGGCTGCTTAAAGGCTCTCCATGCAGTCTGACTGAGAATGACCTATTTTGCAAAGCAATATCAGAAACACAGATACCTCATTGAAGTGAAATATAGTACAACAGCAACAGAAGAGCTGAATGCAAATGCACATGCCACTGCTTATTGATCTCATATAGAGGAAATTCCATGTTTTGTTTTATTTTTTTCAATTTTGCTCTATTTTGTGTTGCTCTATCACTACAATCCCAATAAAATAAGTTGATATTTTGATATTTCTATGAATTGCTTAAATCAGTGTTTCTCAACCCTGGTCCTCACCGCCCCCCTGTCCTGCATGTTTTAGGTATTTCCCTTCAGCTACACATCTGAATTGTATCTCTGGGTGATTAACAGGCTTCTGCAGTACTTGATGGTCATGCAATCATTTGAATCAGCTGTTCTGGAAAAGAGGCACATCTAAAACATGCAGAGCAGGGGGGCGCAGAGGACCAGGGTTGAGAAACACTGGCTTAAAAGTTATAAAAACGTTTAAGGGACATGAGTTTTGAGTGACGGCGTAATTTCAAATACAGAGACGGGTTGCATTGTTAAGTTTTGTGAAATCTCTGGGCGCCTGTCAGTGTGGGTCTGTCCTCAGCCCTGTTGTGCCTGTGCTGTGGCTGTTCGTGCAGGAGTATCTCAGGCTGTCTGATGTCTATCGGATGTACGGAGATCCTTATTCCTCCTCCCCCGCTGCTCTCCACTGCCTCTCTCTAACTGTATCTCCAGCTCTGCCGTGCGAGGTATTCTGCATTTCTGCACTTTTTTATGAATTGCCCAATAACGAAAGACCTAAATGTTTGAATAGATGCTCCTTCTGACACTTTTTTCCACACTCTGCTCCCCCTTTTTGTTATGCAAATGTATGCCGTATTTCTCTGCATCCGTGCAAAGGACTACATCACAGTGAGTCAGCTAAGCCAGATCTTTGGGATGCAGAGATCTAGGCCTTCCTCTTCCACCTCTACTCCATCATTCCAACTTGCCTCATCCGAATCCTCCTTCACGTGCCACTCAGCTGCATGTGGTCCTTCCTCCTTTCTTTCTGCACAGGTTTGTTCCTTCTAGAAGCGTATTTGTCACTGCTCTCCATTCTTTCTCACAGCTGAATGTTGTCTAAATATCTTCTTTTTTTTTGAGCTGTTGCACTGTGGTTTGCTTTTCTTAATCTTTGGCTGGATGCTTGTGATCACCTCAGAGCCATGCTGAGCTGAGCAGGAATGCAATGACTCCCATTAATCTTGAGCGCTGGTACCAGGACATCATGGCTGCTGGAGACTCTCAGTCATGTCCTCCACCGCTGCCTGCAAAGTCTTTTTCCTCACGCAGACATGGGCAGGTAAATTCACTTACTCACTAAGCAGGACGAGCTCCTCATTTGCTCCTAGAAATGTGGTTCTTAATCAGAAACGCAGCTTGGATTTGCAGCAGGTTATCTTTTTACACATGATTGTTTGAGAGATAAACAAGAAGTAAAATTATACATTCATGCACAAATCAATGTTTGCCACTGGAAAATGAAGTGCAGTATTGAAGCTAAGTGTAGAAATTGAAGCCAACAGGGAATCAGGAACTTTTTCCACTGTCTTCTGTTGAGTTTCAAAGTCAGAATTTGAATTTTTGACACTAGGCCACTATGGGAATGCATAAGTCTTATTGCATCACTGTTTTACAATCTCTGTCGGTATGGAGGCTGTTGGACAACTCAATATTTACCAAAGCTGCACCTGTTGAAAAGGTTGGAGGACCACCGATGTTTGAAGCCCTCTAGTGGTTAAAAATGTAATTACACAATCACTTTTGGTGCTGCTTGTCATTTAAGAGTAAGTTTACAGCTCTGGAAAAGATTGAGACCACTTAAAATGATCAGTTTTTCTGATTTTACTCTTTATGTTTGAGTAAAATGAACATTGTTCTTTTTTTTCTATGAACTACTGACAACATGTCCCTGAAATTCCAAGCAGAAATTTAGCATTTAAACGAGAAACGGTCAAAATAACAAAAAAGATGCAGCGCTTCCAGAACCCAAATAATGCAAAGAAAACAAGTTCGTATTCATTCACAACAAAACTAATGTTTTAACTCGGGAAGAGTTCAGAAATCATTGTTTGGTGGAATAACAATAAGGTTTTCAATGAGGTTCGGTGCAGTGGACCCTTCATTTTTTCCAGAGTTGCATTTCTCCACCTGTAAACCAAAAGTGGGATGGACAAACAAAACAAAAACAATTAACACCCAACACAGAAACATGTTTTGTTTTTTCCCTCTAAGATGTTAAAGTCTAAATCAGATGGTGAGGTTGGACAGGGACCATCGCCTGCTCAGATCTGCAGCACTGCACTCCTCTCTCTCTCCAGCGGCGTCATGCATGACAGAAATGCCACCACGACGGTCAGTTTCATGCCTCTAAACCCTCATCAGGCCTCAACAGCCGTTCACAGCGTGATGCCGTCTTCTGTCTTTCATGGGGCTTACAGTTGATGCTGAGAGAGAAAAACCTGTTAGACATGGACTCCAGGAAGCAAACAGCTCTGCAGTGCAAAGGTACGTGACTCCCTCTTTCAATTGCCAGCCTGAACCACACAGTTTGTGGCTAAGAAGAAATGCACATGAAGAAGAAATATAGATTCATTACAACCACCCGCAGCGCAAAGCTATGTGGCTGCATTGGCTTTATTGCTTTCATACTTCACACTGCTGGTGTAGAAACGGGGTTGGAAAAAGTACAGATTTATCAGCAAGAACGTTACAACCAACTGCTTAATTTAGTGGAGGCCCTCCTTATGCTGCTATAAAAGCTGTTGTATGTCAGAGTTTAGATGGCGGCTCTGTGGGTGACTGAACCACAGCTCATTAAATGCATATGAGCAAAGAAAAACGTAAAGGGATCAAGGCTTTTACTCTGTCAGGCGATTTAAGGTTTTGGCTGAAAAGTGTATCATCACACTCACTACTAATAAAAATCAATCAGTTTTTATTTTGGGAATATTTTTCTTATATATAAAAGGGAACAAACAAGGCAAAGAGATGAAAAATAGAATAAATAAAAATAAACTATCCTTCTGTATTTTCATTGGTTCATACATAAAGGTAATTTAGGAAGATAATTTAACCTAATGGTCCTGTTTATGGTCTGCAGGAGGAAGCAGGAGTACCCAGAGAGAACCTGCATGCACATGGGAAGAGAGAATATATTTATTTTCTTTATATTTAACTAAAACTGTGAAGCATGTTAATGGATTTAGGAAATGCATAACAATTAGGGAGAACGCCCGAAAAATTTAAATCCAGGACTTTCTTACAACGGCGTTAAAAATGGCAGCAATAAAGATAAATGATTAAAAATGTTCTATTTAATAATTTTTTATTCAGAAAGTATCTCTAATTCTAAAATTACTTAAAATCAATACTTTGTCAAACTAAAACTGAAGTGTACTGACGCGTGTCGCGTTCATGCCACCAGAGGGCGCTGTAGGCTATAATAACTAACTCCATTTCCCCGTGTACCCCCACAGATCCATCTCCGACGGTCCATCACTCAATCCTGCACCACCAGCCGCCACCGAGCGGCACCCAGGCGTACGACACCCTGAGCCTGGAGAGCTCCGACAGCTTGGAGACCAGCGTCTCCACTGGCAACTCCGCCTGTACTCCGGAAAGGTGAGAGACTGCCCTGTTTCCATGGGAACACCCAAGTCTGCCCTCTCTGTTTGAAGAAAAGGTCACTAGGCTTTGTTCCTGTCACAGCGGGCTTTGTTACACGCCTTTTTGCTCACGTGACGGCGCTGGCTGTTGCCATGCCAAACCCATTCAAGTTTCTGGAGTTAAGTTTCCACCGCGGCGTTAATGAAGAGTCGGCGTCTTGCTCTCGCTCTCCCGCTGTTCTGATTCCAGGCGTGTTTGTTTACCTTTTTTCGCCTCTCCCCCCCCTCTCCGGCCCCCTCTTCTCATCCGAAGCCTTGTCATATCCGTGTAATCAATGCAAACTTCCCCTGTGTGACTTGTAGCGCCTGTGGGTTGGAGGCCCAGAGGATAGAGGAGATGGAGAAGATGTTGAAGGAGGCGCAGCAGGAGAAAGCCAGGCTGATTGAGAACAGAGTGAGTTCCCCACGCTACAGCTGGAGGGCTTTCACGTAAAATCAACACATTGCATCTCAGTCTGCCGTCTGACAAGCACACAAACATGAAAACACAATCATTTGTCATCAGTATTTAGTCGTTTTTACAAGTTTTTTTTTGTTCAATTTATAACTGATGTTTCATGATGGAGATATTATCATATGAGTGGAAGAAAATTAATTTAAATCATTAAATACTAATAGGAACAAAACTGAAGTAATGGTAAAAACTATTTGATAAAAATCACAGTACTTAAGCGTAGTCGAAATGCGACTCGGAGATGTTTGAGGAAAATCTCCTGTTTTTACTTCTTCAATAGATTAAAATCTACCTGAGACGTCAAGGCGAACAGAAGACTTTCTGAAATAAAGTTATAAAATATTTTTTCAGTTTTTTTTTAATGCTGAAATAAAGCAGACCTCTGAGTAAGTATCTGAAAGCTGCAAAGGAACATTTTACGTCAGCAAAGCTTCCCCTTTTCCACACACAGACTAAAGGGATAGGTTTTACAAAACCCTGGATTGGGACTTGAACTCTCAGGTGCATCCTCTGACAGTCGTCTGCTTTGTATCGCAATATTTGCCTGCCATTAACATATATTCCCGTCTCGCTCTTATCGTCTCTCCCCCTCGGTCTGCTCTCCACGCTCTCTTCTCCCAGGAGAGGGAGGTGCAGGCTCGGCGGCAGATGTTGGAGGAGGAGCGGAGGCGGCGAGAGGAGGCCGAGAGGAGGCTTCAGGACGAGTCGGCCCACAGGCGGAGGCTGGTGGAGGAGGAGGTGAAGATGAGAGAGAAGCACTTCTCCCAGGTCAGTGGAGCGGTGGGGAGAGAAGAGGGAGGCGACGGAGGGGTAGGAGAGGCTTGAGGGGGAAAGGATGAGAGGCGAGGCAATAAAGGGAGGAAGATCAAAGATTGTCAAAGAAAGGAGAAGGACCGAGGGGAGGGGAGAGAGAGGGAAAGACAAAAAGAAATGAGGAGGGGTAGGGTGGAAAATAATGGATACAAATAACACACACTAGGTTTAATCGGGACTCTGTTTACCAGCAGTAATTATGGAAAAATCAAACATAAAGATGCCAACATGAGCGTTTCCACGCTACTCTCCAAAACTATTGGCAAGCCTTTATAAAAGTGAACAAAAAGCCTTAAAACTAACAAATATGAATATATCTCAGTAGCATAATTCAGTTTGTCATAGTAGAACCACTTTCACTTCTACAATGAAAAGTTTGCTTTGCTGTCTGCGAGGAAGCCGCTTGAAACGGTTAAAAATAAAGTCTGCAAGCTGTTGGAGAACCGCACCATCTCGTTGAAACCGTGTTTGTCCACCAGCCATCAGATGCTGCGGCGTCTGCATTCAAAAGCAACACCAGGCCTGTCACAATAAACAATAAATCAATTTAACTGCATGATAGATTAACAGAAACTCAATAATTTTCATTTGCCTGATTTATTGTTTTTCTCTTTTTACCAAAAACAAAATGATAAAAATCTTCAGTCTGGTGTTTTGGTTTCAATTATCCCTTTTTTAAATAATTCTTATTATCCTGTGTTTGCACCCTACGACTTTATCCAAAGACACGCGGTCCCTCAGCGCGTTTTCATGAAAGTCCACAGTTATGTCTCTGCTGGTGCTGCATTTCCACAGAACACAACTACAGTACTGTTGGAGATTGATCTGGCTGATCTTCCTTAACCCTAGGATGGGGAAACGCACATTAATTTGTTGTTTTAATTATGAGATTGCTGTTTCCTGCAGCAAAGGAGAGGTTTACAAAAGCAGACAGTGTGGAGGCGTAAAACCGATCCAGAGTACAACTTCATCTAGCAAACATCCAAACATCCATTTTTTTTTTTTTTTTTTACATTTGTCTCCATTACTGAAATGTATTTAAATGTATGACAGTATGAAATTAAACCTGCAGCCAACAGTAAGACGGCTTTTTCTGCTTAAACGCCATTTAGTATCTTTTCATAGGTTAGTAAGAAATGTGTGGCGTTTTCCTGTCGCAGGCCCGTCCAATGACTCGCTACCTGCCAAACCGTAAGGAGGAGTTCGACCTGCGCGCCCACGTGGAGTCGTGTGGCCACTGCATCGACACCTGCCCCTTCGTCATCCTCACTGAGAAAATGTGCAAAGGCCACCTGGTGAAGATGGGAGGCAAGATCAAATCGTGGAAGAAACGCTGGTTCATTTTTGACCGTCTGAAGAGGAACTTCTGCTATTACGTCGGTGAGGACGAGTTGGGCCAGATTTGTGTGAATATTGATTATTATAAACATGAGTAAATATATTTATGCAGTCCTTTGCATGAATGTACCCACCCCTAAAAACCTTTCAACATTTTGTCCCATTATAATCACCAAATTCAACATATTTTATGAGGACAGAGGACACATTAAATATGTTTTATAGGGGGGAAAAATTAAGTTTTTCAACTCAGACTCAGCTATTCCATCAGCTGGTGAAGTTAGACAAACACTCAAGGTATAATTTTAAAAGTAGAGTTTTTGAGCAATTGCAGGGAAAGTAAATTATCAGGCATAATTTAAATGCTTCACACATATCTGTTCTCCTTTGTTTATGATGCTGAATTACATTATTATTTGTGTCCCAGCGCAGAAGGTGATGTGTTAACATCAGTTTTTAGTGTGGAGTTCAGGTGAAGACGTAAATCGGGATAAAACCCGTTTTAGAGAGCAGACATTTGCTTTCTGTGTTAATTCCACAAGTTAAACTCGAAACATGCTCAGATAAATCAAAGGTTGTCCATATTCTGGCAGATTTAGTTTCATAGTAATCTTTTAATTTAACCAACTTGTTTCTTCTGATTTAAGTAATACTGTGTCACCAAACTAGGAGAGCACCAATAAAACGACCCAGATTTCTTTAGTTTTTGGCCTGTTTACATGTGAAACCGGTTTTGGGCATAATCTTCCATGAAAATCAGCCACTGTTCGGTTTCAGAGAGGGTCTGACTGACAGACCCGTCCAACAGTCACCTCACTTTTTCCATCCTAGCAACTTTTAGACAAAAAAAAAAAGATTAGGGTGATGGCAACAAGGCCATCCAACCTTCATGACCCTGATTTCATCACCAAAGATAAAATACCAGTGAAAACTCGTGAAATCAATGCAATTAAGATACTGATTTGTGTCACTGTACTTTTTTAATTTTTTTAATTTCATTTTTAGAGATGGCTCTCATTTATTTCTAAGATAAACTTATTGGTTGAATGCAGATTATTTTAAACCTGAATCTGCCAGGGGGTATGAATAATTTTGGGCTTTCGTCTCAAGCCCACCTGATGCAACCAGCGAAGCGTTTGATTGGTTGCATCAGTTGTCTGAAACCACACCTGATTTGCAGAATTCTAGCACAACAAAGGGATTTTTGTGTTGAATTTGTATTGAAAACCCTGGTAATACACATTTTATTTCACTTTTCATGCTATTTTTGTGTAATTATTTTTAATAAAATTGCCTGAAAAATTTCAACCACCGCTTAAAATAAGTGTGCCACATTCTGAGACAAGAAAAAATGAAGCTGGCCACAGTGGAAGTGCAAAGAAGTTGCATAAGATCTGCTAAGCATCATTTGAAGGCAGCAGTAATGTTCATGTCAAACACCATCGATTGAGAGGATCTGGCAGCAAACGTTCTTAGTTTGATGCGCATAAATCGCCTCATTTGTAATAAAAAAAAAAGTGTTTACAAAGTTTTTAAATTGCACATGTCTGTGTGTTAGGTAACGCTGCTTTCCAAAATCATTAAAAATCCTTCTGCTTTCAAGGACTAAACATTTCAGCTTCCGTTGAATCCAGTGTTTTGCTTTCTGCATTAACCGGACTCACTAAAATTACTGATGTTGGATTTCATTTTACACACCGTTTCAGTTCGTTCCTGGTCATTTGCGTTGATTTAACCTGTGGGCTTCTCCCGTTCTGTTCACCACAAAACAGCGCTGCTTGTCCTCTGATTCTGCACTTTGCTCTAACGTTAGACATTTTCTCAATTAAAAAAGTGGAGTTTTATTCTCTGCCGCCCTTCATCATTTTAAAACGAAGTCAGGCTGCTGCAGTTTGTTCTTCACGTCCATCAGAATCTGGCACAAAAGCGGTTTTCTGAATAATTCACAAACATGATATGAAGCATTATTTTACAATCAATTTCAAAACAGAATCCAAGCACATTTCCATCCCTGACACCGCTGCTCCTTTCGCTGCTCTCTCCATTCACTCGCCTAGCCTTTTCACCCGCTCACTCCTGACGAAGATGATGGTGATGACGGTGATGAAACAAGATGCAATAGTTTCTCTGGATGTGTTTTTCTCAGGGTGGAGGCTAGCTCCTGGCTTGTTCGTGACTAATAAAACGAAACTCGCATTTCAAAAACATTTATCTCATTACTAAGCAGATTTGACTTATGAAGAGGGGAAAGTGGGAACAAAGTGTGGAAGGCATCTCAAAAGACCGCCGCTAATTGTTAGAGGATGTTTCCATCTCCGTTCTTTTGAGGAGAGTCAAAGGGACGACTCCCGATTGTTTGGACGAGACGGTTCAGAAAATCTGTAGGCTGAATTTCTCTGAAGAAATTTCACTTCAGGTTTAAAAGCCCAGAAAACCACAGAAGCCCTTCAGCTCAGTGACAACAAGTAACGAACTTCGACGTCAGGCTTCGCTGCAACGCGACTCCCCAAACTCTTTGGCGTGGAGCGACTGTGTGTGAAAGAACAACTGAGACCAGACGTCTGACAGAACCTCTGACCTGCTCTAAGCTCATTCTTTTCAACAAAAAAACAAAACATCAAATGTGGTACAAAAAAGTTGAGTTTCTTCTTAACACTTATGCCAATTTTCACCCTCGCCATCAGCAAAAAGGCACTAACAGAGAGAGAGAGGGGAAAGAAAGGCAGACGATCCAGAAAGCACAACTGAAGAAAACAAGTCAGATTAATAGGATGGCAAAGACTTGAGGCATAGCTGGAAATAGACTCACACTTCTAATTAACTTTTGCTCTGATACACTTCTGCTCATACCTATTCATGGATCAGACGCTGCTGGGGAAAAGACTTTTATCCCTCATTTCTGTTTTTGTGTCCGTTCTTGCCGTCTTTAATTTGAGTTTCGGTTCATCTTTCTGCTTATTCGCAGCAAAGCCTGAAAGTCCTCAAACCCCAAGTTATTTTCACTCAAACCAGAAGCAACATCTGCCTGATTAAAACCTGTTCAAATTATTTTAAAATGCACAAACAAAAAAACAAGTAAAAGCAACAGAAAAAAAAATATTCTGTCCACTTATAGTTAAATTAAAACCTTATTAGTTTTCTTACCCCTCATTTATATTTATATTTGTGTTATTTTTCATAAAGCCGTATGGTTTTTTTTTTTAATTATTTTTTTTAAGTAGAGATTAAGGCGTTTGTAATATTTTCTACCGTTCTCAGCAGGTAAAAAGAAACACTTTCCTGTCCTCCTCTTATCATAACACGGTTTCCTCTCGTCGCCCGCTGATTCTCCTGTTTGGAGTTCGGTCTGGCAGAGCTCTTGCATCAGTGCAACAAGATGTAATGTAATGTAACTTAATATATTTATTTTTTCTTTTTCTCGTCTCAGACAAGCACGAGACCAAGCTGAAAGGGCTCATTTACTTCCAGGCCATTGAAGAGGTTTACTATGATCACCTGCGCAGCGCCGCCAAGGTAAACGCTCCTCTGTCATCAATACTTTTCTAAATTCAGACGTTTTGCCTGAATTTTATTTCTTTACAAATTCAACGGTTTGTGAGAAATGGGATAGATGAAAAAAAAAAATGTTGGTGTCCTTTTTAAGCAGATGAAATCTTTAAGCTTCAGATTTGTGTTTGATTTTAACCAATTCTTTTTGAGTCAAATTGTACAGATAATTAGACAGAGAAAAACTTTTAGGACAAAAATGTCATGAAAGTTGTGTGAAATATGTCACTTTAAGGATCATTTGTTTTAACAAAATTGCTGGTTGAACAAATATCGTCATCCTTAACCGTACTATGAAAACAATCTGGACTTTGACTGGATCCGGTTCGATGAGATCCAGGCTGGTGAGATTTTCAGCAGCAAACGCTGCAACTGGTGGGAAAATGGAGGCTGAATACAGAGGAGGATCTGTGATGCTACGGGCCGGTTTGGACTTTAGACTGCATTTCACTAGAAACTCTTTAAAATGACAAAACCACCTTTGTTAATTTACAAATATTTGGTGGCCAGGTTGACCTTTTAGTAGATTAATGATTCACCAAACAAAATCACTCTTCTTCCATTTCAGTCCCCAGACAGAAGCCCTAAATCAGAACGAATTCAGGACTTAATTAATGCTCGAATATCTATTTTAAACAATGTAGGAAATTTATCACTGTTGGATTTTTTTTTTAACTTCTACTGAATAAATTCATGCAGCATAAAGGTTGGAATTTAAAAAAGAAAAAATCAAATGAGAGAAGAATTATTTACAGATCTTCACCAGGGATGCCAATACACATTCTGGATATTAATGAAAAACAGTCTGTGTACTTTGTGCGTTTTAGTAAAATAAAATCTCCTCTTGTTGTGACCCAGAGTCCAAATCCAGCTCTGACCTTCTGTGTGAAAACTCACGACCGGCTTTACTACATGGTGGCCCCGTCTGCGGAGGCCATGAGGATCTGGATGGACGTCATAGTAACGGGCGCGGAGGGCTACACGCAGTTCATGAGCTGAGAGACGGACGCGAGGAGGAGGAGGAGGATGATCACGAGAGGAGAAAAGGAAGCAAGTGGACGTCGGCGCGCTGACCTGCTTCCTGCCGGAGCTGACGGGAATGGAGTTAACGTCCGGAGCGCAGGAACGTCTGAGGAGAAGAAATAACTTCACGACGCCGTAAACTGAACGAGGGCTCGGTCCTGACAGAGGCACGTTTTAACGACATGAAGTCGCTTCTGAATGTGCTTTAAACAATTTCAGGTGGAACAATTTTCAAGATTTCTTAATTTTTTTTTAAACAACAAATTGTTTACACCTCTAAAGATAATGTAAGCATGCAGTGTTATCCCTGTAGCCTTTTTATATATTTTAACATTTTATCCAGATGCAGAAAATATTTAATATTTGCAACACTAAGCTCACTAGAAATATTTCAGCCGAACAATGTATGTTACAAAGTAAAATGTAACTTTGCTTGGTGCCAAATACAAATATATTTGGCACCAAGTGCCAAATATATTTGGCACTTGGTGCCAAATAAACGATTTTTACATGATTTTTTTGTTAATATCTGTATTTATATTTTGCTCCAAAAGCTATTCATCCAGGTACATAACAGAGCGATACATTTGTACTTTATATAAAAATCTCAAATACTTCTCATAAAATTTAAATGAAAAGCAACATTTACAGTGCTATTAAGATATTCTAAAATACGCATTAAATATAAATAAAAATATATATAGCAGATGTTTTTGTTCTGTGTTTTTAATAACATGTTAGTGTTCACTTTTTTTTTATTTTTTTTTTTTATTTAGCATTTTGTCCTGGCAGCTTAGGAAACTGGTGTCAAGGCAGAAAAATTTTATTCCTCCTATTAATTTTATTAAATTAATGCCATGAAATCTGATTACATTATGATTACATTTGCACATAATGTGAGGATAGCCTTAATCCCTTCATACATGAAATTATCACTTGTGAAAGGATTTTTCTTTTATTGGCTAAAATTATATTTTATTGTTTGCTGTTATTTGATCTGAATCATTTAAAAGTGACAAAATCACTTTTTACATTTCAGGTTTCCACTTTGAGTGGAGGATTGACAGAGGGCAGGGAAATGAAAACAATAATAAAAAAATAAATAAAAAAGGCACAGCAGTAAAATAATTTAAATAAAAGCAAAGCGTCTCTGTCCCTGCGGCCGTACCGGCAGCAAACAGGATACGTTGGTTAAACTGAACAAAGTTACAGCCATGTTCTTCCCCTCTTAATTGGAAGCGACACAAACAAGTCATTAATTACGAGCTTTCTGTAAATATCCTCACTTGCTCTAATGAGCTGCTAACTTTCACAAAGGTGTTCCCTTTAAATCCTGTTTACATAATATTCAGGTGGTGTGTTGTATTAATTGGCTCGTTAACTTTTATTTTATTTATATACTAGGTGGAGCAGATCAACTCGAGTCAGACCAAAATGTTTTTTTTAATTTTTTTTTATCTGGTAGCCTAATTAATTACATGACTTGTCTGCAGTAGGTGAGCTACATAAAAATAATGAAAAGAGAAAATGAAATTACATGCAACATGCATGATTCAACATGGAGAAATCTGAACCCCACACATGCAGCACAACATACTTCTTATCTCCTCATGAAGTGAGCCTCCTTCTCCTGCACCTATTTCACATCCCATCCACCATAGATTAGAAAAAAGAAAAGCGAATGAGGAGCTTTGATAATGATAACATTTGACTGGACTGTATGATTAATTCACCTGCAGTAATCGGAGGAATATTTAGCAGATGTGTAGTTAATCGTGAAAACACACCTTGCTCCTGACAGATAGCAATTAGATTCAGCACTTCAAATGTTAATCCCCTATTCCCTGAGTCGAAGTGAAAACATGTTGTGTAATATTTATGAAAATGAGCCGCTGTCCTTTTTGAGATCCGTGCAGGTGAGAAGAGAGACAGTCTGCGACCTTATGAAGATTTGCATGCCTCTGACCTTGGGGGAGATTTCCACACATCAGTGTGTCTGAGCCTCCAGAGCACCCGGCCGCATAGTAAACAGATCTTTTAAGAGGGCAATGTGAGCTCATTACCGTGGCGATGAGCGTGAGTGACACCTCGCCTTATTGTTGGCGAAATATTAATGAGCCCAGGGTGATCTCTACTTTCTTTCATAGGAGTAGACCAGGCCTTCGCCACCCCCCCTGGCCTTCCAGTTCAAATGAGATGGGCTGCAAATCAGCGCCGCTCTCATTTGAGTTTGTCAGCATTAATGGGAGAAATTAGGCTTGTCTAAAAACAACCCTTAAAAATTCCTGATGAAACGGAGACGTCCTGCCAGCTCAGGCAGAAAGTTTACAGCGGTTCCCTGTCAAAGGCACCGCCTTCACAGCGGGCGCTCCCGATTCATAAGCTTTCAAATCCACATGCGAGTTCAGATTAATTTAGGAGATTAAAGAAGGAAGATTTCTGATGCCCATCCCTAAACACGCCTTCTGTTTACCGAGACACACACGCAGACGTCGCGCATCAAAGCAGGTTTCATTTGAAATGGCAGAACTTGCCTCCTGCGTTACGTAGATCACTCATTGTAATGAATGGAAACAGATGAGATTATAACACAGTACTTGGTCATTTAATCAGTATTTTTTGGTTTTATGTCAAAAACACGCCACAATACTTGATGAAAAATATTTTGTAACACTTTATTTGAAGGGGTGTGCATAAGACTGACATGATACTGTCATAAACATGACATAACACCTGTTATAAACATGAAGGAGTCTTTATGAATGTCTGACTGTTGTCATGAAGTTTTAACGTAAAAAGTGCAGTAAAATTGTCAACTTTGCACTAAAAGTGTCATTATTTACCGATCGACATTTCATGACATCAGTCATAAACATTCATAAAGACTCCTTCATGTTTATAACAGGTGTTATTCCATGTTTATGACAGTGTCATGTCAAAGTGTTACCAAATATTCTAACGGGGCGAAAGAAATGACAAGAATAAAGACAGCAAAGGCATGAACAGCATACATGAAACCACCTGCTGAACATTATTAATTTTATATGTCACAATAAAAAAATGACTCTACTTTGGATAAGTTTTCTTGAACTTTTGTCATTTTAAAACTGAAAACTTCAGTCTGTTTTAGTGATGTTTTGTGTGACACACCAACACAATGTAGTTACCAAATAGAGAAGCTGATGTTTCAGATCAATCCTTGAGAGACACTATCCTGCAGATTTTAGATTCATCCCGGCTCCAAGGCACCTAAATTAAATAAATGACTCATCTGGAGCTGAATTACACGAGGAAGTTCATCCATTTCATAGATGTTGCAAAACTAACACTACAAAAACAGTGTTGCTTCTCTTGAATTGTGGAATTAAATCAATAAAAATACAAAGCCACATTAGTTTTCTCCTTTCTCTTAAAGGACAAAAGTGAATGCATTGAAAATGTTGCTGACCCTTTAGAAGAGGTAGGAACAATATTGCATGTTGCACTTGTTAAACCTCATGTTGGATCTATTTGCAGCACAGCGCAGCAGCATGTGTTCGATGAAAAACTCTCCCTGAAAGTATCCAGTTACAGTGCACAAAAACTGTAAAAACACAAAACAAAGCTGCAACCTGAAGTGAAGTTATTTATTACCTGAAGTGTAATAAATAACTCAAAGAACACAGATTTTCATCACTGGAATGATTTTTTTGTTTGTCTCAAGCTGCCATGAAACTATCTAGCACATCAGCTGTAAAGCTCAAAGGTGACAGACGATGAGCCTCTGGGGTTTTGTACCACTGAATCACACTCTGAGTGCTGTAAATAACCTGGTGGACCTTCTGGGACTTAGTGCCACACTAACTTTATTTCTTGAACTATTGTTCTTTTCTTTTTCATCTTATTTGCCATTTTCCAAAAACAAAACAAAAAATTAAATGTGTATCGTGATATCAACCGTCACTTTCAGGAGATTGTGCCAGATCAACAAATCTTTGAAGTTCGAGTTCATAAAAGCAAGTGATATCCTGTGGGATCTCAAAGCAGGACTTAATAGTTTTTTTGTTTTTGTTTTTTTTGTGTTTTTACATCACACACCTCTAATTTACCGTCACGTCCTCGAGGATCAGTACATAAGCACAACCCCGCGAGTCACCGCTTTCGTCATGGTTCGATACCAAAGCAGGTTAGTCTTGTTTTAAAATTCATGAAGGAAATTAAATTGTTACCTTGTCGAGAATTGATTACCTGTTTTCATGCCAAACGCACAAACACCCAAGCAGTCTCTCGACTGAACACAAGCAGCAACATCCGCAAATCCCCTCTGAGGGGGCTTCCATTCACAAGTGGTAACTGCACTACATGTTTTCCTCATATGTTCAAAGAGGGGCAAAAGTTGAGGACAATAAATTCTGAGAGAGATGATGATGAAACGATGCTGTAACCCTCACTAACGTGCCATACATGCACTTGGCATGCAAGCGTAGACTTTTCCAACTTCTCGGCTCATGCACAATATTCAATTAGCTCGGGCATCAGTTATGGAAGAGTTATGTTCAAGTATCTTAAACACATCCGAGGATCAGTTTGATCTGATGTTGTTCGCTTTGTCCAAGCTGGTTTTGTTGACTTTGTTGAGTTGTGAAGTTTGTGTGACTTGAAAAATCTGTTTTCCATCCTGCAAGCCCTACAGATGTTCTAAGCATGTGTCCACCTAAATATGAAACAAAAAAATAAACAAATTGTTCTTCAAGGTGACAACGGAGAAAAGCAGCGATCCTGTCATGAGCAGCACCTTGGCTATCTCTCATGACGGATAAACGGGGAGCTCTCAGTGGGCCAATTAATACAAACAGAGAGAGCAGTCAGCGGTTTCCTGTGAGACCTGCCAACTTCACCAGCTACTACTATCTCAATCGGGTTTCCATTACGACCACATTTAACTTGATTGCATCAGGTTGCCTTTCTATAAATCTCTCCAATTGCTTCTCATACGGCAGATACAACATGTTAGGCTCAATAGAAACGTGCTTCTAAATCATCAAGACATAAGAGTACAAATACAGAGTTGAGAAAAGTATTTGTCCTCTTGCAGATTTTCTTCTGTTTTCATGACATTTTAATGTTTAATGTTGCATTATCTGACAAAGATGACATTACAGTATTTCATTGATTTAAGGGAATAATCAGCCCAGACCTGCAAACCCTTTTGTGAAAAAGTTATTGGCTTCTAACCACAATAAATGATCTGGCAAACAATTACCTTTAAGTGTTTGTAATAAGTGACTATGAGATTGTTAAGATGTTTTTGGGCTTCTCTCATTTAGATTTAAGTGCTTTAGAGCACAAAAAAAAATAAATTAGTTTACACAACAGCATCACAAATGGATTTAGGCCCAATCACTAAAAACTTGTTTTCTTTTTTCATCTATTGAGTGATGGACTTGCTGATGTGATTTGGACCATTGTTTTGTTGCGTAACTCAAGTGCAACTGAGCTTAAGGTCAAAAACTGTTGGCCAGACATTCATCATTTCATTACTATTTGTTTTGGCAAAGAAGAGAAAGATCTGTGTATAATTATTTGAGTTTTGTTTGACCTACTGTCCATTGGATGCCATTTTTGTCCAGCCTCTTTATAATTGTTAAATCATAACCCTAACCAAAGACATCAAGGTCCTGGGTGGTTTGGATAACTTGCAATTTTAATGAAATCATTCTTTGATCAATGTGTTTATTATTTACTCAGGCTATCTTAGCCCAGTATTAAAAACTGCTTTTACAGTTTGAAAGCTGCAAGTATGAAAAGAAAGCAAAAACAAAAGAAGTATTTTACAACAATGTGTGTTTCAACTTTCCGCTTTGAGCACCAACGGCTCCACTGTCGAGACAATGTCATTATCTGAGGTGGAAGCTTCCCAGTGGACAAACTGTTTACTGGCCTTTCAATCTGTCACTTGAGCAGAACTGTAAATAAACCTATTGATTCTGGCAAACAGATCATGTCGAAGAAAAGCAACTCAGCAAATGAGATGGAGGAATGGTCGGACGGAGACGTCTGGTGATATAGAGGTAATCTGAGGGAAGAACAGTAGGTAAGGAGGGAAGAGAGAGAGAGAGAGATGCAAATCCCATGGCAACAGCAACCAGAAAACAAGTCTAAAATAAGGGCAGTGTCCGCTATTGCTATAGCAACAGAAGAACGGCATACACTCAGCTTTGGGATTTGCTGAGAGGAGAAAAACAAACCTTTAATTCTAACAAAATTATTATTGATATATCTTGTCAGTCACTATGTGGGCTGTATTTCACCGAATTAGCAAGAAAAAAAATACTACTCAGCCTGCATTTGGATAACAATTTATTATCTTGAACAATTAATGTTGTATTCATTGACTTTCTGACATTTCCATCAACAAATTGCTTGTGGAACGATGAGCTAGTTGGTATAAACGTACCATCAACATACAAAATCATTTAAGTCAAAATTTGAATTATAATGCTAAAAGCTGTTTTCAAAACAATATAATCAGAAAATTTAACTCAATATTTAATCAATAAAAACAATTTTGTTTATCAAAAATAAGAACTAATATTTTAAAAATGAAACCTAAAGTGCAGCTTTTTGTTAGTGTGGAAAAGTGCTGTACCTGTCACCACACCCGGTTTGTTTACATGAAACATGTGCACCGTCTGCACTGCAGGGGAAAAAAAAGACAACATTGACGCTTCGCCTTGCCTACCACTATCCAATCATATTTCACAGCGACCCTATTCCAGCCAATGAGAGCGCGGCAGTAGAAGGTCGAACAGCCAATCACAGTGAGCGAGAACCACTGATGCAACGGACCTGCAACAGCCTCCTACTGAACACGTAGAGTAAAATAGTACGTCTACAACAATATACCGTGGTCTATAGTAAACTGAACTCTATGTACACTACGGAGATACGCTGTTTAAGTTGCTGGTTATGAATAGTTCTGCCTCGCTGAGTTTAGAAACTGACGTTGCTAGCTTGTCTCCGTTATATCTCATCAAAACCCTGCAGTAACTGAATTATTAAAACTACTTTCTGTCTTACTAAACATTCTGTGTTTTCACGGCAAGAGCATGACGTAGAATTGACATAACTAAACTATGAATGCGTCTTAAATGACTTAATTGAGATGTTGGAATCACAACTTTTGAAACAAGTCATCAATAACAGCTGGGAGAAGAGTGGGCCGTCCTTCGGTGGTCCTCCGCGGAGGGAGGGAGGGAGTGGGCGGAGTGATCTGCACAGAACAACAACAACACGTTCTACCCCGGTGACGCAGTCGGTTGCTAGGTGTGAATGAACTGATGCTTTGTCTCGGTCATTCGGCTCCTCAGTTTACAGGTCGACCACAACAAAGCAGCATCTTTTCCTCTCTGTTTTTGTGCGTCGTTCCGGGTTATTCGGAGCTAAACATGGCTCTTTAAGTTCTTGTTGACGTCGCTGGACCAGAAACGAAGTCGTGCTTTGCTTTAGCAACGCACCCCTCTACAGTTTTCCCGCAAGAATGGAGTAAGTCAAACTCTTCTACTTCTTCCTTTTTTGTTGTTATGGCTGACCATTGGATGTCATTGACTTGTTTACTTCCCACTTTGTTTGAAATTTCCTATTTAATTTTAAACTTATTGTTTGCCCAGTTGTCACTGTTTTTTGTGATTACTTCAATAAGAGTTTTTATATATTTTTTGCTAAACTGTACTTTTGTGTAAATACATGCATTCAGCTTTTTAGATGTATCATAAATACAGGCATATATTGTCACTTTTCAGTTGTATGTCCCAATAGTTTTAAATTATTTTACTTACTTACTTACTACCCAGTTATTGTGTAAGACTATGAAAATTAAACGACTCCCTGGTAACAGCCTATAAATTGTCATTGTTGTAATCTGAACCGTTTAAGTGATCAAGCAGAGGATTAATTTAAAAGGAACCTGGATTGGAGGCAGTTGATCTGCATTAATCCCATTTAACCACCAGGGTGCTTCTCACTTGAGACACATGGTTACTGTGGAGTTTCTACATCAACAGTGGAGCCCATGACAGCACTACTAAAAGGTCCCACGTGTTTTCAGATGTGAAGAGCACTTTGTGCGCTTTTGCTTTGAGGGCCAGTTAAATATCCAAAGGAGACAGTCGGGTCTTCTGTATCACTTTTTGCTACAATAGCTTTTATTTGAGATAGTGCATTTTGGTTCTTTAATTAAGGGCATTTGCATGTAACTTCTTCTGATTTGTAGCTGTTTTCTTTCCTGTTTCATCTCATCAAAACATGTCATTGTGTGGACATTACTTGCTGAAGGAA
This sequence comes from Poecilia mexicana, assembly GCF_051168715.1. Classification (NCBI taxonomy): domain Eukaryota; kingdom Metazoa; phylum Chordata; class Actinopteri; order Cyprinodontiformes; family Poeciliidae; genus Poecilia; species Poecilia mexicana. The sequence goes on along the minus strand of NW_028263383.1, from coordinate 2,844,980 downwards.
GCACTGCCTGTCACTGGTTACTCCATGATTTGATTGAACAATCCGGATGTTTTCTGAGTTGCACGGCGTTCTGATCCCTGCCTCCTCTTGTCCCTGCAGGTTTCATTATGCTCGCCCTGCCCTGCTCTCTGTGGCCCATCTGTCAGACCCCGCTCGCTCTCAGCGTGTGCTCGGACTCGGACTAAATCAAGGCGTCAACAGGCAAAATGATGGCAACATCAGCTCATGTTTGGAGGACTCTTCGTGTCTGCCCGGCAGACCCCCTCGCTCTCTCTCACCCACAGGCTAACCACAGCCAATCACAGGGGTGCAGGGGGGAGGTGTCAGAGGAGAGCCCGCATTTAATTGGTGAGTCGCAGCGAGTGCGTTTTTTTTATATTTTTCCCCATTTCAGGTGGGCTCGGCACTGCAGCACATTCGTCCTTCTTGAACAGTAAGTAAAAAACTAGCTACGATTGTTTTGTCGATATTGCCGGGCGACTTCAGGAAAAATGTTCTGCATTTACGATTGTCGATCAAATTTGTGCCTGCACTGCTAGCTTGATATTTTAAACTTTTGTTTTTCCTCCTAGCACTAACATTTTGTGCATCTAACAGATTGTTCCAAACATTTTTCCTCCTCCTGTGCAGGTGATGGTCTCACTGACTGGATGACGGAAGAAGTGGATTTCTCCTCGTACCTCCCAAATCCTCCTTCCCCTCCCTCCTCCACCAATGCCTCCCTTCCCCCTTCACCCCTTCAGAATGATATCCAGGTGCCCTCTGACTTGGAGGTCATGACCTCTTTGCTGCAAGAGGAACTCGCCCAGCTTGAGGACTACTTCCTGTCTGAGCCACTGCCAGAGAAAGGGCAGAGGCTGGGAAAATGCGACAGGGGTCCACTGCCGGCGGGTCCTCAGCCATTCAGTCAACTGCCATACGCCTCGTACTCTGCGTCCACCCAATCGGAGTCCAACCCACTTCTTGTTACCCTGGCAACCGGGGAGCTGGACCTGCTGAGCATCTGTGGTGGGCCCATAGGGCGATCCAAAATTCCTAGACATGCCCCGTACAGCTGCAGCCGCCCCAGTGGGTGTGGTAGGAAAAGAGTTCTGGAGAGCGTGAGGTTCGGCGAAGGCTACGAAAGCAACGTGTTGGGTTCCAAAGGAAGTAACTCAGGTAACTCTGCTGTGGCCCTGACGAGTAATTACGGCTCCGTGGAGGACGAGCAGCTGGTGGGGAAAAGCTACTGCCTGGGCAATGCGATCGAGGTCAGACGATGTGCTGGCTTATCCAAAGACGACAAAAACTGCTGCTTTACCCAAGACGTGATGAGTGGCGCCAAGGTTGTTGGTGGCGGGTTTGGCTTTGGTGGAACACTGGACCCTCCTCAGAAGAAAGAGGATGTGATGATGTACAGCATGAGGGAGGTCAGCGGAGGCACCGCGAACAGCGAGGTGCTGAGCAGCATCAAGGCCAGCGTGGAGGTGACCAAGGCCACCGTGTCTTGGAAAACCGACAGCGGTGAAAGCTGCTACATTCCAGCGACGCCTCAGTCCGAGGCCTTCAGCAGCTTCTTGGGGAACATCAATGAGCAGGTGAAAACGGAGAGTCTGCAGATGCTACAGCCCGATTTACACTGCAATTACCTTGACGATCAGGCCCCAGAATGCTTCCTGATGGCGAGGGAGAGTTTGAATCTGGACAGCTCAGGGCACAGGCAGACATGCAGGCTAAGAGAAGACCACTGCGCTGTGAAATACGAAGTAGACATCATTCCACATGAAGGCGGCGAGCGAAAGCAAAAGAAAAGGGATCAGAACAAAACCGCCGCTCATAGGTAAAATCTTTGCTCCTACTGAATTTCTTTAAAAGCACCAACAGTTTTCATATGACTTGCGATTAGAAAAAAACCAAAACAACAAACAAACAAAACTCAACATCTTTTGCTTGACTTAGGTATCGCCAGCGAAAAAGGGCGGAGCTAGATTCTTTGGAGGAGCAGCTGCACTGCCTGGAGGGGAGGAACCGCGAGCTGCGAGACAAGGCAGAGTCCGTGGAACGTGAAATCCAGTACGTCAAAGACCTGCTGATCGAAGTTTACAAAGCACGCAGCCAAAGGCTCAAGCAGGACACAACAGCGTAACGCCGCACGACTGCAAGTACACTCAGACCGGGCAAAGCCGAGAAAATGCGCAACTTTTATTTGTTTTCTCGTGAACTGAATGTTTCATGTCTTTTTTTGTTTGTTTGTTTGTTTTTCCGTTTGTGTTGTTTTTATGATGCGGGGGGCCACTGCATGCTTTGCTGATGTGAATTGTTTTCTGAATTTTAAAATCAATTCTTTCTCATTTGTTTTTGGCACTGAAATCACCTGAGCCTTCACTGTGGCGCTGCAATGCTTTACCTGACAATCATCTTTAACAGATCTTCCTCTTTCTCTGAATCTACTGAATAACTTTTTTTTTGTTTTGTTTTTTTTGGGGGGGTGGGTTGTAATGTCATTTAAACAGTTACGTATTTATTTTTAGCCTTACATTGAAATTGATGTCAGCAATAGAATCTGAAGAGTCTCCTTTTGTTCCTATTTAATTATTACTTTTGAAATAAAGTTGCTGTAAGAGTTATGGAAGTAGATGGATTAGTACTTGTGTTTTGGTGAAACATTTCAGCTTTAATTGTAGACTTATCAAAACTGTTAAGTTTTAAAATTAAAGAAAGTTCTGCGAAACAATCTGATATTTTTTTCTTATTTAAATACGACCAGATATTTTTTAAACAGCTTGTGTTGCTCTAATGATCATATTTGGGACTATCTAATTCCTCTGCTGTTTCATAACTTAATACAACAGATCAAATCACTGCAATATTTTGCAGCAACTGCTGCAAGAAATGTGCAATTAAAACAAGTGTAATCCTAAATGCTTTAAAGTAAACTGAGATGTTGTTGTGCTATGGCTGTAAAGTTTACTTTGCAATAAATAAATCTGTTTTGCAGCTCAGGATAATTTATCTGTCCTCCAGATCTACAAACATCAGTAGATAATTATTGCAGGAGATAACAGACTTGAAGATTTTCAGTCCCCCCCCCCCTCTCTCTCTTCTGTAGGATTTCATATTTCCCTCTTGGATTGAAAAAAAAAAAACTTTTATATCTGGGTGCACATATTGTAATTAGTGGTGTTTTAGCAGCCTTTCTCTGCATGCTCTTCCATTAATGTACTTTTCCTTCTCTGAAACAGAATATTTAGAGATTCAGATATGAGGATTGTCTCCTTAAACTGCTTAAGGCAATAAGTTTTATAGGCCTCCAGCTGAGCTGCACTAATTTGTAACTTTTTATATGTTCAGGGAGTAGTGTGTTGATTTTTTTTTTTTCTAAAAAAAATGTTGAAAAAAGAAACAAATTCATCAGATTGTTTATTTTTAGGCCATGAAATATTTTACAAGTCGTTTATTTATCTAATAGAAACTCTTTTGCACATTACTTTACAAAGCTTTTCCTTTTTTCTTTGCACATTTAGTTTTTAGACAATCATTTATTTGCACTTTGTGTTTCTGTCTCTCTTTTTTTTTTGGCTTGGGATTCATGATGTTTAACCCCCTGCGGTGTACTATCAACAAAACATGTTTAAACCAAAAATACGGGCCGACAACTCATTGTATCTCTTTGTAATTTTGAAGCGATGTATCCACTATGTATGTTTCTTTCTGTGTGGTGTAAACTTTCCATTAAAAAAATACATAAATAAATAAAAGCGTCATTAACTTGAACCCGTGTGTTAATTCGTGAGAGAGTGTGTGTGTGTTTTTTCTAAAAAACCTTTCGGAATAGAAATGGCTTTCAACCTGCAGGATCTGAATTAAAAACGACTGACCTGAATGTGTTTTCTTCCTTTCTTTTAGTTGGATAATTTCGGTTTCTGTAGATTAAAGCCCGGGCCGCAGGACGCCGGACAAGAAAGAACAAGAAAACCAAACGCGTTTAGTTTTCACCCGACGTTATTGGTCTGATCGTCTTCGTGTCTTTAGTTTCTTGTTAAATGGAAGCGAATGCAAAGAAATGAAATAATTTTCTGTATTAATCATTTAAACGTGGCGATGAGTTGTTTTCTCCGTGCGTTCATCCTTTGGGCACTTTTATTTTTATACAATGGGATCTTAGGTTAGCGCTTTATATCTATTTAGAATTTTTTAAAAAAGTGAATGTAAAATTATTTACGATCCAATCCGTTCACATAAAAAAAAGTCACTAAAACTCCGCATAGGCAGCCCGACCCGACAGTTTTATTTCAAAACTGAAAACAACTCCGCTGTGACAGAAAACGTCACATCTCCATGACGTAAAATACGTTTCTTTCTGCGGTTTAAAATATTCATTAAAGATACTTTCCCCCCTTTTTTTTTTGCAATAAACGACCCTTAATTCATTTAGAAGTAAAGAACGGAGACATTAAAATGCTGTTATGCCCTCAAACCATCTTAATCTCTCAGTTTACAGCCTATACAGATTAAATGACATAAATGCAGTGTTTTGTCGTATTAATTTCTAAACATTATCGCCTCCAAGAAAAACAAAAATGTATGAAAAGTATAAATGAACGTCATCGCGAAATGGAGCCAGCGCTGAAGGACTTAGAAAAAGAAATGCTTCACCTTGAATGTCTCATTTGATATTTAAAACGCGAGAAAGCTTCATCAGAAAATAGTTGCTAAACATAAACAACAAATTAAGAGCAATCTGAATTCGTTTTACTTTTAGATATTTGATCTCGCAGATGTTTGTCGCTGTTGCTGAAGTCAACGTAGTGTTTGTGTAAGCGCCTGTAAAAGTTTTAAGGAATAATAAAACCGAAAAACACACGTAAACAAATAGTCGAGGGGTGACCAAGTTCATGGCGGAACAAATATATAAAAAGTCTACACCTGCTTGTTAAAATACAGAGCTTTCATGATGTAAAAAAAAAGCAGAATGATAAATCCTTTAAATGTTTGATTTTAATGAGATATTTATTCATGTACAGCGAAACTGGAAACGAATGAGTGACAAGGTTCAAGTAAAGAAGAATACAAAAGCTGCAGTAACCTGGTTGTTGCCTGTTCACATCCTGAGCTACTTTGTTGAACCACTCAGTTTCAGTATCGAGTCTTCTTACACCTGCCATTAACCAAAGTGAAGTTAACATTAAATAAAGGTCAGCAGTTCTGGAACGTTTTTCTTGACATTTGCATCCTTCAGCTAAAGATCAACAGTAAATGATGATCAAGAACCAACAGGCAGTTCTGGTCTACATGTTTCCATGTGTTTTCAACCATTATGGGTAATGGTTGAAAGACACAAACCTTTTCTTCCAAAAATAAATAAATAAATTAAAAAGGGACTCTGACCGGACAAAAATCACCTAAAACCTTGAAGAAGAATACGCTGCATTTTCCAGAAACCCAACTTGAACTTTAGGCTAACTTGGGAACAAGTGGCAGCATCATGATCTGGTGATGTTTTGTTCAGATGGAAAAAATCAGAAACATTTGTAAAGAGCTAAAATCTTCAGGTGTTTGCTAGAAAGCTGAACATAAATTTGACTGCTACAGAATAAGACTGAGTGATTAAATCAAAGAAAAAGGTGAAGGAGCAAGCAAGTCGCCGCAGCTTCTAAATGTTGGGAAATTGCTTTTTTTTTTTTTTTAACTGGGGTTTGTGGAGTTTTTACTCCCAATTCATGTTTAAAGCAGTCAGAAGTGTGATTTCGTTATTGCTCCAGTCGCCCAAACATTGTGCAGCACACTTCTAAGGGACACGGACGTCCCTCTTCTCGTCAACTTCCCCGCTGCACCGCATCCTGCTGGCTGCAGAGTTTCAGAGCTTGGATTGCAGCTTCTCTCACGCCGTTGTTTGAATCATTGCACGCGACTCTGAGAAGAGAGCTGTACGCCTCTTCATCCAGCAACGACACGACGCCGTCAACGTTCACCAGGTTTCCCAGAGCCGCACAGCAGTGACGCCGCGTGACGGCGTCGCGGTCCGAGAGCAGGCAGGTCAACGAGGCGGCCGACCTCTGAGCTTCGTCTGTCCATCGCCTCTGTTCATCTGCGTCAAACATCTGCTCCGTCACCGCGTCACCAGCTGCTTCGACGTGTGAATGCGCTTCTTTACTGCGATTGCTCTCTTTGCCCCACCCTGAAGAGTCACTGCGGCTTCCTCCCGTTTTAAACTTTGCTGCAACGTATCCCAGCCAGTTCCCCACCGCCCTGCAGGCCGTCCGCCGCACCTGTGTGCAGGAGTCATTAAGAGCGTCTATCATCTGTCTGAAAATGTCAGCCTGCAGGTTATGCGCTCGATTAGCCCTGAATGGTTCCAAATTCCCCACGAACCTACATGTGGCAACTCTGATCTGGTCGTACGGATGAGTCAGCGCCTGCTGCAGCGCCGCGGCCTCGACAGATATCCGAGGGGAAGCGGGCTGAGAGGAGCAGCGGGCCACTTGGGACAAGAGATTCAGGAGCTCCACAGCACAGTCCCACAGCTCATCCTGACGCAGCAAGTCAGAGAGCAGAGAGCTGGCAGTTCTGGTCACAGCGGTGGGATTTTTGGAGGGAAAGAGCTGGTTGCTCTGAGTTGACGAAAAAAAGCCAGAAGCACCTCCTCCGACGTGGGACACGGAGCGCTCAGGATCACACAACAGCAAACGGCTCAGCAGGGAGAGAGGCAGCTCCAGCTGAGAAGGAGGGAATGTCTGAATTACCTGCAAAGCCACAAAAAAAATCAGAGCGTTTGTCACACATCCAGCATTTGATTTGCAAAGTACAAAGATGTTAAATTGTAAAGTATTGCTGCTCAGAGAGGAGCACGGTGCAAGAGCCACTGTGTGTTGCATCAGACTTTTGTTTGCCACTGAGGTCTTTATAGGAGCATGAGAAGGCCACTGACCTGCAGGAGGCTGGAAGCAACATGACAGCTGTCATACACCTGCAGGACGGCGGCCATGGTGTGTGGCCGCAGGTCCAGAGCAAACGGAAAGCAGAGCAGGTGGCAGCTCAACGTGGACAGAGAGTCGCAGCTCAGCTCCGTGTCGGCGGTCCCACAGGGAGGCTTGGCTGATAAATGAGGACTGCAGGGTATAAATGATGATGCTGTTATCTCGCAGTGCTGGAGCTCTGTGGATTTATGACTTCTAATCCAAAATGGTTTAATTAGGAAAACACACTTCAGAAAATTTTACTGGGATTCTAAATGACAGGCAAACACAACATAGTGCATTATTGAGAAGTGGAAGGAAGAAAAAATTTAAAAAAAGAAACCGTGGAGAAGTTTGTTATGTAAAACCAAGGTTGGGAAATCCTTCAATCTCCCATGCCAACCATTCAGGTGTGCCTACATGCTGGCTCATACAATACACCGCCTATTTACCTAAAGTCTGTGCCACACATCTCCTCCAAACTAGCGGCAGCAGCAATTATCAAACATGTGGTAGAACTGCATTTCTGCTGTACTTGACATAGGAACTACTTCCCAGTCTGACACTCCTAAGAATGGCTGGAAAACAGCATAATGTCGTGAAGACATGCTGAAGGCAGTGTCAGAAAGAGCAGAAGCTTCTTAGCGCGGCGCTCAGGAAGAGTGCGGCAAATGTCACGGTCGGACAGCAGGGAAACGTGGGAGTGTTGTCCAGTCAGATCGTCAATTCCCGAAACCACATACGCACAAAACAAACTAGTAATTAGCGCACATGAGGTTAGTGTGACCCCACCGAATCGTGTACAGAGTAAATTAAAAACACTTGTGGAGTTCAAATGACCCCATTTCTTAAGACTGCGGGAGAGTTAAAGAGACAGACTCCCAATTTCAAGTTTCTTTTTAATTATTTTTAACATATGTACCATTTTCATAACAACTCAAGGGAACATAGTTAGTTGATTGTGCCATTTTATAACACAATCTGCCTAGAAACTGGAGGCAATTTTCATCCAAACAAAGCAAGAGATATTTTGCAAAGAAGAATGGGCAGAAATGACAGTTCTAAAAAGTTTTGGCTCAGAGAAATAAACTCTAGATTTTAATTTGAAAAAAGAAAAAAAACATTTTTTAAAAATTATGCATCATTTTCCGTCCACATCACATTAATGCACTACTTGGTACTACTGGTGGTCGATTATAAAAAGAAAAGCTTGAAAAGTTGAGGGTGCAAGTACTTTACAAGGCGTTATAAAACACTAACCAGTCGTTGCTGAGCAACCGGCAGAGCGTGTATACACATTGAGACTTTTTGTCAGAAAAAAGAGGAATGCATGAGTTCAGGTCCTTTGTGAAGATAAGCAGCGCAATAGACAGAAAAGAGTAAATTCCTGAAAAAAGAAGGAAAGAAAAAGTCATTATTAACATGTACAATACTAAATATATATATATATATATAAAAAGAAAAAAGTTTTGAGATTTGGGTTTTACCATCTGCTGAAAATAAGTCCAGGTTTGGCGTTGGGCTTGCGAGTGAAGAACCAACTTTTTTCCACAAATCCAAGAACACAAGTGGATTTAACTTAGATGAGACTGAAGAATTGTCATCCTGAGGAAAATAATAAATGAAACTCACAATGCGTAGAGATTTATCCCTGAAAATGTAGTACGTTTCACCTGGCGCCTCACCTCAGACAACGCGTGTAGGAGTAAAGAGAGGAGGCCATCATACAGTCCCCAACCAGGAGGCGGTAACACCAGAGGCTTAGAGTGCACAGAAACAAACAAGCTATAAACAAGTGCAGGAAATTATAGAATGTAATGAATGACGCATTGCTCGGTACCGAGGGATGCATTTTCAGCAGGGAAGTCAAATTCTCCACGTCGACAAAAACATCAACACCATGTAGAGTGAAGAGAGATAAAACAGAAGCAGCGAGCGGCTAGAGAAAAAAAAACAAAACAGAAAAAGCATCAAAATCTAATCTGATTCAAAAGGGGCAGCTTGATCTCATACAATATTGTCAGGAACACAAAAACACAAGTCATGGTCAAATCAACACAGATGAAGAAGACTTTTCACTTCCAAAGACCAAACCAAAAATCCAAACATGTTATAAAAATGTGCTTATTGGACTGATTGAAGTGAATACTTACTGCCAGAGCAGTGAGATCTGACTGACTGATAATCGTCTTGAGCGGCTCAGTGAACTCCTCCAGTCTGCAGGGTGAAACCAGAGGAAGGTCTGTAAATAAATAGTCAGCCTGCAGTTGTGCTGTATTCAACAAAAAAGAAAGGAAGAAAACCTGGGCTCGTCTTCCACCCAACCACGATGCCTTTCCCAGTAGAACAGAATAAATTTAATAATTTCTCCAAGAGTAAGCACATTCCTCTGCTCCTGAAGAGAAAATACAAAAAAAACCAAAAAAAAAAATCAGGAGGTTTCTAGTAAACAAGAGTTATTTTAGGTGTGCTTGTATTACAGAAAAGTAACCTTGATAAAAGCAGTGTTTGAAACAGAATCTCTGATCAGCTCAAAGAAGGATTGTGGTAGTTTAAGTTCATGGCTGATGTGGTGAGACTTCTCGAGGTCAGGGGTCACGATCAAGTTTCGTAGGACCTTTATCACCTGCTCAATCTGCTGCACGTTTATAACACCGACACCTATCAGCTGAACAGAACGAGAGTAACCTTTAAGTTATGTTAGGACAGAATCGCTAAATAATCAATCGTAGAAACAAAATGAAATCACTTACCTGAACCTGAAATGCTGTAATGCTGGATTTAATTTGACATATGATGTCATTGTAGTTTACGAGCTTCTTCTGCTGCCTGCTTAGGTCTGCTTCCTGGACACGATTCTCACAGTGCCTTTCAGTAGCAACATCCTGAAGGAAGAAGAAATTATTTTCTCGAGATAATTGTCTCAATACTTTCTAAATCACAGCAAAAGCATTCACATCCCTTGAACAGACATTAGATTGGCGGCTCCGTGGTTCACTTTCCATAACCTACTACATGGAATCCAAAACAAAATATAAATATATTGGAGTTTGCAGTTGCAGAAGCAGAGTGAAAGCTGAAAGTTGCTGACCTGCCTGTGAAGTGCGGCTGGTCTGTCATTCCCTCTGCGTACGAGTCGCGGCCCGACCTCAACGGAGGGAAACTCCTGTTCGTAGTCTCTGCTGATCTGACCCCTGGTGAGAAAATGAGCAGAGTAACAGTATAATTCAGCTATACATGTTTTACTAGTTTCTATACCTCCTGAAACAAACCTTTGTTTTGGTGTGGCGCGTGTTTTACTCTTCAGGTTCATGCTTTGATTGGCTGCCGAGGCCAACTGGCCAGACGCTGCAGGAACTTCAACGGAGAGGGCTTTAGGCGACGCCATTACTGCAGCAGGATTCATTCTTTCACACCCTTCCTTCTTTTTCTGTGAAGCGACACCAAACAGGTTAAATGAGCATCTGAAAATGATCTCAAAAAAACACTAAAATTTACCGCTGGCTAGCTTTAGCATCGTCACTGCTGACCTCTCTCTTTTGGAGCTCCATCTGCTCCCTGGCCTTTCTCATTAATATGCTCTCTCCTGATGTCGGCACAGACTTTTCTGCCACTTGCTTCAGCTTCCTGGCCACCACGTCTGGGCTAGGTGTGACTGTCAGTGGGCTGAAGAGGTTTGTGTCTGACAGCACTGCCATCGCCACGAAAACAAATTTGTTCAATTTAGAAATATAAGCAATTATTTAAAGCTTTGGAAAATCTATTAAACTCGTGGTCCAAAATATAAAGCTTGTTACTAACAAAAATAAATCGCAGTCAGTTTTTCAATTTGTTTTCGCAATATCTGTTGTACATATTTAACGGAGGTAAAATCTACCCTTTCAAAAACAAGCTTCTGCCTGCATAGTGAGAAAACAGACAGCAAAATATCAACGATGTTTCAAATATCTCTAGTTTAATTCCTTTGTGTGTTTTTTCCACCAATGAAGTTGAACAGTTGCCTCCTTCAAACTTTATGAATGAGATTGTGTAACATTTCGGACAAATACTGCACGGATTTGAAAACAATCTAGCTTAATTTTTGCACCTCTTGTAAAGACATCAACACAAAAAGACAAAGCAGAAATGTTATTCTTTCTTTGCTGTGTTTTTCAAGAATGTTGTATTGTCTAAAAAAAAAACCTGAGTTGGAAGTTCTTACTTCATTAGTGAGGTGTGTTTTAAAGACACGTGTTTCTCGTTGAAGATAAATCATCAGATATCATCTATAGTGAAAAGAGAAAAGGTTTAAGGATTACCTAAAACACCATCAGCAACAAAGGAGTGGTGCAGGAGGTCTGGCCATGACAAACGTTTCTGTGGGTCTTTAGTCAACAAACCTTTCAGGAAACTCTGTGAAAGACATGAAAACTTATGTTTTTTATTCCTGATAAGATTGTATTGGTTGGGACGATTCTAAGGACGATTCTGAAACGCAACATGCTGATTAATATCTTTTCCATCTGCTTGTCACACAGAACAGTTAGTTCAATCTACTTGACTTGACTGTAAGGATGTTAAAGGGCTGTACTGTTACCATGCAGCTGTCGCTCATCGTGTCCGGCCATTTGATCGGATCTTTCACAATGAGCTGCACCAAGTGGAAGATGGAGTTGGTGTAGAACGGTGGCACCCCCGTGTGGAGCTCATACAAAATGCAGCCCAGAGCCCACAGGTCAGCAGTGTGGTCGTACGGCTTCTCCTCTACGATCTCAGGTGACATGTACAGCGGTGTTCCCTTGATGGAAGTCAGGACCAGGGTGGAGACGCTCATCGCTCTGGCAAACCTGTGGCAAGATTTTTGAGTAAATAAGAAGTTTGGGAATAGATGCATTTAAACACACACACACACACACACACACACACAAAAAAAAAACCTCACCCAAAGTCACAGAGCTTCACCACACCGCTTTTTCCTAGCAGGATATTTTGAGGTTTCATGTCACGGTGAAGGATGCGATGGGAGTGTAAATAATACAGAGCAGAGACCAGCTGGCAGGCAATTTCTCGCACCTTGGAAAATGTTGAGGAGTCAAATATGCATTATGTACAATCAAGTGGAGTAAATGTCATCATAGGCAAAACTAAAGTTCATGATTTGCATGATTATGGTTTTAATAATAGTTTTTATCAGATTATGACAGCATATTCTGTCATAATCTGATTATGACAGAATATGTCATAAAAGAATGAGTGTCCAGAATACAAAACTAGAAACAGGAAAACCTAAAAAAGAGGTCATAGACGTGCATCATCCTTCAGGTAATTATCTGTTTTATATCTCGTTATTTCACACATCAGAGTTAGGTAACAAAACAACCAAAAATAATATTACAAGTAAAATATTCTATATAAATACAGCAAACATTTTACTTTAAAATATTCTACAATAGTCTATAAAGTCTATAAAACGTCTAAGGTGAATAGGTGTGGTTGGTTCTGCTGTTATGAGACAGTTAAACATTTTCTGGTCTGGTCTTAAGCCCCCAATGTTTGTGGGCCCTACCACAGCCTCTGGATCTCACACACGCCATGACTTTGAGCAGTGAATACCTGGCTTTCTGGGAAGTGTCCATCATCCTCCAAAATCTGGAACAACTGGCCTTCTGCATACTCAGTTACAACCACAACCTATTATAACGAAACATTAGATTTTTGACAAGGCAAATGGTCTAGAGACTGCAAATTCTTACAAAGGTTATACTTTTTGATAAATTTTACGTGTGTGTGTGTGTGTGTGTGTGTGTGTGTGTGTGTGCAAACAACAGTACTGAAGAGAGAGTTAAAAGTACCTCGGTTTCAGTCTCAAAACTGTCAAAGAGCTGGACTATATTTGGGTGTCGAAGATCTCTCATAATTTCTATTTCTCTCTTCAAACTTCTCAGCTCTTTTTCAGTCCGACCCACTTTCGGCATAAACTTTAGAGCTACGACCTAATGATATGAAACCAACAAAATGAATAAGACGGAGAGCCAAACAAATATGGGACTAAAAAGTTTCGATAAAGGAAAATTTACCTTGCCGGTGAACTTTTTTCTCCCCTTGTAAACTCGGCCGAATGAGCCCTCTCCCACCAGGTTTAGTACGTGGTAAGAATCCATCTGAACCACCGCGGGCTAACGGTCGAACCGAAACAAACACTGTGATGATAATGTAGCTCCTGTGTGAAAACACAAGTGGCAGTCAACGTTATGAGCAAAACGTACAACTTACATAAAACAAGTTATTAAGACTAACGACGATGCTTTTGGTTACATCTGGAGACCGACAAAGCCTAATGTTATGTTAAGTTGTGTTTTCAGTAACTGAAGAAACGGTTGTGTGGACCTACTTAACTGCCTAGCAATAAAAGTTATTATTAACTCGTTCAATTTGACCTTTCATGCGTAAACCTTTAGAAGTTATCATAGTTTGGATTAATTACGGCACTATATCAACAATAAATATATATTTAAAAATAATTTTACGACATAATGAAAAATTCAAATCCGGCATTTCTGTGGACAAAAAAATGGACAGGGGCCCTAAGCCTAGCGACAGCTGTTGCGTTCCTAGCAACAGGCTTCTTCATGAGGAAAACAAAGCGCTCTGTGGCGATGTTACGACGAAATCTGCAACAATCATAGGGCGCTGTTGGTTGTAAATGTGATAATCACCACTTTTACAGTCATGAGAACGAAATAGAACAAAATCTTTCAACCCACTTGACTCAAATAATCAGATTATTAGCGGGACTCTGGAGAACTTGACTGGATACTGAATAGGTAACTGAATAAAATAAAGATAATAAAATAATAGTAAACCTATGGAACAGTCAAGGGGGATTAGAAAAAGCAAAATGAAAAATAGAAAAGTTATGTAGAAAAAACTTAGCCTCCATTTGCATTTTTTTCTAATAAGAAATATTGAAATTCTCTATTGTCTTATTATAAATATGATCAAGGTTTTCTTAGTTTTTAACTTAGTTTTATCATTTCTAATGTAAGGGTCTGCTTTAACCTCAGTCAAACACTTTGGAATGGACTGAATAAATAATATTATACATAAAGTGATTGAATGACTGATAACAGTTTTATTATTCAGTAATGGTCATATTATTAATTGCTTTAAAACTGCAGCAGGCCTGCTCGTGTACCTATCTTCTTCCGCCCAGCCTCCCTTTGTGCCAACTGCAACGTGGATTTAGCAAACAAAAACCGAAGAGCATCTATTTACTCAGCTATTCGCTAGAGGGCGCAAGTGTTTTATCCGAACAGCAAGCGCGTCTTGGCTTTTGCAGTTAGCGATACTTACCATATTCAGGTCCCTATAATTTATGCTGCCAACTGACAAATTCCCATAGAAGCAGGTTACAATAGTAGATTTGTGATGCTTTGCATGTTTAGACGAGATCTTTTTAAATATGTCTCTTTCCCCACCCGTAACAAATGTATTACACCCCTTGTAGATAAGTATATAGAATCAGTTATGTTTATGTACATAGCATCAATTCACCGCAATTGTCATTTCAAGGTAGGTCTATGTAATTTCCAGTTATATAAATCTAATTAAGTTAAAAGGATATTCAAATCGGTCCAGAACATTTAAGTATAATCTAACTTTAGTCGAGAAAATAAGGTATTTACAGAGTTGTGAGGAACTGCAGATGAAGTCCTCATCTGAACTGTGCATCCAATGAGCGCCTCCAGAGACTGCCCCCGGTAAAGGAGAGATTGTGTGTGCATATTTTAACATATGACAGAATTGCTCCGTCCTCAGAAAGCAGCGGTCGCCTCAGCGCTTACAGGTGGAACATGAAAATGGATCATGACCGGGAGGAGTTTACTCTGAGTGAACTTGCACGACCGGTGGCATTGTGTTAGAGCCCTGCGCTTTGGATAATGCTCTTCACCCTTATCTGTGCACTTTTCCGCTTCCGCTGAGATCTTACATTCAGCTTAGTTTTCTTTGCTCTGTTGGTCATAGCATTCCTCACTTGATGCAAACATCGACATGTTTGTCAGGACAGTTTTTCTCCTCCACTTTGTTAAATTTATTCGATGCATGGAAAGTGAGATTTGCTTTCCGATTAGGCTGGATGACGACAGGGATGATTTTAACAACGACTTGGATATCAGTGTTAGAAAGCGTGTCATGAAGATACAGGCTTTCCAGCAAGAATTAGTGATCGATTTACAGCAAGATTCAGATTTCATTGCGCCCTCCATCTCTGTCCAAGACGGGTTTTGGTTCTCCAACACTGATGTCAGCACTGACTTGAGAGGGTGTTTTTACTCTGGACATGTGAACGGTGACAGAGGTTCATATGCTGCTTTAAGCCTCTGCAAGGGTTTGAATGGTGCCTTTGGCTTCCAGGGTTGGGAATATTTCATCCGCCCGGTGCGCAATGACACCCGGAGCGCACAAGACGCGCACAACATCCGACGCAGACCCAGCAACGACCTCAGGCAGAACTCCACTTCCAGGTGCGCGGTGGAGAGCGATCTGAGCCCCTTAGATGCGCAATCCCTGCAGAAATACAAGCAGACGACGGACCTCAACAATGTGACCGAAACGATGCTGAAGAAGATGGGCAGAGCTAAAAGGTTCGCGTCTGTCCCCCGGTACGTGGAGACGCTGGTGGCTGCGGACGAGTCCATGCTGAGCTTCCACGGGGATGACCTGAAGCACTACCTCTTGACGCTGATGTCGGTCGCAGCGAGGCTGTACAGGCACCCCAGCATCCTCAACTCCATCAGCATCACCGTGGTGAAGATCGTGATTATATCCGAGGAGGACAAAGGTCCCAAAGTGTCCGGGAACGCAGCCATGACTCTGCGTAACTTCTGCACCTGGCAAAAGAAGATGAACAAACACAACGACAAGCACCCGGACTACTGGGACACAGCTATTCTCTTTACTAGACAGGTAAGATAGCATAGTTCACAATAAGGCGAGAAAAAGTATTTAGACTTATAACCTCTTTTTTCCCCCAATATATATGTTTATATATGTTTTGGAATCTAATATGTTAGACCAAAACAAGTTGTTTATTGTACATTAAAATGATATAAAGTAAGAAAAACATTATGTGAAACTATTTTAAAAAAAATTGTTGAAAATTGTTTAACTATTTATTCATGCCCCTTTAGTGTGTTATCCCTAAATAAAATGCCATGTAGGACAAAGAAACACAGCAGCAAGGTGCCATGCACACACTGCACATTGCCCTGAACACACAATCACCATGGTAACACTTGGTGGTAGCAGCATGATCCTGTGGAGATGTTTCTTTTAAGCAGGAGCAGAAAAACTCGCCAGAGTTGATGGGAAGATACACTGACCTAGATTCAGATGAATTCAGAAAAACAATATGCTAGAGGCTGCAAAAGTCCTTCAGAAAGAGGAGGAGCTTAATCTTCCTGCACTGATCCTAAACAACTAGAACTACAATGAAGAGCCTTAGATGGAGTCATATTCATGTGTTTATGTGGCCTAATCAAAACCCAGGCCAAGATCCATTTGTGCATTTGTAGCAACACTTGGAAAATTTACGTACACGGACGTCCTACATCTAATTTGACTACGCTCAAGTTATTTTCCGAAGAAGAAAGGACAGACAAGTAAAGACATACACCAACAGACCTGAAGCTGCAAGATGACAAATGGTGGCTCTGTGAAGTTTTCAGATTTAAATGAAAACAAAAGAATGTATGCACACAGGCATGTTTCACATGCATGGCAGTCTTCCTGCCAAAATCAGCCTTGTTGGTTCTTTGGTCAGCTCTGAAACACAATTCCAATCTTTGTCAATAGTCACAACCCACCTCCAACACCGATGTAAACCTCATAGAACAAACACTATGTTGGTACAAATTTTAAACCATTTATAACCAGCTTCCCATACAGAGACATCATCTCTAGGACATGAGAGACACTTTGCCAAGCTTTCATCTAAAGTAAAATAGGATCCATCCAAAAGCAGCTCCATCCAGAATCAAAAGCCAAATGCAATATAAGGTGTTGAATTACTTTTGGCCACTTCTGCTGTGAGCTTTGGTATAGTTCTGACTTTTGCCAAACATTGAACGTCAGTGTCCTCAGGGATGCACTTGTTGGAAGCATCTTGTTTCTTTCAGCCCTTCCCATTCTTCTCCAGCTGGGGTTTTTCCAGCCCTGCCCACCATTCTGCCTGCGCCTCATTAAACCGGCCCCTGAAGGGAGGACCGAATCGGTTAGGGAACTGATCAGAGTCGCATCCTTCAGCGTATTTGCCCCATCTGCTTGCTCCGAGTCAGGAACACGCAACTCTGCACAGCTGCAGACAGCTCACACAGCTTGGATCTTTACAACACACCATCATGACTGACGTAAACTTCCTCTCGCATTCATTATCTGTGCTGTGTTGATTCTGCACCACATTCCCTTAGTCTCTAGAGCGCAGAACTCGAAAAGGTTGCTCTGGTTCCACACTTAGGTATTTTATAAAATCCGGATTGTTTTGGCTCCGCAGCTGACATTACAAACTACCCAGCCAGTTCAGATGACCCTAATAAAGTGCACAGGGCCGGCCCACGATGAGTAATGTGGATACAATTTGCTATATAAAGCAGGAAGGCAGGCGACAAGGGATTCCAGCTCTGTTTCAGTAAGCATGTCTTTCAGTGACCTCATCTGCTTTAATCAAGGACTGTTACAAGCACAAAAAGCAGCATTTACAAGAGACTTCTTGTACAAACCATTAACAGCAACTTAAATGTTCAGAAATTGAAGAAAATTATTCATATACATATACAGTATGCACAAAACCTGCTTAAAATGTTTCAGCTCAAACAAAACCTTAGGTTTTGATCAAAATTATACCAATATTCTTGTACATTTTGTGTATAGTTATGACCAAAAGAAAGAAATATCAGTTTTCAATTTGGATAGCTTTTATATAATCAAATCAATTCGAAGGACAGTTTTAAGAAGTCTTCCCAAATATGATCAGGAATTGGTTGTAACTCAACATGTTTTACCATTTAAGGCATGGAAGCAGGACATTTCTAATTCAGTTCCAGCTTCTCTGTCACATTCCAACCACAAACTTGAATGCATTTTATTGGGATTTTATTTTACAGAGCAAGAAAAAAAGCAGCAAACATTTGCAAAGGGGAAGGAAAATATTTTTGTTCTTTTTGCACTTTGAGTAACTCGAATTGTTTCCACGGTTCTCTTCAAAAATAACTCAAAGCACTGTCAGATTAGATGGAGAACATCTGTGCACGTCAGTTCTTAGCTTAAAAACTGAAGTCAGAATCACCTTGGAAAAATTCAGAGGTTTCTAATGGAAAATCCAATATAACTGCATGCATTTATAACTGACAACAGTAGTTGATATACTTTTCAGTCATCTTGTGTCTTGTCAGATCTTTCACATACTTCTTTATTCAAGATAATTGCTACAATGTCTGAAAGTAGAAAATGCTGAAAAGTACATTGTGAATGCCTTGTTCCAGTAATGGGAGTTAGACTGGTGACCAAATCTCATGTTCAAACAAATCTTCTTTCTGTCTGTTGGGGCTTATTAACTGACAATTATGCACAACTTGTCTATTTTTTCTGCAAATAATTGGGCCTCCTCTGAGTAACAGGAAAGACTGCCCGGAAGGGTGTATCACAGTTTGACATCTGTGGGTCAAACTATTTCATTGTAGCTTTCTTCCAGAATTCACCTGTATTTCACTTCCTCCTTCTTACCATCACCAAAAAGAGCTTCCCCACAGCATGGCTTTTGTCAGTCAAATCTGAATAACATTCATCATTTTGCATCTTATGCGGTACCTGGTTTGGTTTGTCACCTAAAATCCTAACAAATCACACTCATGTTTGAGGCATGAATATTTTTTCCAAGATACTGAACAAAATTTGGGAAATTTGCTACTTCCCCTCCCAAGAGACTAAGAAAATTTAGAAGTGTAGCTTTAGATACCCTAAAATTTAGATTTCCACATATCTTATTTCACAAGGGCAACATTTGGAGCGTCTTCTGTCGATCCATGTCAGTGTTGACTGTAAAGTTTAGTCAGTGTGTTTTTTTATTGTTTACCATAACATTTATTTGGTATTAAAGTCTCTTCCATTGTGTGCTGTTAACTAACCGATAGAGTAATTTTGCAGGTTTTATGAAGACCAACTTGATGTTGTCCAGAGGCAACTGTGGCTTGGGCTTAAACCCTGCTAATGGCATGATTGCTGTTAAAAGAATGTTGCAAAATTACTCGTGTCATTATGCTTCACAGTCTGATGACTGTACAAAAGCAGCCAAGAGATTAAATCGAACCATAAATTTGTGGTTTTTCCCCTGGGAGAGGTATTGCACCATAGCTAATAGCTTATGGTATTTTATTTTATTGCCTCTTGGAAGGGCTGAGAGAGAAAGCACCCCAACAAAGTCCAAATCTATCTGTCCATCTCCCATCACTTCAGAACAAGAAAGCATTGAAGGGCATTATCTAAAAATGCCAAACGAGCCACATAATCTGCTAAAAACAAACCAGATTATCCCCTCTATAGCAAATATCTCTAGAGATCCACGGAGACAAACAGGACTGAAGACAAGAAATAGCCCTGACGTAATCCAACCCACACATCTGGAGTAATCCCAACCTTTTGTGGAGAATGTGAACACAGCTCCTGCTTTGGTTATACAAGGACCAGTTAGCTTTTTAAAACATTTAAGAGCCCCACAGTCCTGAAAAACAGCCCCACAAAAACACAACCCTTCTCCAAATTCACAAAATTTACACAGACTGGACAATCAAACCTCCTTGATCCTGTTAGCAGCGCCACATATTTATGCACAAAAAAGGAAGAAACTGTGATCATTAAGAGAGGAATCAACAGCTTTAACATATTTCTAGTTTGAGGTGTTTGTTTTTGAATACAAAAAAAAAAAAAAAAGAAAAAATCTACACCAGTGGGGCGAATTAAGTCATAGCAAAGAACTAACTCCCTAATATGGCAATTTCTTCTCTCCTGCTATGTTATTTCTTATTCTTCTGCTTAGCTGGCCCAAATTTTCACATGTCAACGATACACATTAGCACATCTGGACTAGATTTTTACTGGCCAACAACTGTGGTTTCTGCGGTTTACTCTTGGAAATATTTGTCATAGCACTCAAGGTCTTCACTTGGCACCGGGTTTTGTGTTCGCATTTAGCTCATCCCAGGATTTTCAGGGCTGGACGTAGTCAGACGGTGGCGTATGCCGGCTGCCATAGGACTTTGGTGATTGTGAGGAGTGCAGAGGGCTGCAGGCCTTTTTCAGCTCCGGGCAGGTGGGCAGCTGTTTGTGGCAACCGATGCTGAAAAAAAGTCCTGTGATTATGGGTTTCAGGTTTGAAACGGACACACAGTCAAGTATTGGGTTTTAAAACTTCGGCAATGGAGAAATGGGTCAACTGGAAACAGCTCTGGCATGGAAATATTATAGGTTGGGACAGTTACCTCATAGAAGACGGTGTGCTCTAAACACTGTTTCTCACCAGGAAGATTTAAAGACTGGGTGGTGAAAGGCAATACTGAGCATTACTGGGTCTTTTCCAAGTCTCCAGAGCACAGCTCCTAACACAGAGACCATAAAAAAAAAGCCTAAATCATCTTTAATATTCCCACTTTTTGAATAACATCATTCTACTTTAAGAGTAATGGCATCATACTCGGTCATGATATTTCTTTAAGTCTGTCAGTCGTGGTTTCACTGCAAAGTCAAGAAGACTGCTTCTGATATGAATTTAAAACACGCGTTTCCATAATCAGAGGAATCATCTTCAGTGAAATTACAGCATAATGGCTGAGATGATGTTTTTTCTGGTTTTTGACATTTTATCTTAAGTGATAGAGGTCGGAAGGCCTCCTTGCCATCATCCTAATCTCTCCATAGGGTTCAAGTTAGGACAAAATGTAAATTTTAACTCCAGGCAGAAGAAACATGGTGGCAAAATTAAGCGATTACTGCAGTATGAATAATTTTGAGCTTAACTGTACTTGCTGATATAATGTTTTAACTTTGGCTCTTCAGGCCTGTGTGGGGTTCTGCGTTTTATATTCGGTTTCTTCCACTTCGCAGCAAATTGTTCAAGGGTTTAAAAAGCTGACAGTAATCCAACATGGCACTGGACATTGTGGTGGATTGTTGATCCAAGATGATTTTGAAATTCTATGGACTATATTTTTCTGGTATGTAGTGTCCTTTTCATGAGTTTGGCTCAAACATTTTGTTCTAGTTGTTTTCAAACACGGATTGATGATTGGCGACAGCGCCATAAGCTGTATCATCTGGTAATCTGTTGCCATGTTTTCATACCAATTTTGCTTCTTCAAATTGAATTTATGCCTTAATGTTCCAAGAAATATTATTTAAAGTGCGACAGGCGCAGCCTTTTTAAAATCCAATGTTTATACCTTAATTACACAGTAACCATCTGGCAAGCCATGCCGATATTCCTTTGGAAGCATATTTCCTACAACGGAGCCAGGCATCGTATTTCTTCCTCATTTCAGCTTTGCTTCTCGTGCTGCATTTTTGGTACAGCATTAGAAGGAAAATAATAATAACTCATGGGGTTCCACTTCTGACATTACTCCTTAGCTCCTGATTGTTTACAACAGGTTTCCAGTGCGTCTACGTGGCCGAAAAATCTGCTAATGCAAGCGATTCTCTTGCTTGGCTTGTGTTTGCCCCCTCCTTGCCCTGCTCAGACGTGTTGCTGTTTTCATGCAGGATCTTTGTGGAGCCTCCACCTGCGACACTCTCGGCATGGCAGACGTTGGTACCATGTGCGACCCGAAGAGGAGCTGCTCTGTCATCGAAGACGACGGCCTGCCCTCGGCCTTCACCACTGCTCATGAGCTCGGTAATATCCGGTTCTGACACGGCTTCGTCCAAAACACACGTGTGTTGAGAGCAGTCAGACGGTTTTGTCCTCCAAAAATGACTGATATCTGCCGTAGTTAATCACAATTTGTCACATTACAGCCACACGTTTGATTGGGGTTTTTTTTGATTGGACCAACACAAGCTGCTGCATAGTTATGAAATAAACAACATATTAAATAATACTCTGAAAATGTGGTATGCATTTTCATTCAGTCCCTTTACTCTGATACCCCTCAATCAAATGCGCTGACTAATTTCCTTTTAATTAGAAAACCAGTCTACCTGTGTAGGATTTAATTTTTAAATTCTTAATCCAGCTGTTCTAGAAAGGTATCAGAGAACATTAGTAAACACCAAGACAGGTTAGAGAGAAAGTTGTAGAAGAAGAAGTTGCTCTGAGTCAATGACCTTTTTTTTTTTTTTTTTACTTTT
Organism: Poecilia mexicana; assembly: GCF_051168715.1. NCBI lineage: Eukaryota > Metazoa > Chordata > Actinopteri > Cyprinodontiformes > Poeciliidae > Poecilia > Poecilia mexicana. The sequence continues at coordinate 2,822,670 of NW_028263383.1, read as the reverse complement.
TAACATATGAGCAAAAATAACACTGCAGATCACACTAAAGACATGATCCCCAGTGGGAGACATGGTGGTGTCAGCATCATGTTGCGTGGATTTTTCTCAGCAGCTGAGATTATGAAGCTAATCAGAGTAGATGGGAAGACAGATGAAGCTTCAGGGCAGAACTGGAAGAAAACCAGTTAGAAGCTGAAGTTTCTATTCACCTCCCAGCAGGGCAGCAATCCTAAACTTTCCACCTCACAATTATGCGTTGCTTTGTGCTGCTTTATGTCATAAAACTCTAATTAAACACACTGACGTTTGTGGTTGCAACATGACAAAATGCAAAGACCTCCAATTGACCTTAATACTTTTGCAAGGCACTTTATGTATAACAGATATCTGACATGTGTTCAACAGGCCATGTGTTCAACATGCCACATGACAACGTGAAGGCCTGTGAAGACGTGTTTGGAAAGCTGCAGGAAAACCACATGATGTCCCCTACGCTCATCCAGATCAACCGCACCAGTCCCTGGTCTCCTTGCAGCGCTGCCATCATCACCGAGTTTCTGGACAGCGGACATGGTGAGGATCTCGATCATATTTCTAATATCTTGAAGTGTTAATGTGTTTGAATTGAACCGCATTAAGATTTGACCTTTCGGTATGCGAGTGAAAACTTTTTCTTATGCTTTTCCTCAAGACAACAGGAGTTTTTACTAAACAAACATCAGACCCTGGGTTTCTAGTCTTGCGTCAGCCAAACCTTTTCTATTACTGAGCTCAGAGGAAAATTGCAAAAAAAAAAAAAAAAAAAAAAAAAGCAATTCATACATTTGGGATGCAGATTGTTTGCCAACCAGGCCAAACCACAGGACCCAGCCTTAGAGGAACGCAAAACTTTTATTTTAAAACTGCACCCACATGTGTCCCAAATTACAGGGTTTGGCTTTGCGAGAGCCACCGCTGTGGTTTGGAGACGAGATGGCTCTGCCCAACGCTTCCCATACAGGTTCACTACAAATAGGCAAACATCTTTTGTTTTTCTTCACCTCCATTTTCGAAATGAAAATACTACAATGTAAATCTGGGAGAAAGACTAACAGTCGTTCTTAACACAACTAAAAACGTTGTCTTTTATTTCAGGACATTGTTGCAACCTGTTCTTTTCACACTAACTTTTAAAAGCTGTTGCCACAAATGGATGGATGTTTCCAGAATAATGCTACCTGCTCATTTCGCTACACAGATATTGTTTTCTTTGCTCTCCAGAGGGAGAATAGGAAGGAAGAGGAGCGGTTCAGTTTATTGGGTGTAGAGTGAGTGTATATATAGCAGTTAGCCATCAGCTAATTTGTCTGGTTTCTCTGCCAAATTTGCTGTGAAATGGAATGAAACAAATATACCGCCAGCTGCTGCTTATCCATTTAGCTTTATAGCTAAATAAAGCTAAATGGTAGTAATGCAACAGCAGTTCAGACTCAGACACTTCTGGTTTTTTCCCCCTCAGCACAAAACTGCTTTTGGATGCAAAGATTACCCACAAGGAGAAGTTGTGGACGATTCTAAGGAATCAAAACCACCTTCTTAAAGTACCCCATTGCTTGGAAAGTTCTCGTGTGTCATCTGTATCTAGTGTAACAGTGCTTTGATCTTTGCCTAATTTACAAGCTGCCTTTAATTTCAAACCCGTATCACAAAAAAGTCTAACCATGTTTGGTCAAAATGTTTCTGCATGTTGAGCAACAAGGGTGGGCTGGTGGGTTTTTAGGGGAACTTATGAATGTGCTAAAGTCAGGATGACTATAGAGGTGCCATTTCCCCCCAACAAAGCAACCCCCCCCCCCCCAAAAAAAAAAGAAATTATTACAGGGATAATAAGTATGGATTGCATTGTTTTCTTTTTTTTTGTTAAAAATGTACTGACATCTACAAAGTTTTGTAGCAGAAGGTTCAGAAACCATTGATGTTTGGCAGGAATTGAAAATTAAAGACGCAAAATACTTTCTCTACATTAGCAGGAGTTGATATAACAATAAAGTTTACCGGAGTTCAAAAGTAGATATTGAGCATGGCTAAAGCAGTGCTAGGCTCAAAAATAAAACATTTTAATGTGCATTTTATATGACTGTCATTACTCTTTCGTCTCAGTCAGTCACATCTCGATCTTAAATTTTGATTTTAATGGGAACAGGGTGAGGACAAAGGAAAGAAAGATGTGGAAAGATAACGAGCACAATGATTTCACTGTTGTGTTTAGTAGAGAAGGAGTGAGCATGTTTTAAGTTGACCTCTATGTGACTGACTTTTGGAATGTGCTTTTAGGACTAATTTCTTTCATCTTTTCTACGAAAAGTCTGTTTGCGTGTGAACCGGAGAGAAAGCAAATCTTTTAGGCAAAAAATCTGCCAGTGATGAACCTCGCTGAAAAAAATGATTGTACCAGTTAAATATAACAAGATCTGTACAATAAGACCTCATGACTAAAACATACTGCTTTGTGATAACAGCTGAGGAAACTTTAGTCCCATTATCTGGGAAAACAGCTTAAATTCATCTACTTTTTTATAATCGGCCCCACCAAAACCATTTTTATTAGTTAGAGACAAAAGACAATGGCAATCCAAAGTATGCAAAGTTATTTAATTGGGATCCAATAGTGATTTCACTCTTTCATACTGTTTTATTATTATTATGACCTAACATAGCAAAGCTGGCACAAACATGATGCTCACTCTGCCATGTTTTATGATGAAGATAAAGTTCTGACCTTAACATGCAGTTTTTCAAAAAGTGATCTTGTTTGTTTAGCAAAACTAGTGAAATGTTGTCCTACGTCATAAGATGTTTCTAAAATTGTCTCACTCACTTACTCTTACTAACTACCAAAGCTTCTGTCTTGTAGGGGATTGTTTGCTCGACCAGCCTCAGAAAACATTAGTTCTTCCAGACGTGCTGCCCGGTTCCTCCTACGACCTCGACCGTCAGTGTGAGCTCGCCTTCGGGGAAGGCTCCAAGCCGTGCCCTTTCCTCCAGCCGCCATGCAGCCGACTGTGGTGCACAGGGAAGTCCAGCGGCCATCTGGTGTGCATGACTCGCCATTTCCCCTGGGCAGACGGGACCCGCTGTGGCGACGGGCAGGTCTGCGATCGAGGCGTCTGCTCTGACAGACAGCTACAAACTGTGAAGGTGCGACTGAAGGGAGGATTCACTAACTCTCATCAGTGGACAACAGGGTGTGATTAATGGATATTATTCTTTCAGCTGGATGGTCGTTGGGGTAAGTGGGGTCCATTCGGTTCCTGTTCCCGCACATGTGGAAGCGGGGTCCAGCTGTCTAAACGGGAATGTAACAACCCCGCCCCTTCAAATGGGGGCAAATACTGCCAAGGAGTGCGGGTCAAATATCGCTCCTGCAGCCTCAACCGCTGCCCTGAGACAGGTGGGAGTCACTCAAAGAAAATTTTTAACAACGAAAGTCTGAACTGAAAATCCAGTCCAATGTTAGCCATGGCCAACAGCAGCTTCATCTCTGCCATCCTGTCCTCGTCCATCTCTTTGTGTAGATAAGACTTATCGAGAAGAGCAGTGCGAGACCTCCGGCCAGACTTTCAGCAGTAACCGTGTTGCCCAGTCTGTGGTGTGGGTGCCAAAATACTCCGGAGTTTCACCAAAGGACAGATGCAAACTCATCTGCAGGGCGAACGGGACTGGCTACTTCTATGTACTGTCTCCCAAGGTAAGCAGACACTGGACTTACTCTTGTACTTTATTTTATTACTTTATTTTTTTAGATTGATTTTCCTGTTGAACAAAATTTAGAACAAACAGTTGATAAAGTAACTCATGGGACAAATAATACCTCAGGTTTTAATTAAAAATATATATATATATTTATTTTAAGGGTTAGGATAAGTGCATTGTCTTTCAAAACCATTTAAACTGAACTTTCGCTCATTTTGTCATGTTAGCAACATGTTTCAAAATGGTGAGCACAGTGATGTGCAATGTTGAATCACTTAGTTTCCACATGGCTTTCCCTCCAACTCTTACATAAAGCTAGCTTTCTGGGATAATATTTGTCTTATTAACAGATTCTCCAACCTGAGCTGTGAATTTCTGCAGCTCCTCAAGTTACCATGGGCCACTTGGCTGCTTCTCTGATTTTATCAGCTGGATTTTTGTATGTAAATACATTACCACTGCCTTCCACTTCGCTACCTTTTATTGCCCTATCACATAAAATACAGTGTATAATTTTCAAGAAATCAGTTTTGACTTTGATAAAATTTTGTTTGCAATTTTCTTTTGACCAAAAAAAAAAAAGTGATGGTCATGATTGACTTGTAAAAGCAGCAAAGAGGATAAAACATCCAAAAGGTTTTTATATGCACTGTACCAATAAGACATAGAAACTTCTGGTTGCTGTGTCACAAAACGTGAAAAAACATGTAAGGGATGTGAAGATTTCTGCATAACACATCCATCTTAATGTCATAAGAAAGAAGGCAATGGAGGGACAACAGCAGGGCGTCCAGTGAGCAGCAGCAGCAGTGAGTTCACTCCTCTCTCCAGCTCTCAGGCCTTGAAGGAGTAAAGCTCTGAGTTACCACTGGATATTTTACCCACAGAGACATGAGATTAATGAAAATATACTCTTCCCCCCCCCCCCCCCCAACAGCTAATCCTACAGCATAAATTGGTGTGTTGGAGTCAGTTCAAAAAGTATTAGAGTTCACAGGAGAAAGAAAAATAAAATTGGGATAGAAATGTACATCATCCTGACAGACTTTCTTTTGTGAGTGTTTCCACTTTGGAGTCCAAAACAGATTCATTACATCAGCAGATGCTAAGCATGAACTCCTCCTACTTCACTTTTGCCAAGGTCTCCCTCATTGGGTGAGAGTGGAAAAGAGGCTGCAAATGCAGAATTATAAACTGGGATTTTCTGCAATAAAGCTATGACTCATAATTTTGTCACACCAATTGCACTTTATAACTTACAGAGTTATTACAGACTGTGTTAATTACTAAAGGGGATAGAAAAGAAGAGGCAGCTCTGACCACTCACTCTATTTGTTGTTCTTCACAGTGTTCACTCTTTAAAATTATAATCACTTAAGATTCACAGACATTTATATAAAATAAAGCCTTGTGTCAAAGGAGCTTAAATCTTCCACACAGATGAGCAGCGTAATACATGAATAATTATGTAAATAAGTCCATAACTGAAATGATGTAAACTTTCACTAGAGCTTACCAGATAAGCATTTGATTGGCAAATGATTGAACAAATTTGTCAGTGACCCATCAGACTGCGAGTTGTTTTTACTTGTAAACACACATCAGTGGTTTAAAATGTGTTGCAGCTAATGCTAGTAGAGGAATGTAAACTTGTACTTACAAAGCTGAAAAAAATTTCCACTTATTTAAAAAGTTGGTGATCTTCCTCTGCAAAACTCAATTGAAAGGTTCCTGCTAGGTACAAAAGCACAACTTATGGATTGGGGACTTTCTCTGGTTACATATGACATTGTTAATATATCTGTACACTGGTAAATGCTGTGGAAACACTGGGGATAATAATCTACCTTGGGAATGGTTGAAGTAGTGGAAACGTGTCTTAAGGCAGGACAACAGCGTATTAGACTTATCTTTTAATAGAATAGCTTTTCTTGCTCTTATTGACATAAGAGTTGCACTTAACGTAGCTTATTAAGTATAGAAATTTGACTTGACTTCTGTTTGTATAATGCAGGTTGTTGATGGGACTCCATGCTCGCCAGACTCCACAGGCGTTTGTGTCCAAGGAAAGTGCATCAAAGCTGGATGTGACAGAGTAATTGGCTCCACAAAGAAGTTTGATAAGTGTGGAATCTGTGGAGGCGACAACAAGAGCTGCAAGAAGGTGTCGGGACTCTTCACCAAGCCTGTGTGAGTAAAACCAGTGACGTGCCTGCCTTTTTTCCCACTCTCACTTCAGCAGAACTTCATTAGCTTCACCCTTGACAAAAGCACTCATTGACTATAAATGTTTTGGCATGCAGGCATGGCTACAACTTCGTTGTCATGTTGCCAGTGGGTGCTGCCAATGTGGACATCCGTCAGCGAGGCTACAAGGGAATGGTGGGTGATGACAACTACTTGGCAGTGAAGAACAGCAAGGGGCATTACCTTCTCAATGGGAATTATATTGTGTCCGCTGGCGAGAGAGACATCATTGTAAACAACAGCCTGTTGCGCTACAGCGGCACCACCGGCCTCTCAGAGACCCTGCATGCCGTGAATCCCCTAGGAGAGGCCTTGACCGTGGAAGTGCTGTGTGCAGGCAAGATAACACCTCCTCGCATACGCTACTCCTTCTACCTTCACCGTCAGACCAAGGAAGACAAAATGCTGAAGAAGGGGGAGCGTGCAAATTCGGAGAACAGCGTCCTGACAAAAGACGAAATGAAGAAGGACGAGGAAGACAATCTTAAAAGCTCTTACAGCAAGATGAATGCGCCTGTCGGTAAATGGATATCTGCACCCTGGGAAGAGTGCTCAGTGTCCTGCGGCCGTGGTTTCCAGAGGAGGATGGTGCAGTGTCTAAAATCAGATGGCAAGCCTGGTCTGGACTGTGATTCTTCACAAAGACCCTCTGCCACCAGAGTTTGCGGAGACCCTTGTCCTGACTGGCATATTGGGCAGTGGTCTCCCTGCTCCAGAACCTGTGGGAAGGGCTTCAAGAGACGACCTCTCCACTGCAAAGACCAAACTGGGCTTCTGCTCCCCAGGGATCTTTGCAAGGGCTTACGTAAACCTCAGGAGCTGGACTTCTGTAACCTAAGCTCTTGTCAGTAACGTGAAACTATATATTAAAAAATAATATTAATAATAAATAAAATTCTGTGTTTCAAAGGAACCAAAACGAACCCACTAGCTAGTATTACACCATATCTAGTGGTTTCAGCTGTTGCATCCTGCATTGTTGGACTGCCAGAGGATATTAATGGAGAGTGCTCAGAAGAAAAACAAGAACATGAAAGAGCAGCAGCCAAGGAATGAGTTCTGGCAGATCAGTTTCAGTGACATCAGTTTGGCTTTCAAAATAAATCACCTCGCTGTGGCTTGATGAAAGCTACGCAATTTGAAAGTCAAATAAAACATAGATTTCCTGCACTGCTAGTTGATACAGAATGCCCATCTTTAAGCAATCAGCCTATTTTACCAGAGTGAGTCTGCAATCCATTTTATGTCACAATAGTTAAATTGCACAGACGTCAGAGTTTTAGCTATACCTAAAACTATTGGTGAAGTCAGCTGGGTGTCAAAAAATCTGCAAAATTATCTGAACCGACAGTTGGCAAACTTTTGATGTTTCCTGACAGTGTCTTCATTTAATCACAAAAACATCATGAAATTCACAGAGTTATGCAGATACTGCTGTAGCACCAGATATTTATTAGGAATAGTAATTATCTTTCCAGCTAAACAGAATCAGAAAAGGTGAATGACTGTCGACAGCATTGATAGGGCACTTTATTTTTTCCAGCAATTTAAAGGCAAATCTTTATTATGTGGTTAATCATGTTCCAATAATCTAAAATATTGGTTTGAGATCAGTGCTCTGTTATTGCTCAATACACCTTTAAGGCTAATGTACTTCCATATCAAGTCTGTATTCTTCATACATGATTTTTCAAAATTTGATGTCTTCAATAAGAGATGCTGGTGACTGGAACTGACTAATTTTGAGCTCGACATATCCTGATTTTCGATTTATATATTATATTTAACTGATAGAACATTTGAAAATGTTGGCAATCTAGATCTAAATTCTCTTGAATATGCACAATGAGACTGATGAGTCGGTTATTAATGCTAACCATGCTAATTGTTAGCATAAAATGCTAAACTGCGTTTTTAAATAGTAAAACTAGTTTTACGATGACTGCCCTTTTAGTGATGTGGTCCAGTAATGTGAAAAAAGTCAGGGTTGAGTTGTAAAAAATATCTTTGCTGTTATTCTTCTAGTTTTTAAAGATAAATTGGTTAAAAATCCATAACAGTATTTCATATCTCAGAAATCTCAAAACAAATTTTTAATTGCATCTCCTCAGCTGATTTGTCTATTTGTGCATAGCTGTAACACTAGCTAAAATGTTATGAAATACTGAAGAAACCTTTGGGTCATTTCACTCCTCCACCGAATTTTAAGCTCTTTTTCTCGACTGATTGTGTTTGTCAGATATCATTTTAGAAAGTTTGATCATTAGAGCAACTCTTGAAAACACATCTTCCTGACACAAATTAATAAATAAAAATCAAATTCTCAATTTCCCTGACACAATACAAACTGGTAAACATTCACTCATGTATGAAAAATATGGACTTGTTGTGCAGAGCCATTAATCTGCTTCCTTCGTTTGACCTCTGCCATTTGTCTTCACTGTTCAATGTCATCACGTCCTAAAGCCTGTTACGTCAAGCCTGTCTGGAACAGAAACCGCAAATAATTTAAGGTCAATAAAATAATAAAACACAGAGGGAATGTTGTTATTCTTGTATATCTTTATTCCTGGCCCCAGAGTCTGAGCTAACTTGTTTTTCCTGAATGCTAGATGTAATCCTGCCATTTGTTATGAACTTCTTTTTTTTAAGAGGCCAGATTAAACAACCCTATAATGTAAGATCCATCTTGCAACCAACTACAATATGGATGTTAAATTAGTGTTAGTCGTTTATATTTTTCTATGTTCTTAATCAGCTTTTGCACTTTGTACAGCAAAAGAAAACATTGACTTACATGAGCTGTACTGTATACTATGTATACATTTTCTCAGCTCTGTGCAAAAAGATTTTTTTTTCACATGTATTTGTAATTGTCTTTGACTTCTGCATATTTATTCCAAAATAAAGCAATTAATTGAAAGATCTGGTATTTAAATTTTTCTCTTCTTTACTAATGTAAAAAGGTGCAACATGCATTTTCTGGTTGTAAAAACCCTGGCAGACACTTTAGAGCAGTGGTTACTAAACTCAGATTTGGAGGCTGTCAGAATCAGGTTGTGATGAAATTTACATCTGAAAACAAAATTTATTTAAACTTGATTCCTTTGCAACATTTTAGCAAAAAGAAAAAAGAAAAAAAAAAGCACCAAAAGGAAGTATCAGAAACCACAGACCTGTGTGTTGGAAGTTTTATGCTGTAAATTGTTGCAAATAACACACATAAGGATAAGGAAATCTACTTTTGGTCATGCAAATAAAACAAACAGTCATTGTCAAATAAATGTTTATTCAATTGATTACTAGTGATGCCTCTTTGGAGGGAATAGAATGTTCAGAATTCATTCACTTCGAAGAGCTGTTCGAAAGAACTACTCAAATGATCCATTTTTGAAAACTATAAATTTTTCTAAGAGCAAGCCATTTTATCAAAACAAAAACATGTATGTATGTTTTATAAAATACATACATTTCAAAAATAAAAATGTCAAATACCCAGGAAGTAGTTTTTTTTTTTTTTTTTTTTTTTTACAAGAGTGCGTGTATTAAAATTTAAATCGAACTCTGGTCTGCCTAAAAAGTCTTGGTTCGGTTGAAGGAAATCCCAATGCTGTTCCAATGCACACGTGAATAACAAGAACATGTGAGACCGCTTCAAAAGCAGGAAGCGGACTGCAGTTCAGGGCATTCTGGGTAAATACAACCAAAACAAACACACAAGTCTAGCACTGGTAGAAGAACTGTCGCTTGTTTTTCTTCCAAAGACAACAAACTATAAGATCTGATGCCACTCCATTTTGGTTTACGTCTTGTGAAGAAGCGTCTCCCTGGATTCTTGATGCAGCGAAAACAAGTTTTTCAAAGGGTTTTGTTTCAGCTGTTGCCGAACAAAAGTTGCAATTTTGGCCTGCAGTTGACCAGAGTATATTGGACTATCCACCTTTAATTAGACTTTCATAAAAACTTTGTAAAACGATCTCCAGATACTGTGAGGGAAAAGGGAAAAGGTTAGGAAGAAGTCTTCTCTTACATTTGTTCATATCCGGTCCATAGAAGCAGAATGAAACCACCTTGCTCTCTGGGTTTGGACTCCTCGGCTATCAGGCATGACATCATGTTCGGTGTCTTATCTCTTCCTCAGCCTGTAGCCCCTCAGACTGTCCTGGGTCTGTCATATCTGCTGGGTTGAGTGCAGCAGTTCTGTGTGGGTTGGTCTGGGCGGGTTTATTTCCTGAAAGGCTGACAGGTCTAACCATCTCCAGCTGCGGCTTGTTAAGGCTTATCAGGAACTAACTAAAGACTGTGAGAAGATGGTTTTGTAGAGTTCAAACATGAATATTGCAGAAAGGAGCACGAAAAAGGAAGAGATCATTTCAAGACGTGGATCTGGACATACTGGAATAAATCCATCATAGGAAAATCTATTTCAGGGATTTGTAATAACTCAAGGAATGAATGTTGAAAGTCTTTATTTCAACATCTAACAACCACAGTAGTTGTAGTTGTTTTTTCTAAGCAAACTAAAAAAATTGTCATTCTGATCCACAATCCTCACCATTTCCTCTTGACTTTGATTGGTTGTTTTTGACCGAAAAGCAGTGCATTTCTGCAGACGGCAGTAGGACCACAGGGGCGCAGAGGAGCTTGATTTTTCCACAGATGGGCGTCATATTATACTGTCCCTGTTTAGTGACTCCAGGTGTATCTGGAAAGCTTTCTATAGATAGACGGAAAAGAGCCGGCGTTTTATTTAATGATCAATTAACTAATACAAGAAAACAGCACTGACTACTGCCAGATTTCTGCAGAATCAGACTGTTTTTGAAGGTTGAAGAGTGTTTCTCCATGAACAGCATAAGTACTGCTCTTCCCTCCTCTTTCAAGAAGGAAACCTTCTCCAGTCCTGATGCCACCAGGAAGCAAAGCAAGTGTGAGACCTGGACAATACTAGTACACATCTGTTCATTCCCCCATGAATCATCTGCTCCTGTTTGATTTCTATGTTAGTTACTTATACTATCATCTGCAAGCAAGTGTTGTAATAAAGCATGGGTGGCCAGCATACCTTGCAGCAATTCCCATGTAACCCTTAAAGTCCACTTTGCATTGCACAAGTTTCACCATCAACATTTCAGTCATGCAACTGCAAGTATTTTCCACCGGTTGAGCAGTGATGTGAACTCATTCTCCCTGTCCATGTCTGTGACCAGTCCAAGAGTGCAGCTGTGAGCTGAAGTGGAAACGTTGAATTGTGCAATTTTCACATGACGTGTCTGACTGTCTGCCTTTAAGAAATAGGTCTGTGAGTCTGCGGGCGGTCTCATTTCAGACATTTTTTTGAATTAGTGAAAGAAAGCAGCATTAAAAAAATAAAGAAAGAAAAATCTCTCAGGAGTTTGACCTAGATAAGAGAAGATAAGGAAAGAAACTGGAGCAGAGCCTGTGAAGTATTTATTTGTCTGACCAGTTGCCTTTCGCCTGGATTTACACCCATCTTGGTGGATGTGTGATGTGTTTTGCCTTATCAGAGGAATGTATGGCTGGAAAAGTTTCTTGAATTTAGCTTTTAAGATGGGAGAAGAAAAAATGTCTCAATTTAAATGTGATGAAAAATGAGTGCATACCCTTACTTTAGCACATTTTTATTTCAATTCTGGCATTGAGTATTCTTGGGTATTCATCTGCCAATTATAGAAAATTTGATTAACTCTTGACATTTGTATACTTTTGATTAAATGTAAAGCCTAACTAACATATAACAGGTCATGGAAAAAAGACAGATCTTTTCTTAAGATGCGCAGAAAGAGGCTGTTGTGTGACATTTTTGTTGCCTCTGCCTTCCACTCCTCACCCTTGAATTATATATATATATATATATATATATATATATATATATATATATATATATATATATATATATAAAATGAATGGAAAGCATAGCTGCAAATATTATACAGAAGAACTGCTAGTCATGCACTTCCAAATCTGACGTCTAACAAAAATTGCAAGAAGATATTCATAAGTGGAAAAAAGTCATGAATGTGCTCTAGAAGAGCATATTTAGATATTCAGATATTTATGTGCTACAATAAGCCCAGCCTTTTCCCACGGTTTCAGATTTTTATTTGCAACACCATGTTAAAGAAAAAAATGTATGATTTCCATCCACTTCACTTCCACTTACATGCTACTCAGTGTCGGCCAACCACATAATGTACCAATAAAATGTGACAAAATGTGAAGACGTTCAAGAGATACAGATATTTTTGCAGTGGACTGTGTAAAAACAAATCTTCCTCAGTTGTGTAAGAAAGATATGTATATACTGAAAGTTTACAACTGAACAAGCAGACAAGGCTTTCAGTAATTTATTTCATAAACAATACATCCCATTTTCTCATGTGTTATGCTCTCCACAGCTGTGAGGGCTTGGCATTTAATAACAAGCCTCATTTCATTTCCTGTTTAAATAAATATCCCAACACTCTAAATTCTTTAGCTTTTTCATGCTTGATCAATGACCAATAAAGCAACCCGCTATGAAATACTGCAAACTTTTAAAAGGCTGACGGAGTCTGCAAACATTTAAAAGTGAAAAGTTCAGCCTTTTATTTGACCAATGATACATATTTTTTTCTGATCAGATGTAAGCATTTTATTTGTGGTTGAGTCGAACTGCCTGCAAACCACAACAAATTTTAAAAACCATCAATGTTGTTTTGTATGTTGCTCTCGTGATTAAAAACTGGTTCTTGCAAAGGCTCAACAAGCCCAGTTTTTCCAAATCTAAGTGGGAATGTGCTGACTTCAGCAGGGACTAGATTGCCTGCAGAGTTATGATGATAGACCTACAGCTGACCCCTGCTGAGGGGAGTGATTCAGCGCATCGCAGCCGCGCTGCCCTGTGTGACACTTCAGTGACACATTTGGGTTGCGAATGCAGCGGCGGCTTCATTAACCACAAAACATTGGGTCTAAACACATGATTCACGCCTCTGCTGCTGAGATCTGGTCTGGAAATATGCTTACTCACGTGAATGAATCCATCTGGCCTTTTAGTTGATATACAGGATGGGCCATACGTTTCCATACATAGGAGAATGTGAAATGTATATTTCTTTTATATTTCAGATACTCAAGAAGATGCGTTTGACAAAAGAGCAAAGAATTTAAATTGTACTGGATCGGGAAGCGGTCGCATGGTTGCACGAAACTTTAACAGAAAACATGAAACATGGGCATCACACACACACGACACTGTGGCAAAACTTATTTCCAAGTTCCAGAAAACTGGAAATGTTGCAGATCAACCACGAAGTGGTCCAAGACGTGCAGCGATTGCACAGAGTCCCACAAAAATAAAAACAGTTGTCCAATATGAAATGTTTATTTTTTCCATGTATGGAAACTTATGGCCCACTCTGTATTTGTTGAGAAACGTCCTTGAAAAAGTCGCTTTTTAAGGAGTCGCAAATGTGCAGATAGTGTGTTTTCGTTATTCTGCTGTACGTCAGGCAAGTTTACCAGATTCAAGGAAGTTCTGGCCTCTTCAGGCTGTGCCTTATCTACTATTAGTCACCCTCTAAAGGCAGATATAAAGGCTGTGCTATGCCCAGCGTGGAAAATCTCTGACTTGAATTTCACCATTTACAGATGATTCAGTGTTTTTCACTGTAACTGCATCTGCTGTTGTCCTTCTACTCCTGCCGTTCTGAGGTCAAGTCAAGCTGCCTTCAGAGTTGCCAAGTAAACGAGATACAGATGCTCAACATACTATATTCTGGCCCTCATCTGTTTGGTCATGGGCTTCAAATGTCCAAACAGGACACAGGAGGAAGAATTAAAAGTCACAGTAAAAGATATTTAACAAGAAGATCAGACATGTGAGGAAAACGTCTATCTGGTCGGAGAAAATTGCACATATTCAGGCAGCGATGGGGAAACGATTTGTCCTCTTTGGCTTTGAACATTTACAAAAAGAGACGGAGCAAATCAGAGGAGACCGGCATATATTTTCATGTTACATATACATTCATTTTAGGACACTTCGACACTTATTGACAAAGTCGCTACTAACAAGTTATTTAAGTTTAAGTCAGATAAATTTGGTCCCTGGAATGTTTTATGAGATCATGTCCATGCGATATCATTGTTTTGAGATTTGATTTTCTTTAAATGTCTTAGAAACAAAACACAAAATCAACTCTAAGCTTCCTCCATCAACAAGGTGATTTACTGACCTCTTTCTGAACCTTCACCTTCACATAAAGATTAAAAAGTAACATAGTAGGTCAAACATATCTGGATTTATTTTTACATCATGTTTGTATTGTGCAGAACATGTTCTTTAATCTGAGTCTCTGAGTCACAATAACTTCAAGGAAAAAAGCCAGCCGCCTTTTCCATTTGGTGATATGAAAGGAGATAAACGCTCAACCTCGGGGTGAACTTTTCGTCTGGTATGTCAGTGTTTGGTAGGTTCACTGAGGACAGTCTTTTGGCCAGAGTTTAGCATGAGCCAGATTTGAGAAGAATAATTATCATTATCTTCTTTCTTAACTCAGCACTCGGGGTCAGTGACTGAATGAAAACCTTTATCAGCAGATTGCAAAATGCAGACATTATCTACAATTACACTACACAGATACATACAGACCAAACAAATGAGACACTGCATTAACTCTACGATGGGCAGCAATTAGGGGTTTAACTGTACACATAAATCACGATTCTGTATATAATTTAGTTTTGGAGTCACAATTTGACACAACGGGAAAAATAAATTCCTCCAATTGCTGTTTTTCACCTATTTTGAACAGAAAATATCCCTCACTCACACGCACACAAACAAACAAACAAGAAACCGTTGCCAGTCTGCTGTCTCGTAGGTAGCAGACTTCCTCCCTGTACTAAAGTTCAATTCACACAGATAAAAACTGAATTCAGTTCATCACTGAAACTCCTAATTTAAATCTAAAGCTCTGAACAGTGCTACTTCAGGTTAACACGGTCATTTTCATGAAATAACTTTTCAAAAACAAAAGTCAGGCCCAAATAGATGACATCTTATCTCACTTACACGTCAGTTACATCATCAAGTAAAACTTTCCAAATGGTGATCTGGTTTTATTTTCATTATCTTGTGCACTGAAGCGGAAATGACGGTAAAGTTTCTCGCCGCTTGTGACTGAGGAGAGACAAGGTGCGAGTCGATACAAAATGAAGCAAGTTGTTTTCATCTGGAAGACTTGATGGCCTGTTTCCTCCTACTGCATCTAATCCGATCAGCATGGAAAAGCCAATGCAGCTAGCAAAACAGCTGCAAAATCTGCAGCTGCATTGTAAGGACACTGCATTGCAATATATTTGCAAACGTTTTCTATATCAACGTTTAAAATAAGGAAGGAAGGACTTTTGATCAATAATCTATCTTCAGAAGCCAACAGTCTGACCACTCGGTGTCAGACAACCAGGTCTTCTCCTCTGGGACACGGACAGCACAATATGCATGTAGTCACACGTCATACAACCTATTCTGGAGGGAAACTGACAGAAATGCGACATAATAGGGAGGAAGGGCCATCAAACAGCATGTACAACTGCTTGTTCCTAATTAAGTTTAAATGTATAATGCAAACACTTTGCTTATAAAATATATTTAGTATTTTGAAGTAAGGGAAGAAGGTACGTAGAATTCTCAAGTGTTTTTTTTTACCCTCTAATGTGTTATTTTGACCTCTTTCAATGGGGTCAAAATCATAATTATGTGGGTTGTTGGGGGTAATCCCCCTTTACTTCTCAGCATGGTTCAGTGTATGATAAGTTTAAGTTGGAGCAGCTGTCTGTGGTTGAGAGACACCTATGGATTTCTTCAATTACAGCACTAAGTTTGAAGTTTACAGAAACTAGAGTCGTTATAAACACGACATTTTATGCACAACACTGAATATGCGCTTGTCACGTTTTGCAGCCAGCTGAGCTGCTTCTGTTTGTCTGAACAAGACAAAACTACAAAGTTTTATTTGAGTTGCTCGTCAAAAGGTTCAACTCTTGGATTTCCATTTGCTAAATGATGTGGCTTCTCAGGTCCAGTTTAAAGAAAGAGGTTGAATAGAACCATGTGTGTCTTTGGGAGAGGGGAAGTACCGCGACTGTGTGGGAGTGGGGTTGGTGCAGGGTTCTGACATTTATTGTTCACACTGTAATTTGGACCAAAAAGACAAACGTGGGCAAATGAAAATATGGCATTAATCAAGAGTCCTTAACACAACGGTGAAGGAGCAGGATGAAACCTGGCTTGGGCTGCCATAAACTAAGTGTTTTGGGTGGTCTGTTTGTGTTGGGTCTTTCTCTCAAACCATATCAAAGCAAGTTTGTTTTGCCTGTATTATGGGAATGAATAGACAACAGCAAGTTGGTTAAAAAATGACAAAGGCTAACTTTTCTTCCAAAATAACATTAAATCTGTGTTTTGTTTCAGCCAGAAACCAGCGTTTTCAGTGGTTTCTGAAGGGAATGGTGATTATCCGAGGAAGCCTTTTCCAGCCAAGGCAATATGTTGCTGTTCAAGATATCAAGCCGTCTTTAACCTATTATTTAACATCAGGTTTTGGCCAAGCTGTGATCAGTCATGATCCTGGTCCACCCATTCCCCAGGCAATAGAGTGTGTTGCTGATTTACTTCACTGAAAACAAGAAATCTGTTGAATGTCCGTCTTATCTGCAAAATCTTGAAGTCGTGCTCACAGTGTTTACACAGCCCACATACTGATTAATTGATGCCATTAATACCATTTTATTGTAGCTCTAGCTATATGTTTATGGTCAGTGTCCTGCTAGAAGGTAAAATCTCACTCCAGTATGAAGTTTTGCATTCTCTTACAGGTCTTCTTTTTCCAGGATTGCCCTGAAGTTAGCCCCATCCACCTTCACATCAACTCTGAGTCACTTCGTCTCTTCAGCAAAAAGTCTGATGAGGATGATGTGAACTGTTAGCGTGCTTTCACACCAGGAGTTTGAGGAGCTAGAATCAGATCCACCCAGTATGAGCAGCAGGCAATAATTAACAGAAATAAATACTTGAAAAATCCATCTGTGAGTATTTAATCAGTATATTGTGTTTCAGTTGGTGTATTCAGTTACAGGAATAATAATAAACTAATTTCTCAAACATGACTGCAGACATAGGATATATTTTTATATTTTTACAGTGTCAGACTATTAAATGTCACTGTAAAAATGTAAGAGTTGCACTTTTATTTGCAAATGGGTTTTCATTACGAAAATCTACTGCGACTGATGCTTCGATGCTAACAACTGACGCTTATGTATCACAAGAACAGAACTGTGACATCACAGTTTACGTAATACTAGTATTTAAAAGTTAGTGTTCTCAAATTCTCAAAAGAATATTAATGATGAGTTTTAAGTAAAAGAAAAAAGTGTTACAAATATGTGAAAGACATTAAGACAAAAATGTTTTATTTACATTTTCTTTGCATAGAAAAACATATGGTTCAAATTTTAATGAACCAAATCGGAACAAGGCTAATTTATTGTCATGGTTATATTTTTAAGTGCATCATAAAAACACAGCATGTCATTATAACATTTTCTGGTTCTGGCCTTAAAACCTAATCTTTAAATGAGCAGCCAAGAGCTCTAATTATAACTAATGATTTATGAACAACAGCAATCAAGGACAGACAGCCGCAAATTAAAAACTTCTGCTGCAAAACAGCCTGAAATTCATAGAAAATGCATCAAATCCTTATTAGTGGAAAATAAGGAACTAGCCTTCAGGCTGACACATGCATCTTGTTCAGCAGGCATCAGTAATCATCTGGCGGTGAGGTTTGTGAGTTCAGTCCCATTTTCCACCACAAATGTTAAACGTTCCTAAGGAAGGCATCAAACCCCACTCTGCTTTTTGATCTAAAGCTCTGGAAGGGAGTGAGCGAATGTTTATCAGCAAAAGTCGGATTTGAACAAATTTCTAATTTATTCACAGACTAATAATTCATTTCCAGAATTACATCGTTTTGCAAAACGATGTATACATGCCATCAAACGGAACTTCAAAAACATCAGAAACATCAATACCACAGTTGTTTTTTTACAATTATTATCAAAAACAGAGAAATTCATGAGTAAACTAATCTGTAGCAAAAAGCTAGATTTCTTTACACAATTAATTTTACGCTAATTGTGGGACAAACCCGACCTCTGAATACAGTCTTAACCTTCCCATAGATGGAGCGCGATGGTCAGGAGGATTGCAGCAGATGTCACTGTCGGACAGGGAAAAAGTGTGGGAACTGATGTCAGATCATCAGTTCCCAAAACCACACCAAAAACACCCCCCAAAAACCCCCAACTTGTAACCACCCACGTGGGTTCAGTGCAACTCTGTCTCTTAAGACCGTGGAAGGGTTAAAAACTTCTGAGTGGAAACAAAGGATATTCAAATAATTAGTTCCAGCCTCTCACCCAAATCAACACCAGTCCCACACTAAAACTTTTATTAAATTTCCAACATAACAGAATCCTTAATCTTACATTATATGCTAGATCTTTGTAGTGCTGGCATTTAATTAAAAATAAAGTACAAAGATAAAGAAATTATTTTATGTGGATCATGTCTGGCTTTTTTTTTGGAAAGGATAAAAAAAAAACATAAACCCCTTGTATTATATTTCTAAAATACAAGTGCTCTCTATTGTAAGAGCAGGAAGTTCTATCCAACACGATGCCCAAACATTAATGGCAGCTCTGATATCCCATATAAAATGGTATTACAACATCTGGAAGCACTCGCATCACAGTCACTGTCTCCAGACCTTCAATTAAGAAACAGTCCTGATAGATGCGTCTTAGAAAAATACTAAAAATGCCTTACTGTCATTGGACAGAGTTACGCTGCATAGTAGTCTTCATTTTCTCTTCTTTTCCAAGCCAAAGGAAGTAGTTTTTTCTCTTGCTATATGACTTGGTTCCATTGTAACACACTTTACGTTCAGTGTAAGATATGAAGTATTTTCAAGTCAAGTTGCTTTGCAACTTTATCAAGTTGTGGTTAAAGTCATTAAATTTGCTGCTCGAGTTTGATTTGATTCCAAATCCCATGACCTGTGTCCAGAGCTTTGAAAATGAGTGAATGTGATTTGCAACATCAAAAGGGTATGAGTGGGGAACAAGACAATTATGAGTAAATTTAAATATTTTTGTTGTTATGGAAATGATGGGTAGTGTTTGCAGTATGCAGTGTATGCAGTATTCAAGGAAGTGTTTTTTGTACTTTGACATAAAATTAAGGAATAGCTAACAGAGTTCATATCAGGGCAGTTATAAGTGAAGACTTTGATCACGATAAAGATCAAATGACTAAGTAAATGACAAATGATGACAAATATGATTGAGTCACAATTTGTGTACTCCATGCAAAGTGTTGTTTCCAGTCTTTATTTTTCTTCCATTTTTGATCCCATTTCAGTAACAAAGTGAAGCTCCTTAAATGTTTGCATAAAACCAGTCAGATGCAAACCAAACATCAGAACTGATAAATTACTTTCAGATGCCGAACGTTTTTGGTGAGTCAGCCTGAGTTGTTGTTCTTGTGAGTCTGATTTATCAAATTTATAACACATCATCATTGTGCAGCTGTGAAATTGGTCATGAGCATTTACTGGGATTATGACAATGAATAACGACTTTGTTTTTCCAAAGAAGAGTCACACTGAAGTAGGGAGAACCAGGGACAACATCATCTCTGGGAGGCTGGATATCACACTCAACTATATTAAAGTTCGGCATATGATCATTTTCTCACTGGTGTTAAAAGCATGTCAGAGAAAGATACCATGGAAACAAATCAAGCAGATGAACAAAATTGTACGTTCTGGTCCTTTGCTATGAGCAAGAGATTGAAGGTCTTCATAAATTCAAATTTTGAGGACAACTTTGTTGTTTACATATGCTAGCTAGTTTTGTTGAGTAATATAAATTCTCAATTTGAGTCTCTGCCTGTTTAATGTGGGTGACTTTGGTGATGGCGCTCATCAAAATGTGATGTTTTGATGACTGTAAGGCAGGGGTGCTCAAAGTCGGTCCTGGAGGGCCGGCATCCTGCATGTTTTAGTTCTCTCCCTGGTTTAACACACCTGGATCAAATGATGGCTCGTTAGTAGGCCTAAGAGGAACATTGACCTGCTGAAAAGGTTGTTACTAGCACCAGGGAGAGAACTAAAATGTGCAGGATGCCGGCCCTCGAGGACCAACTTTGGGCACCCCTGCTGTAAGGTGTTTCCATGATGACATTGTAATTGGGGCATGCCATTAGCAATGCATAAGGAGAGCAGTGACTGACCTGCGAAGCAGGTCAGTCACTGCCTCCATGCATTGCATGGCAGGCACCTATTGTTCTTCACCTAATAGAATGTCTCTTTAATTGGGGCATGCCATTAGCAATGCATAAGGAGAGCAGTGACTGACCTGCGAAGCAGGTCAGTCACTGCCTCCATGCATTGCATGGCAGGCACCTATTGTTCTACACCCAATAGAATGTCTGTTTATTATTGGGGCATGCCATTAGCAATGCATAAGGAGAGCAGTGACTGACCTGCGAAGCAGGTCAGTCACTGCCTCCATGCATTGCATGGCAGGCACCTATTGTTCTTCACCTAATAGAATGTCTCTTTAATATTATTTATTATTCTTCCGTCACCGTTAATGCGGCTCGTACCGCTGCGTGCCCACCCACAAAAGTGGTATCAAAACGTGCGGCTCGGTGCCGAGATGTGAGCTATTATTTTTATTGGGGATCGGAGTTACGATGGCGATGTAAAAAGCGAAAAACGAGCAAAATTTCCAACTGCCGATCTTCGATGAATCTTAGAGTGTAACTGACACCAACTGCCGCTTTTTTAGAGTGAGAAAAAGAGTGGATTTTTGACCCCAAAATAATTTTGAAATCGCTCTCATGGGTGCAAAAACTGCTCTATCGGTATGAAAGTCGGTCATGACATTGATACGCATGCCTGCTCCGGTAAAATGTCTTCAAAATTTCTCTAGGGCTGACGGTTTTCTGTCAAGGTGCTTCAGAGCAAAATCAAGTGACAGGGTACCTTCAGGCACTCCACCATTCATTTTCAGACTTTTCTGAAAAATTTCTGAGCTCAGCGCACACCATTTTTCTCTCATCACTGCTATTACTGTGATTGAGCTACAGATATGAATCGCGGTAATAGATGAGATGAGAAATAGCCCTCTCATATGCTTCAAACGGTTTTTGGATCGGACTTACGGAACCCGAACGGGAAGCAGTCGTTCGGACTGCTTTTTCCATTAAAACTGACTGGGTGTCTCATAAAGATAGATAAAGTCTCTGACACACACGCAGGGCAGTTTCATCACCATAGCAACAGAATGCAGAGAGGGAGAACTGCTGGGGTTTGGACTACAAAGACTCTGTAGTTCTAAATATGGCGGAACACTTTAATACAGAGGGCAGAGCAGGAGGTCAGAACTACAACATGGCGGAACACTCAATTATTACAGAGGAGGGCTGAGCTGGCAGTTAGAACTACTTCCTGTTTTGGGCATTATACAGGTAGATTAACCAAACCACTGTTACACATTGGATTAGTGTGGTTATGAAAATTAAGTTTACTGAAAGTTTCAAAATAAAACTCTGAAAATTGCACTGACAAAAGTGCATCGCCGCAGGCGATGCAAAAATGAAAATCTTTTTTTTATGTTTTTTTTCTCAGGATAGTGAACTGCCTTGCGCAGCAAGGCAGTTCATTAACATTAACATTTCATGGCTGTCTCAAAGATTGAAATCCTTCCCCAGCTTTCTGTCTCACACACACACAGCAGTCAGCTGAGGATTCATCGCTATAGCAACAGAATACACAGAAAAGCAGAGCTTCTGGTTTGGACTGCAAAGACTCTGTAGTCTTAAACAAAATAAATTAAATAAATAAATGTTAATTTAAACATCAGAAAAACATTAGAGATTAAAAAAACATTAAAACCTGCTGTTCTTTTCTATCTCTTTACAACTTTAATTAAAACGCCATTCTACGTGATGATTCTATGTTGCTGATTAAATAAAATCATACGATTTTGACAGTGCATACTTCTCTGATAGATACAGCCGTCAGTTTGTGCTAGATGATCTGACAGCAGAAGAGTACGTGATACTCGCTGGAAAATGTCAATCTCTGATTGGTTGACACGTAACATCTTGTATCTAAGTCTGTGACGTAAGGTGCTAAAACTGCCAGCCAGCTGTGTTGACAGTGGTATGTTTAAAAAAAGATTTTTTGTTGCATTTTTTAAAATTGCTGTTTTACTAAGCTGACTGGTCAGCTGAAGTACACGTCATACACACTGAAAAATGACAATCTCTGATTGGCTGACACGAATTCCCAAGCCGCTGAAGCTTCTGGAACTTTCTGGAACTCTGCTTCCGAGTCTGCGTCGGTCAAGGTAAGATGTGTTTGTGCTTTCTCCATAAAATATAGTATTTTAATTTTTAATTTGATTAGAATATTATTGTAACTGCTTACAGTTGTTAGATTTAAAGTGTTGTTTGAGAAAGTTGGTCGATTTTTAAAAGTTTAATTGCTGTGGAATATTTCGTTGTGACTGATTGCATACTTGCTAGCTTGATGGAACAGGATTTTTCTGGATTTATACGGGAAGCTAAATGTTTGTACGCCCACAAGACGCTAAAAAATAAAGTGTTGTCGTGTTTTTAATTATCATGTAATTTCTTTTGTATCTACATATGTGATATATAGTCACATACTGGCCTTTTGTGAGATATTTTTCCAAGTGGGATGGTGCGGTTTTTATTTTGCTTGCGTTGGAAGCACAGCAGTGGCAGATCCCAATGACTTCATACTAATGCGAGTCCACACCGATCGATTTGAGTGTTAAGGGCGTCTGGTTTATATTCAAAGCTTATGTAGCTACGTTTCGCGAAGATAGCGGTTCGCAGTTGAAGCCTTTCGGTTGTTTTTGGGTGCGTTCACCTTGCAGCCTGAAGTTACCCAATTCTGATTTTTTTTTTTTTATTTTTTTTTTGCCGGGTCCGTTCACACTGCCAGTAAATGCGACCTGTATGTGTTCTGCAGAGTGAACGGGCAAACGACCTGAAAGTGTCTCGCATGTGCAGTAGAGGGCGCAATAGCCTCCGCGTTCTCAGTGTTCTGCCAAACGCCATAAAAAGAAGAGATCAGTGTTTGCGGAAGTAAACATGGTTGCTAACGGTGGAGCATAGCTTACACATTTGAAGTTGTCCGACCGGAGCATGATATTAACTGCTTTATCCTCATAATAGTTCTCATTTACTCATACAGTAAAAGACTTGGTTCATTTGGTTAAAATTTATTTTTTCAATTTACATATTTAAACCCCACTAGATTTATTTATTTAATATCTGCTTTTTCATTATATTTTGAACCAAGTTGTAAAATGTATTGATGTTTGCAACAGTTGTGAAAAGTATCTCGGTCCTGCTTATAAGCCCAGGAACTTCTAAAAATTATTTAAAAAATGTATTTTTACACATCTTTTTTAATGGACATTTATTTTGCTTCTCATTACAGCTTTTCACTTGTGCGAGACTGTGAGATTTGGAAGTTTTCCACTGCTGCTTGCTGAGATCCTAACCTCTGCATCACCACACCATCAGCTTAATCCATCTACATACATATACCTCTTAATCCTACACATACTTTATCTACATATTGAAATAAGTTTTTTGCACATAGTAACATTCACACATAGTCCTACAAATACTGTTTAATTTTAGATATTATTTGTAAATAACCAGCTTCCCCCCCCCAGGTGTCTTTTTTTTATTCTGGTCTTACAGGATGCCACGTAGAGGACGTCGCTCTGAGGCTGCGAAGGTGAGATGGAGGAAGCTGGAGAGTGTGCCGGACGTCGCCAAGGTATATAAATTACACATTGCAGTAATTGTTTTTGTCTAACAGTAGTTTTTACTGTAGTTTTGACTTTAAGCATGATTATAATTGTTTCTGTGTTTACAGTCGGGGACACCACCGCTCACGTCCCGGGCTTGGAACCCCACTCGGTCTCCGCCGAAGAAGGTATAGCTGTCATTTTACATTTTACTAACTTATTGTTGGATAAGTCATTTGCTTTACTCATTCCATTTATGTCTTTAGACGTCGCGACTGCTGGAGGGTGGCCTGCCCGACCAGGTAAATTCATGAGAAGTTCAGGATCATTTATTTACAATAACCTAATCCAGTTATCTTTGTGGTTAATCTAATCATTAAAAAAAATTGTTTTGTAGATGTTGCCTGCCGTCGTGCGCCAGGAGGAGCCCCGTGCGCCATCGACCTCTCCTGGGTCACGTATGTAGATAAAATTTGTGTTGTTTTGTTGTTAAATTTTCAGAGGCATGAAAGCGTAATCTTGATAATTGCACATCTCTAAACAGGCCGTGGGACGGGGCGCCGCCATCGGGTGGAGACGTGGCCAGCTTCCCGGGTGACCAGACGTAGCTGCAAGTTGGTTCTGCCTACTGCCGAGGCTCTGGAGAAGAAGGTACTTTTTTGTCAATCTTATGCACAAATTTTGGTTTGGATGATAAAATCAATTATAAACGTTAATGTTTGCTGTTATTTTTCAGTTTGCTCTTTTGGTTGGTGATTCTCATCTGCGTGCTATTGTGGATGGGTATTCTACCATGCCAAAGGGCGACTTCTCCTTAGGGTTGCTTGCATCCCCTGGAGCCTCTGCGGAAGAGCTGCGGCTTGAAGTCCAGAATACACTTCTGCCTCGGCCCCCCGAGGTGATCTGTCTTCTGGCTCCAAGCAACAACTTGACCGCCAGCAGGACCTTCGTGGAGGCCGGACGGGACTTTGCCAGGTTGTTGCGTTCTGTCTGCGAACTCTCTGCTAATGTAAGTATAATATCCACTCCATTTATTCATGATCAAATACATCTGAAAACTTGTTGTATGTTAATTTGGTTCTTTTATTTGGATTGAAATTGACAGGTGGTCGTTGTGGACTTTCCACCACGCCTTGTCGTGGAGGAAAGTGTGCAACAGCTGCTGCGGCAGGAGTATCGCCGTGTGGCTGCTCAGAGAAGTAAGTGACTGACTCAATTTGTGTTTATAGTAAAACTTCAGCAAATTAACATTTTATGGTGTTCAGGGTTCATATGTATGAAAAATTTAATTATTTTTTCTTTCATGTCTACTTTATCTCAAATTACTACATTGTTAATGTGACTGACATTAAGAATGACATTTTGTTCTTTTTCTGTCTAGATGTTCGGTACCTGCCTGTTACTGAACATTTCCCGTTGAGCAGCCTGCACTTGTGGAGCAGGGATGGCGTAAGTTAAATAGATTATGTCACTGTAAAAATGTTATTTAGGTGTGCTGTATTTTATAAAATGTGTTCTACAACTGTTATAGGTTCACCTGAGCGACCATCCTGGGATGACGGTCCTTTCTCAGTTGCTTCAGGCGGCGGTCTGCTCGCAACTTGAGTTAAGTGCACCGGAATCTCCAGCTCCCGTGACGTTGGCTCCTCCCCCTCCTGGGACGGCTTCCCCCCCCGCGGCGAGACGTCCCCTGCCCCGGCTGGTTGTGGTTGGCGAGGTGGCTGCTCCGCGTCGTTCGGACCCCTTCGACTGGACTGTGGTTGGTGGCCGGAAGGTACTGGATACATACTTAGTTGATTTAAGTAATGTTTTTGGATGTTTAACTCTTTAAAACTCCATGAATGTGTATATTTGTCTTTTTAACATGTCTGTTTTGTGATGGCGTAGTAGCAAGAGTCCACCTCCCTAAGTGTTCATTTCAAATTTTGTTTAAAGTGCTGATTATAAACTACATACCAGGCTTTTTTGTTGTGTTGAGCAGAAGAAAAACTGGAATTATGCTTAAATAATTAAGCCATTTTTTTCCCCGTAAGATCAGGTAAATCTTAAATGGCATTTTGAAAATGTGAAAGGGAATTAGCTTACAAGCATAAAATATGAAGTGCTACATGAGGTCCCTCTGTTATGTGAAATCTCACATCTTGAAACAATAATTATGTGTATTTTAAGAAACTGGGGAAAGTTGTCCAAGTAACGACGAAAAGAGCGACTATGACAAGTGGGACCGGAGTAACAGCAAAAATGGCGAGATTGTGATATTGATTGGTGTGACAGAAGTCTGTCAAACACATTTTGTAATACGTAGTTTAGTGGTTTATTTAATAAAATGTAGTTTATTGATGCCCAAGTGGAAATTGCTCATTTGCTGAAAAGGTAGTTTGTCCAGGTTGTTAATATTAGTAAATAGAAATGAAACCATAAGCAATATAAAATTTATAGAAATGTATATATAACTGTTAAGTAGTTTTAAAAAATTGACTAAATATAAAATTAATAAATGAAATGACTAGAGTGCACATGAATATGTAATCTATAAATGAATCAAGAAAAAACTTAAAGACACTCAGAGTTGGTTATTGTACATAAAAAATTATGTAACTAATAAATGTGCAGCAGACAGGGGTGGTCTGTTTTTAACTGCAAGACAAAAAGTGAAACTTGCAACCAGAGTCTGAGGCACAGTGAAGATGATGATGATGATGATGATAACGATGATGGCATTTGTATTAGAAATATAGAGAATCAGAGGCATAAAGGGTAAGATGAGGTCAAGACAGGCTTAGAGGCAGCTACTCAGAGATCCAAGCAGAGGAATGGCGGCACTGCGCAGCTGTAAGGAGTCGATCACCAGGGGATGAAGAAGAGCCACTCCCCAAGCAGCTAGTAAGCAGCATCCAGTTGTGGTGAGCTCCAGGAGTTAAGGTAGTAAACCTTTGTGAGCTCACAATAAAAAATAAAAAAAATTTCCAACTTGAAATTTATGTAACTTGTGTATGTGAAATAACAGTGTTTCCAAATGAAAAAAAGAATTTGTAACTTTACACCCTTAAGGTTGTGTAACAGAAAATACCACATAAAGCAATAATTTGATTTCTGTGGAGGAAGTTCAAAGGTAAAATATAAGTTTGTTAAAATTACTATAAATATATACCCTGGACTAAAAGGGTTTGCTGCCACTGAAAATAATTTTTCATTGTTTACAGACATCGCGCGGGGTCCAGGGTGGCGATGGCTGTCCACACGCCACTGGGAGGATGGTTGACCAACAGGTATGATTTTCTTCACCTCAAAGCAAAACTTGTGTCCTCAATGTACAAATGAATCTATTTTAAGCAATTTTTCTTATTTTACAGGGAGACCTGTTGGATTCTTCCATCCCCCCGAATCCTGTGTGGTTCAGCCCAGCGTTGCTGGAGGAGATGGACCGGATCGTTCCTGCGTCTGGCCGTGACGCTCCGCTACCTACATGTTCTCCCAAGGGGAAGAAGGTATTTTATTTTTTTTAAATAATCATTTGAATTTGATGTGCCACAGTTAGTTTTAACAATAATAAAATTTATTCTATTTTTTTTATTAGAAGGCGAGTCCGAGGCGTCGTCCAATTTCTGATCCCTCCAAGCTGAATCCGGTGGAGCAGCAGGTGTGACACAGTTTCAGAAAACATATCACAGATTTTAAGATATATGTTCACTTTGCACCAAGTTGAGGGCTTCTGTTGATTTATAGATGGAGGGAGCGCCGAGAGAGACCAGCAGCCCTGCTCGTCGCCAGGCACGGAGACCGGTCCCCCCGATGGACGTCGAGGCCCCCGCCGAGTCCTCTTCCGTGCCACTGGAGGACCAGGTCCGGGATGGGAGCTGCCAGGTAACTCCTTCCTACCATCTCATTCACAGCAAATGGGTGGAACATTGCAACATGTGTAAAAAGTTGGCATGCGTGGTTCTGTGTATGACAAAGGTGCAAAAGATCCTGTCACTCACATGAGCAAAAAAGATACAAATGGTTGTGAATAGTGAGTTTGTATATATAAAAATATTATATTTTGAAGTTTTTCACTTTGTGGGCGTGATGCTTCATTTTTTGTGCCTTTTTTATTTTTATTAAATCTAATATAATTTCAAAATTTTGGGTTTTTGTTTTTCAGATTGGCTAAAAAACTTAGCTAATGTTACTGATTAATTGCTAAAGTACAGAAAAATTAATTTGAGATGCACAAATATGAACATATGGATTTATTTTGTAATCGGATCCGAAATGCTGTAATGACGGTATTTTCCAATATGTTACTTTATTAAAATTTTATTTCTATTAATCTGTTGATCATCCGAATAATTGATTTCTAAATTGAAAAAAAACTTGTTTACAAAGGGCCTAATTGGTGGTGGTAGGTAGTCATTAGTTGCATATTTGTATAAATATTGAAATGTTACTTATTTTAACGTTACAGGCTTCTGCGCTGGAACCTGGGATCAGCGGTCCACCGGTCTTGTTGGTAAGTGCTTCACATTCCCAGGCCGACAGGAGGTATGCTGCATTTTCCCGGAATCACCAGTGCACATGCATGGCACTCACATTTTTAGCTTACCACAATGAGGGGTTGCAGTTTGACACAGTGTTGCTTGACAGAGTGATTGAAAAAGGAGATGAACTTTATACCGGCGTTAAACAGCAACTGATTAGTGATGGAACATTTCGTGACGATCACTTGACTTTTGAAGAGATGCCTGACCATGTACTGACAGATGGGAACATCTATACAGTACACACCACTGGTTTGAGAGTAGGTCATGTTTTTGCTCGGAGCGGGAGCCCACAAGGATCTCGACAATTGGGTTTGCCTCTTGCCCTGCAACTGGAATGTCTGTTGGAAAATGTCACCCATGCTTTTCTCTTGGTGACTCCAGAGTGCATTGCAGTTTTCAGGGACAGAAGCGGTCGGTTTGGAGTTTTTGATTCCCATTCAAGAAATTCATCAGGCCTGCCGCATCCCAGTGGTACTGCAGTGATGATGACTTTCTGTAATCTGTCGGACATGGTCAACCATCTCCACAAGTTGTTTCGTAACCGCGGACCCAATGCCACCTATGAGTTTGTGCCAGTAGGTTTTGTCAGGGAAAATGACGGCTCTTCTCAGGATTCTGCCTTTCAGAACATTCCACCGGGAGGCACCAAAGTAAGTCCAACTGATTTCAAACCAGAGAGCACCTCTGATGAGGAAATTCCTCCTTGGCTTAGGGAAGTTGCAAACATATTAGAGGAGACTGTTCAAACCGTTCCAAATGTGTCAAAAGCACCAAAAGCTACGAGAAGAAAGATTAGGGACAGGGTTAAAACGCAGCAGAGACAGAATGTAGAAAGAAAAATAAAGAAAAGTGCATATGAAAAAGACAGATATGTAACATCTGCAACATTTAAGACCAAAAAACTGCAGGCCTTGAAAAAAACATACATTCTAAAAAAGGCAGAGAGGAAGGATCAGATAAAAAATAGATACAGGACAGATGCATCTTTCCGGAAGAGACAAATAAATTACGTTAAGTACAGATTCAACTTTGACCACAGCTTCAGAGCCAGTCATAAAGCCAACATGGCTGAATATATAAGGAAACGGTTCAGAAATGATCCTGTCTTTAGAAGCAGACAAAAAGAATACATCAGGAATCGATTCAGAGATGACCCTCTCTTTAGAAGCAGACACAAAGAATACATCAGGAATCGGTTCAGAGATAATCCAGTCTTTAGAAGCCAACACAAAAAAACAATGCGTGAATATATGAAGGAGAAGTATCATAGTGAGCTTGGTTATCAGGTCAAACATAATAAAAAGTGTGCTGAGATTAGAAGAAGTAGACTATCAAAACAGGCACTTTCCACAAATTTCACACTGCAGCATGCTTTGCGAATCAGAAGAAAGTACAAAAGAAATGTAGGCTTCCACCACAAAACTCCACTGCCTCTGATGACAGAAGAAATGAAAGCCGCCATAAAAAGATTTCGTCAAAATATTCAAAATGCGCCCACGTATGTGTGCACTGTGTGTCACAGAGCTCTTTTTCCCAATCAAGTGAAGCACTGTAAAAGGGATAAATATTCCAAGAATATGCGTGTAGTAGCTGATTGTCTAACAGGTACATATGTTCACGTGTGTGGACCTGCTTGCTCAACCCCATGTTCTGTGCCCAAAGAGCGGATGGGGGAATGGATCTGCTACACGTGTGACAGCCATTTAAGCAGGGGAAAGATGCCATCGATTGCTGCTGCCAATAACCTTCATTTAGCTCCTGTTCCCACCGAACTTGCGGAATTGAATGTACTTGAAAGGCAATTAATTGCAAAAATTCTACCTTTTGCAAAAATTGTTTCCTTGCCCAAGGGACAGCAAAGGGCAATACATGGAGCAGTTGTCTGTGTTCCTTCCGACATGGAAACCATTGTAAACAGTCTTCCGAGGCCCCGTGCGGAAGCCCAGCTTTTACAGGTAAAGCTGAAGAGGAAAACAAAGTACAAAGGTTATCAATACTTTTACACAGTCAACATGAAAAATGTTTTAGCTGGACTGAGAAAGCTTAAAGAGAGTCATCCGGACTACAAAGATGTAAGTATAGATGAAGGTGCCACATTTGAGGATTTCCAAGAGGACCAGCCAGATGAGGACTTGGATACGAAAGCAGAGGAGACTGAAATGGATGCAGCAGCAGACCAGCAACCTGATCACATAGGGGCAGAGCATCAGGCACTTCGACCTGGTCTGATCTTGGACACTTGCATGCAGCCTCCTGACATAGCACAGGAAGTACTGTCTTATGGAGAGGGCATTTTTAGCATTGCGCCGGCCCAGGGGAACAAGCCCATCTCCTTCTTCAGTGTTCCAAGGCTTGAAGCCAAAGCGTATCCTGTACATTTCCCCACAGGAATAAACACGTTAGATGAATCCCGCCGTGTTGTGCTTTCTCCAAGTATGTATTTCAATGTACGTCTGTTCTCAATAGATAGTCGTTTTGCAAAAGACCAGAGTTACCTTTTCTTTGCTCAGTTTGTCACAGAAACTCATATTGCCAATAATAGTATGTCCATTCAGACAAGGAAAGGGAAACCAAGCACCAAAGGCGGAAAAAATATTTCCAGCAAAATGCTACAGGACAAAGAGGAGTTGGAAAAACTGATCCAGAATAAAGAGGCCACTCGTTTCATGCAACCTTTAAGAGGAACTCCCGCTTATTGGGAGAAAGGATTACGTGATTTGCATGCCATGGTGAGGCAACTTGGAAAGCCCACTTTCTTTTGCACGTTCTCTGCTGCTGAAATGAGATGGCCAGAAGTCATTGAAGCAATCAAAGGTCAACATGGAGAGCAGGTAAGTTTTTCTGATCTTGACTGGAATGCAAAGTGTGACATTCTTAGGAGCAACCCTGTCACTGTCATGCGAATGTTTGAAAAGAGAGTGGACGCACTGTTTAGAGACCTCATTCTTTCCCCTGCACATCCCATTGGAGAAGTTGAGGATTACTTTTATCGCGTGGAATTTCAGGCAAGGGGTTCCCCCCATATACATGCTGTGATATGGGTTAAGGACACACCTGAAATGGAAGACCCCTCATGTTGCGATGAAGTGATAAAGTTCATAGATCGTTACATATCCTGTCAGTTGCCTGATGAAATGAAAGATCCCGAGCTCCACAAAATAGTAACAGAGGTTCAAATACACAGCAAAAAGCACTCAAAATCATGCAAAAAAGGTAATGTTGAATGCCGATTTGGATTCCCCAAATTACCAATGGAACGCACCAGAATCACGGTCCCTGTATTCGATTTTGATCTGGAAAATGATGACGAAAAAGCAAAGCCATCTAAGCAAAAAGGTAGGAGAAAGTTTAAAAAATCCAGATCAAGATTTGTGTCAAATCTACAAAGAGAGGCTAAAAAGAAACTGAAACCAATTAGGGATTTACTGAAGGATGAGAAATCATCTTTCAGAGATTTGGAAGAGTTACTCCAGGCTTGTAACATGACCAAAGCTGAGTACAACGGCCATGTTGACGCTCTCACTTCTGGAATGGTGGTAATGATGAAACGTGATCCTAAAGACAGCTGGGTGAATGCGTACAACCCTGATCTTCTACGTGCATGGAATGCCAACATGGACATTCAGTATGTGCTTGATGAGTATAGCTGCATTGAGTACATGATGTCATACATAGCCAAGCCAGAGCACGAAATGGCGCAGTTTCTCAAATCTGTTGTCGATGATTTAAAGACGGCCAATGTCAACCAACGCGATGAGATGAAAAAGATTATGCAGGCTTATTCAAAACATAGAGAGGTTAGTGCTCAAGAATCGGTTGCGCGCACTTGTAGCCTACCTCTCAAAAAGTCCTCGCGCAGTGTTCTTTTTCTTCAAACAGATGAAGACGGTATGAAAATGAGCCTTCCCATGAGTAAACTCGTGAACATGTCCCCAGATGAGGAGGATGTTTGGATGGCAGGATTACCGGAAAAATACCTCAACCGACCGCAAACATTGGAATTTGAACACATGTGCCTGGCAGAATTTGCGTCAGAATACAGGGTTCTATATGGTAGACAAATTGAAGGGCCAAATGCAATTCCCCTCCTTAATGATGCAGGATACATCCAGAAAAGAACTATGGGCAAACCTGCAGTCATTAGATTTACTCGTTTCTCTGAGAAAAAAACCCCCGAAAAGTTTTACCGGCGACTTCTGAAGTTGTATTTTCCACACAGAAGAGATGAGGACCTTAGAAACGAGGAACACACAACCTATGAAGCCTTTTACAAAAATGGTTCCCGAGGTAGGTATCAGGTAAAACAGTATGTGGATTTCAACCGGAAAAGGTATGAAGGGCAAGGTAAGAAAATTGACAAGATTATGGAAGAACTGAAAAAGCAAGGCCCGGTTCGTAACGCTTGGAACACTTTTGCACCCGAGGTTGAGTTGGACCGTTTGGAATGCGCTGCTGAAAGACCACCAATGGAAGAAGAAGAAGAACAACAAGACCCTATTCCAGATTACGAAATTGATGTCAACAGTGGAGACATGCCAAAAATTGAAGCTCCTAAATTGAGCCCTGATTTCATCAGACAAATGTACAGGAGTTTAAATGAGACTCAAGCGTCTGTCTTTTACGCCATTCGCGATTGGTGCCTGAAGCGCGTCTGGGGTGACGACCCAGAACCATTCTTTTATTTCTTGACAGGAGGAGCTGGCTGTGGTAAATCTCATGTCATCAAATGCGTTTACCAGGAGGCAACCAAGCTCTTGCGCCAGCTTCCTAGACTTCTTGATATTGGTGACATGTCCAAGCCCACTGTGCTCCTCACAGCTTTTACTGGTACTGCAGCGTACAACATATCGGGGAAGACTTTACATTCCATCTTGAAGCTGCCCAAGAGTTTAAAACCACCGTACAAGGGACTTGGAAATTCATTGGATGAAGTGCGGGCAGTTCTTTCTAATGTGGAAATCTTAATCATTGATGAAATCTCCATGGTCTCCAAAGACCTACTTGCATATGTTCACTGGA
Organism: Poecilia mexicana; assembly: GCF_051168715.1. Taxonomy (NCBI): domain Eukaryota; kingdom Metazoa; phylum Chordata; class Actinopteri; order Cyprinodontiformes; family Poeciliidae; genus Poecilia; species Poecilia mexicana. The sequence goes on along the minus strand of NW_028263383.1, from coordinate 2,789,224 downwards.
GATTTCAACAAATCAAGGGGAACAACAGGTTCATGGGTGGGGTCTCTGTTCTGGCTGTGGGGGACTTCTTCCAATTGCCCCCCCTTAGAAGAGCAAAACCTCTTTGTGTCGCGGAGGATGGCATGCTTGATTTCTGGAATGAGAATTTCCAGATGATCAGCCTAACAGAAATCATGCGGCAGAAAGACGACAGAGCATTTGCAGAACTCCTGAACCGGATTAGAGTTAAAGGTAAAGCGGATTTGCTCAGTGAGGATGACAGGTCTCTTTTGATCCAAGCTGTTACTGACCCCAAAGAGTGTCCAATGGATGTCCTGCACATTTTTGCAACAAATAAACAGGTGGACAACCATAATGCAGCAGTTGTGGCCTCTTTCGGTGCAGTAACAGTTGACATTCAGGCAGAGGACTACAAAAGAGTTACAAAGACAGGAAACATGATTAACCTGGGCTGTTGCATAGCGGGCAACAAACGAGATTTGTCTAACAGCATACAGGCTGGTTTGGGGTTTAGAGTAATGATTATAAGGAACTTGGATGTAGAGGATGGTCTTGTCAATGGGACATTTGGCACCATTGCTGATATTGTCACCAGTACCAAAGATGGAAAGACTAGTGTAAAGTTAATTGGACTCAAATTAGATAATCCCACAGCTGGACGCTCAAAAAAGATTCAAGGTAAACCAGACGGCTTTGTTTACATTGAGAGATTTGAGGAACAGACTAGTGTAAAAGGAGTGGTACGACGGCAATTTCCAATAAAGTTGGCCTTTGGATGTACAGCACATAAAGTGCAAGGGATGACCATGAAGTCTGCGGTAGTCTCCTTGAAGCGTATTTTTGAACCTGGAATGGCATATGTGGCCCTCAGTCGCACAACTTCCCTGGAAGGACTTAAAATCATTGATTTCGATGAACGTAAGATCTATGCTGATGAAAACATCAGAGTGGCTTTGGAATCAATGAGACCAGCATCGTTCTTGCACACCAGACCACTCTTGCATTTTCAGTCGGGTCATCAGGGTGCAACATTAACAATTGTCCACCACAATGTCGAAGGTCTTGTCTGTCACTCTGAGGACATGAAACAACATCATGAACTTATGTTGGCAGATATCTTATGCCTAACGGAGACTCATTTATTTGGATCTTCTGTTCCAGCTTCTTGCCAAATGGAGGGCTATTGTTTCTTTTCACGGAACAGACATGTCTCCTACTCAAACAGAGTCGACATTGCTACCAAAGAGGGTGGGGGAGTAGCGACTTACTGCCGGAGTCTTCTCCAACCGCAGGAACGAAGATTCTTTAACGAGGTTACAGATCTTGAATTCAACGTTGTCAAAGTGGACTCTCCAATCACAGCCCTCATCGCGACCGTTTACAGGCCACCAAGTTATGATCTTGGAACGTTTTTAAGAAATCTTCAAAACCTCTTGGATGGCCTGAATTCAATGGATATTAAGCCCACTGTTATATTAGGAGACTTCAATGAGGACCTTATTCCTCCTGGGAAAAAATCCATCAATGAGTTGTTTAGAGCAAAAGGCTTTATGCAACTTATCACTGATCCAACCACAGAAAAACGTACTCTTCTTGATCACCTTTACATCTCCCATCCAGAATGCTGTGTCCAGTCGGGTGTCTTGCAGGCTTACTACAGTTACCACAATCCTATATATTGTGTGTTGGCTTTAGTATAAGCTGCTTCTATAGTGGATTGCAAAAGTAGTCATGCCCCTTGAAGTTTTTCATATTTTATCACATTAAAAGCACAAATGTAAAAATGCATTGGGGTGAACAAGTATTTAACCCTGGTGCGATAACACTCTGTTTGTCCTACTGGTCAAAAATGACCCGCTCTAAGAAAAGCCCTAAAATAAACCAACTTTATTGAATTTGAAATCCCAAATCTACTTTGTATGATGAAACAATCAAAAGTATTACACTTTTTCTTTTGTATCTCACTCATCATAATGGGTATTTGTTTTGGTCTTTCATATTGCATTCTGGGGAAATATATTTGTGGTTGTAATGTAACAATATGGAATAGTTCAAGGGGTATAATTACTTTGTATGCACTGTACATCTTAACCCTGAATTCATAGCATGGGATTCTTTTTGGAGAAAATGTTAAGATCTCATTTCATTTTTAATGTCACTTTATCTGACTGTGTCTTTCATACATCTGACAATCAGAAAGCAGTGTGGATTGTTTTTCTTTATCATTGTTGCAGTGGGTTTGATATATATTTATTCATTGTGCACATTTGTGAATTATAGTGTATGCTTGTGGATTTTGTTGTAGGCATCCAAATATTCTTGTACACTTTGAATCTTTTCAGTACTTATTTAGTTCCATAGAAAGGAGGCTTCTTAAATAGGTTTTGGACGTGCACATGAAAGTTTGTTTGAGCTTTGAGAATACGAAAGTGGCTGATCTTGAAACACTTATCGGTTCTCTGTCAGAGGAGTTGCTGGAAATATTGCACCAGGAAGTAGATGAAACAATCAGCTACTACATGTATATTCTGTTCTATTTTGAAATTAAAATAGTTTTAAATAGGTCTTCAGTGTGGCCCAGACTTTTCCTTATTTTTCTAATCCAGTTAGAGTAACTGTTGCCCTTCTGTCATAATTTTTTTTGCGAAACTCCTTTTTTATTCACCATTTGCGTTATTTAATTATAGCTCTCCTTTTTTCATCGCTCCCCAATCACACTGCACTTTTTACTGCTACAGCCTCCTAGTGGTTACCTTCACTTCACTAGCGGAACAAAACTTAAACGCACATTTATCCTATTAGACTCCCTCCATATGGTGAGAATTTGTCTGGTTTTGGTGGATTTAACCCTTTTTTCTCCCAGTTTTAGTCTGTTTTAGCAGGTTGTTTTGCAGGTAGTTCCAAGCAGAACGATCCTTCGAGGCTGCCCAAGAAGAGAGAGAGGAAACGAGACCTGGAGGTGCGGCCCATGAAATGTAGCAAATGTATCTAAATTGTAGCAACCTTAAAAGTAGTTACTTTTTTCGTTGTTGTTGATACTAGCTGTCTATTGATGGAATGACTGTGTATTTTTAGTCCAGGACACCCTCCCCTACCTCATGGACTTGGACCCTCACCCAATCTGAGGAGAAGATGAAGTTCTTGTTTCTTTAGATGTCCCAGGTGGTGCAATATGACCAGATAAGTACATAACTAATTAAGGCTAATTTATTTGCAGATTTTGTTTATTTTAACTTGAGATTGATGTTGTATATCTAGGTTTGATAGGAGGAATCCAGTGGATATATGCTCTTTTTTTCTTGGGTGACGTTGGTTAATCATTCTGAAACCTTTGTTTAAACAAAGTTTAATTTTTACTTTATTCATTCATAAATCAAATAGATGTTTAAAAATGTCATGTATATTAATTCGTTTTTTTTGTCTTTTTTTTTTTTACTACAGAGTCTGTGATGTGTCACTCCAGATTGGATGCTGAAGAACTACTTGGCCAAATAAAAGAGCTTTGGAGAAGACCTATAGGAGTTTTTTAATATATAGTTTGAAATAGTTCTTCATGTATGTATACATTTAAAATAGTTTAATTTGTACTGTAGAAACTGCAATATGTAAAATTAGATTGGATGTCTGAAAATAGAAATTAGTTAAATCAAGTAGCTTAAAAAGAGGCATAAAGCAATTGTTTATAGTTTCAAATATGTTTTCATATATCTATATGTTTATAATAGTTTCATTTTTATAACAAGTGGATCATCATGGCAAAAGCCATAATGTTTTGCTTGTGAAAGTAAAACTGTTGGGCCTCACCTTGACACTCAGAAAAAAACCCTGAGTGCCACAGGGCCGGACAGGACACATGTAAAACAGGAAAAAAGCTAAATATTTTTTATTGCAGAGGCATCAAATTTTCAATTAAATTTGTTGTATTCTTTAAATGTTGTAATTTTTGTTCATTGTAATCTTTACATGTAAAAAGTTTGTAGAAATCTTTAACAAAAGTTCAATATATATATATTTAAACTGTGATCTGTTGTTTGTGTGTTTTTTTTAATGAAGTCCATTGACTTGCCTTTATAAGTGACCATATTCACTGATGTATACATTTAAAAACAATTTTTTTGATTTCAAAGAGAAATTAAATAATAATGTTTCATATTGAACTAATATATGAATAATAAAATATATTAATTCATATTATATAATTTTATATATTACATATATGATTGTAAATTAATTTTTACTAATATTTAATATCATAGGCTTCAAATGGTTTTCAGAAAAAGTGATTGGTTTAGAGAGATAGAATTTTGTCTCCCCCTGTGTCTGACTTGCATGAAGCTGCAGTGTTCTACCATGGTGGAACACTCAATTATTACAGAGGGCTGAGCTGGCATTTACAACTACTTGCTGAACGGAGTAAGTCAATGACAGACAACATGCTAGTGATGCCCCACACTAACATTAGCATTGTGGCATATTTTTGTTTATGCATTAATTTTAACATATTGAATGGTAGAAGTACAGCTTAGTCCACATGCTTCTGACTCTCCACAGGTTATTGACTACATTGAAGCTTTCTTTAGCATTAATGCTAATTTTTTGCATCAGAACGCTTGATTAAAAACCGACGGGCAAACTTTGGCATGCCCCTTAAAATTTCTGCGGAATTTTCTAGTTATTATAACAACTTCTTCCATTACCGTTAATGCGGCTCGTACCGCTGCGTGCCCACCCACAAAAATGGTATCAAAACGTGCGGCTTGATCCCGGCATTGGAGCTATTATTTTTATTGGGGATCGGACTTATGACGGCGACGTAAAAAGCGAAAAACGAGCAAAATTTCCAACTGCCGAACCTTCGACGAATCTTAGAGTGTAACTGAAACCAACTGCCGCTTTTTAGAGTGAGAAAAAGAGTGGATTTTTGACCCCAAAATAATTTTGAAATCGCTCTCATGGGTGCAAAAATTGGTCTATCGGTCTGAAACTCGGTCATGACATTGATACGCATGCCTGCTCCGGTAAAATGTCTTCGAAATTTCTCTAGGGCTGACGGTTTTCTGTCAAGGTGCTTCAGAGCAAAATCAAGTGACAGGGTACCTTCAGGCACTCCACCATTCATTTTCAGACTTTTCTGAAAAATTTCTGAGCTCAGCGCACACCATTTTTCTCTCATCACTGCAATTACTGTGATTGAGCTACAGATATGAATCGCGGTAATAGATGAGATGAGAAATAGCCCTCTCATATGCTTCAAACGGTTTTTGGATCGGACTTACGGAACCCGAACGGGAAGCAGTCGTTCGGACTGCTTTTTCCATTCAAACTGACTGGGTGTCTCATAAAGATAGATAAGTCTGACACACACAGGGCACTTTCATCACTATAGCAACAGAATGCAGAGAGGGAGAACTGCTGGGGTTTGGACTACAAAGACTCTGTAGTTCTAAATATGGCGGAACACTTTAATACAGAGGGCAGAGCAGGAGGTCAGAACTACAACATGGCGGAACACTCAATTATTACAGAGGAGGGCTGAGCTGGCAGTTAGAACTACTTCCTGTTTTGGGCATTATACAGGTAGATTAACCAAACCACTGTTACACATTGGATTAGTGTGGTTATGAAAATTAAGTTTACTGAAAGTTTCAAAATAAAACTCTGAAAATTGCACTGACAAAAGTGCATCGCCGTAGGCGATGCAAAAATGAAAATCTTTTTTTTATGTTTTTTTTCTCAGGATAGTGAACTGCCTTGCGCAGCAAGGCAGTTCATTAACATTAGCATTTCATGGTTGTCTCAAAGATTGAAATCCTTCCCCAGCTTTCTGTCTCACACACACAGCAGTTGGCTGAGGGCCAATCGCTAGAGCAACAGAATCCAGAGAAAGGCAAATCTGCTGGTTTGGACTACAAACCAGCAGCCATAACTGCCATAACTGTAGTTCTATCTATGGCCAAGACTCAGTTAAAACAGAGGCCTGAGCAGCATGTCAGAACTACAACATGGCAGAACACTCAATTATTACAGAGGAGGAGTTGGCTGGTATTATAAACTACTTGTGCTTTGAGCATTATATAACTGATTTAACCTGATCACTATTACACATGAAATTAGTGTGGCAATTTCAAATGAAGCTTATTGAAAATTTTCAAAATAAAAGCCTTGACAATTTTTACATCATGTAATTGCTCTTTTTACATACATTTCTGCAAAAAGTTCTGAGCTCAGCGCACACCATTTTTCTCTCATCACTGCGATTACTGTGAATGAGCTACAGATATGAATCGCGGTACTAAATGAGACGACAAATAGCCCTCTCATACGCTTCAAATGGTTTTCGAATACGTATCACGGTTCCCGAATGGAAAGGAGTTGTTCGAACAGCTTTTTGGAGTGAAACTGGCTGGCTCAAACACATAGAATTGTTTCTCCCCCTGTCTGGAGAAACACAGGGGGAGGCTTGATCACTATAGCAACAGAACACAGACAAAAGCCAAACTGCTCCTTAGGACTACAAAAACGCCATCTTTGTAGTTCTAAACACGATGGAACACTTTACTACAGAGGCCTGAGCAGAAGGTCGGAAGGTCAACATGGTGGAACCCTCAATCATTACAAAGGAGGGCTGAGCTGGCAGTTAAGAAGTAAATAATGGTGGAACTCTGACTTATTACAGAAAGAAGGTGAGCAGAAAGTTATAACTACAGACAGGGCAGAATGTTCTGGGCATTATATATAAACTGGTTTAACCCAACCACTGTTAGATATTGGATTAGTGTGGCCATTTAAAATGAAGCTTACTGAAAATTTCAAAATAAAAGCCTGAATATTCCTCTTGGGCCTTTATTATGTTTTTCTCTCAGGTTAGTGCAGAGACAACTACAGATTTAAATCGTGTTTCCATCGGAGACAAGAAATTGCCCTCTTATATGCTTCAAAAAGTTTTCGGATTGCTCTTATGGATGCTGAACAGTAAGCCGCTTTGATCAGAAAAACTAACTGCTTCAAACAGTTAGAATTCTGTCTCTCCCTGTGTGTCTCACTAACATGATAGTTGAGCTGCTCTTTAGAACTACAATGACTGAAGGTCAGAACTACAACATGGCGGAACTCTCAGATACCACAGATTAGGGCTGAACTGGCATTTAGAACTACTTGCTGTTTTGGGCATTATATAGTTGGATTAACCCAACCACTGTTACACATTTTATTGCTGTGGTCAATTAAAATGAAGCTTAATGAAAATTTCAAAATAAAAGCCTTGATATTTTTCACATCAGCTTTGGGCTTTATGTGAAATGTTTAAACAAACTACTTTTACACATTGAATTGGTGTGGTGGTTAAAATGAAGCCTACTGAAAGTTTCAAAATAAAAGTCTGCATATTCCTCTCATGCTAGTGCAACGCCGTAGGCGTTGCAATAATATTAAGCTTTTTTCGCATTTTTTTTCCTCAGGATAGTGAACTGCCTTGCGCAGCAAGGCAGTTCATTAACATTAGCACAAGTTTAGCATTTTACTGCCCCCACTAGTGCACTGCCTTGCGCAGCAAGGCAGTGCATTAGCATTAGCATTAGCCTTTTCCCTAAAGGTAGCTATTAGATAATTTTCTTACTTATTAGCGATGTTCAGTATACTGAATGGAGTAAATCAATGACAGAAAACATGCTAGTGATGCCACACATCCTACATGAATATTAGTCTTCATGCTAATATTAGCATTTTGGCTTATGCATTAATTTCAACATACTGAATGGTACAGGTGCAGTTTAGTCAACATGTTTCTGACTCACCACAGGTTATTGACTACATTGAAGCTTTCTTTAGCATTAATGCTAATTTTTTTGCATTAGAACGCTTGATTAAAAACCGACGGGCACACTTTGGCATGCCCCTTAAAATTTCTGCGGAATTTTCTAGTATTATTTATTATTCTTCCGTCACCGTTAATGCGGCTCGTACCGCTGCGTGCCCACCCACAAAAGTGGTATCAAAACGTGCGGCTCGGTGCCGAGATGTGAGCTATTATTTTTATTGGGGATCGGAGTTACGATGGCGACGTAAAAAGCGAAAAACGAGCAAAATTTCCAACTGCCAATCTTCGATGAATCTTAGAGTGTAACTGACACCAACTGCCGCTTTTTTAGAGTGAGAAAAAGAGTGGATTTTTGACCCCAAAATAATTTTGAAATCGCTCTCATGGGTGCAAAAATTGGTCTATCGGTATGAAAGTCGGTCATGACATTGATACGAATGCCTGCTCCGGTAAAATGTCTTCAAAATTTCTCTAGGGCTTTCGGTTTTCGGTCCAGGTGCTTCAGAGCAAAGTTTTGGGACAGGATAACTGACGCTCCTCTCCAGTGTTTTACATACATTTCTGAAAAATCTCTGAGCTCAGCGCACACCATTTTTCTCTCATCACTGCAATTACTGTGATTGAGCTACAGATATGAATCGCGGTAATAGATGAGATGAGAAATAGCCCTCTCATATGCTTCAAACGGTTTTTGGATCGGACTTACGGAACCCGAACGGGAAGCAGTCGTTCGGACTGCTTTTTCCATTAAAACTGACTGGGTGTCTCATAAAGATAGATAAGTCTGACACACACAGGGCACTTTCATCACTATAGCAACAGAATGCAGAGAGGGAGAACTGCTGGGGTTTGGACTACAAAGACTCTGTAGTTCTAAATATGGCGGAACACTTTAATACAGAGGGCAGAGCAGAAGGTCAGAACTACAACATGGCGGAACACTCAATTATTACAGAGGAGGCCTGAGCTGGCAGTTAGAACTACTTCCTGTTTTGGGCATTATACAGGTGGATTAACCAAACCACTGTTACACATTGGATTAGTGTGGTTATGAAAATTAAGTTTACTGAAAGTTTCAAAATAAAACTCTGAAAATTGCACTGACAAAAGTGCATCGCCGTAGGCGATGCAAAAATGAAAATCTTTTTTTTATGTTTTTTTTCTCAGGATAGTGAACTGCCTTGCGCAGCAAGGCAGTTCATTAACATTACCATTTCATGGTTGTCTTAAAGATTGAAATCCTTCCCCAGCTTTCTGTCTCACACACACAGCAGTTGGCTGAGGGCCAATCGCTAGAGCAACAGAATCCAGAGAAAGGCTGCTGGTTTGGACTACAAACCAGCAGCCATAACTGCCATAACTGTAGTTCTATCTATGGCCAAGACTCAGTTAAAATAGAGGCCTGACCAGCATGTCAGAACTACAACATGGCGGAACACTCAATTATTACAGAGGAGGAGTTGGCTGGTATTATCAACAACTTGTGCTTTGAGCATTATATAACTGATTTAACCTGATCACTATTACACATGAAATTAGTGTGGCAATTTCAAATGAAGCTTATTGAAATTTTTCAAAATAAAAGCCTTGACAATTTTTACATCATGTAATTGCTCTTTTTACATACATTTCTGCAAAAAGTTCTGAGCTCAGCGCACACCATTTTTCTCTCATCACTGCAATTACTGTGAATGAGCTACAGATATGAATCGCGGTACTAAATGAGACGACAAATAGCCCTCTCATACGCTTCAAACGGTTTTCGAATACGTATCACGGTTCCCGAATGGAAAGGAGTTGTTCGAACAGCTTTTTGGAGTGAAACTGGCTGGCTCAAACAGATAGAATTGTTTCTCCCCCTGTCTGGAGAAACACAGGGGGAGGCTTGGTCACTATAGCAACAGAACACAGACAAAAGCCAAACTGCTCCTTAGGACTACAAAAACGCCATCTTTGTAGTTCTAAACACGATGGAACAATTTACTACAGAGGCCTGAGCAGAAGGTCGGAAGGTTAACATGGTGGAACCCTCAATCATTACAAAGGAGGGCTGAGCTGGCAGTTAAGAAGTAAATAATGGTGGAACTCTGACTTATTACAGAAAGAAGGTGAGCAGAAAGTTATAACTACAGACAGGGCAGAATGTTCTGGGCTTTATATATAAACTGGTTTAACCCAACCACTGTTAGATATTGGATTAGTGTGGCCATTTAAAATGAAGCTTACTGAAAATTTCAAAATAAAAGCCTGAATATTCCTCTTGGGCCTTTATTATGTTTTTCTCTCAGGTTAGTGCAGAGACAACTACAGATTTAAATCGTGTTTCCATCGGAGACAAGAAATTGCCCTCTTATATGCTTCAAAAAGTTTTTGGATTGCTCTTATGGATGCTGAACAGTAAGCCGCTTTGATCAGAAAAACTAACTGCTTCAAACAGTTAGAATTCTCTCTCCCTGTGTGTCTCACTAACATGATAGTTGAGCTGCTCTTTAGAACTACAATGACTGAAGGTCAGAACTACAACATGGCGGAACTTTCAGATACCACAGATTAGGGCTGAACTGGCATTTAGAACTACTTGCTGTTTTGGGCATTATATAGTTGGATTAACCCAACCACTGTTACACATTTTATTGCTGTGGTCAATTAAAATGAAGCTTAATGAAAATTTCAAAATAAAAGCCTTGATATTTTTCACATCAGCTTTGGGCTTTATGTGAAATGTTTAAACAAACTACTTTTACACATTGAATTGGTGTGGTGGTTAAAATGAAGCCTACTGAAAGTTTCAAAATAAAAGTCTGCATATTCCTCTCATGCTAGTGCAACGCCGTAGGCGTTGCAATAATATTAAGCTTTTTTCGCATTTTTTTTCCTCAGGATAGTGAACTGCCTTGCGCAGCAAGGCAGTTCATTAACATTAGCACAAGTTTAGCATTTTACTGCCCCCACTAGTGCACTGCCTTGCGCAGCAAGGCAGTGCATTAGCATTAGCATTAGCCTTTTCCCTAAAGGTAGCTATTAGATAATTTTCTTACTTATTAGCGATGTTCAGTATACTGAATGGAGGAAATCAATGACAGAAAACATGCTAGTGATGCCACACATCCTACATGAATATTAGTCTTCATGCTAATATTAGCATTTTGGCTTATGCATTAATTTCAACATACTGAATGGTACAGGTACAGTTTAGTCAACATGTTTCTGACTCACCACAGGTTATTGACTACATTGAAGCTTTCTTTAGCATTAATGCTAATTTTTTGCATCAGAACGCTTGATTAAAAACCGACGGGCACACTTTGGCATGCCCCTTAAAATTTCTGCGGAATTTTCTAGTTTTGTGTTTTTATTATGTAAAGCACCTTGAACCACCTTGCTGTTGAAATGTGCGATACAAGTAAACCTGATTGATTGATTAATTGATATGATCCTGTCACTACAGACTGAGATCAAAACAACTGGTCTCCAAAGATAAAACACCTTGGATGGCGTAGCTTGTCACCTAACAAGCAATTTTCCCTTGGGGATCAATAAAGTATATTCTATTTATTAAAATAAGGTTTATCGCTACACAAAACTGCAGAAGCCAATGAAGTATGCTTCTATCAATGCCACTGTAATCTTTATCAGTCCACAGCATCATGAATCCTCTACCGTACATAACTGGGAGCAAAATGTGCTTTTTTTCCCTCCTTTCTTTCTCTTTTTACACTTTTAGGATGACTCAAGTCCAAAGGGCAATTGGTTGAAAAACAGAGAATATTCATCATACTGATAATTAATTGAAATCTACTCATATGTGGTATGCGCCATGATTTTCTGAAAAGATTTTAATTGTCTTAAATTTGTGGACTTCCACAAATCTGCTGTGCATTTATAGGTAATTAAAGAAACACAGAAGGGCTGATGGAAGATGACTGGAACAAGTAATAAAACCAGAAGACAAAGTTTAAATACATATAAAACTGGTTTTGACAACAGAGATACACTCTGCCTCGCTATTTATGAAAGACACAAAAATCTGATTAAAAAGATGCAGAAACTCTAAAGGTGGGAATAGAGGGAAAGAATTATGACCTAAACCCCCTTCAGACGTACAGAAGACCATAACGGCCCCATTTCGCTATTATTTCATGGTAATGACAACATTGAGCTATGTTCATTTGTCAGTCACTCCCACATTTAGATGAAGCTGTGTGGAGGAACGCCAACTGAACATGGGCCTGAGCTTAAATTATGAGCCCATTGCTCAGAGGGCTGTTATGAATAGAGGCCAGCCTGCCAAATGTAACGCCAAACAGAGCACAAAAGAATGAGACTACGTATTCCAGGTTTTAAAGCAGCTGCACACCAAGAATCATTCGTGTGACCTGGAGAGCTTTTTGTGGCTTTCCACAGAAAAGAAGAAGGCAAGAATCAATATGCATGGTGATGTCAGATGTGCTGAATATGTGATTAGGGATTTACATCTTCTTAGACAAAATCTAAAAGTGTCTCCAAGAATAACAGCTTGGGCTTTGAGACGGTACAAGCGAGGCAGCACCACTAGATTGTTTTAGTCGTAAAGGCCTTGAAAACAATGTCACTTTAATTGTACATGACAGAAAATATCAATACAGCCAAACAACATTAAACAAGATAGTTCTGCCTTGAACACTCCAGCCAAAACTTGATCAGGTTATGAAAGGCCCGGTGATGACACATGTTCAGTTTGCTAGCGGGGCCCACTATGCTGGTATTTATGATCTCCTGCTATTTAATGCACCGGGTTCACAGGTACTTTGGAGGTAAAAGAGGCCCACAGTATCACAGATCCTCTATTATTTTCAGGACTCAGATTGGTTGTTTCTAGTTAGCACTGGGAGAGGAGCTTGATTGTTTTCATAGGTTATCTATCTTACGCAATACTGTCACAACATAGTGACAGTTTCGACAAACATGTAAAAAAAATGTACCAAAGTTACATACTACAGCTTAAAGGGAGACTTTTGTTCTAATGCTTTATGCTGGAAGGATGGATGAAGTGTTTCCGATTCTGATGACTCTGCGAAACAAACAAATGCAACAAAAAATGCTGTAAACCCTGTAAAACATGTCGATTGATAGTTTTATCATTGACCCCTGTCTTTGTTGCAGGTCCTGCAACTACAGGTTCATGCGACTGAAAAAAGTGTTTTCAGTTCCCAATGGCTGAAACAAAAACAAATACGTGAGCGCTAAGGTACACCAACCTATTGTTGTGGAGAACTCATTTTCTCTAATATACATTTTCACGTGGCCTGTGGCTAGAAAACCTTCGGTACAAAACAATGATTACCTTGTTTTTATCATGCAACATTGTTTACTGTGCTGTCCTTGATTAAATAAACCTGAACTGAATTGAATAATGCAGGTTTTTCTTTAGTCTGAAACAAGTCCCGTGTTCTCCTACTATCACCACTATTTACACTTCTTTATTCTTTCTGCCTCAAAGTTGATTTTGTGTGGCTCCCATTTGTTGTAGCCCTGGGATCAACATACAGAGATGTTTACATGACGAATAAGGGCTTGATTCCTTTTTCCCAGAAACCTTACTGGACAATAATCCCCTCGGAGTATGTGGTTCCACAAATCCTCTCTGGTGACTCATTTAGGAAACAGTTCACACAGACATACAACTTTCAAAAAAAAAAAAAAAAAAAAAAGACAAGAAGTACTGCAGTACTGGGGGAATGTATTTGCCTCCATACAGACAAAGATAACTAAAATAAATAAAATTTTTAGTGATAATTTAATTCAGAGGAAAAGACTATCCAAAACAGCCTGACCAAACGTGAAAAATTAATTGCCGCCTAAATCTAATAAGTGGGTGCACCACTCCCTCTGCAGCAGCTTTGAAAGCTTTTTTTTTTTCCATAATCATGCACTTCACCTTTCACCCAATGACTGCTGGAGATAAGCACCACCACCGCTGCGACCCTCCACTGAAAGCAGCTGTAGACAATGGATAGATGGATGATCAAGTACTGGAAGCAAAAATAATCCATTGCAAACAAAAAGAAAGTCCCGGGATAATGATTACTAAAGCAAGGAACAGTTGGTTCAACAAACAGCTGTGTGGGTAGAATGGCTGGAGAAGCTGAAGGAAAATGGCTAATTAACACAAAACGATTTCAGAGGAGACATGATCAAACACCAAGAGTATAAAAATACCAAAACCGAGGAGTAAACAGAAACACATAATGAAGACAAAGCAAACCAATACAGCTGAGCTTGAAGTCCTGAGGATCGTGACAAATTTGTTGGTTTACTTGTAGGAAAAAATAACTCAAGTTTCCCTGTGACACCATGAGAAAGTTAGTAATAAATCAATTTATTTGAGTCTTAGTTCAAACTTTGTTTTTCTATGTAATGTATTTCTATACACTGAACCATCAGAAGTATTAATAACTTAACATATTAGTCCCTGAACCACAGTTGTGGTTCAAGTATTATTCCTTTTTAAAGCAAAGAGTAAAAACAAAGTCCAGCTTTGTGTCATGGGACAAGAAGATTTATATCATATTTCTTTACTATTCCCCAGTGTTTAATAATAAAAAGACTGTAGAGGGAGCAGAAAAACCTAGAAACTATCTGACTTGTTAGCAGTACAAATGCAAACTGAAGTAAGGTGACACCTCTAAATAAAATCCATTACTTATGTTCATTGCACAGTTGTGAGGGAACTGATACGGTACTTCCCAGCCACACACTCAGAGCTACGGCATGGCTTGGAGCTTTGCCTTTGCTGGCAGGATTCCCTGGGAGTTTTTACTGTTTTTCAGGTTGATACATGTCCCAGGAGAAGCAGGTTTAGTGGTCAGAAAACCCACAACCGAAGCCAAAGTTCCTTCAGTCCACGACACTTTCTTTTAAAGAATAAATTATGACTGATGTCCAGGTTCAGGCTGGGAATTTATGAATGGTCCCTGGAGTGAAGGTCGTGACACAGTGCATTGGGAAACAGTTTTGTAGAACAAATTTTGCTTGTCTTCCGTTGAACAACATTCCTGCCTCATGGTCTGGCTAGTCACTGTGACGATCACGCTTATGAGCGCTCGTGGGATTATATTACACATGCAATAAAACTGTTTCAGCACTGTTAAATATAAGTTAAGAACCCGAGAAACAGTTTTTAAAATAAAAATGAACAAAAGCACCTTCACACAAGACTAAAAAAAACAACCAAATAAAACAACTGTAACAATTGACATACAAAGCAAACCTAATTCTAATGTACATACTTACTATTGAAGACTAAGTTAATGACCAGGAAGAAACACTTTGCAGAAAAGTTCAAAAGGCACCAGGAGATTATTAGGAAATTAAGAGAAAAGGGGTTTTATTGCTAAAATCTGAATAATAACTTTCTGATGCATCTTATTTTAGGTACAAAATGTGCTGTTTCGCATCTCAGAACCTGCCTGAATCCCTGTGAATGTCTAACTCTTGACACTAACCTCTCAGCTTGGAAGATGGAGAAGTCTCTGCACAAACAGCTGAGGTCACTCAGGGACAGAACAGGCTGTTCCTTATGGCCCAGGGTTTTGAATGTGTGGATGAACTTAACTTTGGATCACCAAAACATGGCTATGATGAAAAAAACGCTATTCATAATCACTTGCTGAATTACCCTAACGTGTGTCTCCAAGGTACATCAAGGACATGTGAACAATATTTCCACTCCTCAGTGAGAAGCATCCCAAAGACCAATCAGATGTGGACTAGGGGTCAGCTAAGGACTATTTTACAGCTTCGTGGATTTTTGAATAAATGAAAAAAAATCTTTCTCAAAAAGGTCTTGGACTTCTCATGCTCTCAAACTCCCATGCTATTACTCCTATTTACCCGTAAATCTAGCTCTTTTTATCACAAAGTGTAAAGTATCTTTTTCTAAACCAAATGTATACACCAATACATTTGGACACAACTCCTGCTTTGATTGGTTATCTTGAATAAAAGATATAAAAAACACAAATTCTTTGGGTGAGAAATTATGAACAGATATAATCATAGTGTGCAAAAGAGTGGCCTCTCCCTCTGTGTCTGACAGCAAGCTTGCATGGGAGTGAACTTGATATGAGTGATTTATAACCCTGTCCCATTTCATGCTTGTTTGGTTGGAAGGCTGAGTATGCAAAATGATAAGTACATGCATAATTTTTTGAAGGTTCAAATGACAGACTAGGCATGTCCAAATGTGAAATACACACATGTGAGTGATTTTCTTTCTCTTTTGGGGCCTTCAGTCAGCACCTCTGATGCGTATTGACCAATATGCTCTGCTTGGTCAAATGCCAAAAACATCATTCAGCGACGAACTTAGCTGGGAAGGATATGCACGTCTTCATTACGGCTGTCACAGCATTACAGGGCTCTTTCAGCAAACCAAGCCTCTCATTTTTTTTATCCTAACACAGGTGTAAATTTGTGACTGGAGCTGGGATGATGTCATTGAACAGTATAAACCAACACAGGAAAGGGTTTGAAAGCTGTAAGATGTTATCTATTCATCCATTTGTTTTTACAGCCGGCAGAATTAAGGGGTGAAGGAAGCCACTCCACTCTGCTCTGCTCTGCTCTTAAAGCACCTTTCACACCAGGCTGAGGCTTAAAGCACCTTTCACACAGACTGAGACCACCCTGCAGTATCCTGGAGCACTAATGTTTTTTTTTTTTGTTAAACACACTGGTTGGCAACAAATCTATAAAACCTAATTTCACTGTGAAGGAAATCATGTTCCAACTGCTCTCTTAGTTTTTGGGACATGGGTTGATTACTGATGGTTTTCTGCCCACCCGACCACAATTCCAGTGTCACTGGAATTACTTTTAAAGTAAGATGTTTCCTGACAATCTCGGGAAAATTGCTAGACTGTAAGTTTCTGTACTTTTTCCCACCAAATGTGTTGCGGAGGAGTATAAGCACAATTTATGTTTTACATCAGCTTATCAGCAGAATGAGAGGATGCAGATGGGGCGGGTTTTCTGTACAGCAATCTACACACCAACAGGAGTTTTCATTTTGTGCATTAATCTTAATCTGGATATTTTGAGGAAAGGACAAAAACAATTATACCAACTCTGTTTGATTTTCACTGATCACTAAACACTGGTAATAAAGGCTCTATAGAGTGATTTTTTTATGAGCTCTTTTACATTGTATAAACATGAACTTTAAGTGCTCACAGCTTTTCCTCCCCCTCCATTCTCTTCATCACAAAAAATCTTGCCAGATGAGATATTGTAAATATTTCCTTGGTTTCTGTCTTTCATTAGATGAGTCTTGTTTCTGTCAGTCTTTTCTTAGTGATTCTAGTTTATCATGTTTTATTATTTTCTATGTCTTGTACTTTAATTTAATTATGTTGGTTATGTCTATCTACTCTTTAGTGTTAGATTTATTTCTGAATCCCCTGTGAACTCTTATTTCTGGGCCCTGTGTTTTTGTTCTGCTCTGGCTCCCTGTGTTCTCCACGGTTTTTTTCATTAAACCTTCAGTATCTACTCACCATCTCAGCCTGCTGCATTTGGGTCCACCATCCATACACATCATGATATGTAAAGAATCAATACTCTATAAACTGATTCTTGACTTTATGAAGTTGAAGTTATAACTCTAACCTGATCCCTTTCAGTTTACACATTTTTGCTTGGCCAACATAATTTGTCGGTCTAAATCAATGGTAACAATGATGCATCATGGATTCTTTTCTGAAGGAGATCCACATCTGACTTCAGTATTGAAATAAGTCTCCTATCAACCAAATTATATGCCTGACTTGAAGTTGTCCACACTTCTCCAAAGGGAGTGCAGCATACACTCATCTCTTTTCAGGGGGAGGCTGAGCATGGTGCTTTTTTTTCTTTTGGCATTGCAAAAGAATAAAAGGAGCAGCTTTTAGCCTTGGTATGAGGCCAGCGTATAGGGGGTTTATGCTGTTATTTGCTTTAATGAATTCAGTTCTTTTGCATGTTTAAAACAGGCAGAAAGCTTTCAAACTCCACCATGTATCGTGGGGAGTGGTTTGTATTCTTAATCCACCCTCACAACACTCTGCCAATTTGTAAGAAGTTGCAGAGCAGCAACTTAAACCTTGAGTTAATCTTAATCAGTCATTATGTTGCCATAAATTACAATATTTACTGGGTAAGCAAACAAGTCTAAGCCAAGTGCCACTCACCGATGTTTTCATCTGAAACTGAAGACATTTTTCTATGAAAACACATCACAAGGATTTCACTAAAAGTACTGCAGACAGAAAGACCTAAATAGATTTATCTTATCATTTGACAAATCAAATTAACTTCATGTACTCTTTTTCGTATGAATCCTTTTGATTTTTGGTATGTTTTTTTTTTTATTTAATCACAAAGTGTGCAAGTCATCCTCTCTAAAAATTATGACGCACTACTTTAACAGAATGGTGAAGCCTTTCTGTTAAATAATAGTATTTAATATTTTAACCAAGGCTAAACATATTATTATTAAAATAATAATATTTCTTCCCAATAATAGTGGTTGACTATTTAAACAAATGTTCCATTTCGAGAAGAAAACCTGATTGCCGTGATGAGGCAGTTGACCCTAAAATGCAGGCAGCGTTGAAGGCAGAGATGAGTTTGAATATATTTAATAAAAGTAATACACTTATAGGTATGAGCAGAGTAACAGGAACAGAGAAACAATGGGGTATAATGGACAAAATAACAGGAGGATCGAGCAAAGAGTGAGTGAAAGAGAGTTGGTAAAATACTGGGAGAGTGAATATTGGAACAATAGACCAGGGCTGATTGGCTAACAGGTTGCAGATGTGAGGGGAGCAAGCAGACGGCAGACTGAAGAAAGAATGAGAGAGAGAATGACACAAGGCGGTGAGGAACAGTACAGTAGACAAACAAGGGACGTAGGAAAATGAATCTAATTGTAATAAAGAATAGCTAAACTAACACATTTTTAGGTCTACATGGCAGTCAGTGAGTCACTTTCTCAAGTGACCCAGTTGCTTTACCCCTCTCAAGCATTTTTTCCCCTTGTAACCACTTGGCTTGTTTTATACTTGTCCTGTCCTTTCCATTCACTTACAGTGTTTCCTTTCTTTATCCTGGTGAAAACCAGCTCCTGGTCCTACACTCTTTGCTTCATCCACAGGGTTTGGACTCTTGGCTGTCAGGAAGCCATCATTTCCTGAAGGCGTGGACTGTTTTGACGTTTTAAATTTTGCCTAATCGCCAATGTTTGCCCATGATGTATGATGTCAATTCAATATTTGGATATGGGTTCACAGTTATAATTAATTGTGTTTGCCTTAGTTATTATTATTTGCCTTGTTTTGTTTTACTTAGTTCAGTCTCTTAGTTTAGTTATCCTCTGACTGCATAGTCAGTATTTTGGTTTAGTCATTGTTTATAAGTACAGTTAAAACCTCAACCTTCCATTAGGTCCCTGAAATGCAACCTTTGTGTTTTGGAATGACTAATGCTACGTTTGCATGTTCACACAAAGGAGTCAGGCATCCCAGTATTTCTAAAAGCTTTGCAAATTTATGCATTTTTAGTTTTGTTTGCCAGAGATTTTGGAAAGCATTCATTCTTATCCCTCCACTTCACAAGAAGGCAGTGCTTTCAGTGAAAAATGAGCACATATTGAAAGGGTTATGGATAATTATTATTAAAAAAACTTTTGTATTCATTTTAATCTTGAATGATGACTGAGCTGTTATTTATTTAGACATCTAGTCAAGTTTTTCACAAATAAAAGTTTATTAACATTTGTATTTGCTAAGAAGTGTAAGCTGTGGATGGGCTGGGATGACAGATGTCTATCACAAGTTGTGTAGTCACTTCACTATTAAAAACCTGACTGAGCTGCCATTTTTATACTCTGCTGTGAAATACAGGATATGTTTTTCTCCTATTAAACAGACAGGCCTGCGTCTGCTAAAATGAACATGAAAACACAGATGCGCACATGAAGTCTTTGCCAAAGCTATAATTTATCTGGCAACTTCCTGTACAGTTGAGTTAACCATCAAACATCTGGCAGAGATGTTTGATGGTTAGCCAGATTTGGGTCATCAGGGCTGACCCAAATCTGCACACAATTTTCATTTCAATATAGTCTGAACTGCAATGTGCAGTAGTGATGAATGAGTTTATACAGGGAAGCCTTGATGTGGCTTGTTGTTACACATAACTTGGTAATGAGAAGCAAGACTCATTGTTGTATATTATTGGCATACATCACAAATTATGTGATTTGGAGGCTATTTCCAGTTTTGTAAAACTTAATTTTTTACACTGTTTAGAATCCTATATGAGCTATTAACATCATAAACTTGTTTAGCATTACTCGTATTAGCCTTTGCATATTTGCTGTGATGAATCGTTTTCCTTAAGAACAACAGTGTGAAGCTCAAAGGGATAAAACAACAAACAACTATCAAGAGCAACTTTGCAGTTATAGGTTGCAGCTTCCTGGTGTGTGCGTACGTCTTCCTTCTGGTTCAAGTAACAATGTGAATGACTGACCTCTATAAACGGCACGGCTCCTTTTTCTAAGAAGGTTCAAAGGACTTTCTTGATTTCTCAAATTTCAAACTACAATGACAAGTCACGTCAGTCCGTATTTCAACACGTTTCACGATAAAGTCTTCACACCTGTCATAATTGTAAAAATATGATTGGGTTGTTTGCACTGTTCTTTGTAGAAATCTACAAACAGCTCAAGCCCCAGAAGGTCCCAGTGGTCCCCACAGTGACCCATAAACCCACAACAAACACAACTACACACCCACACATTGTCTATCTCTGATCTGTAAAGATTAGGTCAACTTCAGCCCAACCTGCACTCTGACTCATTGACAGAATATTCCATTTTTTTCCTTCTCATTTCTCCTCTTTTCTCCCTAAGGTTTTAGCCATCCATTTTATTTAGTAATGGCTTGAAACAGCTGTCAGCTAACCCAGTTTCTTGTTTTAACAGAAGCTTCACAGCAGCAGTTCATCGTTTCTTCACAGATGTGAATCCAGTATCTTTCATCTTTGCGTCACAGATAGTGACAGCAGCACTTTACGGATTCTCAAACAAAGGACTAATGAGTAGCGGTAAAACAAAAGAATGAGGCTCAGCACGGTAACTGGTGTGTCTGGAGCGATCATAACAATGCAGGCAATAGTTACCTCACCCAAATTGCGGGGTCTTCCCTCTCTTTCCAACTACAGTCAAGCACGTAACTCCAGCCACCTGCGAAACTCATTAGCTCACACCAGATTGAATCCATATGAAGAGATGCACTCCAACAAATGGTGTGTCACATAAAATGGAAATCTTGGCATGAAATTATGAACAGGAAAAAAAAAACCTGTTAAAAACTGTGAGAAACATAGCTGGATGACTACTCATTGAAAAGAGAGGGATTTTCAGTTTTGTTCATGGGGAAAATAAAAAGTTGTTGTTTTTTAAGATAGGGTTAAGATCTGTTGAGATAAAGGTTGTAATAGAGCAAGAGGATCTTATCTGTAGTGTTGAAAGCTCTTAAGCGTTTCAGTAAGGCTGAATAAAGCTCTGCTAACATTTACTTTTCAGTTTGTGTTCAGACTACTCTGTTCATAATCACAGTGTTTATTTTAGTTGCAGACCATTTGAAGACGGTTTGCTTTAGTAATGAATATCCAATTTGAATAAACCATGATGATGGTGTATTGTGACTGGAATAATCACACTATACCTGCAAAGCACGATGTTGCCAAATTAACATATACTGATATCAGTTTAGTGGTTATATTTCTTTTTTTGTTTGTTTGGAAAATTGAAATGCAGATTTAAGTTGTTGTACAGCCACGAACTGGGCCACTGCAGACATTTGGGAAATACACCTAGTTTTCTCTGAAAATCTATTTTCAGCAAAAGCGCAGTCAGTGTGAATCTATGCACTTAAATAGGAAATATGTACATTTACATCCCTTCTGGCCTCCCTCCTGGTGAAAGAGAACTTAATCTCTCTTTTCGTCTTCATTATGAAATATTTTAGTTTTTCCAAACATCTCACATGAAGCAAGTATTTACTTTTCTCCTAATGAGGATTTGGCTGAAGAACATTCTTTGCAGAAGATTCTAGAAATAACACCAGCATCTGGGATTTCTGCTTTTGCTCAGGACGTGACACGCCTGCGCAGACTGTGGTTGGGAAAAGACACATCTGACTGCAAAAATAAAATCTTTTCACCCAAACATAATAGTTATCGGCTCAACTAACTATATCCTCAAATTACAATGAACAACAGGGAACCAAAATTGTACGCAGTTAAATATGAATATGCCCTTATGATTAGATTGTGTAAGAATGAGATGTAATGATTTGGTTATGTATTTTACATAATTAAATTTTAATGGGATAAAAACTAATTGAACTGAACTTTATGTTTTAAACTGATTTATAGTTGAGGTACATAAACTACGTGTTGCATTATGCAACTTAAAGTATGAGGGTGGAGCCTTTACACCATATGGAAACACAGTTAACAGAATAAATGGCTCCACTAACTTTAACACAGCAGGGCCTTTAACAGTTAGTAATTAAAAATATATTAAATTTGCTTTAAAGAGCAAACATACTCATATGGAAACAGTTCTGATTCTTTAAGACCCGAAATTCTGGCAGAAAATGATGATTAAAAAGTGTATGATCTTCATCTGAAAATGCTTTCATTAACATATGTTCATGAGCTGAAAGCCTCAGTTTTCTCTACAAACTAAAAAATTAATTTACAAAGCTAAAAGACTAAACATTGTGCCTTTAAATTACCCCTCCCTCATCAGATTTTGTCATTTGGCCACAAACTTTCATGCAACCAACACAAAAAAGTACATGATTGTGAAGTGTAAATAGAAAATGATGCACTGTTTATAATGTTTTCCATTTGCAAATGAATACCTGAAAAGTAGGGAATGCATACATTCAGACTTCCTTAGTCAATTCTTTTTTTTTTTTTTTTTACAGCTCCAAGTTTTCTGGAGTGTGTCTCTACCAGCTTTCCACATGACTGACATTTTTGTCATTTCTTTGCAAAGTTGCTCAAGCGTATCCAGACTTGATAGATAACATCTGTGAAAATCAATCTTGAAGGTTTTCCACATTTTTCTAATCTCAATGAGATTTAGGCCTGGACTTTGACCGGACCGTACTGACACTTCAATAAGACTTTATCTGAAGTGCTTTGTGCTTCAGCAGAAAGAGTCGAAAAGATTATAAGTTTGATTCCAGTTTCCCCCACTACACGTCAGCATGCCCTTTAGGGTAAGCACTTGACCCCAAGACCTGAGGATTGGTATAGAAATGTGTGAGGACTGAGTCCAACTAGATGAATATAACTTATTCCACTGCACAATGCTTGAACTGGTCAGCCTGACTAAAGAATTGTTTAACAAGTTCATTGTCTTTACTATTCCTTTAACTCAATCCTTCTCCCCACCAATCCAGTTTCTGCTAAAGAAAAGTGCAGCATGATGACTCCATTTTACCTTGGTGATGGATTGTTCTGGGTCATGTGTAGTCGTCTTCATGAGAAGAAGCTAAATGGTGCAGAAAACATTACCGACTTGGCAATGGTAACTGAGAAGGAGACATTATTATTACTCTTAGTTTGGGGTCTCATCCAGAGAAGAGCTCATATGGTAACTTTGCGCCATTAATCCCAGCTCCCACATCTTGAACACATCTGAATTGTGCTGACACTGACCACAGCTCTAATGAGAACAGCTGCACTCAACAGAGTGCTTTCTGAGAGACTTCTCCACTCACGAAAAACCACATCCAGACCTGATTTGCATATGAAAAGAAAATGTAATGTCAGATGTAAAGACGGCCTGACATCATCAGCAGTCAATCAGAGCGCACTACACTAATGCTCGTCTCTTTGCCTTTTCTTTTGTGGATTGATGTGACACCACAAGCGCAGCTCTGTTTTTGTATTATTCATGAACAAACAAGTCCTTTTCCAATGAAATGTATAATTTTTCCACCTTATTTTCCACTTCAGTTTCAAAGCTTTCTTTCACCAATGGATGTGGTTGCATGGTTTATCAGCTCATAAAACAGGATAACACGTTCAGCCTGCAGAGAAGGCCAAACTTATTGGATGTGGACCTCTTCCAAAAATATTTACTTTGATGTATCCCAGAGTAATGATTAAATTAGCAAACAGGATTTAAGGTTCGAATGATTCCTGGAAGGCACAATAAGGCCAAATGTGTGGAAAAAAGGAAGAGAAATAACTAACAAAGTCTCATTCTTCTTTAAGACATTGTTTTGTGCTTATAAGGTACAGGAAACATTGGGTGGATGAGTTAAATCAGTTTTTGCATATATTATACATTTTGTTTCTGCCCTTGTTATTTCTTCAGTTCTTAATACTTTTCAGCATAAACATAAGTTTTATTAAAGAGTCAATATCTGCAGAAAATTCAAATTCGTCAGTCTTTTATGGAAATTATACATCAGTACAAACATTTTGATATATATTTTTAAATTGAGATAGGGAGTGTTTTAAAATGATTTGTGTAATTATGATAATGTGTATAGTTTCTTCTGGGCTATGTTTGCTGTTGCTTCACAGAAATCAGATATTTGGGGATTTTAAAGTAAACAGCTTGTTTTGGAGAAAACAATCAAACAACAGTTTGTTTATATTTTACTCTATGAGTTACAACACATGCTGTGTGAACATACAATTAAGAGATCTCTGAATTTTTAGTTTTTGCCCATCTCCAAAGAAACGTCTGGAATCCACCTGGATGAACCCATAAAGCTGCTAGCCAACATTTATGTGCCCACAAAACAAATCTGTTTAACTACACTGCTTGATGACACAAACAGCGAATCAGAGAATCACATGGAAAAAAATTAGTTTATGTTTAGGACAAGAAGACGTCACAAAGATGTGCTGCTGAAGCTCAATCCTAGCCCCAAAATGAGGAAGAAATGAGATTTAAATAATAATGTTCAGTAATGTCACATTGTGTCAGGATCACAGAGAGTTTTCCAATGATGATATAAATATCTTGTTAATGACAGTTGTGTGGATGAAAATATCCTGTTTATGTAAGGGCCCATATAAATCTTAGCCATTTAGTACAACCAAGGTATGCAAAATACCATCTGCGAACCAACACACATGATGCAGAAGACCACAATGGATGCCACTCTGAGCTAAGAATACCACACCGAGGCTTCAATCTGCACAGTCTCTCCAAAATAAAGACACTTTGAACGGCCTTTGGTCCCATTTCTTGGTGGCTACTTCCAGCAGAACAATGCACCGTGTCACAAAGTTCAAATGATCTCAAACTGGTTTTGTGAACATGGGAGACCTGAATTCAGCAGAGCTGTATTGTGCTTGAATGGAAGAATTGTAACATGGATGTGCAGCCAAAACATCTGCAACTACAGTGTGATTCTGTCTTATTCATATGAATCAAAATGTCTGAGGACAGTCTCCAACATCTTGACTAGGAAAGCATAGTACTACCAATGCATTGGGCTTGGTTTATCATGTTTGGGTATTCAAGTTTCTTGCATTTTCTTTGGTTTCTTACTAGTAGTATACTGTTATATTTTGCTTACTTTTTTGAATCATTCTTACATCTGGTTGTGTTCTGTTTGTGGACTATTTATTAGCTTCTGATCCGTGTCTAGTTCGATTTCTTTTATGGTCTCTGTCCTTTGCACTCTGGCTGCTTCCCTTCAGCAAATTAGTCTCATCTGGTTTGTTGTTCCAGTCATCCAATGTCCTTCAGTATATTCTTTATTTACTGGTTAATTAGTTACTGATGGTTCATCTTCTTGAAACTATTCAACTCTGCTCTGGTTGAATAGTATTAAAAAAATCTCTGGGTTAGAGAGAAAGTTTGACATCCTTTTAACCTTAAAACAAATGAATGACATTTTTCTAATAGATGTAATTAAACAAATTTCAGACTAAGGTAAAAACAGGCAAACAAAAAACAGCTGCTCAACTTTTTTTGTTGGCTTGTTTACTCCAATTTCTAAACACAATCACAGAGTCTGGATAAACAATTTCTCCTGCTGACACAGCGTCACCAGCTCCACTCCAACTGTGAACTTTAGTAAGAACTGATCCGGAGCGAATTACGTTAGAGCACATTTGTCAAACTCAAGGCCCGCGGGCCACATGTGGCTCGCCATGTAATTTTATGTGGCCCGCCCCAGCATTTTATAGGCCAATGATTGACTTAAAATAGGTTTTGAGCACAAATTGACTACAAACTACATCTCCCACAATGCATTCCGATTGTTACCAGCCAACATTACGGCTTCTCGCCACTAGTGAGCAGCAGAGTCACCTCAAGCTGCTTATTGATTTTCCCAGCGAATAAAACTGAGACATCGACGAGCTAACATCAAAACATCCAAGAAAAGAAAAATCGATTTACAAGTAAGACTGTGAATGAAGATGTGTGTGAGTTGGTGTCAGGGCGGCAGGTCGCGCTAGACTTTTTTTGTTATCTGTTATCTTGACCGACAACATAAAAAATAAAAAAAATCGGTCATGTACTATTTTTACCCGTGAAATCACAATCATATTAACATCTGCTATTTAGTCACATTTTATGCGGCTTAGTTAATATTCACCATGAATCCATAACGTCATGTCCTATTAGTGCAGGTCAATATGCATATCTGTACTGCATTAGAATTGAATGAGTGATTTGTGGTATACATCTTCAAATTAAAAAAAATGAAACTTTAATATCAGTGAGAAACAATTATTCATCATCAGATCTCATCTTTTTTCATAAAGACATTCTGTTCTCTCTTTCTGGGAACAATCCCTGCATATCAGAACAACATGGTCAACGCAGAACCCTGTCACATGAAACTCTCAATCAATGATTTATCGTGCTTGTTGCGATTCATGTGCCAGTGTTTAAGAAACATACATTCAGCTGTCCTTAATCAATAGCGTGTGTGCATGGAAAAAGATATAGGACAATATGTCACAGTTAACTTCTAATATGTTCGCAGAAAAACCACAGGATATGAGGCCACCGACATTGAACATACATTATGCTTAAGTGGAAACACCTGATGTTTTTTAAAAAAAGGTTTTATGAGAGAGCAAGAGAGGTAGAGGATGTGTTTGGGGAGGAAGAGAGCATACGGTGTAAACAAAAAGACATTCTGACCATTGCAACTCACCACATGTTTGTCCAGTAAAACAGCATGATGCAATGAGGCTAATAGCTCACTCATACCCATCACTGCTATTTCCCCAAATATCTGAACCCCCAGGTAGTTTAGACCGTTATAGAATCTACTTTCTTTTCATATGTACTTTGTAAATCTATATCCTTTGCCTGTAGATAACACACATTAAAATGTTAGGGCCTCAGTAATTTACTAGCCTCCAAAGAGGCTCTGACATAAATCAACATGCCGTCCATCTGGAGAGGAGAGTGGCTTTAATTAGAACCAAAAAGCTAGAAGGCTGCCAGTGTTGTAAAGCTCATGTTCACCATATCTTGGCGCCTGTGAGCTGACCACAGCCTGCAATTTGTGTTTCATCTGAAGCGTCAGAGTGAGAGAAGAAACACTGCTTGGGACATGTCACAAGGAAATTATAAAAGCACTCAAGAAATCCAATTTATACAGAGAGATCACAGTTAACATTTTGGTAAAGTAGATGTATTGGCTTTGAAAAAAAAAATCATAACTGCCAGTGTAGTCAATGAGACAAACTAAGTACACCCCATGAGTCTGTACTTTGTCATAGTCATTATTGTGTCACATATTTCGCTATTCTTAAATTTTTGTCCTCTCTGTTTTGTAATGTTGTTTCAGTTCTGAGGCATAAAAGCAATTATTTATGTACAGCCTTTGACTGGACCACTGTGACACCTTTATTATTTTTGTTTTTGGCATGTCTGGTAGATTGCTGTTGAGTTTAGGACTGTTGTTGTTCCAATTATGGATCAATATTATCCTAGTATCAGCTGTATATCCAGAAATGTTAGTAGTTAATCATCATCCCACCACTGCCGTGTTTGACATTTGGTAGGTTATGAGAAGTTTTGTTCTATGTTTTTCTCCATGCACCATTCGTTTGGTCTTCCAAGTGACATTAAAAAAATGCTTCTTAATACAACCCTGCAAACTAAAGTTAAGCTGGCAATTGATATTCAAATTATCTTCAAATTAAGTCCATCAATACCAAGAAAATGTACATGCAGCTCATAATTTGAAGAAACTAAGAAAAATAATATATTGTACAAACAACATCACAACAATGTTCTATGTAACAATGTCAAACTCGATCATAGGCAAACAGTTTTCCAAAAGGTTGCTGTGTTTCTTTTTGTAATATAAGGACATGACTTGGAAACAAACCAAAAGAGACAGAACACAAGCATCAGCATGTCTGTGTTGACACAAAGTCACTGATGGACTGGGCAAGAACTCAGCGTGCAGAAATAATTCGATTTAAAGCTGCTACACCTTTTGGAGCAAGAGGTCAACCTTCAGGCCTCGGCTTTGACATCCATTATGTAAAACCCTCTGCAGTGCAGGAACTAACCCTACTGGCCAGCAGGCTGCAATAGGAGCTAAAGTCCAAAGTCACTACCAGCTTGACTGGAAAGCCCTTGGGTTATGTACTCAGGTGATCCAATGATTCAAGTGGAAACTTGCTGTGTTGACCTTCTGCTGATTATTACTGTTTATTCTGCAATTTAGTCAATAAATGGAAAAAAACAAATTGCCTCCCTGAAAGTCAACTCAAAGCTGGCTGCAGCATTCAGGAATTTGCTACTCATTAGACTGATCAGATTAGATTTGCACTTGAACTATATAAAAATGTAGCATTGAGATTAACTGAAGAGCATAACTATGTTGCAGTTAATCCAGATCAGATTAACCATCATCAGTATTGTTCATTCAAAAGAGTGCATTTAAGGGGAACTTCGATAACTTATCATGGCAACATTGAACAACACTTAATTCTCAATGTTTCCACTTATTTTTATTTTTTGCATTCCATCAAAAGAAGCAAACATAGATGAATGGGAGCAACTTCATGCTGTTTAGTCCAATAAAATGGGAGAGACAGCAGCTTAAATTAACTGAATAAAACAACATGGCTGTTATTTTAGGGATGCAGTTAATACATTAAGGAGAATGACTGTTAACATAACTGAGGTTTCCAGCATTTACAGCTGATCTGATGCAGCTGACACTTAACTATTTGGTTGCATTTTGTTAGACATGAAGCCAGATGGTGCATATAATTCTAGATTTCTGAAACTGTGAAATGGCAAACTACACGCCATGCAAGTAACTGCAAAAAAGGTTTAACGAAGAAATTGTACATCACTGTTAGACCAACTTACCCATTACTGTACTTTATTGCGCATTTTATGAACAGGTATTTATATTACGTTTAATGTGCTAAGACCATATGCACATCACTTTCCTAGTCAACGAAATCGTTCATTTTAACGACCAGAATTTATACGGGATGTTTCTTGTAAGCTCTCCAATATTGGAAAGTGATGAATTGTTTAATTCCAGCTTAAAATGCAAACTAATGTTGGGACTCTTATGTAAAAAATAAAAGCTGGGACTATAGAGTCATACTCAGCTTTTAATTATCCAGCAGTAGGAAGACGTGCAAACCCTTCCTGACTAGTTTGGCCGCCGGTGTTTAATAGCGAACGCAGCCACCACCCTGCAAGCCATTTCCTGAACTACCTCCATGACGGACGGAGGTGTGGAAAAGCTGCTGGCAAAGCCTCTCACTGACTGAGCTGTTAAGGAGAAAACCATGTGATTTAAATTCAACGTCACACATATAAAGCCCCATTACTTTGCAGCAACATGAAGGTCACTTGACAGCACTTTACTGAATTAATTTTAAATGTTATGACTTTTTAAAATAATATTTAATCTTTTCACACAGTTAAACACACCATCCGTCCCTTTCACTTTTCTCCTATTGGTAAAAAAAAAGAGCAAGCTGTGGGAAATGTGAACAAACTGACAGACAGCAGAGCTGAATGTGGAGAGTGCAAATGTTAGAATATAACGCATATTTCTAAACTGAGACGATTTAAAATTTGGGCCAAATGATTAGTATTTATTATATCACATATTTTATAAATTATTAGATATATTGATCAGCTGGGCACTTCTGACATTTGTACATGAGATGTTGGGAAAATAGATGTCAGGGTTTCCCCCAGTGTATTATAAGCCTGGCGGGCCACCAGGTTTTATTTGTGCCCCCACCAGGCTAATCACTGCTTATTTATTTAAGTCTTTTCAAAATGTTTGCATTTTTTAAGACTTTATAGTTGGTGTTCATGGATCTTCTAGTCTTTCAATAATGCATGATTATCAAGTGATAATTTCAAATTTCCTGTCAACTTTAAACATTTTTTAACTCAAAACCATGACGGGCTGCTAGATGAATGACTGCTCTAGCACCCAATCACCGGGCTTAGCAAGTTTTTTGGGGGGAACCCTGGATGTGAAGAATGTGCATAATTAGAAGCCATGTTTTTCAGTGTATGTAATCACTGCAGATACACCAAACACACGTATACCAGGGAAACTAAATGCTTTGCTTTGTCTTGAGTGTGAAATTAGTGGCATTCGGCGTTTTAACTAACCACTAAGCAGATTGCTTAAAAAGTAACAACACATTTTCTGTGCTTTGTTCAGCCAATTGTGCATTCTTTAAATGTTTTCATGAATCTTGGTATGTTGTGCATTCTTCCTTTGTATCATTATTCCTTTATCAGTTGGTTCATTAATCTACTACAGTAATTCAGATATAATCACTGGTCTAAACCCTACAAAACCATAAATCTCCAGCCAACTTAGCCACCTTTGTTTCACGCAAGACATTTGTTTCCATATAAAAATATAAACCACATGTAATATTGGCCTTATAAAGTCAACGCTTGGAGCGAGTTAAACAAACACCGTTTCACTCCTTAGGCCCTAAATACTGGGCACAATATTGTAGCGATGCATGTTGTGGTTTGATGGGCCCATAAAAGAACCAACCCTATAAACTTAAACAGTGCTGATGAAAAAAAAAAAGCTATACTTTGTTATGCTGGAGGGAAAAAGTAGTACAACAGCAATCTTTGGACTCAACAGTCATAGCCATAAAAGGATATCTAAGTCTGCAGTGATTGAAAGCACCTGGTTGTGTTTGCAGCAGACACACAAGCCGTCCAACAGTTCAGAGAGACTTAGGTGTAGGTTACACATGGATGTTTTTAAGAGGAGGGGGGATCTGCACTGGATGTAGTCTGGTATTCTCATATAAAAGTTGAGAATTTATTTTGTTTGTCATCCAAGGTTTTGTCTGTGTTTAGAAAAATGAGAACAGTAATGTTAGTCAAAAAAAAAAAAAAACAAACAAAAAAAAAAAACATCTCTAACTGTTGTGAAAAGTGCGTGTCTTTGCTCACACCTGGTCTGGATTGTATGTTTTTTTGCATCTAGCCCATTTTCCTCTTCTACTTTTCAACTTAGTAAGATACAATATAGGACATTGTGCAGAATTCTGAACAACTAGCTATTGAGTAAATGTATCCAGGTTACAGAAAGACTGTGGCACCACAGAAAATGTTCGCAGATCGATGTCTGATTCCATTATTTTATTTCTGAGTAGAAACTGATGCACTTAAACAAAACAAGTATCTTCGGTTTAATCATTAACAAAATACATCTGCTAAAATGCATTTTGTAGCTGAGGAAAAAGTTATTGCACCTTACTACAAAATGCAAGCAGCAGCATTCTGGATCAGACGATGTTAGGCATACCTTTGACTAATGTTACTAACGTTTAATTTTACCAAGATAAACGCATAGATGAGTTCAATCTAAATCTTCATCTTCAATCAATTAATCCTGGAAATGTTATTCAAGTAATAGAAGGCTGATTTTGTAATTGTCTTTATGTGTGCCTGAAGGACTTCATCACTATACTTAGATTCAGTTTCTAGAAGTAATAAATGAGGCTTTGTGCTGACTCTGGATCAATCCTCTTTAGATCCAAAAATATTTAAGGACTTTAATACAGAGTACACTAATAAATATTAACTTATGTGACAGTATAACAGAACAGTTAATACTTATCTGATTTACTCTATATCAGATATCTGGATCTGACAGTAAATCTTGAAAGCTATGACTATATAAGCTAAGAGCTGGGGACAGTAACTGAATAGAGGACACACACGAAGTCATGATGAAATGGGTTTACTAAGTGAGCTAGAAGTGAAAAAAGGAGACCTAGAGACTTTGGTTGAAATAAACACTTCACAACATGACAGAAATACAAAATAACGAAGTGTCGTCATGAGTCGAAGCTTCAACACAACAAAGACACAAAACTCCAAACTCAACGATGAGAGAAACAGACAACAAATTTAAACCAAACACAGAACGTATCTAAAAACAGAAAACAAATCCACACAATATGTTCTTTCCTGGTTTGCCTCATTTTCTAACGATCTTGGAACCTAAAATAATCCAAAGGTAATCACAAAGACAAAGAAACTCTGTGACAAGACTTCAAAATCTGTTTATAGACAGAGCATACCAGTTCAATATGATCGATAAGCATCGGTCTCTAGCTCTGCAAAGTTATGCACCATTTTGTGTTGGTCCTAAAATGAATCAAATACAAAGAAATTATGATTGTAATATGACAAAATGTGAAATGGTTCAAGAGATAGACCATTTTTCCAATCCTCTGCATATTATTTCTTTTTCCAATTAACTCTTTGGCAGTCCCATTGTTATTCTAGTTGCTTGTTTCAGAGGGGTTTTTTTCCGTTTCACCACATAAGTTCTGGTTTTCATTTTCCACCATAGAGTTTGGGATATATTGGTTTGGATGTCTTGCTTAGAAGTGCCAATGTTTTCTTGCTTTTATAAATAAAAACTATTTATTTTGCTCCATGCCTGAAACGTTTTCTTATTTTGAATGTTCTCTTGCACACAAAGAAAACCATGGTCCTGCAAATTGTTTTGAAAAGGTTAATAGAATTAGATAACCAAGGAGAAAAAAACCTGAAACGTATGTTTGTGTGCGATTCCAGGAAAAAGGCACCGACAAGATGACCAGGATCATACTTTAACTTCAAAGTCCAGAGTGTCTGAGGACTAGGTTTTTTGTTTGTAAAGTGAAACAGGGACTTATAAAACTGCACCACCCTGCAGGGTAACTTATGCTGTTAAGCTGGCCTTCTTCATAAAACAGCACTGTCTGGCTACGTATGTTGATTAATGAATGTTGTACTATGTCAGAAGGTCAACTTTGTACCAAATATTTTAAGTTTCACATTACAGTGTAATCCATCATTTAGGTATTATAAGGGCACTGTAAAAAATAGATGTATTTGTTGATTAAAATAGGTTTCAAATGGTGTCAAAATCCATTTCCTTTCTTTTTCACCAGATTTACACATTTAGCAGTTAAGTACAAATATCTCCACAATGTGTTTTGACCATTCAGCCTGTCCTGTTCAAACTTAACTTTCTCATAAACTAGGTGATGTCAACAAAGAAAAATCTTCCCACATTAAGTCTAAAGCATTGACGGCATCCATGTTCAAAATTTCTTTTTTTGAGTCACATCTACCGAACATCACCACTGCTAAACATCTCTGGGGAAAATGTCGGTAAAGAGTGAGCTAATCTACTGATTCTGATCCTGTGTTGCTCAGTTATTATCTTGTTGTCGTTTCAGGTTGATGGGTTCTGTGCATCAATCCCGAGTTCTCTCGACGTTTACCCACAGCCTCATAGTGACGGAGTCGGCACTACGTCCTCAGCAGACCCGCCACTCCCCTCAATTTCATGACTTGGCAGAAGAACAACAATCAAAGCAGGAAAACCAAACAAGCTCTCTTGAGTATTCTGGTATCCATGACAAA
This sequence comes from Poecilia mexicana, assembly GCF_051168715.1. NCBI lineage: Eukaryota > Metazoa > Chordata > Actinopteri > Cyprinodontiformes > Poeciliidae > Poecilia > Poecilia mexicana. Next base: position 2,755,409 of record NW_028263383.1, on the reverse strand, counting down.
ACCCCAAATGGAGGTTCCCTTCCCAAACATACTCTTGGAAAGTATAGAGGAAAGTCATCTGCTCTTCTAGTTTTGTAACGGAGCCAACAACCTGACTAACTGCACCTCTGAGTAAATGCATGTAAATGCACTGTACTGGTATTACAGTTAAGCCCTTTAGTCTGTTACAAGGAGATTGTAGCTGCTTCTTTGCTGTCAAATGACTCTGTATATTAGCTTTATTTCTCAGGGAACTGCCTAATTATGCTGTTCACAAGGTCTAAAGGCTGACAGTATCTCTTTAATGTCTTAAGTAGAAATAAATCTGAAGATTTTATTATAACTCTACACATTTATCTTTAAAGGATATACAGCTTATTATTTTTGCAACTTTTTTCAGCTGACATGCTTACAGTAGTTATATTCATCTAAGAACTTGAAAATCACTGGTGATGTTACAGATAAAACAACAAACCCAAACGTTATTGCTTATCCAAACAAGAAAGTGATGATTGCAAAGTCTCCAACCAAAATTGAATTTTATTAGGCTTTTATTTGTGTCATATTTAGCCCATGGAGGAGGAAGAAAGCAATTTCTATCAAAAACCAGAAGCTTGTTAACCTAATAAACTGGCACCTCACAGTGATTTAAAAGTACAGTGTTGTGAGTCTTCTCTACCTCTAATTTATTCTGCACCAAATGTCCAATGTGACAAAAATCATAATTCAAAAAACTTAACCCAGACCTTAATTCGACATAGTTTATAGTCCAGGTTTGACCAGCTTATAGACAGATATCTGTGCCAGCGCTCCCATTTCTCCCCACTACTGCATAGCCAGAATAATTTTTTCAGCCAGCAAAAGCTAATTTACAATTCCACTGTTAATCTGTGTTAATCTGCCCCTCCATCATCTATACCCACTTTTTCCTTGCAGGATTATGCGGGAAATAGTGGCCATTGGGCAAGATTTGGGAAACATAAACAATTGCAAGTTCATCACATTCCAACTCCTCAGCCTCCCATATACAACCCACAGAAAAACCACATTCACTCAAACAGACATACACACACAACTATGAACAATTAAGGGAGACCAATTTAGAGTACCTGGAGGTAGCCCATGCAAGCACATCTTTTTTTCAAAACTTGTTAACAGGGCTTTTCATTTGAGTAATTTCTTAAAGTTCTGAAAAGTTGAATTATTCAGGTCTTTAGCTCAAAAAGCACATAAACATAAAAGTTCATTTTGGCTCTCCTTTTTATGAGAAAAGTACACTATGTACATCCTGCTCACTTTGAATCTAAAGGCACTAAAGGCTCATTTATCAGTCCCAGCTGCTCCTCTTTTACATTGACAGTAATCTGAAAAAAGTTTGGAGTTTCACATGGTCCTGGTAACCTTTCTGCTTTAATCACAAACAGATACGTTGTCTCAGACTCTGTGCCAAGAGCACTAATCATAGTAGTGAGTTTTATAGCAGTACACATCATTTGTTAAGCAATAAAAACACGTTATATGTTGCATAGATTTTTAAATAGCTGAAATGTTGCTTGGATTATTAAAATTTGTTTCCTCTGCTGGACCTTACTAGAGGAACAGGGAAATAATCTAATATGAGACTTTATTACAGATTGCATTTCAAGTAGTCAAAAGTTAATGGCAAATTTTGAATTGGGATTTTATCTGATAACAGAAAGCTAAGCCGTTGGAACTACGTCACTTGATCATTCAAGGCGCCATGACGGACGTCGGAAGTGAGGGGCGGGAGTACTGAATAAAGCGACGGAAATTGTTTCCCCTATTTGTTTTTGCTAGTTTATTCGTGGCTTTTACTTGTTTGAGTCGAGCTAATTTGTCTGCTAACGTAACACACCTAGTTGGAGCTCATAGACGACGGTGTTTACAGAAGCTTGAAACAGCTAGCTTAGAAACCGACCCATACTTCCTCCCTCCTGACGTGTTGATCAAATTACCGACTTCGCTTGAATTCACGTCACATGATTTATATCACTACGTCATAAACAGCGTTTCCCCTTATAAGGGAGCAGCATTAAAAACGTACAAATGACGAGATGCTAACCAGTTTTTTCCATACATGCTAGGCTACATGACGTTGCGCGGCACTGTCTCCACAGTTACGGTTAGACGCGTACCGTCTCCATAATGCGATAGTTGATATCTTTCTAATCATACTTACATATAAAGTATATGAACATTAGTTTTCTTACCTTGTAAAAAGTGTTCGCTGCAAATCCGCGGTTACACCGAGACATTGTTGACATCATTGTGATTGACAGCTGCCATCCATCACCGCCGTATTTTTCCTCATTAAAAGTTATACAATAAAATTACATTTTGGTTTCTATCCTTGTCTATTTGTGCAGCCGACCGCGCAGCATCCTTTCACCATTTATACAGTGAAATCAAATAAATAGAGGCGATATTAGGTTACAGACGTCTGTTTTTTGACAGGCTTTTGAAGGAGCGCATTAGTTGGTATGACCTCCATCATGGCGGAGTGGGCGGAGTTCTGATTACCGTGACGTCGCGTGCAAAGGGTCAATCGTTGTGAACTAGAAGATAATTGATAAATGTTTTTTTAATTTTTGTTTTACAAATGGAAATATATGCCATATAGACCCACAATAAGCTATAGCTGATAGTCTGTGGAGGAGTTGTGGAGCATTCTTTGCAAATTACCTCAAACTCTGTCAGTCTGAATGGAGAGTTATCTGCAAGCAGCAGTTATAAAGTTATCTCTTGTATCTTGTTGGCAGCAAAACCTAAAAGCATGTTTTATTGCTACGTTGAAATGTGACCAAATGTGGAAAAGTTCAAGATGCATGAGTACTTTTAGCGCTATATATATATATATATATATATATATATATATATATATATATATATATATATATATATATATATATATATATATATATATATAGCATTAACTTGCTAAAAGTACTCACATTTCAACCTAACAATAAAACATACTTTTAGGTGTGTATATATATATATATATATATATATATATATATATATATATATATATATATATATATATATATATATATACACACATATATATATATATATAACTTTTCCAGTCATTATGATCGCTGAAAGTGCTTTTGTTACAGAGCTCACACAGGCTCAGACATTTATACACCAATAAGCAGATCAGTAGGCAATTCAGGGTTTAAGTGCCTTGCCCGGGGGCAAATTGTGTCAGGAGGAAGCTCGAATTGAACTTCCGACCTTCCAATTATAAGACAGATACTTTACCCATATAAGATTTGACAAATACTGGGCAGCCTCAGACCTGCTGACATCACAAATTTAGCCCAGACCTGAGTTTGTACATGGAGTGCACTATGAGTGTTGATGTATTTGTCAGATAAATATTTCTGCTTGCATAAAAGTCGAGGAGTGTCTGCCCACATATACTTGTTGACCCCGCTATTCAGTTAATATGACCCATGGTTTATTTTTATGGCCCAAGGTCCAAATCCTCCACAGCTTCCAAATACCTGTACACTAAATCACCAGCGCAACCCTAGAGGTGTCACTTAACCTGAAATGCAAAATGCTGCCTGAGGCGGAAGTCTGAACGAAGAGAAGCAGGAGTCGACTTATCCCTTACACAAATACACAAATAGGTCAATCTGGGGGATCCGCACAGGTGCTTTTCAGATGATTTGAACTCTATGACAACAGTTATTTAGAAAGACATTAGTGTTAAATGTTTTTGTGCTGCATTTCAATTTTTGAGGAAGAAGAAATTCCTCAGGAAAGCGAAATCAGTTAGTGATGTGGATGTTTTCACTCTGGTATTTAGTGATGATCTGTTTCCTGTTTCCCTTGTGTTTGGACAGAGTCTTTGGTTTTAGATTTTTTGGAACATAATTATTACTTCTTTTACCCTGATTTACCTTGTTTTCTTACTAACCTTTCAGCTCATCTCAGTTGTCTTATGCCACTTCATCCCTCACAGTTCACATTCATTTTCAGTTAGTAAGACTCCATGGTCATTGTTCCAAAAGTCTCTTACCTTTACGTTTATTCTTCTGGCTCTCTCCTATTAAAATGTCATTCTCTCCTGTTCTTTTTTCACTACGAATCAGTTCATGTAATATCAAATCAGAACAAATATTGTCTCAAAAAGTTAATTTAGTCCATGCATGCAGACAGATTCAAAGTCAACTCATTTATTTGATCCTAGCCATCAAAACATGCAGTCAGATTAAGTCTATAATTCAAATTGGTGAAAAGTTTTCTGTTTAAGGAAAACTAGTCGATTGTTCAACTCACTGACTTGCAGCATTCCCTCTGCAAGCCAGTGGAACTGGGAAGTCTAAGCTTGTAAAAAGTTTCGTAAAATAAATTCTATATTAGCAAACTAACATTTATTCTTAATTTTAGCTATTTTTTGTGCCATCTTAAAAAGAGAAAAGGTACAAAAAACAGCTCAAGATTTCAAAAGTGAGTGTTTGGCTGCTGTTGTCTGAGTGAACAAGACAGCATGTTTCTGGTTTTATAACTTTCACATGTTGAAAAATCAAACACAGATATGGAACTGATTCAAACCTTGTCGAGAGGTCCACAGCTGGAAAGTAAGCCAGCTTTCCCACATAAACAGCATACATGCGTACATACGTATACATACATATATATATATATATATACACACACACACACACACACACACACACACACACACACACACACACACACACACACACCGTGGTTTCCCAGAGATCATAATCCAATCAGGTTGCTGTCAAATTGTCAGGGACACCTAAAAAATGAAAAGCAGCTGACATGTGTTTGATAACTTGAGAGGTAACAAAGCTCCATGCTGCTCTTGTTTTCATTTGCATTGCCTCATGGCTTTCAATTGAAACTGCACTGAGATGTGGCAGAGAGCAAGTTTCCAAGAACAAGACATGTTCCAGGAAGTCCCTGTGTGCGCAGCCAAGAGTTAATGGAAACCCTTCAACTCAACGGGAGATTCAGTGGAGGAGGTGATACAAGTCTTCTCTTCATCATCCTGGCCTGAGATTAATGTGATCTCATTGTAAATTCACTAAAGTTAAAAAACAACAACAACAACAACAACAACAACAACAACAACAACATAATAAAAAATAGGTTACATTAATCAAATAGGAAGGCTCAAGTTGACCAAGAACCATGAATCACAAATGAATTTCTGGTTTTGTAACAAGACAAATTCCCTCCAGAAATACATGGAAAGGATAACAAATAGACAGGAAATTCTCATATCAACTAAAATATTAAAAGAACTTGAATGTGTGAAGCTTTAAAATGTTCTTTGATATATGTTCTTTTAATTATGTATCTATTTTTTGCATGAAAAACAGGCTTAAATTTAATAACACTACTACTACTTCTACTACTACTAATAATAATAATAAAAATTTGCGAGTTGTGTTTGCTTCCAACAAGCACAACTTGTAAATTAGAGGGACCCTAGATATTTATGCTGCATTATTCAGAGTTCTTTCTTGCACTATTGACACACTGTTCTTATCTTATGTAAGCATACTGAATTTATTTGACTACTTGGTGACACTCTTAGGTTATTTATGGAGCATTCAATTTTCTTTCCCAAATAGTAAGGTGAATACAGAATATGGAGACAGCGATGATAAGGAAATATGTGCTTCCCTGACATAACTACTATTGTCATGCTACAGGACTTATCGTTCACAAAATGTGTTTTGTTTTGTAACCTGCATTACTATGTAGATTTACAAACTTGGAAAGATGCGTCATGCTGTCTGTGCTGTCAATGAGGGATACGTAGGGATGTAAGAAGGGTTTACTCCTTAAAAATTTATTCATTTTGCTTTCCTTAATATTAGACATGGCCTGAGTTGATATTAAAAGCAATTTTCAAAAGATTATTCCATTTATTAACTAACCCTATGGGAAAGAATTATTCTACTTAGTTAAATCAAGAGTTAGGTCTGAGTGAGTCATTTTTTTTGCAGACCAATTTATCAGCCTGTGATTTTAAAGCACTGCGATACTTTGTGTTTTGTCAGTGTGACTCGAATATGAATGACGGTAGGTCCATACAGAAGATAAGATAGCAGGAATGCTATGTCAGCACTGCCTTTCATGTGGTTATTCTCGGTTTGTCAGCTCAGCTCTTTATGTTTCTGTGCAAGCTACAACTTTTCTTTCTGCATGTTGTTGCCACATTTAAGCTTCAAAGGTTTTTTATGCGTCCTCTAAAGTCACTCTAAAAGGTTCAATAAGACAGTTTTCTTTAACTGAAAAATAACTGATGTGAGTCAGAGTACTGGCAATCCATTTATGGGATTAATCTGCTAAATCAAGGAGCAAAAACACTTTTAGAGGCTTAAATAAAAAAGTGCACATTTCCACGTTTCAGTGTGAATTCCCTTAGGTTTAATAGTTTTGCCGTTGCTAGGATTTCATAACTTTCATCTTAACAACAGCAGTTACAGTGTTAATTTGACTGCTGCCATTTTCCAGATGTTCCACAGTCACCATTAATTTACCCACTTCACAAACAGATGCCTGTGAAGCTGAACTATTAAAGGGAGGGTGTGCAGACTCAACATCTCTTTCATCATACGAGAGATCATCTTCGTCGTACTGCCTCCTTTTCAACATCATGTTAAAGCTTTTAATAAACATCAATTAAATGTACTGAAAATGTTTTAGCTGCCTTCACTGCCACGACATTACCTCATCGTATGGATTGCATCAAACAGACATCTGCAAAATGATGTTGATTCTTATTCATTACAACAAAGACCAAGGAATGGGTAGAACAATTTTACTGCAGGCAGCTTATAAAATGCAAAACTTTTATTCACATCATTGCGTTTGCTCAATTCTGCCACTCCGACCCATTCTATTTGGAAAGATTTTTTTGTTCTCGGCAGTGTTTACCACACAAATATGTCTTTTTAGTTTGCTGCGAACAAACAAAGACAGGTTAATATCATGGGTTCCTCCTCTTACTTTCAATTCTTCTTCATCTTTACAGATGATACCATACAGACCATTTTCTACAGAAATTCCTGTCTAAACATCAGTGGTATCATCAGTGGTATCTTACCGTGACATGTTGTCATGTTCTATGTAAGCATTTGACAAACACAAACTTTAATATGTTTTTTTTATTATTTAACAGGCCAAAACTGTTTTTTTTTTTTTTTTACATAACTGTGATGTGGAAAGAAAATGACAAATAGGCTTCACATGAAAAAAGATTGTAAAAGATTTGGAGAATGTAATTGCTTCCTATTCTTCTTCGAATGCTTTGATCAAAAATCTTTTTATAGAAGCTGCATGTTTTAAAGATAAATCTGTTGGAACATGAACATGTACTCAGCCTGAAGTCCTCTGCGGCGTCCAATAGGTCACAGATTGTCTTGTATTTAGATTATTTCAACTTCTCATGAACTCTAAATAGCTTCCTCGTCCTTCCTCATGAAAAGCATCCCCACGTCATGATGCTGCTACTGTAATTTTTCTCAGGGTATTCAGAATGATAAGCAGTGTTGGTTTGCTGCCACACATATTATGTTTTACACTTTGGACAGAAAGTTGTTACCACATCGGAGTAAGCATCAGTTTTTGCTGCTCATGTCGGTCTAATTTGAGGAGTGTACAACTAATAGCTGACCTTTAGACAGATTGGACTGGTGCTTCACCTCCAGAGTTAAACGAAACATTAATCAGGAGTTTTGAAGTGAAAGGAGGCGTAACACAAATTCACACCCCACTTTCTGATTTATATTTGTTAAAAAAAAAAAAAAAGGAAACTAAGTTTCATTTTTGTTCTGCTTTCATTCTGAATGCATTTGGAAAATACTGTTAATATTCTGTTTGTCTCTCTGAAATGCATACACTCTTTACAGTGCGTGGAAGTGGAAGTGTAAACCTTTATGACATGCTCTAAAATAAGATTCTCACCAAACGTTTGCAAATTCAACAAAATAAAGATCTTAAATTATCCACTTTTGTTTCACTGGATCACCCTCCAAAGATTTAGTTTAAAGCAGGAAGTGCTCTTAAAAATGTTGTAATGCATCATGTGAAGCTTGGAGCTGTTCCTAACAAGAACAACTTCCTGAAAAGACAAGATCGTGAGCACAAGTTTGGATTTTGCCTGCAGGGTTTCACTAAAGCCGGTAATTTGGATGACAGGTGGCCCTCAAATGCCTTCTTTGAGGTTTAGCTTGTAAACCTTTTTGACGTGAAGAAAGTGCACACAGAGGGTGGGCAAACCTCTTTACGAGCAGAGCATGTTGCATATAATGTCACATTTGCAGAGGCGCCTCTCTTCCCTAGTGTCGTTTCACAGGTGGATGAGAGGCTTCAGACAGTAATGTTTCAAATCATTGCCCTCAGACAGCTGGTGTTGTGTTGCGCCACAAAATCAAGAACAGGTTAAGTGAACAAAATGTTCAGTCCTGAATAGCTGTGAGAAGAAAGATCAAAATGTTCTCATCTCGTACAATAGTGCCTGACAAAAAAAAAAACATATTACACTGACCTGACTTTAAATATTCCATATTTACATCTCATACTAGCCCATTTTCTCCCCTGCTTTGTTATTTTATTGCTGACACTATGGAGAGAACTGTGGACTTATCTTCACTATTACACTGCTTGTGTCTCTGTTTCAGCACACGACAAACTTCGCAAGAAATACGGTCCTATTATAGCCAATGAGAGACTTTACACTGCCTTAACATGTCATCAGTAAAAATTAGATCCAACCCCAATTTTACATGAAGCCAAAGTGCAGAGCTTACCTGGTCTGTATCACAGACCACACCGCTCCAACAGGAAGTGCACCAACACAACATCCAGCATTATTTCCAAAATAATTTGACACGACAGACTACGTGTGGTGAAAAAGTATTAGCTATATTAATTAATAGAGCATCAGAGCAGAGATGCGTGTAGTGTAAATATGGGCTTTGCCTCAAAATTGGAAGAAGCCCACCTTACAGCAGGTGTAAAACTCAAATCCATCCCTCCATAAGTTTTCACGTGGCCCTCTAGAGACGCGTAAACTGAACCTTTAAGATAGCAGTTGTGAACTTAAACCAAAGCAATTTTTATCTGTCTACTGCCAAATTACAACAATGTGAAATAGTGTCATATAAATTAGATAATATTACTTAATTGTAAGACTTATCAAATGGAGAGACAGTTGTGTATTACAATTTTAACAGTTTGTTAATGGGTTTTAGAAACAACAGGCCCTTTGAGGACATTCATATGAAAATGAGTCTGGCAGCTCTGCCTTACAGGTCCCTCCGTCTTGCTCTCTGCGTCCGTCCACATCTCCTCCGCCACAGCGGAGTCAGCTGACAACTCAAGAAATTGACAGTTGTCCTGTAAGGTCACATAGTTTCTCCTTCATTAGCATAGCTGCAGCATACTAGCTATCTTCAGCTTGAATGATGGTACGCGCTGAATGGGAGAAAGGGTGTGAGCAGTGTGTACACTAGCAAGATTGGCACCACTAAGACCTTCCCTCTGGCTCCGATTGGTTATTTCTGACCTGAGCAATGTGTTTCTGCAAAAAGAAGCCAAAGGAGCTTGATTATTTCACAACTATCTGTTTCATATTCTGCCATGAAGAACCAGTGACATTTTTAACAAATATGCCCCCCAAAAAGAAAACATTTTCATAAGGTACCTACCTACTGTGTCTTTAAGGGACACATCCACAGTTTCTAACATCTGCCTATAATGTTTGGCCACAATAATTGTCCAGTCTGTGATGTCTGTGATGTCCCTGGAGTCAGATCCATGTCTCCTGTTAGTGTTTGTCCAAAACTTGACCTAAGTTGAACCTAAACAAAGAGCCATTACCTGTTAACAATCTCAGTGATGTTTGTCCGGTTTCCTAATGTGAGGGAACACATTTTTGTGTCGTTAGCTTATGTCAGACATCTGGACAGCTTTGTGGAAGCCAGTAGTTAGTTTGTGATGTTTTCTTTTTGCTCCATCTAAAGAAACTCTGAGTTTATAGCTCACACTTGTAATAAGTAACAGAAACCTTGTAAATTGGCCTGCAGGGTTATGTGTGGTTGGTAAACATATGCCAACTCGTACTTTACTTTGACTTCAGAGGGAAACATATTTCCACGGGCTTTTAAAGTTTGTATATTTTGTATATTTTTAAATCTTGAGATATTTTTAAAGGCAAATTCAAACCGGGGTTCCTAGAAAGGTTTGAATTTCCAGAATTTCACCATCAATGAGATGCATTTTGAATACAATATGTGTACCCAGTTGAAGTACCAAGTAAATATTTACAGATAAATCTTGAGCAAGAGCTAACACAGACAACCAGAAGGGAGAAATGCTGATTATTAGACTCAGACAGAGCCAAGTTGTAGGGATTAGAACGGCAACTCTTTCTTCTATGAAGTCACCCACTTCAGCCTAGCAAAAAAAAATAAAAAATAATAAAAAGGTTTAGCAAATTTTATTTTCCTCCTTGTTTATGTCCAACTAATTATTTTCAGTTGTGGTTTGTTGTTGTTTTTTGTGGTGAGACTCGGTGAAGTTATTACTGTCACCTTCAGCTGGCTTCCCAGCACACATAAAAAGGCCATCTGTTTTTTTTTTTAACGATGAGGCATTATGAGGACAGCACTTAAATACATTAACCGCCATAGATGTCTCTTCTTAATTATCCTATCACAGATTGCTGTATCCTAAATCCACTGAGGAGCAGCGGTCGGTCTTTATAACCATCAACTCTCCAAACAAACTCAGTGTTTACATCCATGTATCTTTGCAACTTTACTGTTTTTTTGTGGTAACTAATTGTAAATATTTTTAAAGAACTATTTTGTATCTATGTTGAAATTTTACCCTTGCCATACAGTATTTTAATTCTTTTTTTCATTTGTTTGTTTATATGGATATATATTATGCATTCTGTCTTTGTGTGAGCCTATTTACTGTGCTTGCCTGTCACTGTCCTGCTGTTATACAGGAAATTCTCCATTGTGGGAAAATAAATGACATTTCTATTCTATTCTATCTCAGGACCAAGCTCAATGTTTTCCTAAATTTATTGCTTTTGGTCAACAAAATCACCCCAGTGGCCGTAAAGGTGAACATTTTATAAATTAGTTTGTTAAATAGTTTCTGATATGAAAATGTTGGGGTAACTGTAGGCTATGTTATGCTGGCAACATATAAATAATAAAAGCTGGAGGAAATGTTTCGGTGATACTGACTATCGATAATGAAGTATTAAGTTTAGCACTATCTCACATGTGACCCATGAGATGGGATCCTCAAATATGTGACAATTTATATAATTGATTTAGTGAAAAACATTTATGTGCATTTGGGAAATAAAAAATAGCTGGACCTTGTCATAATGTGTTAAATATTTTGCTGTTCTTGTGTGAAAATATAATCAAGTGAAAGTTTGTGTTTCTTTTTTCAGTTCTGTTCTGCTACCAGTGATACAGCCATCAGATCGGTTAAGCATATCTAGCATCCTAATACACGACTATTTCCTTAACAAAAAGGTAAAATCACAAACAGTTGCATCATTTCTGCAAAAAGTCTCAAACAGTGAAAGGAATGAGATTCCTAAGCTGGTTTTACACCAGAGGTGGTTTTAGACACCCAAACAAACTGTGAAGTAGTTTAACATTTGAAAATGTTCTGTTATGGATTTTAGAATATGTCTAACCAGAAGTAAGGAATCTTCCACCACTTTCCTGCTGCTGATCTGTTGAAGATTTTACAAGGACTCTGTGTACTCATGAAACCTTGAGAAAATTAGGAGAGCATATTAGGACTATAAAAGCAGTGATTAAGACAATTTGGAAAGTACAAGCATCTGCTCTGTAGCCTGTTGTGCTAGTGAATTAGATGATGTGCTTCGGCCAAGAGGTGCTGCTTAGTACTCTTGATTGATTGTTTAAATAATTGATTGATTCTTATATTGCATTCTAGCTTTAATGATTCTGAAACATATAGCTTTGACTTGACCAGACTTTAGCAGGCGTTTGCAGGAACAAAGTCTGTTTTGATTTTTTTCCCTCCTATGATTTTAAATATTACTAACATGGTATTTTATACAATTGTATACATTAATAAAAGTTAAAATGATGTATCACAGTGAGGTGGATTATTTTTGTTGCATTTTTGGGTACATAGTTATAATTTGAGTAGAGATGCACGATATATCAGCACCAGCATCGGTATCGGCTGATATTAGTCATTTTTAACATATCGATATCAGCCCAATAAAAAACTGGGCCAATATGAGCAATCAATATTTATTTTTTATCCGTTTCTACCTGTTTTTCTCCCAAACTTGTCAAAACAGTAGTGAAATATATATAATATTGGTAAATATCGGTTATCAGCCATAACAGCGATAGTAATATCACATATCGATATCGGCCCAATTTTTTCATACTCCTGCATTCCTAAATTTGAGTATTCATTTTTAATCATTTGGTTATTTTAAACCAGTGCCACAGGCTCAAACTTAACTTGCTGTGATCTATCTGTCCATTATTGATTGTCTTGTTGTTGCAGGGTCGAGGGGGGACAGACTCTTCATCTGAACAAACAATAATGTCACTAACACAAACCTAAAGTTTTACTCCACGTGTTCAAAGCTTTGACTTTGAAGCCTGTGGTTTGCCATTTTATTTCCCTGGCCTTTTAAATAAATATTCAAATTCATTTGCCCAAAAGTCATAAAAAGAAACATTTAGCAAACCTCATTGAATAGTTGTGATCTGGATTTAATCAAACTTTTCTTCGTTTTGCATAACTAAATGTAATCTCATTTAGAAAGTCTATTCCAGGGTCTCTGGCTCCACAAAGTTCCAGTTCTTTCAAAAATCTGGAGGGGATTTCTGACAGCTCATTTAAGTTGGAGACACAGATCAGTGCAATTTTTAAACCAGTTTTGCCAAAGTGAAACCTAATCTGCTCCTCAAGGACCTGGAAGAAATAGTCCAATAATTTATCCAATTTACACTAGACTTTTGTAGTACACTGTTTGTTCATCTAGAAGAGTTTTTTTTGTCCTTTCCACGTTTTTTGGAATGCAATTGCTCCTTTTTAAATTGGTTTGAAAAAGGGCATAAACTCTGATGCTGTACCTTGTTTACTGGCTCCCCAACTGTTTTTTTAAGGTTTTATTGGCTGTAGGAGCCTTTATTTGAGAGTGATTAGACAGGAAAGTGGATAATGATAGAGGGGGAGACACGCAGCAAAGGTCATCAGGCCAGGACTCGAACCTAAACAGCCACGTCGAGGACTGAGGCCTCCATATGGGGTTATGCTTTACCCTTCGCCACCACAGCACACTCCCTGTTTTTAAGTTTAAGTTCTTGCTGAAACCCTGAAAAATAAAACATGCGATTGACCAAACTTTCACAGCAGCTTCTCTGATTCTGTGGTTTTGCTTTTCTAATTCACATTGCTTAGACTGGAGAAAGGTTTTAATCCCTGCTGTAGAGTTATATTCTCTCAGCAGCTTTTCTTCAAGGAGATCAATGCTTCATAAGATCATATATGTTACATTTTGATCAATTTTTTTAGTCAAATAGCCAATCAACTAAAAACTAGTCAGATTAGTCATGCTCTAATATAATTGTCTCAAACCAAACATCTCAGTTTTCCATGTTTTCCTATTCAGGAAGGTGGTAAAGAAGTCATTTTGTTTCAAACGTAATTTAGAAATGTTGACTATAAACTGGTTGTGCTTCGTTGAAAGGATAACTCACATTTGCAATAAGTGCGCTACATGCTTCTTGAACAGACTTCACTTTAAGATCAACCAAACTTTTGTTACTTTTAAATTCACCAGCCACTTTATTAGAGCCACCTGTCCAATGATAGCATTATAGTAGAAAACACATAAGACACCATAAATACCAGTCACATGGTACAGAGTCAATCCATTTGGGCAGACGGGCTGAATGTAATCTGAAGTTCAAGTAGACGCCCAGAATATGGAAAAAGGGGATTTTCCTGAATTTGAACAGGGCATGTTAATGTCATATGAGCTGATCTACTGCAGGTTTTCCACACATAACCATCTCATGTTCACACAAAATAGTCAGACGACAAAAAGGCAGCACCAGTCCCAAAAAACACTTATTACAACCAGTTGTATGCAGAATGCCTTTCCCTAAATGCACAAAATATTTAACGTTTTGCAGCAGAAGACATCACTTTCATGAAAAGAAAAAAAAAAGAGTTTTAAATCACACAGGCTCACAATTAAAACCAGATTGAAAAAGACATTATATGTGTGAAAAGGCTTTTCTAGTCCAATGAATCTGTAACATTCAGATGGCGGAGTCAGATTTTGGCATAAATAAGATGAAAGCATGAATCTGGCCCAACTCGTATCAATGCATTGCACAATATGTGTAATTTTTTTTTTCGTTGTTGCAACTCACTTTGTGTCAGTCAGTTGCAAAATATTAAGAGCATGCAGTGTGACAGTAGTGACCACACAAATTGATCAACAGTGACTGAAAGGGAAAACGCATTAATTTAAACCATATTTATTGTGTTATGTGTTGAGCTTAAGTTGTTAGGCTTTAAAACAACATTTTGTGCCCTGTCAGATGAAGTTAGACCGACACATGGAAGCAGTTCACAGATGCTGGGGATTTTGGCCTCCTTTCTTAATCTACCACTAGAGTCGAACGTAAAAGAAATATTTGCACTGCTGTTTCATAAATCATTCAGTTAAAGTGTTAATCTGATCACCATCAAAGAAATTTGTTGTGAAGAAGAGGGGTTTTTCGGGGGGTGTGAAGCAGGGGGGGGGGACCGAAAGATCTTAGACATTTTGGCTGGACACATTTTACTGATTAAATTTTAATCAGAGATTTTACATCAATCATTAATTGTGAACATGTCTAAGAGTTCAACTTAAGGTCTAAATAATGTATTCATACAAAGACATTCTGGGGAAAAGCTGACTAGACTTTAGGGTAAAGCTTCAACTTAAAATATTTCTTTGAGAACCTTGATCAAATTTTAAACAATGTGATGCAACCATGTGGATAATGGTTGTATTATAAAGCAGGATTATCTTTGAAGTAGCATGACAAATATACATAAAAACTAAATTATCCATCTGGAAAAACAACAGAAAATCTTTATGACAGCTATGGATGTAAGAGGGAAAAAATGCATGAACCCAGAAATGATCATCCAGAGTAAAAAACAACTGTCTTTTGAATCAAAAGACAAAACAAATACTTAATTTCAATTAATGTATTCACCAGAGTTGAATGCCACGTTTGTGGTCTTTTGCCAACACCGCTAGTGTCTCAAACACTTAAATGCTGGATGTTAATACTTGGTATAAAGTCATTTATCCAGCAGCACTCAGTGTTCTCTTCACAAGGCTGGAACATACAGAAAAAATCTTTGAACAATCCTCTTTGCACGGACTCTCTTATTCTTTCTACTTTTTAGTTCACACAGTCACATATAGTTTTTGGGTCTTGGGAATGAGAAGGCCTGGAGAAACATTGCTTTTGTCCTGTTGACCATTTCTATCTTCACTAATCAATACACTGGGATGCCAACTCATCCTTAACTGTGAAAGAAAAAACAAATCTGTTGAAGTTGCAACTCACAGATAAGTTGCTTTTGTCTTTTTGTCCCTCATGCAACCCCCATTGTAATGCCACCCTGGGTAACTGCCTGTATGACCCATAAAAAACACAATGATGATCCAGAAACAGGCCCACAGCATCACACATCCTGCACCAAAGTGGGAATGAACAGCTTTTCCATACTTTGTTTCACAGTGAATTCACCTGGAGTCTTGAAAACAAAGTATTCATGCAGATGTAGTGCACATATTTGACATGCACTTAAACTTGTAGCTTTAAAAATTAAACCACAATACAAACAGAAAAATATTCCAACTTTATGGGAAACACCATAGATAAAAACACATGAAAGAAAGAAGAAGAAGCAAGAAAAAGAGCACAAATTTGTATTTATCAAACTTTTCAAGTATTCACAACATAGCTGGTCCAACTTGCAGGTTAAGCGAGCTAAATATACAAATGAGATTATTTCTCTCTTCTGAGCTACTGTCTGAAAGCATTTCTTCTGTCTTTATATCACTGCATACTTACATTTTATTATCCTCTGCAGTAACACCTGCTGCACCATGACTCCATGGCGATTGTACACGATAGACTTTATGACCTTGTTATATTCATCAGACAACTATAATGTGCACTGAGCATCAAATGGCTACATTTCTCAGTGTGTCCCAGATGTTTATCAGATATGTTGACTGTTTCTCTCCGTGTCTTTAGTCAGGCTCTGCAGCAGAGATCTCTGAAAGGTCACATCGCTGGACTCAGGGATCAGAAACTCCAGCAGCAGGTCACAGATGCTGTAGATCAAATGCCTGCAGACAAGAACACAATCACTGACAAATGTCAAGAGCCTCTAAGAGACGTAAATACATGAATCAGACCTCCATTAACACATTTTGTTCAATTCCTCTGGTTATTAAACCAGCAGAATCACGGTGCTTTCCGAAATGACTTACTTGTTTATCTGATAGTCCTGTAAAGACTCCAGCATGGTCTCCAAGCTCAGTCTGTACTTCTCGCTTCCCAACATATCAGCTATTAGCTCTGTCACGGCATCAAAAGAAAAACTCAGTTCACGTTGAGACACCTTTCAATTCACAACGGGTAAATTTAAACCCTGAAGCTGCTACGGACCAGGAAGCAGCTGCATCAGGCAGTTCAGACATTGATCCTTGGTTTCCTTTTTTTCAGCAGCACTTCGTTCAGGCCGGGGTTGAGCAGGCAGCGTCCCACCGGGCCACACAGCTTCTTGCAGGACCTGGAGGTAAATCACCCAGCAGGGGGCGCTGGTTAGGCGGGCAGCGCCTATGTCCAGCCATCTGGAATGGAAATGGGATAGTTTAGATTTTTATATTAAGTGTGGGCATTTTGGTCAATTTATCAGTCAAACTCTGATATAAACAAGCACAAATCTGGGATCCTGATGAATTGTTGCCAAAAATAAAAAGAAAGCCACACCCAAATATAAAGATTAAGACAGGAAAGTCCTGGTTCTTCTATGTACTGCGTGTTTAGAGTCTCTGATAAACATGTTGGACACAACTAAAACAGTTTTCAAAAACAATTTTTACAGCTTCCCACATCTAGATGTGAAGATAAGAGAAACAAAAAAAAAATGCTTGGAAAATGCATCTGTTGCCATTTATTTATATGTTTGAAGTGTTGTTTGTATTTACTATGAAAAATCAGACGAAAAAAAAACAAAAAAAACAACAACTACCTTTCAATGAAGGTACCAAAGAGAAGTCTGATGGCCTTCTGGATGTTCTCTGTGCAGAGCCAGCTCCAGTGATCCTTCATCAGCAGGCACAAAATGTTCAAAGCAACATCTGCCACAGCTGTGTCTGCGGTGGACACAAATACGCACCGGATAAATCATGTCAACACAGCGACTTAAAAACGTTTGATATTAATGGTTCGGACACTACAACGCAACTAGGTCAGGTTTGGCCACGCGACGGAGTTCTAGCGCACCCTAGTGGAGAGACTAAGTCACTGCAGGTTAATGCTGCGCTACAGTACAGATAAAGCTACAGTCTTGCAAAAGTATTCATTGTCGTTTTTCACATTTTTTTTGTCAGATTGCAAACACTTTGATTTATTTTATTGGAATGTTAGATGATGCGCAAAGTGAAAGATAATTTTATACTGGAAGGAAATAATTGCAACTGTTACTTGAATAAAAATGTGTAAAGTGTGGCATGCTTTCAGATAGAGCTCACATTATGTCATTACTCCTGGATAACTCCTGTCTTCAGAAGTAAACTAATTAATTCAGTTAAATTCAGTTTATTTATATTGCGCCAATTCACAACAAATATTCTCCTGAGGCACTTTGCAAAAATAATTTTAAAAATTATAAGTAGAGTCCATGTTCTTAAGGGTTTAATGCTCCTTTTTTTGCAAAATAGCCCAGGCTCAGTATGATTAAATGGAGAACACATTTCAACAAAAAGTCCTGCAAAAGAAGGAATTGGATTCAGGCCTGGACTGTGACTGGGTCATCCCACAACATAAATATAAACTAATTCCCTGTAGCTTTTTACCTCCCAGCAGCACAGTAAAGTATTTTCCCACAGCTCTATTGAGCTCCATCAACCTTACCATCTACTCTGACCGGCTTCAATTACTCTCCTGTAGCACGATGTGTTCACAGTGATCGAGGAAAGTTAGTTTTCCACCATTTTCTGGCTTAAAAATGCCAAAAAGTGCACTCATTTCACCAGAGAACATTCGTGTACACGTTTGCTGTGTTTTCCACGACTCTCAGCAAACTTTAAACATACTCTTCATGGTTTACTTCAACAAAGGCTTATTAGAGGAGCAGAGATCTGAATATTTTTGCAGGGCACTGTATCATTATCCCAACCTGTCCCATGAGTTTTCCCTGATATCTTCTTGTCTTTAGCTTTCAGCTCGTAGCTCGGCTTGACTGTTTCTGTCATGTTTGGCCCACCAATAAGCCTTTCCTGCTCTCTGACGAAGTTCTCCAAGCCACACAGTGACATGCCATTGAGCACCTGAACAGTCACAACAAATGGAGGAACATGTCAGCTCTGTCTGATTTCTGCCTGGAGCACACGTTTTACAAATGTGTTCAGTGTGTTATCTCACAGAGCTGCCTTCACTGAAGCAGTATGTCACTTTAGGATGGAGATCTGGAATATTGAGCGATGGAGAAACTTTACTTGGGAAAAGCCTCCTGAGGCCCGACATAAAGAAACAAACAGAATAACGTTTCATATATATCTTTTCAAAGGCATGACTGCACAGAGTACTGACCAAACAGGGCTGTCACCTGTACTTTCTGTAGTCCATTGTTCTTCCGTCAGTATCACCCTCAATGTCTTCGGTTGGACTGAAAAGCTCAGGATGAGGGAATGCTGTCCTCAGAGTATCTAAAGCGTTTTCCATCATCTTCGGTCGCAAGTTTAAGAAGTTAAACAGTACAAGACATAATCAAGGTTTGCGATACTCTAAATCTGACTCCTTCCGTCTGTTTTTAGCTACCTTATCAATTCTTGACTTTGTTAATGGCTTTCTTCCAAAATACGTGCAAACGTCTGAGTTGATGGCCAGGAACTCCTGCACGTCTTCACTGTTGGCCGTCTCAGGAATGCTGTTTAATTGCTGCAAAAAACATGAGCACATAAAATATACCGCCTTGCATTTAAGACCTACGTCTTCAACATGCCTTCAGGAAGGTATCCAGCTGGCTTTTACGAGCTTCAAGCTTCTCGCTGTCCTGGCTGCCAAAAGGAAGGTCAGGAAATATTTTCTTTGGGCCTTTGACATCTGAAAAGCATTCCATTTATAGATAAAGATGCACTCTCAATGGAATAATAAGATTTACTTGACGTGAAAGTAATTCGTCATTCACTTCGGATTAGTTTCCTGAGCTCCGGCTTCTCCTCCAAGCGTGCTTGCAGGTTGAGGAACTCGCTGTATCTGCGGTTAACAGAGTGACCCACTGCCAGTGGTGCAGCGGCTGTGCAGTCACCATCAGCCACCGTCTCAAACTGTAAAAAAAAAAAAAAAACGTGGGTTTTAGTTTTGATTTGGTCATATAAACGTAAAACTGCATGGCTAACAAATAGACACACACACACACACACACACACACCTGTACATAAAAGTATGTTGTAAAAACTAGCTTAGCTTTGATTAGAGTAAGAATTTGTTAAACTTTTGATCATGTCAGACAACTATAAAGATCATTTTGTATCAGGAGTTACATAAGTCTTTTTTTTAAATCTTGTACTGGTAATGGGAGAGTAAGATTAAGCATGTGGTTTTCTTAAAGATTAAAATGATTAATAATGTGGTTAAAGATTATTTTTCCTGAAACCTTTAATTTGAGCTAAAATAATCTTTCTGTTGTTATACAGTTTGACATTTTCCCTCTTGATCTTTTCTAATTAGACAAGAAATAACCTGTTACCAGATCCAAGATGAAATTAAAGTTTCAAAACTGGACTTTGTTTATCTTGCTGGTCTTGTCCTAAATTTGCCTGAATAAAGATATTAAAAATGTCCATTTGTACAAACAAAAGCCCAACTTCCCCAACAATGACTCAATAGCATGTTGACGTCCATAAGATATTTTATTCTATTTGCACATTGATGCAATTTAGAGCTGGGATGTCGTTCTAATCAATATTTTAAACCATTATAATGTACACTGATCAAATAAAGTCTCCAGTTAAGGATCTCCAGTCATTATCATCATAGTAATAGTTCAGAAAATCTAATATAAATTCATCAAACAGTAAGTAAAAGCACCTGGAGAGTGTAGAGTGTGTATGGATGTGTGCCGGTGCTCCGTTGCTCCTTCACATTGACTGTGCCAGAAATGTGAATGTTCTGGACTCTGAATGGCGTCATAGTCGGGCCGCTGGACAGGTCGAAGCTGTACGTGGTCAGGCAAAGCTTTTTTGGGGGGCAAACTGGGGATTTGTCCTGCGCAATGCCAGCTGGCCACAGGGAGTGTTTGGGCTCAACCACCTTCGATCCAAAATTTCTCAGAGGTCGAAAACAACCGCAGGCTTCTTCATCGTTTACGGGGAGAAGGTTGCAGAGGTTGGTGGTGGGAGCGCAGTCGCAAACACTTCCTGTCAGGTTATCGTCTGAGTCCGAATGGATAAGTGGGTCTGCAGAAATGGTTTTGCTCTCCGATGACTGTTTATACTGGCCCGATGTGAGCGAGCAGCAGTTCATCTTGGACGGTGTGTTGAAGCCTGCGTGGTAGCTGGACATTCGGCTGGGAGACGTCAGGCTGACCAGGCTGCTTTGAGACGAGTCCGTCCCAGAGATCGCACTCTGGCTCTGAGGCTCATCTAAATCAACAGAGGTGTTCTTGGAGCTGAAATCGGTCTGATCTGACACAGACAGTGACTTGCAAGTAGTCCATGACTCCTCATGTTCATGACATTTATACAGTGCATCAACAGAGGGGTCATCCACGCTAATATCCTGCGATTCTCTGGATTTGGTGAATATGTCCACGATGGTCTGATTGAGCCAGTCGGGATCGGAAACCCTGCCTATCAACGGCAACAGCACATTGCAGGTGATGAGCTCTGTCACCATGTAACCTCCGGTCCTCGTTTCCATCTGAGGGTATGGGACCAGAACATGCAACACAAGTTTAACCAAAGCTCTGGCGTAGTTGAGCTCAGCGGTGGAACTGCTCACGGCTGGATGAGGAGACTCGACTTTACTGTAGAGCTGCCACAGGCCGCTGCTCTCCTTCTGCGCCGACTGGATCTGCCTGACAGTCATGTAGCTCTGCAGGTGGCAGCCATACAGCTCCAACAGCCGCTGAACCAGGGCTTTCCTGTCCACTCGCCGCGCACGCTCCTTCAGTTCCATCACAGACTCCAGCATCGAGTGACGCACGGCTCGTTCAAACTCTCCTTCCACCTCAGGAAGCAGGGTGCGGTACCACGAAGACACGAAGTCACGTACTGCCTTGTGGACCGCACAGTGGATCTCATGGTTCAGCCTCCACTCATGCTCAGGGGAACACAGAGGAGGGTTAACTTTCCCCAGGGGTAAAAAATGCTCCAGATGTAGGAAGCTGTTAGCGTCCAGGGCAGCTCGGGACCCGAGCCAACCACCAAGAACCACCAGGAGGCTGGTGAAGACGCAGAGCAGCCACACATTCACCAGCAGATGGAACAGGATGAGCCATGCCAGTATGGCGCCAAAACCCAGGAGCCTCCGCTGGCCGAATAACTCCAACAAAGTCCAGTGAGCGGAGCTCTTTGAAGAGGGCATCACAAAAATATGGAAGATGACGTCCTGTGAAAAACAAAGATACGCTAATTAAAAAAAACACACATTAAAGGGAAATTTGCTAAAATTAGATGCAAAGCGGAGGTATGTAGGTAAGTCACTACAGTGAGAGAGATTTTTTCAAAAATAACTTTAAAATACATGATTACACATCATTTTAATTTAGCAATCAGTTGATTGATGTGGTCGATTGATGCCAAATTAGAGGAGTATGTGCCTGTAGAAAAGACGGCTTCTAATGCGTTGAGGAATGTAAAGATGCTGTGTGGAAAACAATAAAAGAGCCTGTGTTTAAGGATCAGCGGGGATTCTTCGACATCGACATGAGATTCCTCCGGATTACAGCACAGATTTGTCATTCCTGATGTGGACTTGGTTAAAATTAAATACTTCTTTGTTCACTGAAGTCTGTCTCAACAGAGTATTTTCTCACGTCGACAGGGGGCCAGGAGGACCAAACTAAAATAAATTGCATTCATAAATTTTGTAGATTTATCTACTTTTTTAAAAAAAACTGTAACTTTGAAATATAAAATAGTAAAAAAAAAATAAGTGAAACTGTAAATTCAAGTTTAATTCAAGGTAAGAAAGTAATTGAGAAAGTAAATCCAGTATCGTAGTTTTAAGTTAATTTTTAAGCTAAAATATTTATCATTTAAAATTTTCCATCTGTTCCAGTCAGTTATTTATTGCATGCATGAATAATCCATCAATAATTAATTCCAGGTTAACATTGCTCAATTGTCTGTATTTGCATCCGTCTTATAAACATTTCTCAAAGTTTACTTTTTGTGTACATCTACAGTTCAGTATTTATGAAATATTGGCTGCTGCAAAGTTTAAAGTCACTCAGTCAATATAAATATTAGAATCGCTCGTAGGTCAGTACACTGGTCGGATAAACTAGATCGAGGGTGTTAAAACAACTCGCTGCTAAACTGTAGAGCATTATTTTAAAACTAATCGCAATGTAGAACATGAAATATAATGTTGTGACTGCAAAATATAGGACTACAGTACCTGATATGTGACTGGGTCTATATTAGCTGGGAAACCGTCCTGCTTCTCCTCCTGAAGCTTTCTGGACTCGCTTTAATCCTACAGCAAAGATTATCTGGATTGAAAGCTGCTGCCCATATGGACAGCTGACTGCCTGAGAGAAGCTGCTGATACTTCACTTAGCTGTTTATGCACATAATAAAACAACCAATTCATCCAAGGATGGAAAAAAATACATTTTCATATCAAGCAAATATCTGAGTTTGAAATACTGTAAATATCTGGTCATTTAGATCATTAGTAAGTTACTAAATTCTGCAAAAAATAAAATAAATAAATAAATAATAAAAAAAAAACAGATGTAAAAGGTTGATGAGTTGTAGCCTCCATCTGTTCACCAATTTAAAAAGGTCTGGCACCCTGTTGTTGCTTGAAAACACAGCTAACCAAGCGTATCCTAAAAAGACAACACACACAAGATCAACTGTGACTCTGAACATAGAAAATGCAGAAACCTATTCCCTACCACTTATGTAAAATGGTGTAACTTGGTATGTATGTGAGAAAATGCTAAATAAAACTATACTAAATGCACACGTCTCCCTTACTGCAGCAGCCTGCCACCACAGCAGAGGGTTAATTCCCCGCACGCCGCAGCTTCGCTGTGCTGCACACTCGGCTGACATTGCACAACAGCCCACAGAGCTGAGCTGACATCAGGAGGGGGCGGAGCAATTGCACAGCATATAAGAAACCCTTCCCACACAGCTATAAACGTTTTATAATCGGACAGATCTCAGATAAAGCAGAGAGGATCTGCATCCATCCATCCATTCTGATGGCTCCTGTTGAGGTGGCGAATCCAGGTGAGCTTCCTGCATGTTGTACTTTAAGAAAGAATGAGAGCAGCTGTTCACCTGCTTGTGCTTTCACTATGATTTCAAGATGGCTACTTGCACACTGATCTTATAGTAGAGCTTTACTATGTCTAATTTATACAAGTTTTTTTTAACATATGCTAAAAATCAGCTTAGGGTTTTTTTTGTGGACTTTGTAGGACATAATGTTCTTTTTGCAGCTAAACTCTGGAGGTATCAGGTTTCACCTTTATATGCTGCATCTTGTTTGAATACAACACTCTCTCACTAGCACTTCTCCTAAATTAAATTAAGACTTGGTTGCAGGCATCATGCCTTTTATTTGAGCTGTTTTTACACTGATATTGGTTTTTATAAGACTGGCATTTAGTGTGTTTGAAAAGCTACAATAAACAAACCATTTTAACTCTTTTAGGGGAAACTGCACAACTAGAAAAGCAAAACTATAGTGTAGTAGCACAGAAGACAAAAAACAAAAATATGTACTATTAAATCTACTATGCTACTTCTACTACAAAGCAATAGTACCTCTTTCTGCAAAGTGTAATCCCGTTTATGAATGTTATTGAAATTCAGTTTTCAGAAGTAATCAGAAACTTGAGATTTCTGTTAAACTCCTAGACTGCATGCCAAAAATAAAACTCATACACAGTTGTTTGAAGAGTGTGTACAGACATCTGCAGCAGTTTCAAATAGTTCCCTGTGCTTTGAACATTTGATTCTAGGAACCTCTGTCTGACTCGACATATTGTGACCCTTTTTTCATCCTTATGACATGCAGAGTTCAGTTGCACCAGAATGAATTTTAGAATATATAAAAAGCACAAATTCAGTTTTGATCGGAAGGAACAAAGAGTTTGATAGAAGGAGATACTGAGACTGCATAAAATCAGATTCAGCTTCAGCTTGCATCTTCAACTCCTCCCTGGCCTATTTCACACATGCGTAGGTCTGGGTGCACATGTGGGACATGTGAATGTAGACCTGAGCGACTGCTGACGCTCACCTGAGTTGGCAGAAACCAACCTGATAGAGGGACAGCTAGTGCAGCACATTGCTCTAAACAATGAAGCTGTTTTGGCCCAGCTGATTCTGTAAAGTCCTTCTCTTATCTGTTAACACGTCAACATGGTCCTGAGCTAAGTTGATTTTATCTGAGTGAATTACCAAATGAGGACTGCTGGTGTGCATTAAGGTTGTTTTTCTAAGCAAACATCCTTAGAGTAGTATTATTAGGAAAATGGCGTACCTTCCTGGTAGAGAAGAGTGTTGTTCCCACAGCAACAGATGGTATCCATCTCCATGTTGTGTGGAGAGTCAGTTTATGGTCTAATTGCTGTGTTGCAGGCAACCAGCTGTTGAAAAAGTGAAAAGATCAAGTTTAGATGGCTGAAATCCTGTTTATGCTGTAGCTAGGCAACATTGGAGTCTGGACTGTAAATACAGAAACACATTGGAAAGGAGAGCTTGGTAAAAAAAAAAAAAAATGTGTTGGTGTCTTTATGGCTAAAAGTTCAGTGCTTTCCTCCACAGGATATACGCTATGGTTAAACATTCATGTGTTGTTAAACCAAATTAAAAAATATTCTCTACCGAAAACACCAGGAAGAAAAGACTGCTCTGCTAAGCTCCCAATAAATGGTACAAATTTCATAAATCAAAGATGTTTATCTTCCTCCAACACAGACAGTAACTCCTCTCTCAAATTTAAAGCTCAGATTTAACATTATTGCTACTTTAAAGCACAATTGCAATTCAGCGTTTGTATTTAATCGATTAGTTGTCAAGCTGTTTTTTTTTAGACATTGGTTGTAAGCTTGTGTCTCTAATAAGTCAGTTTTATTATTTTATGATGTTTAATTTACGTTTTAGCACAGTGCCACACTTTTGGAAAGATGTTCAGTTGAGACTAATTCTGTTTTGAGTAATGTTGAGTTTTCATTTTGGCAATCTCTTCCTTGAAATAATCCTGCAGTGTGAACCCTCAGGAGAGTGGGAGTTGACTTGTCAGCTACATTTTTACTGTTTCTATGAAAAACAAAACAGCTGCCTACAGAAACAGAGGGAACAGGAACCGTGTGATCTTTATTGGGTTCATATGTCAGATTTTGTTTAGTACTCAAAGTCAGATGAGAATCAATCATTTGTTTCTCAGGGGTGAGTGAAAATAAATGCATGTCTGGCTGAACATTTCAATGTGAATGTTTTATAGAGAGTGACTGTGCAAGAAGGCCACCAGTGATCCAGTAAATAAAACTATTGATTTTTCTTAACTTTTGCAACTATCTTCAGAGTTCAATCAAATTCAACAAATCACACTATTTTTGCAAGTCATGGTTATGCAATTGTATTTTGCTTTACACATATTTTATAGTTTTACCAAAGCTAAATATTACAAATAACGTTTTTTTTTTCATAAACATATTGTGCAACATTTTCTGAACAGTGTTTAGGTACATATTCTGTGAGAAACAACATGTATGAGTTTTGTAACTAGAAAAGCAGTTATACTGTGCAGAAACATGCAAACCATGTGGATGTTTTCTATGGTTGAAGACCAACAAAGATGATGAGTTTTAAGTGTTGACAGCAAAAGCCTAAAACTGCTCTAAAATAAATTTTCTTTGCATTAATTATTATTCATCTAAACAACAGTCAATTATTTAGGGACTTCATCTGCCTTCAGTTTGAGATCTGCTGTTTCCCCAAAAAAGCCTAATTAGTTATTCAATTTTCAATTTATCCCGGACGAGCCCCCATTTGTCAGGTGTGGCAAACGGGGGCTCGTCCAGCATAAATTGACTTCTGTAAAGTCAGTTTATGACTTTACAGGTCAATTTAGGGGGACTATTTAATTTAACAAGCATAACACATTTTTGGACTGTGGAAGGAAACCATAGTACTTGGTGAGAGACCATTTGTATGTGAAGTAAACACACTAAGACCATGCAGACAGACCTTGAGCCCGGAATCGAATCCCTTATCTTCTTGCTTTAAGGAAAAGATTTCTAATCCACATCACAACAGCTTTATTGTTAAGAGCAATGTATTGCACTAGGTATCCCTCAACTAAGCACATGAATGATGCTTGATAGAGAAATAAAAGTTATAATAGTAATAGTTATAGCTGAACTTTAATATCCATAGAGTGTAATTAAGATACTGGCTGTGTTTTCTGCAGATGTGGCCAAACCTACTGCCAAGACCAAAGTAGTTACAGGACTAGAGAGCATTGCTCCTCTTATCAGCACAGTAGAGGAAACCCCTGAACCAATCACCACCACAGTTGAAGGCACTATCCCATCCTGGATCAATGGTAATTTCCTCCGCAATGGACCAGGGAAGTTTGAGTTTGGAAATACGCAGTGAGTATGGAAATCAGCTTGGATTGCATCATTCTGGTTCTGCTTGGTCTCAGTTTGTTTTCTTCAAAATATAATTCTATACATCCAGCCCAGCATTTGTTTTTGCCAACAGCTACAACCACTGGTTTGACGGGATGGCCATGCTTCACCAGTTTAAGATCCAGAACGGCCAGGTGACGTATAAGAGTCGCTTCCTACAGAGCGACGCCTACAAGAAGAACAGCGAGCGAGACCGCATCATGATGTCAGAGTTCGGTACCCTGGCAATGCCTGATCCATGTAAAAACTTCTTCCAGAGATTTCTCTCTCGCTTTGAGATGATGGGTGAGTGCAGTGGGTGGATTATTAGATATTGATTTGACAGAGGATGGAGAAGAATGAACAAAGTTTACTTCTCTAAGAATCCTTCTCAGTTTTAGTGTTTCCTTCTTATTTTCAATCTTATTTTAAGCAAGAATAAAGAGTTTGGATTTATAAAAGAAACTATAACATTTGAGAAGAGCTAGCTATCTAGTTCTGATTAAGTGTGCACAAAATATTTTTAAAGTCTTTGCTTGTTCAAACTCTTTTGTACTCCAGCTGTGTTGGAGAAAAGCCTCTTAAGGAATTTTCTGTGCTGCAGTTGCATAATAAAATATAGCAGGACGCAAGGGAGGAGAAAATGTTTTACATAACCAAACTCCACACAGTAAGTTCAAGCTGAAAACTCTGTTTCATGAACATAAAAGAAGCTAGAGTTATGTTTTCTTCTGTTCCAGAACCTACAGATAATGCAAGTGTGAGCTTTGTGAAATACAAGGGTGACTACTATGTCAGCACCGAGACAAATTTCATGCACAAAGTGAACCCGGAAAACCTGGAAATGTTGGAAAAGGTACTATTATAGTCATCACAAAGAGCTTGGAGGTGATTCCTCCATTTTAAAATGTTGTGCAACATATTTTTCCATCATGTAATAGTTTTAGAAGCTACGATCATCATCTTCTGATTTCTGTTCAAAAGGTCTTTGCTGGGAGGCTCCTCTTCCATAAAATAAATCTATAGATGTGTCTATAATGGAAGACTGACTGAGTCAAAGTCCAGACCTAAATCTAATTCAGGGGCAAGACTTGAACATTTCTGTTGGAACTCACCGCTGTGCACTACTTTGTGACATTACTTGTGCTTTACAGGTTGACTGGAGCAAGTTCATTGCTGTGAATGGAGCAACTGCTCATCCCCACTATGACCCAGACGGCACTGCCTACAATATGGGCAACTCCTATGGAAGCAGAGGTCAGGCCAATTCATTAGTGAAGCACACATTTTCTACTGTTTTACATCTTAATTTTTCATAAGTTTTATAAAAATAATTTTTACTTTTTTAAAAAAAAATTGTCACTTTGTCCTGACAATCAAAGTTTTTTATTAAAAGAAAAAAAAACTACCAGATTCTCCCGCTTGTTCTCTGCTCTGCTACATTTAGCATAGCCATCGATAACGGTGGATAAACTGTTTTTCTGTAACGGTAAGTTGCTTCTCCGCCATTAGCAACTATAGCAAACTGGAAACCTTCCTTTTTATGGGGTTCCATTAGCGTCAAAAATTGGAACTTAATGCGCTCTGGCACTGAATGGTTGGCGATAGTAGCACTGTAAGAATTTTGTTTTTTTCACATATTACTACTCAAATTATACTGTAAGGACATAGTGATAGTTTTAACAAATATGTAAAAAAAACAACTTTTTTTTTTAAATAAAAACTTATAAATTTCACCACAAAGCCAATGATTTATCTTATGTTTTAGGAACACTGTACAACATCATCAAAGTCCCCCCTGAGAAAACAGAAAGCAAAGACACCCTGCAGGGAGCTGAAGTCCTTTGTTCAATTGTTCCAGCAAACAAGTCCCATCCCTCCTACTACCACAGCTTTGGTAAAGCCGTGCTTCGTGGTACCTCTTCTTTGAACTCTTTTCCATTTGCTTCTGCTTTCAGCTCTAACATACCTCTCTCCTTGCCATTCTTTCTGGTACCAGCCATGTCTGAGAACTATGTGGTTTTCATCGAGCAGCCAATTAAGATGGACCTCCTGAAGATAGTCACCTGCAAGATCAGAGGAAAGGCTTTGAATCAGGGAATATACTGGGATCCAAACCAGGAAACTGTTTTCCATCTCATTGACAAGCGTTCAGGAGAGGTCTGATGAGAAGCAAGAATTAAAATTAAAACCAAAAGTCATAATTTCATAAAGTTCATGATTTTGTTTATTGCTCTGTAGGTCATTCCAATGAAGTATCACACCAAAGCCATCTCCACCTTCCATCAGATCAATGCCTTCGAGGAGGACGGCTTTCTGATGGTGGATATCTGCTGCTCAGATGGCGGCCAGGCCATCAGCAATTACCTCATCCAGAACTTACGCAAATCAGGAGAGGCACTAGATGAAGTCAGTAAAACAACATAACCAGACTGTGTTGAGCAACCTATTTTCTCCGTTCAGACAATCAGTCAACCTCCATACTTTCTTTGATTAAAGACACTATAACATTCTGCTCCTCTGTGATCTTTCCAGCTGTATAACACCAAAGACAAGACTTTCCCACGGCGGTTTGTTCTGCCCCTAAATGTGACCAGTCACACCCCAACAAACCAGAACTTGAACACTCGGCCTTCCAGCAAAGCAACATGCGTCAAAATCAGTGAATACAAGGTGAGAGGGATTTACAGTGCATCCCAGAGATATTCAATCCCCTTAAAAAATTCACATTTTACTGTGTTACAAACACAAGATTTGTTGTATGTCACTGGAACTTTAGAGAAAATCTCAAGTAAGCTCTCCAATATTAGGAAATATTGGATATAAAAAGACAATTTATCGTTTTTCTGCACACACCAAACTGCAGTTATGCCTATTTTCAGATATCAACCAACCAAAAAGTTTGAGGCTGGCTTCACACTGCAGCCTGAAGTGACCCGATTACAAATTTTTTGACATAATGCGACCTGTATCTGACTTTTTCATCACAGACTGAACAACACAGGTCGGACTTTTTTCAAATGTGACCCAGACCACTTCGATATCCGATCCGATTCAAATGTGACCTAACGTCCAGGTCGCATTCATCTAACCTGAACGTCACTGATACTCGACAAATCTCCCTATTCTGCGTCCTGATACACGCAAGCGGGAAGAAAAACAACAACCATGACGGACTATAAATATGATTAAGTTGTTAAAGTCGGTCGGACAACAACTTCAAAATCTATGCTCCACCGTTAGCATCAATGTTTATTTCAGCAAACACTGAGCACTTCTTCTTTATGGCGGTTGGCAGGGCATGCTATCTCTGTGTGACGCTATTGCGCCCTCTACTGCGCATGGCGGAGACTTTCAGGTCGTTTGCCGTTCACACTGCAGAACATATACAGGTTGCATTTATTTGGAAGTGTGAACGACCACGGCAAAAAAACCAAAACAAAAACGATTTTACAAAAAAATTAGTCGAGTACTCACCAAACATCAGAGCCAGTAATAAAACGTATAAATAAAAACAAACACATTCTAGTGATGCATAATGTGTCCAACTTTGTTGAATTTGACTGAACAAAGCCTAATGATTCTTTCAATGAGTGTCTAACTTTAGCAACACACAGCTGCTCTTGTCTTCGCCAACAGGTTTTCTGCCAACACGAGAATCTCCATGGAGATGACCTGAACGAGTACGGTGGCCTGGAGTTTCCACAAATCAACTACAGCAAATTTAACACCAGACCGTATCGTTACTTCTACGGCTGTGGCTTCGGACACATGGTGGGAGATTCCCTGCTCAAGATGGACTTGAAGGACAAGACACTTAAGGTGTGCTCGTGTTGCTAAATGTTCATTTTGGAAGATGCACTGTACCATCAACAACTGTATGCTTCGACCAGGGTTCTGCAACATGTTGTTCTGTAAACCTGCAGAACAAGCTAACAATGGACATGATAAATAACTTGGTAGAACAAACAAACAGTGATAAAGGTTAAGGTAGTGATGCTCAGTGTTACTTAAGACATTTGGGGAGGCATTTCTTCTTAGTCAACATTAAGGCAAAAATAATAATAGGTTTGTAAAATTATTTGCAAGAAACCACAGAGGCTCTGATCCTAAAAAAAACAACAAAAAAACAAATAAGGATTTAAAAAATATATTATTTAAATGTCAAAGAAAACCTAAATGTAATGTGTGGGATATAAATGACTGCAGGTCTGGCACCAGAAGGGCTTCTACCCATCAGAGCCGGTGTTTGTGCCGTCGCCTGATGCTGTGGATGAGGATGCTGGAGTCATCCTGTCGGTGGTCCTCACACCTTCACAGGTAAAACTCCCCATGTCAGGCCCGATACTGAATTTTACTGAAACAGTTACATGGAGATAAGTGCAATACTTTACCATTGAGTTTGAGTGCAGAACTGTCTAAAGTCAGGGGATTTAGTTTAAGATTGAACATTTACTCAATTAAAAATCTATGATTTTCACATTTCCTCAAGGAAATATTTATTTCCTTGAGGAATAAATATTCCTCAAGGAAATCACACAAAGTGTCCACTTTGATATTGTTGAATATATTTTATTGCAAGAGAAACACAGGTTGTATTAATATTAAAATATTGGAACATGAAAAGTCTGTCATTTGCTTGTTCCTGTGGACTTCACACAAATATGTTTGTGTCCCAGAAATATACAGGAAAATACTGACTACGTGTATAAATTTATACAAATGAATCCTAATAAAAATTAGGCTACTCTAAACCAATTTATAAAAAGTATTGCTTTAATCACAGACTAAGTTTTAAGTTAAGCTTCAGTGCTGGAACGCTTTTTATGTTAGTTTTAATATAAATTCATGTTGACTGTAAGATGATTCATTTCCTTCTTTTAAGCTAAAAGCGGTATGCTGCACTTATATTACGTTACTGAAGGGTTAATGTCACCAAAAGACGGGCTGCAGTGGTTTTCTGTTTGTTTGAATTGAGTGTCCTTTCCATGCCTGATTTTCTTCACTCTCTCTGCAGGATAAAGGGACATTTCTCCTGGTTTTGGATGCAAAAACGTTTGAGGAGCTGGGAAGAGCTAACGTGCCTGTTAACATGGCTTATGGCTTCCATGGTGCCTTCTCTGCCTCTCCATAAGCCGCTGCTTTCTACATTAACAGGATTAAAGTTAGTGCATATAATGTAACTGGTCCAAATTAAGTATTAAGCAAAAATAAACAGTATTCCTTAGGCTGCAAAGTCGCTGTTGCAATGTGCACTTACTTTCTTAGCTACACCTTCTAGCACGTGTGCTTGTCTTCAGAGTTGTTTTAATTCTTCATGGTGCACTTTCAGCAAAGTGTCTGAAACAATCTGCAAAGATTTTTGTCTACAATGTCATGATGCAAATCTTGTTGAATGTAGCAGCTCAAATCAAGACTCCTCTGATCTTATATGCTATTTTGTCATTTTAATGAGCAAGAACAAGAAACTGTAGCCGCAGTTTCTTGTTCTTAGCCGACAGCAGTGGCGCCCATTGTGGTTTGCAGCCTTTTCCATTGAAGGTACGATATGTTGTGCATTCAGAGATGCTATTCAGTTTCTGAAACACTCAGACAAGCCTTGTATGCAACCAAAATTAAGCCATCTTCAAATTCACTTCACTTATTTTCCCATTCTGAACTGCAGGAAGTTGTTTTCACCAGGTCTAAATGTTTACAAGCACCAAGTTTCTGCCATGTTTTGGCTGATTTGCCTTTTTTCTCAAGCAATTGAAAAGAATTTGCCTAGAAAGAGTCCTGAGCATGTACGAATGTTTAAGCGATTCACTTTTGATACTGACTAAATGCTGCTAACATATCTGCTTTCTTGAAACTTTGCCTATAAACCTATTAACTGAAACATGATATTCTTATTTTCTTTCCGTTTTACACGTTAGCTCAAAACTGACAAGTTGTTCCTGAGGACACAGTAGTGTTACAAAGTTAACTACCTTTGTATAATTCTTTTTTTTTTTTTTTACTACTTTTAAATATTTGTATTCACTTCTACATTTTCTATCAATGAAGTTACAATTAAATTTTAATTTTGCTAATTTCTAATGTGTTCCTGGTCGTCTGTTTTACACATCAAGTTAGGAGTGTGTGAGAACTAAAATCATGCAGATAAGTTGGTTTTTCCCACTGGATAAATTTACTCAAATTAAATCTATTTTGAATATTTTCACATTTCAGATTATGCCTCTGAAAGGCAGATGGATTGTTTTTTTTGTTTGTTTTTTTGTATACACTCCTCTTCCAAGGTTGCCAATAAGATGTAGATGGCAAATTCAAGAAAACTGCATCCCATATTTATGCTATGACGCCAAGAGCCAGCCAGGAAACTAAACCAGCAGGGGGCGCCCGTCAGCGTCCTGCTTCTCAGGCAAGATACAAATTTTAAAAAGCTCAAAACTTGTAGGTAGAATCATGAAGCATTCTTTACAATTAACGAACTTTTTTTTTTTAAAAAAAGGAAAAATTCTTTGAAATGTTCAATTTATTTAGAATTTACAAGAACTGAAAAAATATATTGTAAATATAAAAATAAAGATGTTTATATTTTGTCAGGAATTAAATGATATTCTCCATTCATAATTTCATCGCACAAATTGCTAAGTATAAATGAATCATTTATCATTAATAAATGCATTAATGACTTCTGTTGCTCGTGTTAGCACTGAAAATAAAATTTGCGCATTTGCATTTTGTCGTCACACCTAGACAAAAACAATTTGGCTACCATTAGAGCAACCAACCATGTTACTAAATTTTGAATGAAGTGTTTTTCAATAAATATTTGCCCAATCAGATGCCTAATAAATATGTAATAATATCACAAACAAGCGCAGTGATTGACAAAATTAATGACTGCGGTAAAGTAATCCAGAATTTGTCCACTAGAGGGCACCATTTGGTAAGAAGTGACTTCAGTCACTTGAATCCAAGATTTCAGTACAGAACTGAAATCACTTCCTCAGCAAAATAAGTTGTTTTAAAAAGAGAGAGAAACTCTAAGAAGTGGAAAAACTGCCACATTCTTCTCTGTAGGAGTTATTCATTGATACTGCTTGTTTTTGAGCAGAGAATCTCATATGTTGCAACATTGTTAAGCAGCAACTCTCCCTGTTTCAGCTGTGCGGTTCTAAATCATACCAGATGCAGTTTACGTTGAAATGTTTGAACAAAAGCAGAGGGGAACATTTCTGGACCCAGCATGGACAATCCAGTCATGAGAGCGATAAAAGCTGCGCTTTTCTTTAATGGAGGGAGAGAAAGCTTCGAGAAACACCAGGCAGGCTGGCTGACTCTAAAGTTTAGATGTTTTTTTTTTTTTTTTTTGCATGCTCCAATCTAGAAACTAAAGAACCGCACATGTGGGACAGTTGAGAGAAAATGCAGCTAACACAAAGGAGAAAGAAATGCAAGTTGATGCAAATGCTAGAAAATTTTACCTTAGTTTACAAAGGAAATATATTTAAATCAAAACAGTGGATTAAGCATGGAGACTAACTGTGGCTTCACTTTTTACGCTGCGTGTGTGGCCAGAGAAAGGTGCAAACTTTCAGAGGAGTGAACAAAAGAGAAGAGAGGAAAAAAGAGCTTTCTCTGGGTGTTCCTGAGAGACATTTAAAGCAACAGGGACCCCGATCTTAAAAGGACCCCTACAAGCGCTAAAGTGGGAGGATTTCGGGTTGCAGAGCATGCATTATTAATGGTTCCAAATGGATCTGCAGATTGTATTTTATAACAAGGGCGTTTCTGTAATTGGAATTTCAGCAGCTCTAGGTGGCACGTCGCTTATTTAAATGAGTGAAACTTTCAACCTCCTTTTGAGTTGCTCTCATTGCAACTTTATGGAAAAGTTGCAGAATCAGTCGATAACCATGTTAACACACTCAGAACAGCCCCTGGAAGGAATGCAGAGTGAGGAAAAAAACACAGATCTGTTATCAAACTGATTAATCTGACTGTGTTGATGCATTTTTCCTGCAAACAATGATTTAACATTTAACACCTGCAAATTTTGATTAATTTATCATTTGCTATCACAGAGATGGAAAAAGTTGGGAAAAAAAAGTAATACCCCTTGAACTTTGTTGCATTACCACAAAAACAAATGTTTAATTTAAGTTTTCTGTAGCTGACCAGCACAAAACATTGCACAGTTGTGAAGCAACAGGGAAATACTCAGTGGTTTTATTTTTTACAGACAGAAAAAGAATTGAGTCGATATATTTAATCATTTTTCCTCTGGTACTTTAACAATAATGAGTGAGACACAACTGAAAATACAGCAAGACATGGTTGTCCACCTGCATAAATCCTAAAAACTTTAACTGTCTCCAGGATTAGTTGTGGACTCCAGATGAGACCAAATGGTTTTTTGACTGACATATTCATCAGTAAACATGGTGGTGGCAGCATCATGCTGTAGGGTTGCTTTTTTTCAACAGGGAGAAGGAAGCAGGTCAGATTTTTGTGGTGGTAAACCTGGAAAAAAAACCTATTAGGATCTCCAAAAAACCTGAGAAAGGAGTGAAGATCTTTCAGCAGGATAACAATCTTAAACATTTATACATAAATACGACAAATAGTTTCAATCAAAGCATATTCATGTGTGAGAATTAGCTAGATTAGAGGCCATTCTAATCTAATCTGGGAATTACTGTTCAGAGATAATCTTGAAGTCTTGAAGCTGATAGAGACAGACTCCAGAGATTATCCTTTTTCTACTTCCTCCAAATAATTATGCACTACTTTATGTTAGGCTGTTGCAAAAACTCATGTTGTGGTTATAATGTTATAAAATGTGAAACGGGGTAGAGATATTAATACATTAGTAAGTCTGCAGAGCTGCTCAGGCTCGGGTCAGGGCTTGTATTCTTCTGGAAGGATGTTATCATGGAAAAATAAGTGTTAGATGTATTTTTAGCTCTTTTCTTGTCAGTGATATGAATAACTCCAAAAGCCGCTGCCTTCTGTGGAAATGGAAACTTTTGAAGGCACTTCGACTCCAGCGCTCGCAACGAATATCTTTTAGCTGCACAATTATATATAAAACAGAAACTGCTCGCAAACAAACAACTAATCATTTAAGCTAACAGCAACTATCAGTTCAGCTTCGGTGAAAAGTGAAAGCAAACATTTGAGAAGAGAAACTGGCCAAGTGATTTAAAAACAATCAAGCTGTAATCGCTTCTCACCACTCTATACATCTGTGGCAGCAGCCTTCACAGCACATCGCAGGGACTGAGAGCTGATCACAGGGTAAAGTTTCAAAGTTAAACATGCTCACAAAACTGGTTTCCCCCCCCTCCCCTCCACATGGAGAGCATATGGAAGAAATTCTGCTCTGATTTGGACTTGCCCATGAATAAATCCAGCGTTCTGCTATAAGCTCAGGTTTATGCTACAAAAGCCTGGAGTTTTATTACTAATAGGTGATGAGAACATAATGTACAGTGTGGATTTATAGACTGTTTTAACGATTAACAGTGACTACAACATGTGTTCACACAAACATAGAAGCTGTGGATGCTTTCTTTGTCCACCGAGAGAAAGAAATTTAAAAAAGAGGCTAGTTATTTAGGTTGTGGGTTCAAATCTTAGTTTGATGTTTTTC
This sequence comes from Poecilia mexicana, assembly GCF_051168715.1. Classification (NCBI taxonomy): domain Eukaryota; kingdom Metazoa; phylum Chordata; class Actinopteri; order Cyprinodontiformes; family Poeciliidae; genus Poecilia; species Poecilia mexicana. The sequence continues at coordinate 2,718,568 of NW_028263383.1, read as the reverse complement.
AGGATGAGCTTAGTCATGGCTGCTTATAGTCACACACACACATACACGCACACACACACACACACACACACACACACACACACACACACACACAAATTGCCCTTTACTCGTGAGAGAGCTAAAAAAAATATATAAAGGTACATAAAGCAGGCCATGTGCCGGGTACCGGTTTAACCTCCCCACGTAATTTGATATTTTATATTACTGAGCCGCTGTACATCACATCTAAATTGGCTGCGCACACCCACACATGTGTTTGCAATTACCCTGATTAGACCTCTGCTCAGGTTGACAGTAGGTGGAGATAAATATTACATGAAGTCCTCAAACTAGTTATTAAATCAAACAGATCGGTACGCTGCAAGGTCCTGAGTAAGAAGTCAAAAATTGAAACGCAAAATCAAACTGAATGGAGTGAAAAAAAAGACTTAAGATCAGATCTGAGCGAAGGCAGATAAACGGGGCCTGAAAGCAGAGAAGCAAACATCAGTAAAGCCGACTTGACCAGAGCGCTAAGAGGAGAAAAAACTAATCTCTGAGCTGATGTACAACGGCTGAAATTCTTCCAGTCACTTTATATATGACTGAATTAGACATCACTGCTGTAAGGCACCATGTGCTGATGCAGATAAATATGTTGCCAACTTTTGTGAAGGTGTGTAAAAAGTCCTAAAAAAAGCATAATCTCACTGAAAATTTGAGTGCATTTATTAATTAGTGATAAAACGGTACATTAAGTTAAAGGAGCGGTGTTATGTATTTTACTATACCTTCAGTTCTTTAATAAATTCTGTATATTTCAAATATGACCTAAGAAACAGAACCCATTGGACCTTGCAAGCTTTTTACCCCGTGCATGTCCCTGTGTGGTCGCACTGATGCCTTTTGCTTTTTTACAAAGTTTTTTTTTTTTTGTTGTTTCGGGAACTGACAAGCTGATGGGACACCGCCATCATGTCCCCATCGTCCGACCGCGAAATCTTCCATGCTCCTCCTGAGCGTCACGCTAAGACAACGGGAGGGTTGAAAGAAATTTGACTTCGCAATTTAACACTTTGAAAATTGGGTCTCTGATGCTTTAAAAGCTCCTGCTCTTTCTGAAAGGAAGCAACCACAACGGTGCTCCTCTATCACCGCTTCAAGACCGTTTTTACCAGCGTCGCACTTAGACGTAGCTGGTACAAGAAGCTCTGCAGATGCTCAGTTCCACCAGGTGTTTGCTAAGTACTGCTGGCTAGTCTGAAGGAGCCGAGTATGAGGTCCAGCCAGGCGTTTTGCTACGGTAGATTAAATGATTTCTCAAGCCTGTGTAAATTACTCCAGGTATGGTTCTGATGAGGTAATATCATGACTTAAAGCTCAAGAAAGTTTAATTTACATAATACTGCCCCTGTAATCATCTAAATCAAAGGTGGTGCATCTGTTTCAGCATCTGCTGGTGTGTTTTGGTTTGTGTGGGTCACGTCACTAAGTACTGGGCTCCTATCTGGAGGCCCATAAAGGTACTGAGCTGGGAATCTCTTCCACTTCTCACAGAGCATAATGGCAAAGTCCCCCTGCAGGTGACACATTCTCTGCTACATACACCTGCTGTCCAATGATTTAATCAAGTCAATAATGCCGTTAGGATCCATGTTGACATGACCTTTTTCTATATCAAAACTGCTCTGGCACATTGAGGCAACCAGCTTCTCCATATTGCATGTCTGAACTGTAAAATAGGACACAAGAAATGGTGGATTTTCTTTGTCCTCCCTTCTGTGGTAGATTTGGTTGTTGTCCAGTTACTGGCCAACAGAAATGTGTTTCACTGTGTTTGTACCCCTGGGAAACTAAACTTCCTTTATAACTAATGTGATGTCCTTAAAAACTTAAAGAAAAAGTATAAATTCTAGAAATTTGAAAAGTTGGTAACACTTTATTTGAAGGGGGGTGAATAAGACTGTCATGACACTTTCATTACTGATATACATTTGTTATAAAAGTATTACTGATTGCACTTTAAAAATTAGGTATCTTTATGTTATTGAAGGTAAAATTTAAACAGTAATGATTTCTTGGTTAATATCAAGTTGTCGTAACAAAGACATTTTGAATAATGTCAACTTTGTATTAAAAGTGTCATAATTTACTGAATGACGCTTTATGACAACAGTCATAAATATTCATGAAGGCTTATTCATGTTCATGACAGGTGTTATGTCATGTTTATGAAAGTGTCATGACAGTCTTATTCAACCCCCTTCAAATAAAGTGTTACCGAAAAGTTTATTTTAAAAATGTTTAGCTTCATTTTGAACAAATTATTTCTTTACATGGCATTCTTTCACACCACTATATTCTCATAAAAAAACAATAAAAAAATGTTTAAAGGACACATTATGTCCTATTTATGAATGAGATGTGCATGATTAAAATGTTTTATTCTTAGTTATCTTTAATTAAGTATTGAAATTAAAATTTTAATGTCAGACAGGCTTATTAGATTTAGGTGATATAGTTTCTTGCTGTTTTTTTGTGCAGACTGTTTATATTTCACTTCAGGTCTTTCAGTTTTACGTTTATTGATGTCGATAATTTTATTTTTAAAGACTTTTTGAAGGATGCTGAACAAACTTTACTAATGCACTGCAATAAATTGACTTCATTAAAACTAACACTTTAGATTTATTTATTTGTGTCGTCATATATCCTGATAATTCTGCAAATTCTGTAGGGAGTAGTGTGTGTGTGTGTGTGTGTGTGTGTGTGTGTGTGTGCGTGTGTGTGTGTGTGTGTGTGTGTGTGTTATCAAATGCAATCTCTCTATATAATTGTGACTTATTTTACTAGGTAAATATAAACTCAAATATCTTGCAGATTTAGGTTGGATTCATTTTAAATCCCGATTATACCAATGGAGATGTCTGCAACATTTATATGTTTTGTACAGTTTGTCCACAAACTAGACCTTTTTGAAACAAGAACTTTACAAACTACAACTCAATTTATGAGGATTTCTAAATCTCCTCTCCTCACTGTCCCTCTGTCCTGATTCAGTTTGCAATGAAGATTAATATTATTAAAGTTCTAGCATGCTTTCATAGAGTGTTGCTTAAAACAAATGCATATAATCAGATTTATTTTTAATTCCAGCACAAAGACCTGAGCAAGCCAAACATAAAAGTTGCTCCATGAGCAAGCATTTTTAAAATGCAAATTAAAACAGATTGAACAAAGGCAGCTTCTGCAGAATTTGGTCAGTCTAAAGTCTCTCATTGACTGAGGAAAAAATAAATGAATCAATAAAAATCCATAGCAGTAAATAAATTCAAGCAGCCATCATAGTTTCTACTCAAACAGCAGAATGACTGAACTTCAAAACAAATCTTGTAACATGAATTTGCAGAAGGTTCACGTTGCAAGATGTTTTCCTTTAATGCAATATGTCACATGACAGTCACTTTAATGTTGATGTATTTTTTTTTTTTTGGGGGGGGGGGTTATTGTACACAAAGAAACATTATTGTGGATGAAGTTTAAAAAAATACATTTTTTAAATAGATAAAAATCTGATGAGTGGAGCGTACAACGTAGTTCCAGCTTAATACTGGATAAAGATCTGTAACAAGTTTTTCCTCAAGCATTTAACCAGCTTTCTTATCACTACAGATGATCCCGTGGCATGATGCTGCCACCAACATGTTTCACACATCACACAAACATGTAGGCTAAAAAAAAATCTGTTCTAGTCTCATCAGAGCAGAGCACCTTCTGCAAAATGTTTGCTGTGTCCGTGGTTCATAAACTTCTCATGGTTTTCCTCTTGCCAGATTTATGATGTTTGATCAACAGATTGTTCCACCCGAGATGTGGATCTCTACAGCTCCTCCAGAAACACAACAAACCTGCCTGCATGTCTGAAGTTGCTGCCATATTTGTTTTGAACACAGCTCAGCGAGATGAAGTTCAGACGTAGTTTTGTATTATCCGACCTCTCTTCAGCATTCTTTGGTCCTTAAGATGCTTACAGCAAACCTTTAAGGGCTTCACACACCATAGTTATACGCCTTGTGTTGCTCCATTACCTAACATCCAAATATAACACATTGAAGATGTAGCATGTAAGTACGGGAATGTACAACAGGTGTAATTTTAAGTAAAACTGTCTAAAGCCTTTTTGGATATTATACAGGATTTCATAAACTTAAGGCTGATATGCAATCAACTAAACCTTAAAGCATTTTTCTCAGACAAGCAAAAATATTTTGATTATTTGGAGTGCAATGCAAATTTATTTTTGACTATCATCCAAAACTGTACTATTTGCACAGCTGTTCCTTAAAAATATGAAAACTGTTAATGGATTGAAGATTGATGTGCAAGTAAAACAGCAACTGGTAAAAATCAGGTATGTTAAGATTACAAACAGCAGAGCATTAAAAGACCAGATCAGAATTCCTCTGCAGATTTGATTTGAGATTTGCCGCCTGGTAACAACTGTACCGTGTGCTGTAAATCAACAGCACAAGTCGTCCTTTAAGCGACTTCAGACGACCAAAACAGGGTTAGTGTTTCACTGCTGTGCGCTCCATTCATGTGATAATCATGCACATGTGAGGAATCTTACTGCCGTCTTGATTCGGCTTCCTGTCAGTTTGTTGCGTTACACCCAGTGTGTTTGTGAACATTATGGAGAATATGGAGCATCCTCTTTACCTCTGCGTGTGTTTGTGACAGCATGGCCTCCCGCCACCTGACACACACACCAGGCACGCATCCTCACACACTACTACCGCAGTCTTTTTGAATACATCTCGCCTGATTCACGTTAACCCATAAAACATGTCTGACATATTAATCGGCTCTGTGTGTGGGGGTAGCTCTACTACCGCGCTGCTGTTCGGGGGGAGAGGACTCTCATTGGACCGCCTTACGCATGTGAGCAGCCAATAAGAGAAGATTGAATCTCTCCTCTCCTAGCAACAAGACTCTTTTTCCTCAGTGCGGCGCAATCAGCAAGCTGACACCCATAATTTTACAATATGAATAATTGCAGCTTTACAGCTTTTGCAGCAGAAGCAGCGAAACAAGTTTAGCCTTCTCCACATCCACATTGGGACATCCTTTTCTTCCCTCTGCTCTGTATCTCGGCTGCAGCTACGACTCCGAGTGCATTCAGGCTAGTCTTGAGTTGCCATCTTAAAGGAGCCGGCCTGCATATTTAAGTTTTTGTCTGTGTGCGCTCACAGGCGGTGGGTAATGGTCTGTACTTGTTGACCTCGCTGCGCTGAGTGCTGGGGCCTCTCTCAGGAGGGAGAAGGAATACCTTGGCACAGAACTATCGTTTCTCGAGACACTACGAGGCCTTAGAGCTTCTCCTTTTGTGCAGAAACTCCTGGTGGCTGCACGAAACTGTATTTCTCTCAAATATAGGACAGAGTTATATTGCGATGCATAATTCTTTAGCTACAGATGTCACAGCGACTACAAAGGGAAGAGTGCAAAGAGAAAATCTCCCGTGTAGATAATGCTCAGGAACACTAAAAATGATTGAAAGTTTACGGTAATTTTCAGGAACTTGGCTTTGACTCTTGTGCTGCACCTGTTGCCATGCTACAACTCTGCACGTGTACATAGCTGTCCGACCCCTGACCCTGAACGCATTCCTGTCCTTTCCCTTTAGGGAGCCGGAGAGAGCGCAGCATATGTCAGTGTCTGCACAACAGTTTCAGTAAAACCCAACTACTTTTTGCCTCTTTATTTTTTTTTTTTGCTTTCTGTGTTTTAATAGCATCGACTGCTGAAAACTCAGGTACAGACAAGAGTTTGCTGGTTTAAAACACAGAATGTTTTCATGCATTTTTTTTCTTATAATCTCCAGGGAGAGTTCGGTATTTGGTTTGTTCAGCCGTTATGAGCTGAAATCAGAAATGGGAGTTGCACGGTTGGAAGTCTGAAGATAAACCCCTGTTCTGAAGTCTCCGTCTCTCACATCTCTGTGAAATTTGACGTCTGGCGATTTGTACAACCAGTCTGAACTTACACTTACAGAATGACATCTCACAGCCCTAAGAGGTCAATTAGGGTGGGATACAGGAAGCATCTGGCAAACTGAGATGCAAATAATTAACTACTCATATAGCCTCCCGCCTTCTTCAGCGTCTTCAGTCGAGTTCCTCAATATCTGGCAGCAGCAACAAAATCCCCCACAAAGCTCATTTAGTCCACTTTCAATGAAGACGGACAAGAAGAAAGCGGCTCTTCTTTGAAGTGTGTTCCCCTCCATCCTGCTCCGGCCCCACCTCCTGTCCGGCGGATCAAGCCGTTACAGTATACGAGCCGCTCTCGCACACAACCGCTCTTCAACCTTAGGTGACCCTTGCACTCATCAGACCCCGCTCTCCCGCGGAGGAATGCTGCTTGTTGGAGATTTTAATATTCTCCAGCCCTGTGTGCCCTCAAATTTGGTGGTGCGGCGTTAACACAAGCTGACACCACAGATTAGCCACAGACATCAGGAATGCCGCGGCCTTTTTGTGCCACGTGGACCTTGGCCAAAATGGCCTTTGGATGCAGGGGCCACAGAGACTAAGATAAACGGCTCCACGATGGAAAGACACAATCTGCATTGTGTCCTTCTAATGAATACTTTACAGCAGTTTGAAAAAGTTTCTACACCTCTAGACTGTTTTCAACACTTTTCCAAGTTACAATCAAAGACTTCAATGTGATAAAAAAATCTGAGAAATTAAGCCAATCCAGCCTACAAACCATGTAGAAGACTCAGAAAACACGTGGAAGAGGATGACTTGGTCAGGTGACGAAAAATTTATTTATTTATTTATTTTTGGTTTAAATAAAAATAAAAGTGTAGCAAAAAAAATAAAAATACTCTACATCACTTTCCCTACTGTGAAAGATGGTGGCCTGCCAGGCTATGTAGTTGTTTAAAAATATTCAGGAATTACAATGGCCTAGTCAAAGGCCAGACGTGACTGAAATCTAAATCTAAGCTTAAAATCTACAGGTGCAAAGCTGGTGGAGAGATGCTGTTAAGAACAAAATACACTCAAAGAAATGAATGAAGTTTCTTCTGTCAGGAAGTAATATTAAAATTATGCATCTGTTGCTATGGAAATTTAAAAATTAAGTGTTAGAACAATTAAAGAAATTATCTTTTGTATGACTGCAACAACATGAAATAAAATATGCAGACACATTTGTCAAAATTATATTACTTCAACACTCACAGATGGTTTTTTTAAAAAAAAGACTAAAATAAACATAGGTAAAACTTTTTTTTTTCTACACCAACATATTGGGATTAAATTCTGACTGACTTAATCTAGTTCAATATCAGAACTGACTGCAATTAAATACTGTACCTCAATCTTAGGCTCTCTGCTGTCTTTGCATCATTCAAAGACAGAAAAACTGGTAAATGCAGTGAAATGATGCACAGTAAATAAGATGTTTGCGAAATAAAAATATTTTCCTAATTTATCTTTATGTCTAATGAAGGAAATATTTAAAACATTTAAGAACATTCTCTGTTTTTCATCCCTTGGATTGAAAATAAACTTCTTCAAACATTATTCCAGTTGTAATGTTACATATAATTTATCTTGTACAAATTACACAGATGTGTTTGCACAGGTTTGTTTTCTTTGATAATGTTTATGATAATGAATCATAAAAACAACAGATCTCAAAGTCAACGTTGTTTTCACTATGAAATGAAAATCAAGCAGCAACTTTAACCATATGAAAGTCTTAAAAAATACAATTTGGCTGTCATTTTGTATTTGTATTTTCTATTATTAAGTTATACAGAAGATCACAATCTTCTCAAGATTGCGCTGTTTTCCATTTCGACCGTAACGAAACAAATATTTAAAAATGATCTGCTTATATTTGTTGATAAAAAAAACAAACTACATTTTCATACAAGTTTAAATTCCACCTACAAGCTTTTCACATGGCAATAAAGACTTAAAATACTGATTTTCTCTGACTGGTACAATGTTTTTAAAAGAGGAGTGGCATCACACATAATGACAAAATATCACTAGAGGTGCGTTTATATCATCTAACAATTTTGAGTTTTCTTCATCTCTGGAGTCACCAAACAGACAATAACTTTCATTTTTTGTTTGAGAGCAACATATACATGAAATATTGTATCTTTAGGGTAATATAATGTATGGACCCAGTTTATTGAATCGTAAATATGCTACAAACATCTTCAAAAAACTTAAACTGATCCCATGTTGGGGAAAAATCATTTACAGATGAATTTAAGAACACTAGATGACACTTTGACTCTTCAACTTTTTAATGATCAACAAATACACTGGTAAATTTGTCCATCCACTAAATATTGTTTCCTATATCAGATCAATGACAAAATATCACTAGAGGTGTGTTTATATCATCTAACAATTTTGAGTTTCCTGGATGATGTACAGTTTTCTGCTGGTTTCGATTTAAGTCTTTTGCTCCGTTTTCGCTGTGGCTCCAGAAATGAGCCATCTGGATGCAAAATATTTAATTTTCTCAGTTTCTCTTGCAAATTCCTTAGTTTTCTATTTCAATATAACTGCGTTCCTTCTTTCCTGTAACTATCTCTGTGAATGAAAATATGCCGCAAACAATGTCTGCATAAGCAAAGGTTTAATTAGCAGTGTTGTTTCCCACTCAGGATTTGAGACAGGGTTGTGTTCATTCATGCTGTGTCACAATCATATAAATTTATGAAAGGGAATCTGCGCGCACAGATCCATAAACATGAATTATGAAAGATTTCCACCTTCGTGCTCGAACAGTTTTAGTAATAAAACTACAAAGTCATCAGACGTCTCGGTTGTTTTGTCTTTTTTAGAGCAGCTGTAAATCACAGTTTGTTTATGTCAAGTTGTCACGTTCCAACACATTAGGTTTGGTGGCGCACATCAAGTTTACAGGGGATGACAAAGGAAGTAACTGAGCTAATCTGTCATTATGCAAAGCAAAGCAGGGGTGACCAAAGTGTGGCGTGGGGGCCATATGTGGCCCTGGGAACGATTTTGTGGCCACAATTCAACAATGTTATAAATTTGTCACCACACGCAGTTGACACAAAAACATTTTTTTCAAAATTTTCAAGGTGAAGTTTTTTTTAATTTACTTCACACCCTTTCAATAAAAGATATAAGTTAAAATCTTCTTAACATAAAAAATATTAGGTACAACAAACTGTGTGACATTTTCTAAACAAATAAATCAAAAGGAAAACCATCCAAATTTATTACATCTTATTTTTAAAAGGGCAGCCCCTTTAAATACTGTCAATGTTGTGCTTTTGATCTTAAAATGTAGAAAATTGTCATTTAAACTTGATAAGTCAATTTCAAGAACATCATTTCAAGAAAAATTGGTCAGATATCAATATACAAATTTACATGAAAAATATTTTTCCCCCAAATCAGAATATATTGAAAATTTTATAAACTTTATATTCATTGGAATATGTCATTCTTTTCATTTTCAAATGCTATTATTCTGCAGAATCATATCAGTCTATTGTGCATTCTATGATGCAGTAAGAGAAATACTGTGAAAATGAAAGGAATCTGATATCAGTTAAATGCCATCACTTTAACACCAACCTGCACTTTGACACCACAAACACGGCCTAAACACATCAGAGATCATCACCAACAACCTACACAAACAAGAGTGTGAAAAACGACAGCTTGAATCAATACTTTGTTTAAACAGAGAGCAGCTGCTGAAGGAGAACTGCGATCGTGAGAGCTCGATTTCAAAGAGGACGCGAGCAGCTGGAAGGAACCTGAGTTGGGTGGATGCCGTGTGTTGGGGAAAAAAAAAATCCATCTGCTCTGCTGATCTTTGTAGAGTTACCCCAATTTGGTTTTTCATTTGTAAGAGGAAAAAATAACTAAAATGTTTGGTTGGAAAATAAAATTTTGTTGCATTTTACTGTGTTTTTTTTGTTTTAAGGGAATTTCAGTTTTTACATTTTGTCACATTACAAGAATTAAAAATTCCATTAGAACACATTTGTGTGATATTTTGACATAAATGAGTGCATAATTATGAACCAAATGGAAAAGTATGCATGGTTTATAATCTGGCGTGCATCTGTATCCATCACCTTGGATAACAGCATTTCACTGTAATTAGAAATACAAGACTTTGTGGAGTTTTCCTCTACTTGCTTTGCCCAAAGCGAGAATTTTTTTTTTTTCTTACCCTTATTTGTAAAACACATCAAGCGTAGTTAGTATAACTGCAGAAAATATGAACATCAATTTTCTGATATACTCTCAACTGGATTTATTTCTAGACTTTGACTAGATTATTCTGTCACATCAACATGCATTGATCTAAACTTCTTCAGGCTGAGGAATTTATTCAGAGTATCTGCTTTGTTAACCCTGCTTTCTGAAACATAATGTAGGACAACAAGCGGTTAAACAACAGTGAACAGGTGAGACACGGGGGGGCAGGGGAATTAACAGAGCAGGTACGGAGGGATCTGAGGAGAAGATAAGGAAACTGATATTTATCTGCTGGGAAGGAGATCAGTGACCTGTGACCCAGGTGAGACTAATCAACTAAATGCAACACAGCTGAGTGATGATCAGAACTGAGGAAAGATGACTGAAAACAAGAAACAAAAACATCTGCTCAATCAAAAGCTAAGGACCAACAGTAAAGTGATAACATAACCCAACGCATGAAGAACAAAAATACAAGAATCAATAATATTAAAACAAGGAACCAAGTACGGAACATCATGAGTGACAAAAATAAACAACAAAAAAATCACCCAAAATGATGTAAATAGGAGTTAACACAAAGACTCACAGATCATGTGTCAAAAATTACAATGAAAATTAAAGTAAACAGATCATGTTCGCTACTGTTGGTTTTAATCTTTTTCCTAATTTCAAATTGTGTGCCATTTTATCTTGTTTTTGGCTGAGGACAGATGACAAATATTTCCATAAGAAAACAAATTTGTTGCAGGCGGATCATTAAGCGATCTCAGCCTGGATATATATTTTGGTGTTTCAGTCTGTTCAGGTCACACTGACTTGCATCTCTCTGCCCAGAGCCTTATTCCGAATCAAGCACCTGATGATGAGGAGCCTCAGTTACAGGAATCATTGCTGTGTTCAGCAGTAACAAATTACTGGAACAGCTGACGTGTCGGCGTGTTTCACCAAAACATTCTGAACAAAATAAGTAGCAGACAGGGAGAGGGAGATAAGTCTCTGCTGAGTTTGGCAGATAATAATTTTTCTGGTCAGAAGAATGACTGAAATGTCTTTTTTTTTAAATTGTGTTTTAATTAGGAATATAAATATTACACATTCTTTTCATATTTGAGTGTATTAATAGGGTTTGTTTTGTGTCAGATGGGATGATTCAGTGTCCATAGCTGTTGGTGGGATGATTTGTTGATGAGCGTTGGGAATATGACAACAAGCATAGATGACAGAGAGCAGTGACTGTGTGTTCACAAACAAGTTGGTATTGTAACCCCCAAAAACAGCGTTTTTCAAACAAGTTCCCATTTCAGTCTGGCTCATCCTCAAAAAATACGCAACAAGCTCCAACCTGAGCTCCGACAGGTGAGGACCACAGAGTTATCTCAGGTAAGAAGTTCAAATTTAGCAAAATGATTAGCTACTCTTCAATGAAATGTGTGGCAGCATCGGTAGACGGCATCCAAAAATAGCTCAAATGTACCGTACTATGCAACGAGGGAATGGGGTGCTAAAACTAGTCCAGCATAAGAATGAAATAATAACCGATAATGCATGTATGGGGTGTGTTTAATTAGCACAACAAACTGCAAATCCTTTCTGTACATATTCAAACGACATGGCAGATTGTGTGACTGTGAACACACGTTGCTTTTCAAAAGCAATGATGTCATTTTAGAAGTTGACATTAGGAAATAACACAATAGTGTTTTGGTGACCCACATTCTGCCAAGTAAGGGATGTACCTCCTGATTCAGTGCAGTAATGGAAACCAGAGTGAAATATTTCTTCCTCATGCAGGAGGTGCTGCTGAAACTCATATTATAATGATACATTAGTAAAGCGTGGTAATTTAAGAATTTATTGCTATTAATTTGAAGGGTTGCAGCTAATGAAAACTTAAAATTCGGCGGCAGAGAAAATTATAAGCCAAGACTGCTTTGATGGTGATTTCCTGCTCATCTGCATTGATGGCTCTGCTTCCTCTCATCTTCCTCTTGATAATATTTCTATACTGACTCTGTTGTTTTAGATCAGACCAGTTTGCAGGTCAATCAGGTCCAGAAAAACGTTTCTGATGCATTCTCTGGTTCAAGGGGCTAAACCCAAGGAAAGTTTGTTGTAGCCCGACTCCAGGATACAGTTTCGCCTGGTGGCTCTTATAGCATGAACTTCAGCTTCAGTCCACATCTGGTTAGTTTCCACCAAACTGTCAAGTGGACTGTCTTTCAAAATCCTCTCAGAAAGTCCTGCTTTTCTTTTTAGAGTCTACTTTTTAGATCATTATGCACTGAGACTCCTATTCTTACAACCCAGAAAAGGAACTAGAACGAACCAAGTTCACCCAGCAGCCTGAAGTGACCCAGTGCCGGTTTTGTGTCCATTCGGATTTTTTTGCCGTGGTCGTTTCACTTCCAAATATGTTTTCAGTGTTTTGCCAACCCTCATAAATAGAAGAAGTGTTCAATGTTTGCGGAAGTAAACATGGATGCTAACGGTGGAGCATAGCTTACGATTTTGAAGTTGCTGTCCGACCGGAGCAGCACTTTAATAACTTAATTCTCATTATCGTCCGCCATGGCTGTTGTTTTTCTTCCCGCTTGCGCGTATCAGGACGCAGAATAGTGACATTTGTCGACATTCACGTCCACGATTGCGACCTGGCCATTAGGTCACATTTGAATCGGATACGTATCGGATACCCAAGAGGCCTGGATCGCATTTGAAAAGAATCCAACCTGTGTTGTTCAGACTGTCATGAAAAGATCAGATACAGGTCGTATTATGACTCCAGAAAAACTACTTCCAGAACATAAACATTTAGTTTTTATTTTTCCTTAGAAATTGTGGAGTACTTTTACAAATTTAGAGCATACTTAGAAAGTCCAGAGGATACTTACTTATACTTACCTAGCAACCCAGAACAGGAGAATCTAGTTTATATACTTTAGACCAACATTATTAGATTATTTTTCTTCTTTTGCTCTTTCCTTTGGTTTGTTATTTTGTTTCCATTTCCTTTTAATTCAGGTAAAGCACTTTGAATTGCCTTGTTGCTGAAAATGTGCCATATAAATAAAATTACCTTACCTAACCTTCAAATAAGCTTTTTTCCTTTCACTTAACTTTTCTTTAATATGCTTGAAAAAGGCCAACTGTGGCACTTAGCTTCTTTAGCAATTATATTTAGTGTACAGAAAACTGTCAATTCTGCAGTTTCCTCATGGTGGTGTAGGAACTATAACTCTTACTTTTTTAATTGAATTACTAAAATAAATCAACTTTGAGATAATATTCAAATTTATTGCTATGCAACTGTAAATCAAATGGACTCAGAGTTAAAGAAGTCTCTCTCTTTTTTTTTTTTTTACAAAAAGTAGAACAGCACAGAACTCAGACTCAAGTATAAAGATTTTAATTATTTTACTCTTTAAAAGTGAAATGGTTAACTGTTTTGCTATTATGGAAAACTGTCTAAAATCATGAAGAAAAACCAAAATTGGATCTATTTTGTATTCAGTGTAGTCTCTCTAATATGTTTACAGTGATACACACAAAATTAACCTGATTGTAGAGAAACAAAATATCACTAATCATTTCTTCTGTGGTGGATTTTATTTATATGTCGAGCAGGTTTTTTTTGTATTGATGCAAAAAAAGTTTTAGTTTTTTTCTGTCCTACTATCACAATCAGAGATGATGGGTTTTATGATAGACGAGGAAAGACTACACATCCTTCTGTCTATATGAGAGGGTGGATGGCAACACAGGCAAGCGTGACACTGTTGATTTAGTTAAAAACAATCATTATCTAGCATTATATTTATTCTATTCCCCGAGTAAAAGTACTCAAATTAACCGCTGGATTTCTCTAAATGTTTTTTCTCTTGCACCACCACTTCTTTATAAATGAGGTGCCAAAGATGTAGTTGGTATAAACGTCATGTGTTGGTTCTGTTTTGAACTATTTTACAGAACAAACGTCTGCGTTTCTTCTGCAGGAACAACCGTCCTCTGCACCGTTCAGTGATCTGCCGTAATGCCACAACTCTAGTGTGTCTTACCTTTCTCAATTTGTTCTTATTTGGTTTCATTACCCGCATCCCTGATTTGCATGAATGTAATGTTGATAAAACTAAAATCTATTTCAGCTACATACAAAGAGCTCTGCTGTAATTCTTTTCAGACAGATCCATGCGGGCAAGTTTTGCTTCTTTTTCTTTGTGAGAGAGACGCCACAGTGGTGATGAAGTAAGTTGTGAGAGTACTGCGGAGTATTTCTGCAGTGCTCCTGTTGCTGTGAGGGGAGTTGGTGGGGTTACTGTGACAGTGCATTAGCAGCCAGAGTCCATTCTCTGCGTCCCCAGAGAGACCAGAGGAGGCATATTAACATTCTCCTGAGAAGGGCCACAGGATCTGCCTTCAATGCTGTCTGACTCCAAACAAAAGATGGTGTGTTTGTGCATATGCACATGTGTGAAACTCAGCAAGCTGCCGGTGAATGTGTGTGTGTGTGGCTGTGAGCATCAGAAAAAAAAAAAGCAAAACAAAGAGAGGGAACACGGGGAAACAGCCTAAAGTGGGAGGAGAGGCTGGGTTCCAGTATGTACTGGTCAGGGCGGTGAACACATCTTTCCTCAGACAGAATATGTGCTGCAAACATAAATAAATCAAGAATACAATTTGATTTTTTTTTTTTTTTCGTTTTTTAGAAGAACATTACAATTTAAATATCTTACTCCACTGATCAGACAGTGAAGCATATGATGAGCCGCAGGTTAAATCTGAATTTTTCAACTTAAACTTACTGAGGTTGAATGTTTTTAAAGAATGCTTTGCAAAAGTCTTTGTTACCCCTAAAGTTTTCCACACTTTTTTTTTTTTTACATTAAAACTTATAAAAGAGAATAGTGCAAAAGTAAAGAGTATATTACAAATCTGAAATGTTTGGTATGCATTTGCACTAAAATCCAGTGCAACCTGTTGGCTTCACAACCCACTTATCTGTCACCTCTGTGTTGGCTGGCTATGTGGTCAGATTTATGTTTATATTTGCTGGGAAATGTGTTCCTACCCCAACAAACTTCAATATACAGCTCTGGAAAAAATTAAGAGACCACTTTCAGTTTTTCTGATTTTACTTTTATGTTTGACTAAAATGAACTAGCATTTAAATGGGAGATGGTAAAAATAACAAAAAAGATGCAGCACTTTCAGACCTCAAATAATGCAAACAAGTTCTATTCATTTAGAAACAACAGTTTTAACTCCTGAAGAGGTCAGAAATCAACATTTGGGGAAATAATCAGGAGGTTTTCAATGGCGTTCAGTGCAGTGGACTCTTGATTTTTTCCAGAGTTGTATGTTGTCAGAATTATATATCAACAGAAAGTAGCATAAATTATAAAGCGGAAGGTAAAATAATAAAATTTCTTGGGGAAAAACAACAACAACAAAAAAAACTGTATAGTATTTTTGCCTCCCCAGTGTAAATGCTCCACATTTCCTTCACTCCATTGTCAGATCCTTCGTCGTTGTTACTAGTTTGTGCCCATTTTCTTGAATTTTCTTAATCAATAAAATTAGTAATCATGCGACCCTTGACCTTATTTTTACATTTGGGTTTCAAGTACATCATACACAGTTTTATTTGTTAAACATCTTTGAATGCGTGCACGTATCCATTTCCTTCCACTTCTTATTTATGCACAGCTTGGTGTCGATTTCCCACCTAAAATCCCAGTAAAATACATTCAAATTAGTGGTGGCAACTTGACAAAATCTTGAACAGGTAATGGATTCTTTTGTACGTCGGTGTATGTCTTTACAACCAGCTCCCTCTTGAAACACTTGAGATGTTTTTGCTTTAAGAGAAAACTGCATTAGTTGCTATGCAAACTGTAACTAGGTGACTTACATGCTGCTCCTCATAAATACTCCTACTCATGCACTGCTACTATTTTTATTTGCTCTTCTGTTTATATGATGCTCTTTGATGATTGTTTCTCAGAACCGGGGCTGGTATTAGTTGTGCTGGGCCTTAATGTGACAGTTTTTTTGTTTATTTTGGTCTCTACAGCAGATACCACTGCTGGTGCCTGCCTGCATCATTTTCATAAAGTACCGACATTTTAGTTTAGATGCATAACTGAGACATCTGGCCTTCATCTCTGCCTCAAATATTTCTACATTCCACATGATAACCGCGGCATGTCATGCAATACATTTCTACTCTGCTACTGTGATTATAATTCACAGCAGAAAGACTCTTCTCCTCTCTACAAATAAAGCAAAGCAGCTGCCACTTTTTCAAAGTTACTGAGTCGATAGCTGATAGATTTTAGCTGCAACCTCATAATGCTGGTAATTCAGTCGATCTTGCCAACGTCTTGATTAAATTTCACACTGCAGTGAAAACCGTGGAGGTGAGATGGTGGACGGCTCAAAGACTCGGCTTTATTTGAGCTGTTAGGCTTTAGGGGACCTGAAAACAGGTGAAGGCAAACACAAGAGTCTTGGACCGATCAAAATCACAGCTCTGGGAGATGAGATGACAAAAAAAATAGTAAATGTAAAAGGGACAACTTTATCAATTAACGCAGGTGGATCTGATATTTAGCTGGATTTCTTTCTATAACTTATTGTGCAGCAGGTTCTTTCTGTTAAAGCCAAAATAAAAGGAAAAGCAGTCAGTGGGTAAAAGTTCTGCCATCTACCCATCAAACACCTTAATTAAAGCTCTGCACTGAGTTGATCTGTAATTTTTTATCAGTTTAAGGAACACATTCAAGGATGGCTGTGACTATGAAAATGATTATACACTCACTAAGCAGGGAAATTTTAAAAATTTCATGACAAAACCTCATGCAGAACAGACTGGCAGTTCAAGAAAGAATAGCATTCTGCTTTAAAACAACATTAACACACGGTTAAAATCAACAAAAAATAGTTTACTGCAAAACTGACACGTTTGTTTATGTTGGGAATTGTACTCTGATGTATAAACATGGACAATCATCTGATTTATTTAAAGAATACCTAAAAAATACTGAAAAATAATTTTTTTAAAGTGACACGTCAAGTCAGGTTGAAGACATTCACAATGAGCAACAATTTGGCAACAACAGACATGAGACACAAATCAATGCAGACCTAAGCATGAAATTTAAAATAGCAAACGTTTTGGATCACAATAGTTCAACACAAAAGACGAGATCTGTAAAATTTAGAGGATTAATTTGAAAGACGGTTTCTAATTTCCTGGTTAAAGTCACAAAATCGTGTTGGCTAGACATTTTGAACGCAAACATTTGTAAAGATGTTGAAGAGAAATCAGAAGCACTAAACATGGTGGGGAAAAAAAGAAAAGATCTCTCCGACTTAACCGTACCCTGTGAAATTTCATACTTTTCCAGAATTTCAGAGCCCAGGATGCATCGAAGGGAGGAAAGAAGAAACACTTGACAAAAGAAAGATGTAAAGAACTCGATGAAGGAAGAAACAAATGACATAAGGAATGAGGAAAGGGCGGACAGAAGGAGGTAATGAAGGACACAAAATGGCAGAAGGTGAATCCTGGATGTTTTACCAAACTCCAGTTTTCTTCCTCCACATTTTTCTAGACCTGGAAATGCTGAAATCAAATGCCACACTTTTATATATTTTCCTGAACGTCATAGAAACTATAAAATCGAGTTCCCTCTGACAGATAAAGGAAAGACGTAGTTGAGGGTATTTCATTTGAGTTTATTTTTGTAGTAATGTACCTTTACTACTTTTTATTCTTAAGGAAAATACTGGTGCATCAGTTAAAAATTCATACAGTTCCCTGAATTCTGCTTGGCACATCAGAACTTGAAAAATTGGGTTTTCTTCCTGCTCTAATATATTAATACTAAAAAATTAAAGTCTGTAAATGGTACAAATGAGCAGCATGGGGCCTGATGCTTTTTGATCTGAGTTCTATTAAAATCGGATAAAGACAAGGGACATATAGATGCATAAATACAGATAACGCTCAGCATTTTCTGTTTGATTTTGAACACAGTTGAAGCTCAAATTATTTAACCTCCTCTGCAAATTAGATGTGTGTGAAAAATGTAAAAAAAAAAATCCTATAGTGTGTGCAACACACATTTTACACAAAGAGAAGAATTGCTACATCAAAACAATTGCCCAAAAAGATAAGAGCAGATAGTTTCCTTATAGATACAAGAAAAACGGGGGGAAACAAACACAAAGGACTTAAACGTCCCTGCAGATAAAATTGGAAGCAAAGTTTGGACGTTTGGAGGCATTGTAGCGATAGGAAGCCATCAGCAGCAAACAGATTCCAGAGGAGCAGGTAGACAAAGACTCTCGTCTCACTGCAGAAGACCTACAGCAAGACTTGGTGGCTGCAGCCAATCAGGCTTCGGTTTCCACCACAAGACCCACATTAAACTCCAATAATGTGCAACATTTCTGTTCCAAAAGTTCAAGAAAAGCCAGTTTGGACTTCCAACAGGATAATTATCCCAAGCATATTTCAAAGTCCACCACAGTGTGGATTCAGAAGACGTCCTGGGAGATGTTAGAATAGCCACCATGAGAATCCGAGACGCCGGGTGGGATTTGTAGAAAGAAGACAGCAGCAGCATGCAGATCCATGAATATTAATGACCTGGATGCCTGACATGAACTGGGCTAAGATTCCTTAGGAAAGTTGACAGGAGGCTTACAGCCAATCAGTGAAAAGGAAAATGCCAGGAAACAGCCTGCAGCATATTGACTGGAAAAATTAAGCTCTAAGAAAAGTTGGTCAGGGATTATTTAAAATAAGTACAAATTTCATGTTGTGACATGAGATTCAGTGTTTGCATAACATCAAATTATTGTGTCCTTTTTAACCCTTCCAGCCCAAACGGAGCGCCAGTGTTCTCCAGCCAAATTTGCAGTACCGTAATTCTGCCACACGTTGCGCTATCTGAAAAATAGAAATGGTTTCTGAAAGGGGAGATGTTGCACTTTCCAGCCAATATCGGGTTTTTACGGTAATTTCACCCCCATTGTACCAGGGAGTGGAATTAATCTGAGGGGTCCTCTTTTAAAAGACGGTAAATTGCAAAAATCACTTGCTAGATATTAAAAGTTCCAGTTGTTATGGATAAATTGGTGGATACATATTTACTCACAGGACATTTAAAGAACTACGTACAATTAAAATAAGCAAAAATATCCAGACGGAGATTTGAACCTTAGGTGTAAAGTGTTAAAGAGGAACGTAATTAGTGGTTTTATAATAAACTGATTCAACAATTATTCTGTTAACCATTTTCTAAACAAAAATTGATAATATTGTGACATAACCACTTCTGATTTTGTCTAAGCAGCTTTTTCTCAATCAGCTGCCGGAGTTTAAGGTGAGAAAACTGTTTGAGTCGTTCACTTCTCCACAACATAATACACTGTAGTCTGACTTTTCTCCTTCCAAACGGTTTTCTCAAATTAACAAGGATTTTTTTTTTTTTTAAATTAAAACTGCATTTGAAATGTTTGCAAAAAGTGAGTGAACGTTTTCATCGGCATACGGCTTAAAAGACTGGAACGATGCAGGCTTTGGCCTGGTAAATGCAAGGTCAGTGCAGAGGTACAGAAAATGTAGAAACAGACAAAGAAAAAGTAGAAATCTGCCAAGTGCAGATGGATAGATGTCTTCTCCTGGGACAGCCTGTTTTCTTTATGGTCTTTATAATTTCGGCATAATGCCGTCTTCTTGGCAGAATGTCTAAGAGGATGAAAGACCTTCTGAACTCACTACTGTATCTCTTTGACCTCCTCCTACTCACATCAACATGTTTTTCACCAAAGCAAAGACTTTTACAGCAATTCATCGAGGAATATGCACATGCGAATCAGTTTCTTTAATTTAAAGCCATATTGTGCTTATCTGTAAAAAAAAAAAAAAAAAAAACCTGATCTTGTGCAACTTAGTTTGACAAAGGGATGGAACTGGTATGAAAAGTTTAGCTTTAATAATGTATGTTAATAAAAAAAATTATATATGACCAGAGCACTGTTTGGTTTTCCAGAATAAAACGAACAAAGCGGTGCTTCAAGCAGCATTAAAGATAATTTTCTGTGAATTATAAGCAGCACCGTTTGTTTAACCTGGATCTTTTACTTGCAGATGTGCGCTTAAGTGAGCTTACTATGTGTGCTGTGTCCCCCATTCAGAACCTTTGAGCTGTTTAACATTTTAAAAAAGGATTTCATGAAATGGACCAACACAAAGTTGTGCATAAATGCCGTAACGTATACGAAGAAATGATTTTCATTTCCCTGTACATTGAAATCTGGAAAGTCTAATAAGTTTGCCTTTTTATTTAGCCAACTTGGTAGAAGCACCTTTTAAATTGTAATTGGATTTTGGGGTATTCTTTACCAACTCTCTATATCTGAGCTGAGATGTTTTTATATTCTTCTTTGTGAAATAGCGTAAGCTCAGTCAGTCAGATTGGATCAGAAGTAGCTGAACCATTTTTTATGCTTCTTCCACATAAGTTCAGGATCTCTGCAGCTCCTCCAAAGTCACCAAAGCGCTCATGGATGCTTTTAGGTAGATGGTCGCGTCTCTCTTTGCAGATGTGTCCTAATCCTCATGTGATGAACTGGATGATGGACCCGGATGATGTTTGTATTTGGATGTCGGTTTGAGCGTTTTACTGCGAGATGTTTAAAGTTTCAACATTGAATTATAACCAGGTTGTTCACAGCTTTCTCCTTACGCTGTGTCGTTTGTCCCTTTGTCTTCATGATGCTGTTTGTTCACTAATGTTCTCTAACAAACCTGGGTTTATATTAAGGCGATATCACACACAGGTTGACTTCTGAAGGCAACTGGATTTTATTTAGGAGTATCAGAGGAAAGAGGGTGAAAGTAAGAAAACATTTAAAAAGAAATCCTAAGCATCGTGCATCGTTTTATCTCTACTTGACATTGAAGTCTGCGGTTGTGAAAAGCACAATCAGTGCTCCAAGGATGAACATAAAAATTAGCGAGAGATTCTGAGTTTTATATTTTGAAAAAAATGTAATTGGGAGATTACTAAATGTTGTGATGATAATATTGAGGTTTCCCCAATTCTTTATTTTTCCATCATTGCTGTGTTTCCATATGCTTTAGCATCTCATTTAATAAAATCCATAATAAATGAGGTAGTTGAACCTCTGGGCCGTATGCATTACTAGTTTGTAATGTGTCAATAAATGGCATCAAAGACCCAACAACATATTGCATCAAAGCAACAGCAATTGTGCACATACAGATATTATGACGATAAATATGATTCAAAATATAACTTTTCAATTAGAATGAATTAATTTCTGTTCAAGGTGGTAAATCCCACTGGTGACATTTGAGGAAAAGTTGAACCAACTCAGCTTGTTTGCAACAGTTAGCAACCCAAATAAATAGATCCAGATTTTGAGTTTGTTGTTTGTAACATACAATCTGGGATAAAGACTGAAAGTTGCATTTTTTTTTTTTTTTTTTAAATCATAAGCACCAAACTGAAGTCACTGAAGGAAGAATAGGGATGAATCAGAAGTGAACAGCTCTAGTAAGAGACAGACGCTCCTGTCAGAATGGTAAAGTCTGGTTTGGACAATTTGGTTCAAGCTCAGAAGCGACGGGCAGACTGGCAGCACACGCTGTAACAAGATGGCGGCAGTCTGCTGCAGAGAATATAGTACTCTCTGTCCTGGGAGAGCTGAGACAGAAAATAAAAAAAAAAACAACCTAAAACGATCTAGACGGGGCAGCAAAGTGCCAACTGTTACAGTGATTTGGACCAGAGCAGCCAGATCGGGTCCAGAACCTCTTGAAGCAGCGATAGGTGAACCGGGTGCGAGAACAATGGAATGGCTGCCTCCCAGACAGAGATGCCGTACTGCAGCGATAAGGGAGCAGGAACGAGGGAGGGGGGCGTGCAGGAGGTAGACACACCTGCTTCTGCCGCTGGAGCAACAGCAGCAACAAGCAAAAGTCTGGAAATGAAGCAGCTCAATCCAGACATGAGCCCAGCTTTTGTACGGCGGGCAGAGGGCATCTCAGGACGGCAAGAGCAGCGCTGAGGTCAAAACCCGGCAAGCAGCAAGAGAGGGAGGACAAAAAGCTGACATGAACCACCTAAACAGGTGCATGCTCACACATGCTCTTAGAGGTCAGAGCTAAAATGATCCAACTTAAAACAATAGATGCATTTTTTTTTTCATAGTTTTACCACAAATAAAGGAATAAAACATGATTCGCCTCCAAAAGGTATTATTTTCCATCATGCTTATCTGATAATAAAATTTTAATAAAACTCAGAAAGTCTATTTTATAGAAAAACAAAATTGATGACAGCCTGGAGAAAGCAGGTAGGAACAAGTTAAATAAGAGGAACATATACGCTGCAGGCTCATAATAAGATTACATAACGCAGTCTAATTTTCTTTTATCGCCAAAATAGAATAATAAGCTTGTGTTCTGTCAGTCAGAGGCTTCAAGGTTTGTTTTCTTTCCAATGAACTCCCCAACCTCCTTTATCTTTCACCTGACAGTATCTGATGATCCCCCCCCCCGATGGTTACAATATTTACAGCTGAGAGAGCCACAAAGTTTCAACTGAGGTGAAAGATATTTGTTATATGACAAATGCAGACATGTTTCAGTTCAGACTTACTTATCGGTGTATTTTTCCTTAAAAATCTGATGTCATAAACTCAATGTCAAAGGTTATACTAAGCTTGTAAATTTGGGAGCAGCTCCAGTTTGACATGAAACTGAAATCTATACACTTCAAAGTTTTGTACTTTGAAAAACTTGAATCTTTCACATTTTGTCACATCACAACAGTAAACATAAATTGGAAGGGACCTGATTTATTATTTTGGAAAATTTTGCAAAGAAAATCTGAAAAGTGTGGCATGTTTTTTTTCCGCACTTTTTTTACTTGGTGCCTCTAAATAAAATTCTGTGCAGTCAAATTTAATTTCAGAAGGTGATGATAATGGGTGTAACTGAATCCCAGTATGAATACGCTGCTCTGTGAAGGCCTCAGATTTGCAGACAGGTCAGGGAGAAAGTTGTGACGAAGCTTAAAGGGGGGAATGGTCATTAAATCATACATTTTGAAAACTTCACAGAGCACTGACCAATCCATTTTCTGAAAATAGAAAGAGCATTTTGAGCATTTCATGGCCTTTATGCAAGACTTACTGAAAAAAAAGGCAAACAAAATCCCATTTGCAGTTTGCAACAAGTCCTGTACTTAAAAACAAAACAGCAAACAAGTAAAAGAAGCAGCTTTAGCCAGATGAGAGCAAAATGGCACTGATTGGCCAAACCGCAAAATATACGTGGCAGAAAATTAACACTGCACCATAAAACATGCTGATGGCAGCATCATGCTGTGGTGACACTTTCTTCAGCAGGGATAGAGAAGGTGGTCCGAGTTAAAACGAAGATTGAT
Source organism: Poecilia mexicana (assembly GCF_051168715.1). Lineage (NCBI taxonomy): Eukaryota > Metazoa > Chordata > Actinopteri > Cyprinodontiformes > Poeciliidae > Poecilia > Poecilia mexicana. Next base: position 2,694,813 of record NW_028263383.1, on the reverse strand, counting down.
GGGGCTGCAAAAAAAATCTGGACCTGAGGCTGCAGCTCAACTTTCAGGAGAACAACACATAAACATTTTGCCAACAAGAATGGGCAACTATTATAGTTTCTACCTGTGGAAATGTAGAAGAGACATACTCCAAAAAAATCATATAGAAGAATTTAGTGCATGCCACACTTTTCAGATTTTTATTCATAAAAACAAAAACACACAAACTTTCCTACTGCTTCACAATTATGCACTAACCATGTCGCTTTAGGGTTAATAATGTGGCAAGCGGCTGTAAATTTCAAACACAAACTGTATATTTACCCCCCAAACCAAGCAATTATTGGCCAACTCTCTAACATACCACTTTATTCGTAGAACTAAACAAAGCAAAAACATGACACGTTAATTGTAAACATCAAACGCTCAGCGTTTTGTCTCCATTTTGTAACTCCAATAATGTCTGCTTAGTTGCAGTGTAGCTACTAAATGATAAACATGAAAGATAATAAAAATGTATCATATTTCAAGCTGCATGTTTGTGTGGATAAAAAAAAATAATAAAATAGTGACCCCTTGACCCACTGCAGGGGAAGTTTAATACTTTACATCCACCAATAAAATAAATATCAAGTTCACAAAACCACACAAAATATCATGTTAAAGAATAAATCTTATTAAGCAGATGCAGGATTTCAAGTTTAAATTTTAGACTTTGTAAATTACACAAGAGCATTTTATATTAGCCAACACAGATTTCACATCCAACCTAAATTGTGCACAATATATGGGGATTCTGGCAACAAAATATCATTACAATAATTGTTGGCAATAACATCCCAAAGTAAATTCACATTTGGCCAGTTTAATACATTTAGGCTGTGAGATGGAGTAGATGTGAACATCTGACACTAAATGACAAAGCTTTATAGTATTACAGGAATTTATTACACATAATATTGTCATAGCAACATTTAATGATAATATGGTTATGGTATAGTTTCCTAATATTACACCTAGTAAATACCTGACAACATAAATTAATCAAATCCTTTTTCATCTATGCACAGAGAGCTGCAGATTTGAAAGCTCATTCAGTTTCTTTGCTAATCAGTATTCTTTAAGGATGACACAATGCACCAAAAACGATAACTTCTTCCGTCTTATGAGAGCAAAAACCTCTTCAAAGGGAGGTTGAAAATAGCGCCTGAGCTCAAACTGATCCATCCTTGAACCACAGCCCATCTGAACTAATGAAAGAATGAGGACAAAACATCAAACAGCGTCTGCGTTCAAATGCTGCTGAAGTTTCATTAGACACGAAGAGCTGCTTGAGACGAGATTAAAAAAAATACAGGTGATATAGAACTGCATGCTGTAGAAGAGGCTGCAGGGTGGAGGGATGGGGGGTTTGCTGGTGAAGGTTACTGTGATCGCTGGCCATCTATACTTCATTAGTCTCTATGCACATACCAGTAAAGGTATGGAGAAACTTTGACTATGACGATGCAAAAGTCTGGCTCTCAGCAGATGAAGACCTCAGCTGACCTCACTTGCAGCATTGTGCGGCATGTGAAGCCTTGACTGGTGCTCTGCTAATTCTATTCTCCAAGCAGCTGCATTAAAAACACTCTGAATGTAATCTTTCACCTGAGTACATTCGTATGGTTGTTAATGAAGAAGCCATCCTGCTGCATTGAAGTATAAGTATCTATTTAGCTCTGAATGACTTTCTCTTTTCAATGTCTGACATTCGCATGCATTAACAAAGCCGGCCTCATTGGTTGGATACGGAAAAAGATGATATTCATGAGGTCAAACACAAGTGTACTGAGCTTTCAGTGTCACGCTCTCACCAGTACTTTGTGCTGCTCTCAAGATAAGACATTTTGATTTCGAGTCTGTGGACAGCTGGGAACAGGAGGTGCTTTTCCTTTATAAGGGTTTTACACAGTAGTTGTTGCAGCATATCAAAAGTCCGGTGTCTTCTGCAACCGAAGTGAGGTTCTGCTGTATTCTGTCTGCAGAGATATCTGTGCAAGATTACACACTGTGGGTGTAGCCCAAGTCTCAGATTCCTCATTCATTCACTGTACCTCCCCCATAAAACAATGCTGCTGAAAATCTGACAGTGCATCGCCATGTCACCCCACCTTGTCTGGTCATCCCTCCTCCTCCGGTCACATGTCTCTCATAGCCACATTCCTCTAGCCATCTTTCCTCTCATCCCCACCCCTACGGTCCACAAGCTGTGCCTGCCTCTGGGTCTAAACTCTTCCATTTCCTGAAAGAAACCCAATGTTCCTCTTTTTCGTTATCTCTATTTGCATTCGTTCTGGATTGAATGTGCCGCTGGATAAAATAACAATAATAATGATAATAATAATAATAATAAAAATATGCAGCCGTTTGGTCTTTGCTGTGGTTTCTGTCCTTCCGCCATGTTAAGCGTGGTTTTGGCGTTTTGTCTTACAGAGATGTGTGAGTGCCCCTCGCAGCTCCCAAGAACCCAACCCGTGCACATCACAGCAAAACGTCACAAGTTAGGGTCTCAGGGAATGAGAAAGGTACAGATCACTTCTTGTCCGGCCTTTTTCTGTGCAGACGCTTCGGCTCGGGCTAAAGCAGCTTCCGCTCTCTGTGGCTTTGTGCTGTACTGTAACTGATGTCACAACTTAGTCACCATCGTCAGGCTTGTTTCTTGCAATGGATTAACCTTAAACTCCGGTGACATTTTTTTGGCCTATTTATATCCTGGATATGCATCAAATACGACACCTATTGAAGGTCAAAAAAATGATACAATCTGATCTTCTAATGTACATTTGGGAGTGTTTATGCTCGGTAAGTCATCAGCGACTGACCATACAGACCCAGACAGAGACCTCTTTACTCTCACATGTTGCTCATGAATCAGACTCAGCATATTTGGCTCGCCTGTTACCGCCACAGCCTGACTCGGCTAGACCTGCATCAAACGAAATTGATTTTTCATTTGAAAAGCCGTAATCTAGCAGAGCAGTCAGATAAAAGAAAAAAAAAAAAAAAAAAAGGAGAACAACAGATTTCATACGTGGGCTGCAGGGTCTTATACTTTCTACCGCAACGACATCTCCAAGCACAGCGGGACTGTCAGACCTGCAAACCGGCACTAGTCGATTACTTTATGGGAAGAAACTCGTTTGCGTGGCGGAGAGAATAAAATCCGACCTGCACACGAGATGGAAAAGGAGAAGGAATAGGAGGCTGGGAGGAGCGGTGAGATGAGACGCAAGGAAGGAGAAAAAGCAAGAGGGGAAACTCACCCCGTTGGCCGAGGCGGCTTACGCTGCCGCAGTCCTCAGCGTGTGTGTGTCTCTGCAGGTCATCTTAGCAGAGGGAGAGGAGATGTGGCCAGACGAAATGTAAAAAGAGAGAAATCTGCAAGGGAAAAGAAAAGGGAGAGAGAGAGGAAGAGAGAGAGAGAATGCTGCAGAGAAAAGTAGAGGAAGATTTTAGTGCCGCCTTCGCTGGCTTTGTTCAATGGATCGCTCGAAGTAGTGCACGAGGCTTCTCGAGCAGATTGCTGCCGTCTAGCCGTCTGGTGCTCAGACATGCGAGACTGTACCATGTGCAGCCGGAGAGAAACAGAAGGAGAGGCAGGGAAACACAGAGAGAGATGCAGGGGGAAGCAGGTGCAGTGTTAAAGGGGAGAAGGACAGACAAGTTTAGATAGGAGAGTAGTGAGGACTGCGGTCGACGACAAAGTCAGAAAGAGTTAACGTGTAAATCTACCTTTAAAGATTTTCTCAAAAAAATAAAGAGATTAGAGAAGGAATGAATGTGGTGTGGCACAAGGAAGAAACAAGAAGATCAATTGGCCTGAGCTGCTACTGTAAAAACAGTGCTGACCAGTACAGAAGAAGCTACAAGAGAGAGAAAACACTAAATACATCACAGTGACAGCCGTGATACAGCAAAGTACGAGAAATGTATCTGTAACGGTCGGATCCAAAGGAAATCCCCCAAAGCAATTCAAAAATCCACACCTCGTGCCACAAGAATGTCAAATCTCAGCATTTCCTAAAGTTGTCTGCATAAATCGCAAATCAGACCTTAAAATGAGACGACGTAACAAAAAAAGCAACATTTTTTTTTTTGTCTAAATTCAGCAGGTCTGACACAAACGAGAGCCAAAACGACTACAGGAGTGAATTTTTTTGGGGGAAAAACATGAAACGCCTGTTGCTGTAGAGCTCCTGCCTCCTTTCTCCATGTGACTCTACTGTCTGTCGGTCTATCTGGTCTCCTGGCACAATCTGCCTCACGTTCCTTCTTTGGGCCTTTGTCTTTGGCTGTATCACACCTCTCAGCTTGAGCTTGTGCCGCTTTGATTGCCTTTCCCTCCTCTGCCTCGTATGCTTCATGGTTTTGTAGGCTCAAGTCCCCAGGGCAGACAAACTGTGGAGCCCCTGCATGCCCCTCTGCCTGTGACACACACTCACACACACACACACACACACACACACACACACACACACACACACACACACACACACACACACACACACACACACACACACACACACACACGCACGCACACACACACGCACGCACACACACGCAAAACATCAAAACAGCAGGAGAAGAGTGAGGAAATTCAGATAATTTTCTATTCATTTCCTTCCACAGCTGAAATCACTTAGATTGCAAAAGGCCTGGTGTACAAAGAGAAGCCGAAAAACAGAGGAGCAGAGGAAGAATGGAGAAAGTGTTGAACATGAGCACATAAGAGAAGGAGCGAAGGCAGAGAAAAAAAGAAAAGAAAAAGGAGGCATGTTTTCATCTTACAGTGTCCGTTCCCAAGCTGGCTTTCATTTCAGACAAAAAAATTTCCCCTCCAGTCGGCAAGTCCACTATTCTGTTCCTGTCTCCCTCGCCCTCTGTGTCTGTGAAAGTGAGTCGGTATTACAGCGTGCATTTCATGGAGAAAAGGAGGGTGGGAACAAGGAGAAAAGGAGGGAGCAAGGGAGTAACGCACTGGTTCAGGAAGAGGTAAAGGAAATGTAACTGTACGCCTGCTGGTTGGTACTCCTATGTTTGATCAATGTTACTCCTTTAAAGTAGCAGAAAAGGATTGTGGAAAAAAAAAAAAGAGATGAAAGACGAAAGCGAGAGGACTGGGGAGAAGAGGGCATTACCGGAACAGGGTTCTTTAGAGGGACAGCACACAATGGACAGTGATCAGTAAAGGCAGAAAGAAGCCTGTGTGGTCCCATTCTGTCCCTCTGCTGGTTTTTATCTTCGTCTCGTAAAGCTCAGTCCGATAAAAATCGATTGTTCCGTTCCGTGTTTTTATTTTCTACATTTTTCCGAGCAGTTTAAAAAAAACTTTTTGTTCGGAAAGCTCCTCGTTTAGATCCAAATTTACATTAAGAACATGTGAGCAACTATTAATGTTCAGATAAAATACAAGGAGAGTGGAGTGTGTGTGCATGGGGGGACGAAGGAGAGAGCTCGACGGTGCCTCCTGCTGTACAGAGCGTCACACTGCCCCTCGGAGAGCGAACCGTAGCACACAAAGAAGGATGCAAAAAAAAGAGAAAGAAATCCACAAAAAGCAAAACAAAATAAAGCACTTTGCTTGCACGAGGGCAAGATATACAAACTAGAGTAATTATGCACTGACTAAATAAACCCGGCAGATTAATGTTGTGTCTGCTGTAACTGTACACGCTCGCGCTCTGAGAAAAGCTACCCCGTACCCAGGGTCTCTTCTTCATTCTGGCTCAAAGAGCTCCCTAACCCCACTGCTGTCGAACCCGGTGGCCTTGAGACAGAGAGCAAAGAGTTTAAGTGGAAACAGCCTCTCATCACCACGATGCTCCACGTACTTCACATCTGCACACAGCAGCATACCACAGCACCAGGAACAACCGGCCAAAGCCTCCGAGATCACGTTTGAAAACTTCTTTGAAAGGGGAAAAAATAAATAAATATGTTCATTCATAATTATGCTTGTCGTATTATTTGTCTGGCTGCTTTTAATCATCCTTAGTGTCAGGCAATTTACAAATAAAATCCCTCTTTAAGCAGAATTTGATCAGAAGTTTATTCACAGAAACATGCTAATCGGAACCAGCTGAATTGTCTCCGAGCATGCACAGGAAATCAATCAGAGTACACCCCAAATTAAACAATAAATAAGTAAACCTCCAGTTGCTGTAGATTATTTTGGGGTCTGTGGGTTTCTTGGTCTGAAGCAGTGAAAGTTGTTTTTATCGCAGCAGCATGTTCACCGCATAGTTGCGCTGAGGAAATATATCGTTTTGGTTAAGTGAAATTGAACTTTGTTCATAATTGGCTGCCAAAACCGTTCTTCCCCTTGCGGGTGTATGGTGTTTCCCTCATTCAGTGGCATCTCTTTCATTACAGCGTCCCACAAACCTCAATGCAACGGTACTTTTCCCTTGACTCTCAAACATCTGAAGCATTGTCCTGTGCTCTGTCAGGATTTTAATTAGCTCAAATATTGTCACACGGGATGAGATGCGTGTCTTTTTTAGCTGGTCCAGATTTTTTTATTTTATTTTATTTTATTTTTTCTGTTACTGGCCTCTTTAAAAATGTGAAAACATTGAAAATGTAGCATTCTTTTTTTTATTTTAGAAATAACTGCAACCCCCCCCCCCCTGCAAATACATGAAAGTTGTTCATATTTAAATTCCTGGTCAGAGTAGAGTGTGTTGTGTTTCCTCAGGGAAAGCTAGGAGGCTGTACAGTTATCTCCTGTGGTGTCACTCTGAACTATACAACCTACTACCTCAGCCTGAGGAACACAGAAGGACGACGGCTCAGAAAGGGCGGAGTGAGCTGCTGGGAGGGGCGATCGTACTGTCCATTGTTATCGTGAAAAAAAAACAAAAAAAAAAACATTATGAATATGATGTTATTCAAATGGACAGAAACACACAGCTTGTTACTTTTACAGTCTCAACCATGTTTCGACTGCAAATCCAGTCAATTGTTGGTGTGTTTGTGTTTCAGATACGACCAAACATAATTGTTTAACAATAAAGTTGAACTATAAAACCCTTTTTTTAATAATGTGTAAGTAGAGATGCACCGATCAGGCTTTTCCTGGCCGATATTAACTTTGGGTTTTTTACTAAGATTTCAACCCAAGACTCAGAGAGCGAAGGACTCTCCAAGTCCTGAGCCTAGAGAAAAAATCCTACTAAATCTTAAACCAATTCAGATCTTTTTATTTTAACTCATTTAAAATATATTTCAACCAATTCACAATGCAGATGAACAATGACACCGACTTTATTTCGCAGGCATGTATGTTGAGGAAGACGAGATTTGTTTTTTTTTTAAATTGTTGATGAATTTCAACCGATTTCTTTCACCATTTCCGAATATATTCATAATACCGACTGCCTGCGATCATAACACACTTTCAGACACAGAGGTGAACGAAGGCAGAAGGACTGCAGTTGCTCAGTGGGGGGGAATTTTCACCTTGAGACAATTTCCAATTTGTTGTTCAGATTGGACGGGGATTTTCTGAAATATCTTTGATAAATTTAAAATAATTTCCCTTACCAATTCTGAAAATAACAATAAAAATAGACTGAGAATGAAGGAATGATAAGATTATCCCAATTTATGCTTCGGACTTCCCCAATCGTTGTCTGATCATTATTAAACCAAAAACAGGATCTAAAGTGTATGTTTTTGGTGTATATAGTTATAGGAGTTGTTAATTTTAATGCATTTAATGGAGAATAAAAAGTTGCGCGATTTTTCAGGATTCGAACAGTTAATTTCTAAACTTGATCGGTGCATATCCACACTTCCTTTAAGAAAAGTATTTGCTTTTGTAAAGCTGCAGCCTAGATTTATATCCAAAGAGAAAACATTTTCACCATCACTGCACTGAGCAAAGCCAAACATGAAAAATGTTAAGCCCTCATCTCCAAACCCAGAGAGCAGGACGAGTCTGAACATTTCACCATGTTCACTGTGTTAGTGGACTGGGTCATGAATGGGTAACATAGTGAAAATGTCATCCACAATGTTACACCATAACCCAGTCTTCCAAACTGGGTGGGGTCACTGCACAAACACGTCACATGTGGGATAATTTTGGCTGAGAAAACCCCGTATCCACGGATTCAGGCTTCGTGTTGTTTAATCATAGGAACACAAACAAAATCAGTTCCAGCCTTTATAACTATTGAGTAAAAAAAAAAATAAAAAATAAAAATCTGCTGCGGAGCTATTCAGTCACTTCTGTTGTTGATTTTTCTGACAGGCGAAAGGCGAGTGCAGAATTTGCCAGGAAGACACATACCTATAGATACGAGCTTGCGTAGCCAGTCAGCACAAGTTCGGATCTACGGGTTTGTGGCAACTAGCATTACCCATTTCAAGACAGGAAAGCCCACAAAAACATTCAGATGTGAAACTCACTCTATGCTCTCCAGGTAACTATAGTTATTCAAAGAAAAAGAGTAAGACAGGAAAAAAAAAAACGTAAAAACGGAACAATTTTAATAGTAGAAACAATCATTTGTCTTTTTTTTTATATATATTTTTTAGAACCTCTTAAAGGTAAGCAGAAAACCTATAGATCTCATATGTCCAACAGAGGCGAGCTTTGAAGTTGCAATAATGTTCTTGAACAGGCCAGAGCACATGACTGTGAGGGTAATGAGGTGTTTGTGTAGCCTACTTAACCCATTCGACTGAGGTCAGCATTCACGTCTAAAATATCACTCAACAATAAAAGACAGCCTTAGAATCTTAACATGGCATTAAATATTAAATGAGTTGATGCAATAAATCTGAATTCAGCTGGATGTAAAGCTGAGTAAATAAATGTGAAGCTGCACTATGAATAACCCTCCCATAAAAAGGTGAATATTACAAGATCATATTAGAGCTGTGAAGTATTGCTAAAGTAACCCAGCAGCATATTCAGTGTGTGTGTATTACAAACAAAAACAATACAATCACAAAAAAATAAAATAAAACAAAAGCGGTTCTGTATAAATTCCCTCTTCGTAGTAATCTGATCAAATTTATGCCTTCATCTTTCCGTCTTTCTCTGGACGTTACCACCGGCCATACAACACAGTAAATAATTGTTAAGAAACAAAAATAGCGAACGATATTAAAATGCTCACACCCAGATAAAAATCATCAGACACACATCATATGATGCGTATTGGAGACCACTCTGACAGAGAGAAAACTAAAAGCAGTCTGAATTGCCAACATACCAGGGGACACAGGCTGGACCTGATGGTCAAATGTCCTCTAAAATCAGATGAAGTCAGGCTTGAGGAGCAGTGCAGGCCGGTGCTTTGGCGTAAATAACAAAAACCCTAAAAAAACAGACACATAAATCATCAGTATAAATGATCTGTGAACAGCAAAGCATGAGTAGCATTCAAAAATGCAACATTCATGCACACACGTTCCAAAAATCACGCACTTACAAACACGTGGTGGTCCATGCACACCCTTACAGTAAGACACAAACGGCCAAAAAAATAAATAAAAAAACTACAGGCAGCAAAGCAACGATTCAGAGAAAGTAACGAGGCTAAAAAAAAAAAAAAAAAAAAATCTAAATAACACCCGAAAGTGAACTGATAATGTCCCCTCGTTCACTCCCAGTTACGCCCTCATAACCCGCTGTCCGGTCCCTATTTTCCAGGGTACAAAACCTCAAATCGCCTTTGAAAAAAAATGGTACGGCAAGAGAGAAATGGCAAAAGGTTGAATGCGGTGAGATGTGGATGAGGAGGAGGCGCAGCGCAGGGCTGGCTACAGAGAAAGTGGAATTTGTGACCAAGCAAAGGAAAGGGTGGTGTTTTCTTTTTTTCTTCCTTTCTTTTTTTTTTTTGATGCTTCATTCTGCTTGGCTTTTTTGGATCCCAGCAGGATCCTTGGCTTCAGCTCTGTCTTTTCTTAGTGCTGCCAAAGTCTGGACATATTCCTTTGTCTTAAATTCTGTTACACAAAATTAGTCAGAGAGATGGGCAAAAGATATAACTGAACAGAGACGAGAGCCAAATGATCTGTCAACAAAAGTGGAGCGAAAGTTGTTAAAGAAAACTCTAAAGAGGAGAGGAGCTCCGTAAATAAAGAAAAAAAAAGTCACGATGGATACAGGTTTTTGGTTGCCTCTCAATATATATTTTTTTTGTCCTGCAAACAGATTATTTCCAAAGTGCAACAGCTGAAACGTCTCCAATGCTATGCCACGTAATGAGAGAGGGAGAGAGAAAGCAGCCACTTTTTCCCTTTCCAAAATGGCTGAGGGCTGAGAGAAAGCAGCTCCGAGCAGAGAGGAAGAGAGGTGCACCCCGTCCTGCTCGGAGGAGGGCTGGGCGATTCAGCCAGCATCGCTCCCTCGTTTCCCCCTCCTTATTTATGCCTCCTTTCAGAGGGAACGAATGGCGTACAACCGTGTTGTTGTGAATCCATTAGAAACTGTACTTGGCCTACCAGCCAGGAGAGGCTGCAACTGCATTAGTATGTCAGACTTTTCACAGGAATCTCCCATTTTCGTGAAGATATTTTTTTTAAAAATCTCATGCTTTTGTCATTCATCTTGTTAAATTTTAATTTTATTATCAGCATACAAGTCAAATTGAGATGAGCCTGTAGGATCTATTTTATTTTATTTTATTTTTTTTGCACTGCGACAACACGTTTTCCAATTTTGAAATTTTTAAAATCTGAAACCCGCTTTCTGTTTAATTCTCTGTTCAGTAAAGTGCTACGACATGTTTTTGTCATATTTTGATCTCAGAATGAATCACATTTATTGGAAGCACAGATTTAGCTGAATGTGGTTTCTGTGCCTTCTCTCTGACGTCACAAGACTACAGTACGTGGTGAAGCAGCTTCACTGCTGCAGTCATCCATGCTCTCTTCAGAGCATCTCCAGGCTATGAACATGGGCCGATTCTAATCATTGTCTGCTTTCTTTGCCTTGATCCCTGAAAAGTCTTTCAGATTCAGCACAGTCCGACGACTGCAGTCAGCTGAATGATTAAAAATGTCATGAATATTAAAAAGATAAATAAAAAAAACAGACAGTATCCTTTTTTTCTGTAGGGAAACAGAATCATAGCTTCAAGATTCAGTCTTAAAGTCCACCTTCAGATTGAAAAGGTGATCTCTCGACTCGCACACTTTACAGTCATTTAAGCTGTACAATAAACGGCACAATAAACTTTCTGGTATTATTCCTGGTATAAAAAAAAAAAAAAAAAAAATTCCAACATATTTCCACTTTGTTAAATCGGTGCACACATTAGGTAAGCTAAAGTTTCAGTCAGAGCAGCATTTCTTCCTTCTCTATGCAGTTCAAGTGCCTCCACTGAGGCAGTCACTCCTCTTAAGTATCCTTAAGACATAAAAAACTAGAACATGCCGTACAGTAGCCCGATTTGGCACCAACGTTTTTAGCCTCTGACAAATAAGTGAACTTGCAAACAGATACACGAACAATTACAAGTTGCACAAGAAGCCGCATCTTAAAACAAAAACACCCGTCCACCCATTAGCTTATTGGTGTTTATTAAATAAGGACAAATGCTGGGCTCAGGATGTTATGCGCCCAGCATACCAGTTCTGCCACAGCATGCCAATAAGCTGCTGTCTGCTCCATGGCCACCACTTGAATCTAAATGAACAGATTTGACTTTCAGGATATTGCCAAGAACCCTGCCAGAGCCACAGAGAAGGGCCCCTCCAGAAACAGAAGGTTGCAGAAAACAGAGTAACCAACATGGGCACAGCAACAAACCTAAGACAAGGTAGCCTCTTAAAGGTGCGCCGAGAGCCTGGGAAAAAGTGGAAGAGAAAGGTGCCAACAATAGATAGAAGTAATTACCTCACTGTTTTATACATTATGTTTCAAGCAGTGCAGGTCGATGTGAGTCTCTATGAAGAGAATTCAAGGCTGACCAGTCTTTGACTTTATTTAGAGCCCAGGTCTGAACTTAGCTTGAGCAAGGACACTAAAGGTCAGCCATGCTTCTTTCACTCATTTCATCCAGCAAAACCACATTCAGACATCAATCGACATCTTCACCTTTCAACCACAATGTCACTTTGTTCGGATGCAAACAAAAAACAATATACTTGGAGTACATTTCTGCCCTCTAGCCTGATGCAATGACTGCAGTTCTCCAGTCAATATGGAGGTCAAATAAAATTACTTAATTAAGAATCATGATTTTTCTTTCCAGCAGTAGTATTTAGACCCATTTCACAAGTTTAAAGAATCAATTTAGTCCAAATGACAAAGATTCACCAATCCACTGACCAACAATTAAAATGTATTAAGTTTCCCTCCGTTGGCTCCAGTTGGTGATGGACAGGTCAAAAACTGAACTTTGCTTTCCCACATATCCTCTCTATAAAAACACACATGCTCCTCCTCTGAGTTTAAAATAATTAAAGGTTAGAGACGTACATCAGATATAAAAAGTCAACACACTCCTGATTTTGGTGAAATAAAAAATTAAACCTTGCCAAATGCATTGCATCTTTATATGCAGTAAGTTTTAATGAAATATATATATATATATATATATATATATATATATATAATATGACCTAGGCCAATGTTTCATAATCTCTTTTTTTAACGGTTACAGTTTTATGGTGTACACATAACACTATTGAATTACTGGGCATTTTTGCCTGAATATCTATTTTTATTGCAATGATTTGACCCTTTGAAAACTTTCTTAAATCTACAGCTTTTGCTAATGGATGCAAATGAGTAAATGCTGGACAAATCCTGGACAGGAGAGCTTTGTTTCCACTTTTCCCAACATGTTTAGTTGGTTTTTCAGTTGAGGGGTACAGGAAATCTCATACATTTAAACAACATAATTTTTTTTTTTTTTACATCAAACAAAATTCACAGGGCTTTTTTTCATTAGTACGGTTAGTCTTGAAACACCTTCATTTTCATTGGATTCAAAACCACTACGTCTATCAATTTACTTGTGCCACAGATTTTCTTTTTTTTATGTCTCATAATACTTAGAGTAAAAAACAATCAGAAGAGCAGACCTGAAAGAAATCATTATCGGCCATAAACATCTGATTGGGGCGACTCTAATGAGCGGTCGTCTTGTGTCACCGCTTCAAGTTTTTATGATAATTACTTTTAAAGTTGTTAATGAAGCACCAGAAGGCCGGTTAGTTGCTGCTGTTGGAAACTTTCACAGTAATCCCTCAACCTGTGAATCAGTGCAAACTTAAGATGGACACACAACAGCGCTATTGGTGAATTTTGGGGGGAAAGAACGAGATGCAACTCTTTTTTGTAGCATAATTTGCTTACTAAAGTGAAAATTAGTGAACTCCCACTAGATTTTGAAAGAAGACATGCTACTGTACAAAGGTGCAAAGGAAAATTTAAAGGAAACTTTGGTTTAGATCATTATGAGAACAGCGTATGCTATTCAGTACAGATGCAGCAGCTGCCAAGGTTATCCGGCACATTATCAATTACTTGGTACATGTGTTTGCTGATCCTATAGTTCAGATGATGTTTGTCATCAAATATTTAAAGACAAGTCGCCATCACATCAGAAAGATGGTTTGTTTTCCCTTTGCAAAAGAAGAATGAAAGTATTTACTCAAATATTAAACGCCATTACTCTTCATTTTACCTGCTCTACTCTGAATAATAATAATTTTCTACAGAAATTATTCAGTTACTGTAACCACCTATTGTTTTGGGAGCATTCACATCATAATAACTTGACAAAATGTCCTTTAAAATTGATAAAGTCATTTAAAACTAGAACTGAATCAACAAATCTGCCAGAGCTCGGAATTGGTAAATTATTTCTTGATCGGCTCCAACAAATGATCAGCAGGTCAAATACTGACATTTTTTTTAAAATTAAATTTCTAATTAAAACTAAGAACACCAACCATTGTTTTAAAACATTAATCAATAGTGTCTTCACAGAGGTATGTTTTGTCAACTGAGAGTTTGATAAAGGTTAGAGACACATATTATTACTTATATTTGATTTATGCTCTTTTATAATATTTGGTTAAAAAAATTGGTCAGATCTAAAAGATTCCTAGAAATCAGCACAAGCTTTGAAAAACGTGGTTGGTGCATCGCTATATAAAACTTTAAATTCAAAGCCCTAACACACTTTCTCCTTTTTGCACTTTTCCACATAAAAAGCTGACTCTTTATGTGTAACGTTGACCTTTTGATGCACTGTCAGCAGATGATAACCCAACAATATTTCTTGCTCTTCAGTGACCTTAAAGCATATTTCTGTAATAAATTTGTGATAAATCAACAGCTTGCTGAGAACTATTCATACGTTTCCCCTGTGCTGTTTCTTCTTTGAGCAGTCTATTATCTGGTTTCACTCCGTGTGCTCTTGTGGGTCTGTGCTCCGTTGAGGGTAGAACAGACTGTAGGAGTTTAATCTGGTAACCAGACTATAATAAATCACATAAAATAAGTGGAAACGCCTTCACATTTCTTTGTCAAGCTTTAATAGACACACACACACCAGATTACACTCAGGACTGTGATAAAGTTGGCATGTTTTTATTGTTGCATCCGATTTTAACACAATCATTGTGGCAGAAGAACATTTTTTGTACTAGGAATGAGAAGTCCAGAAGAATCCAAATCCTTATTTTCCAAAAGTTTAATACCTTTAGAGCACAAATCAGATTATCCTGAAAAAAAAATTGAGCACTGAAGTAACATTAAATGTATAACCACAACACATTTTTCTTTTACATATTAGGCAGGATTTCTGTCCCACTATAGCAAAGAGTTTGAACAAAAGTCATTCATACTGGTTGCCAGGACAAGGAGGGGAAAAATCACACAAATAAACTTAGCAAAGCAACATCAGGAAGATTTCCCACCTCCTGATACCTTAAATGGAAATAAATTCCTTTCAGGAATATCTGGTACCTATGGACAAAGTGTGACATTCAAGATGAAAGGGAACCGGAAATGCCTGATTTCAAACGTTTGACATCAATTAATTCACAATACAACCCGTTTAAATTTTTACCAAAAGAATCAGAAATGATTCCTTATCGTTTCACACCATCTGCAAATTCGACTTGAGTTCAACAAACATATACAAGAAGTAATTTATAAAGTAAAAAAAATAATAAACAGACTTCACTAAATTACAGCTCTGAATTAAAAGTATTTTAATGAAAGCCAGCAGAGCACTTTATTCACTGATCTTAATTTAAGCCTCTGCTGACTTGATCCAAAAACAGACATAAACAGATTAAATATATCTGTGTGCATGAGAAGTTAATGGAAAAAACTAATAAAAAAAAATCAATTTCTATATCCAAAAGTGTGGATTATTGCCAAAATATTTCTTAAACAAATCTAAAAGATTGTGCAGTTATAATAATTAAAGTTTAACAGCATTTCAGCATAGAGATACAGTTATAAAGTAGAGAAATGTCTGCTTTGTTGTTCTTGTTTGCCATGTGTTTTAATAATATTGTCTACACTGAAATGCATCAGTTTGTGATTATTTAAATATATTATTTATCCTACTAATATCTTTAAATGTTTAAATCCATTACAACAATGCTCAATCAGACAAGAGACTAAAATAAAGCATCACTTTCAGACCTCAGACAGCAACTGTATTAATTACTCTACATTTTTGCATTCACATCGTCTGCCTACATTTTTGCATTGAGAGGTTTTGGCCCGTTTTTTTGTCCGTATCCCTCGTTTCACCGAACCCGTTTCTTGCTGCTCCTTGTCCCTTACTGTTCCCTCCTCTCGCTGCCTCCATCAAATATTCTGCTCACGCACAACTGCGGCACCCTTTCTCCAGTCCTCCCCATTAATCCACACCACAGACATCTTGGCCCACTGTCTCGTCTCTGACAGCGTGCACTCAGAAGTCTCAAAGTCTAGCCCGTTTCAGTCCCTCTACATTTTTCTCAGGCCACGAGGCCGAACATGCCTCTCACTGTACAGATAGAGCGTTCTGTCTAACTATAGGCTCCCTTTCTCTAAATGCCACTCAGCAGAAAACATGCAGCATCAAAGGAGAGGTCAAATTAGTATAAACAGACCATGGAGCACAAAATGCTAACCGCATGTAGCATAAGGCTCATTTCAGCAACGCCTGGCTGGCTGTTATTACATTTGCTCATTATTAATGTAAAATAATGCCTTTATTGTACTTAAAACAATACTGAAGGTCATTCTGCTTCACATATATATATATATAAAGTAATTGTGAAAACATTTTAAATATGTCTGAACAGCAGCAGAGTCTAACTGTTCATGAGATAAAATCAGAGCGAGAAAGTTTCTTTTTTGGCACGCTGCTCCTTTAAAATACAATGACAAAGCAGGGGTAGGGCTGCAAGAAGAAAAAGATCTAATTACTGTATTAATTGCTTAATTTCTATTCATCTCTGGTCTCCACGTGCTGCTACTAATCACTTAAAGAATGCAGCCAAATTCTCTGTATTAACACATCTTCTGTGACAGGCGGGAAGGGCGTGGGTTAGAGGTGCAGGGGGAGGCACAGGGAAATGCAAAGATTTGACAGGGGGAAAAAAAGCAATTCTTTAAGAAGATCGAATCTAAACATGGACACCAAATAAGGAATATTCTTTTCTGATATGCCTGATTTATGTGGCAGATGCAGAAACAATAATTTTCGGATTTTCTCTTCAGCTGGATCTTCGGTTCAAACGTTCCTTCCACGTTTCCTTCTCAAGTAAAGGCTCAAGACGGATTTTACTGAGGAGTTTAGAAATAGTCCACAGTGCCTCATCAACCACCCTCTTTTTTTGGCATTTCTTTCTTTCTCTCACCCTCCACTCCTGCCATTTCAGACCCTTATTTCCCTGCCCTCCTTTCCCTCCCTCCTGCCTTTCTCTCTCATTCATTCAGTTTAATTTTGAACTCTGCACTTGTAGACAGGGAATGAGGATAGCTCCATGGTTACCTGGCACTGGGCCATCTCATTACACTGGCAATTGATTCTGGCCTGCCGCCATGTCCGCTGCCCACCTCCCCCACTCCCCACAACATCTCTGCACCCCAGACTGTCTGCAGCAAAGGATATCTCAGAACACACAGGATGGAGACAAACAGCTTCACTTCGGCACATCAAACCAGTGATCCATCCATGCACTGCTGCGTACAGGAAGGCGGACAAATAAATATGACCATAATATACAGGACGAATACGTAGAAAGACCCTTTTAAAACAAGAAGGGCCTAAACTTCTTACAGCCACAGTTATAACCTTTAGATAATGTAAGAAGTTGAGAGTAAACATCATAAAATGCATAAAATCATAAACTAGCTAATCTAACAGACTAAAATCATCCCATTGAACTGTAGTGAGCTATGTCCAGACAATAATATGCAGTCAATAAGAGTAAAACATAAGTTTAGGGAAAATCAATAAGGTTTAGAAATAAAAAAGGAAGAATGGACGGACAGACGGACTACAGTCTAATTCCTGATTATGTAGAAACCCTGCTAAATGTTACAACCTTCAATCTGTAGTCTGGGAAAGTTTAACACACACAGAAAACACAAATCACAATTTCTTAGATGCATTTTGGAAGCTGTAATTATTGACTAGTGCCCTCCGACTGAGATAGATTTACTATTTCAAGGGTTAGCCTTATCCTTTCCTATTTTAATTTCACATCACTTCCAGTATCTCTAGCCGCCGTTAACTTAGAGAGAAAAAATAAACACTTTCTCATAAATCACATCTGGAACCGAATACAAATCGACAATCCCGGCGACAACGGAGTGTCTGTAGGCCTAACAGGAAAAGTTCAGAGTTGGAAACCATCCTTCAGAGAGGTGCTGCATCCCAGAGTGTTAGATTAGTCTCAGTGACACCAAACTTTTGACACCAGGTGTAAGATCTCACACAACAATCTCAAGTAACTGATGCTGCCGACTCCAAAACTGCATCCTTTGGAAAACTACACTTGGCAAAATGGAAGGAGACTGAAAGTTTCTAATTTTACACACAACTTTGGAAACAAAACCCAAAATAAAATCTTATTCCTCTAACCCAGGCACAGGTTTCATCATACGTCTTGCCCTATAAGACTCCAACAGACAGCAAACACAGGGGTTTGCTCCTTCACTTTATATGGAGCATGTTTTTTTGGAGTAACTCAGACATTGCCGCTGCTGCTCCTTCTGTCAGCGCTGGCAGATGTTGGGGTCATGGCCTTATACTCAAGGGGGATTTAAAGGGATCAGGAGTCAAAGGGATTATAAAGCCATTATGATTTCTACTGTGCCTTATGTATTCCTACATCCATTAGCCAATCATTTACAGTCCAGTTAAAGGTATAATAATCATATATTGTTATATTGGAAGCCTTTTTAATCATGAAATATGTTTTTAAATTGTTCATTTTTAATAGGATTCCCATATATAGACAATATGTAAATGACCACGATTTATTGTAACTCATATATTCGTTTAGACTTAAGAACACACAAAATGTATATTTACTTTCATGACAAAGTCAAGATGTATGGAGAAATCTGCTGGCGACTGGAATCTGGTGAAGGCACCTGCTCAGGGTTTCCCCCAGTGTATTATAAGCCTGGCGGGCCACCAGGCTAAGCATTGGTTATTTATTTCTTTTTAAAACATTAGCATTTTTTAAGACTTTATAGTTGGTGTTCAGATATTAATCTTCCACTCTTCCAACAGCACATAATTATCAAGTGATATTTTCGAATTTCATGTCAACTTTAAACATTTTTCAACTCAAAAACACGGTGGGCTGCTGGATGAATGACTGCCCTGGAGCCCAACCACTGGGCTTAGCAAGTTTTCTGGGGGAAACCTTTTCTGACTCAAGTATTTACTAGATAGTTACAATAAACTATATCAATATTCTCCAAGGCAGTGGTGCCCAACTCCAGTCCTTCAGATCCACTGTGATGCAACTTTAAGATGCATCCCTGCTTCTACGCACCTGGATCAAATGAATGTCTGGTTACCAGGCCTCTGCAGAGCTAAACGATGCTGAGGAGCCATTTTATTCAGGTGTGTTAGTCTGCTCTAAGGGACACACAGATATAGCTGTTTTAGCAATGCTAGGTGTGCAAATTGTTTGTATAAAATGCTAGACATATTTAAATGTCTTTCTTTTAAAATGTTAAATAACATTTAACATTTTCCAAACTTCTGGTTCATCATCTGGAGCCATGGACTTCCATGTGATTTTTAAGCTTCAGACAAAAAAAAAAACAACAAAAAAAAACAACCTTCTACCAATGGCAAAATTTGATTTTTTTTCCCCTAGAATACTACAATAATGGGAAAATTATTGCATCAATTTCAAATTAGTATTACTTCACAACAAAATCAGTCTAGTTCATGCAATACAATCAGATAGATTCAGTTTTTACATTCAGCCCTATTAAATACTGTGGATTAAAAAATAAAGTAGATTTCTTTGTAGTTTGCCATGTATTTAATGGTAGCCATATTCCCAAATCATCAATCAATCATTAATATTTCTTCATACATTATTCACTAAAAACCAGGGAGAATATGACCAACAAAACTAAACAGTCGGCTTTGTTGGATCAAATTCTTCATTTGTTTCTGAGCCTGGAGGTGGTTTCCTTCCATCCTTCCATCCATCCATCCATCCATCCATCCATCCATCCATCCATCCATCCATCCACATCACTGCAGACACAGCACCAATCCACCTATCGATCTCATTCCTGAACAAAACTCAGAGACACTTAAACTCCTCCACGTGGGACAGGACCTCCTCTCCGACTTGGAGAAGGCACTCTACCCTTTTCCAACTCAAGACCAGGACCTTATTTTTGGAGACACTGATCCTCATCAGCTTCAAACGTGGCTGTGAAATACTCCAGCAAAAGCTGGATATCATGCCTTTTGGCTTCATCAGGGAAGCTTCATCAGGGAAGCAGAGAAGCGATCATAAGACCATCAAAACGGATCCCCTCAACACCTTTGCTGCACATAGAACTTCTGTCCATAAAGGTTTTGAACAGAACCGGTGACACCGGCCAACTTTTACAGAGTCCAACTCTCACTGCATGTGGACCAAGCTCTTAGGCTATGTTTACATGGACCGAACAGTGCTTTCTACTAAAATAAGATACTGCACACATAAACTGAAGGCAAAATACCAAATAGACTAATATTCTTATACCACAAAATAAAATTAAAAAATTAATCCTCAAAACAAATGTTACCTCAGTTATCTCAATAGACTGAAAAACACTTTATGATCCACTAAAAAAAAAAATCTAACTTTTTGTGTTCTGTTGGAGTGAAAAACTGTGGAAAAATAAGCTAAAATGGTTTTTGAGTGATCTGAAGTCCAACGTTTCAGACAGCAGACTGACCATGATTTCTTTATTTCAGTCGCCAACATCTTACAATCCATTAGCAACACTGGTTCAGCAGAAAGGAATAAAAGATCTCCACTGGCAACGAATCAATCTGCATCTCTACTCGAAGTGCTTTGACCAGTTTGTTCACGTTGCTGTTAAGTCACTGCTTTAAAATATGTAATACAAGAGTGAATCTTTATTATTGGTTTGCATTACTTAACCATCATCACCTGGTTACAATGTGTGCCCGTTTGCATGCTGGCAAGTTTAATAATGTAATTG
This sequence comes from Poecilia mexicana, assembly GCF_051168715.1. Taxonomy (NCBI): domain Eukaryota; kingdom Metazoa; phylum Chordata; class Actinopteri; order Cyprinodontiformes; family Poeciliidae; genus Poecilia; species Poecilia mexicana. The sequence goes on along the minus strand of NW_028263383.1, from coordinate 2,674,109 downwards.
CAGAGAACAGACATACTGGAGTAAGTTGTCAACAAAGAAATCTGCACAGAGACTGCTCACTGTGAGTTCCTTTAGAAAAGCCAGGGATTAAAGATGGGCCTCCCCAATCTGGGGCCTCTTTCGTGTACATGCACTCGGGTTGTTTAAGGACACAGTGAACCAGGCTACCCGATCTAGGGAAGGGGCCAGGCAGGGGGAACATTGACAGGACGGCCAAGTGGAATAAACTCTCTGAATTGTAAGAGCTCCAGCTGCTGGCTTAAAGCTAGAAGGAGCAGCGAGGGCTGAAGGAGGGAGAGGACTGGCTCATGTAAGGAGAGAGGGAGTGGTCAAATCTAACAGGAGGAGGGAGGAGGATAGATTTATAAAATCTGCCGACAGAAGTAAAACAAAAAGAAGAGGTGGAGGTCAGAGTCCAAGTTCCTTTCTGAAAGGTGACTTGGAGAAGAAGTTCAGGGAAAATTTAATACCACCACCTAAGTCGGGAATGCAGAAAGCAAAATGCAGAAAGATACATGCCAGTCAGGATTTTTCTTAAAATAAAAGTTGGGAGTTCAGCGAGTTTGAGTTGGTCCATTATCAGTGACAACCCGTCACACCTGCACCATTGGGAGACAGGGGGTGCTGCCACACAGACGGTTTCCCCTGTCCTCCTCCATTTTCCCTCCCCTTGTTACCTTTTCCCTTCCTCCTCTGTGTTCCTCTCCTTCTATTGCTCCCCTTGCTGTGTGAGTGTGTCTGGGTCCCACTGGAGAGGCTTTGTCTGTGAACATTGGAGCCCTGGATGGCCCACGGGGGCCCAGTCCATGAATACCCACACTGTGAGAGCCGCCCTTTCACTTCACACCACTTTCTCTTTGGGAATGCCTGAGCAATGAGGTAAGGAAGCTCATGTACACGCTCCAATGTGCATACACATCCGCACACGCACAAACGCACGCATTTTCTCACTTTCTCCGCCTTATGCACACATGCATACACACGCAGGCGCGCATTCACATATACACCATACTTTACACACAAACTGAGTGAGCAGTGCAGTAATGAAAAGCCAGTGTTTTGTGTGAGAACCCTCTCACCCAGGACTAACATCCTGAGAGCCTTTCTCCTCCATCAGTCCCTGCCAAGCGCTCGCTCTAATTAAAGACCATAGAGTCCAGTAGCGTTGGCCCAGCTTCCCCCAGACTGTGCCCCTTCCCCGAGCATAGAGGTCCTGAGCTGAGTAGAGTCTATAAGGAATGTGAATGACCGTGGTGATTAACAGCTTCTCAGGATTTCTAATTCCCCTCTAAATAGAGTGCTTGGACGCATGACTGATGCCAATTCTGCAGAAGCCTTATAGATGGACTTCAGTTGGCAAGAGAAAATCTGCAGAAGCGTTACAACAAGCATTTACAGCTCCAGTCTAAGGTTTGCATACTGTAATCTTAGCTTTTGATGTCACCATTATATTGGGATTAAAATGGCCTTCCTATGACCTATGCAACATTTTTCTACATTTAAGCTGGCAGCTCCTTTGTGTCAACATAAAAGCACTTGACAGCACTTATTGGAAAGACCCCAGGGGTGTTCAATACATTGTCCTCACCATATCAGCATGCACAGTATGAATATCATCAAAGCATTTTTTTGGAATCCTATTATATTTGAAGGGCCATTAATTCATGCTTTGCATGTCAATATTGCACTCAGGCCATGTTATTAGATCTGAGAAATGTTTGCATAGATTCAACAAGAAGCATTCCTCTGAGATGTTGATCCATATAGACGTGATAGCTGGAGATTCAAGGAGCAAATCTCTGGATCTGGTGATCAGAGATTGGTGCAGACCATTAGAGTACAGTGGACTGATGGTCATTTTGAAGAAACCAGCTTGAGATGATTTGAATTTTGAGCCATGGTTTCTTATCCTGCCAGGAGTAGCAACATGACGGTGGTCAGAAAGTTAAACGATGCTCAGGTGGTTCTAATGGGTCCAAAGTGTGGTAAGAAAATGTTCACCACATAAAAGCTCCAATCAGAACTTGCAGGTATTTTCCCCCCAGTCTGTTATTGGCCATTTTTAGGAGGGCCTCTGCGAATTGTAGCCTCAGTTTCCTGTTGCTAGCTGAAAGCAGTGGCACCCAGTGAGGACCTCGGCAGCTGTATCCATCTGCTTCCACGTTTGATGCTTTGTGTATTCAAAAATGTTATTCCTGCTTGTATTAACAATGTCAACAAGAAGATATTTTTTCTTCAAACACTTGCTACTCAGTTGATCTCTTCTCTCTCTCTGACATATTTTTGCAAACCAGAGAGGTGGCTGTGTGTGAAAATATCAGTAGGTAAGCACTTTCTTACCTACTGAACAACTCCTCTGGCACCAGCAACCGTGAAACACTCAAAGTCACTTCTGTTGTCTTCCCCAAATCTAGGTTTCTTATGTACCGTGTTGCTGCCATGTGATTGGCTCACCAGCGTACCTAATAAAACGGTCAGTGTATATATTCACAGAGTCTCACTGCATTTATCTCCACATCTAACATAATTGATATTATCAGTAGGTCACAAGCAAAGTTGTGAAAGTATAAAGACACAAAGGACTTATGACAAGTGACCACATTCAACAACTACTATCTAATGTGTAAATGGCACAGAATAGAGGTAAATAAGCTCCTTGTGAATCTGAAAAGTACAGCTGTACATGTAAAGGAGTACGGTACATTACAATGGCATGCTACATCTACTAATAGAAGCTTAAAAAGCTTTTATGTGTTTTGCAAGTTGCCTGGAAGAAAAACTAACTGCTAGTTAGATAACAGAAAAACATGTAGTAAAAAGTACATCGATAAAATCTATTTTATCATCATTCAAAGACAGTGTACCCAACACTAGGTGGTGGTATGATATGGATAAGTTAATATTGTAAAAGTATTTGTTTTTTCCCATAAAGCTGTGGTAAAGAACGACCAATAGATTTTCACCCATAGTCTGTGAGCGAGGCACCCGAGCTAAAATGTTCAAGATAAAATTGTTTAATAAACCAAACGTCAACAGATTATTTCAAGGTCCAATTTTTTTTTCAGGTTTGTTTTATGAAAACAGTTGTATTTACAAATCAACTCTTGCAATGAAACACACAAATCTTCACTCCATATTCCCTATGAAAGTTTTTAATTAGCATTAAAGTTGGTTGTACTGAATACAGTAAGATATTATATATCGACAGTAGGTCATAATTATTTGCTATGAAGTTGATAATTATATAAAACAAATATTTCAAAGGCATTAGAATATTTTGATATTTGGGAGAAAATTTGACCATTTTTTTCCCCTTAAATTTTGAGGCAGTAAAGTTAAAATGCTCAGTGGAGATTCCTATCAGTTTAAAATTGTGCATAATTCATGAAGCAGATTAAAGCCCAAATGCTCACCATAGCTGAAAAATTGAAACGATAACACTTTATATCTCAAATACCTTTTTAAAGAAATGTGAAATGCTGTGTTTGGCAGTGTGAACATCTTAAGCCCAGAAACTGTTTTTCCTGCTTTTCCTGCAGCTGGTGTGTTTTTTAGGCAAATACCTCAATGATCAACCAGCGAGAAAAACAACGTACAACATGTCAGCAAGGTGGATGGAGAGAAGTGTGTCAGGGGAGACTACTGACTTTAGCCCTTTTTATCTTTTGTTTTTATTTATATTTGCACCTTTTTGTGTTTATTTTACTATTGTCATATTTTCATCTTCATCACCGAGGGTACCACTGCATTTTTCTTATGTTCTAATAACATTTAAAAAAAAATGAAAATCTTACATAGGCAGGGAAGAAAATGTTAAAAAAAAAATTGGATCCACTTGCAGTTATTTTGTTTTAGTTTTATTTTAAATGGCAATAAATTTCTTCCTTTCAGATTATTTTTCATGCATTTTTCAAGTCGGTTTAGTTTCTTGAATGTCTCCAAGTCAGTCCAAAGCATGTGTGACAATTTTAAAAAAAGCTAACAATTATGTGAGAACACAGTTATGGCAATTTGGCTAAATATATAATCATAACAAAAACAGTCACAACATGGTAATTACAGTCAAAACTATAATTATCAATTGTACCAACTCTTCAAATATTACTATCTTGTATAGTGTGACAATCTAATTACTTGTTAATCAAGATAACATGAGCAAAAATCAAGCAGTTAGAGTGAGGGTCCAACCTACGTGCAGAATGAAGTGCAAAAACAATTAGGAACTGAGCTTTTTAAAATGGACAAAGAAAATATATATCTTTTCAATTTTAAAGTATGAAACTTGCAAAACAAAACATTCATATTTTATAAGGACATGAGATTACATGATTTGGATTTAAAATTTAATTTCTAATGATGCTGATGAGAAGAAACTTAATATAAACAATAATTAATCGTTTATTCAGCCATCCATGTTCTGCAGGTGTCTTTTCCTGTTTAGGGTCACGCAGAATCAAAGGACGGAAGAAAACCAAGAATAAGACAGAGCAAGACAAGGCAACATGCACATAGGCACTCACTTCTGATGTGTTGCTGCTTTTAGTCTGGGGGGAAACCAGAAAATATCCCTCTGTGCTCTACTAACCAACACAGCACTGTGCCGCTGTCTCCACAATTAATAACAATAAATAAACAAATAAAAATTAATGATTACAAAACATTATGTGCTACTAAAAGTGCTAGTTCTCCTACACTGTCTGAACATTTTTACACAGCCGTTAAGATGTCCAAAAATGTTTCTCACTTATTATGACAGTAACTAAACAATAAAATACATACACCCATCTGTGTAACTGGGCGTGACGATGAAGGAGTGCAATGATTCATAGTCTGTCTTGAGGGGAAAACCCCTCCCTTTTGATGATAAGCAAACCCAGATCCTGGAGTAAAACCTTCCTCATAAAATGCCGTAGTGATGTCACAGACGCTGCGTCCTCGTAGTTTCTGCAGTCATGCCTTTCCGCTCTAACAAGTTATTATTTTTCATCTTGGACTCAGGAAACTGCGTCAGGAGCTCATTTCAATGAACGTTTAGGGGAGCACACAACTCTGGAAAATACCAAAACGATGCGGACACTGCCAGACTGTTACACATGTCTGCGGAGGAGGAGAGAGGAAGGGAAGAGCCAATGATCTAAAGCTGTGAAATGGGAGTAATTGGTCTGAAAGAGTGAGAGTCAGACGCAGACAGTAAACAAATAGAGGTCAACAACAAACCTATTCTATGCTATATCAGAGCAACATAACAGTAAATAATAAATCCTAAATCAACCTGATTATTGAAAAAAGCTACTTAGCTAAATTAAAATAAATGCCGACTGTAAAAATAAACATCATAGTAAGTAAACACTAAAATAAAGTGAATAATTGCTACAAGCTGCAGCTTTAAATCGGGATAACAGATTGTGAGCAAAAAAGATTTGTAAATAATGACACATTGAATATTGTAAGCCAATATATAGTTGGAAAAAAAAATGATATGACTGTTTTAGTTTTCCTTTCACACAGATTCTCAGCTATCCAAATTTTAAAGATAGCCAAATATTTCTATCAGTGGCAAACATAACTGTTGGCTGTCTGACACGTTTTCCTTCCTGGTTCACCATTTCAGCAAAGATATTAAGAGAAGCTGTAAATACAATTGATTCATGATGAATTGATTCAATCAAACATCTGCCACATACAACCTCTGGCACGTCTGCGGATCAAACTGGGCTAACAATACCCCTTTAGGTCTGAAAGATGTAAAAACTACAGTTACAATGGAAAACATTAAAGTTGAGCGTTGTTTAAAAGCATTACAGTTTGGACAAATAATAGTAGTACCGAAAAACCACATCTTCTTCAGTGGAACAATCCCACCTATTCACAGTCACCAAATAAGCAGAGCTACATTATATTCCAGCAACAGGTCAGTAGTTAAAAAACATGTTATAACACCCTGTTTCTATATAATGACTCACTGAGTTACAAAAACAGCACTTTAAAGGGTGTGTTTTTCCAAAAACACGGGACATTATTTAGAACAGTGGGAAGCCGATATGAGGGCACGAAAGTCCCAGATCTTCAATGGAGTAAATTGAGTGTGTGCATGCTTTAGCACACTGAATGGTGCATGCACTCATCCAGGAAAATATTGTGGCTTCCTGTGCTATTGTGTCTAAATATGACTCAGTTGCACTTTCAGTTGTAGTGAACTAAAGGAACAAACTAGTTAGTCAAACCTATTTCAAGGACTATGGAGACAGTCTGAATCATATGTCCAGACACACACACACACACACACACACACACACACACACACACACACACACACACACACACACACACACACACACACACACACACACACACACACACACACACACACACACACACACCCGTTCAAATCAGACAGATATTAACAGTTCAGACGGACAGAGCTGGGTGGGCATCTGCTGCTCATTTTATTTATGTCATGGGTAATTTAATAAGGAAATTTCCCAAAAGTTTGCACTGAAAGATGAAAAAAGCCTTTTAGTGTTATAATAAGATTAGTAAAACTTTTTAATCTGCAATAAGGGAAATGGTACAACGAACCACAACAGAGTTCAAGTAACCATTACTAAGGTTTTGGATTTGAATCAACCGTGACTGCTACGGTTTGTTTATGCCGAAGTTCAAAGACGAACCTCATTTCAGTGAATCATTCTACCACCCCTATGAAGTGATTCTTCCGATTAAGCTGATCAATACTTAATTTAAAAAATTACATTTGAGAATATACGAATATTGAATATTTCCCTAGAACCACAGAAGGTTGGACAATGGCTCATAATATTTCTAAAACACAAATCCAAAGACATTAATTCACTAGAAATGCATCCAGAAGGAGTGAAATAAGCTACTGTGGAGCAACAACTGAAGTAAACCAAAGTATTAACTGACAAAAAGGAAAAATTATATATTCTACCGTTTCAACAATATGGGCTGAAGATTCACAGAGCTAAAAGCCACAAATGAACTATTGCTCCGAAGAGAAATCCAGTTGCCCAATCTGATAGAGATGCACTGATAAAGGCAATGAAGGCCAAAGCTATTTGTTTTTATCTTGTCGTTTTACAGGTGTGACCTGACTAAAACTTAAGCAAAGTCATTTTTATAAACCTTGTTTAGATCAAAGATTAAAATACTTGTGACATAGTTAAGAGTTTTCAAAGCCAAGAGAAATATCAAAAGCTCATCATCAAGCATACATCAAAGTGTACATGCTTAACCTTAATAAGTCTGGATCAACTAAAAAAATATACATGACACTTTGTTGATGCATGTATAGACAGAAAAGGAAGGGGTTTCCTTCAGCTTAGATGCATTTAAGGAAAAATAAATCAAGAATAAAGATTTTTTTAGGATTTGGACTCAATCTGACTTGATTCTGAACACTAGCCGACTATTTGGTGCATCATACAAATTCATAATAATGCACAGGGGAAAAAACGCCACTCAATCTCCAGGTGTGAGATTGTGAATAGAAAAAAAGATGTGAGCTGTGGTCAGAACAACAATGGTCTGCTATTGTTCATCAATGTTGCACAGTTATTTGCACTATTACATACTAAAACTCAATCAAAAGTGAAATGATAAAGAAAAACTTTTCACCAGTATCACTTCTGTAAGATTTTCTGGTGAAGGCACAAGAAAATAAGGTTTTAAAAAAAGGCCGATGGGAAAAGAAAGAATATTCTGATGGAGCCTCCAGCTTCAGTTTTGAAAGCGACACGTTGAGATGAAATGAAAATGTTGTTAAAAAGCAAAAATCCTTGAATGCGACTGCTGTGCTTGCAGGTGTTTAAACAATACATAGATCACAAGCAAATTCTTTTCATTATCAGAAAGCTAAAGTAGGTTCACCTGATTTCTGTAAATGCCAAATATAGACTCAGATTTCTGTCCTATAAATGATCTGGTCAGGTTCTAATGAAACTAAAATCTTACATCAAGTATAGAAAAGCCACACACCATGAATCCCTGCTTGTCTTTACTCACTGAAAATAAAAAAACAGACAACTGGAAAATTTTATGGAAAATTAAGAACATAAAACCCTTACATTAAATGTCATTTTTTTATATTTGTGAGACAGACTGTGAACCTATAAACAGCATTTCTGTGATATTACTAAGATATTTACAAATTTAGAAGGGAAAAAAAACTGCATAATGATTCACACATGGTTAGACAAATAAACCATTTTAAAATGTGACTAAAAGTGCCACTATGTACCAGTTTTAAAACACTACTTGTTCAAACAGTTTAATAAAAAAATTAAACACCATTATTTAAGCCATAAAGAAACTTTCTTTCATATAAATCAATCATGTTAAATCTAATATTACAGACATAACAGATAAGCAATGGACATATAAAGCTTGTCTGAGTCACAGAAGACAAATGGATTATAAAGTTTATTTTTATGTCTCGTTTATCTTCTGAGGGACTTTGTAGATATGACCTGTTTATAGTAGCTAAAAAAACATATTTCATAATCTCCATGCTGCAGTGATAGAGCTGGTTTTCTGCTAAGCAAGTCCAAGTCTGGAGATAAATTAAGCCCATCTGATTCTGAGTCTGAACAGGCTAAAGATTAATGTGTTCATAATGAAATCCGTGGTGCTAACAAGACCATGGTAACATTAAACTTTAAAGAGGAGTTTTAATGTTTATCTCTTTAATTCAATTAGTTATAAATTGTGTTCTGATAAAAGTTCAACAAAACAATCACTGCAGGTTCTTGATTCAGTTCCCTGTCGTTTAAACGTATTTTAAACACTGGTTTTGGACTTGTTACCAGTATAGGAAACAGAGACACGTCCAGTGAAGTGCTTGTGAATACAGACGTTGTTCTGATGGTTTCCGATACCTGACAGGAGTCTTCTGAAGACCGGACCACCATGCTGAGCCGACATGGAAAGAGGCTTCTGATCTGCTGTGACCGAGCTGACGGGCTATAAGCTGATTAGCTATATCCTTCCTTCCTCTGTTGATTCTTTAAGAACTGCCAGAGGCTGAGCTATGACTGGTGTACAGTAACAACAAGGCACTACACACTTTTGAGGTGCTGAAGACTTCTGAAACTAAATGAGACACACCAGGCAGACTCTGCTCCGCTCGCTTCCCGAACAAAATGTACTGACTACAGTGAAATGCTGTCATTCACATTCATTATGTGATACCGTTTGTCTACTTTAGATTATTGATAAGTTAAGTCAATTCAACCCAAAATGAAAAGGAAAAGCGACTCAGTCACAAATATGTTTTTTTAGTTTTTTTAAACACATTAAATTTTCCCTGTGGTATTCCCCTTTCCTTGTCCTTTTCACACCAGAGAGCGGACAAACCTTTTTCCAACAGAAAAGTCAGACATTATCAGTAGTAATGGAGCAGTGAGGTTTTAACACTGGACATCTGCACGTATCAAAATTAAAGTTTTAATATAAAGAAAAATTTAATTTATTAAAATGTAAGGTAATAGCTAATGTCACATATAACTCGACCTGAATTAATTTGCTATTTGGCCATTTGGCCCAAAAAGCAGAGAGCCCAGATCCGCATTTTGAATAAATTCTTGTTGTATTTATTCTTCTGTCTCCCTCTTTACTGCTGCCTCTTTTTTTTTGCTGCAGTGCTCTGTGATTGGTTGAACACATGTGTCAAGCACTGTCAGGATAAGGAGTCTTATTGGCTGGTAATTCAACCCTACTCCACTCTTCACCAACCACACTCTCCCCAGGCCTGGGCGTAAATGAGCAGGCAGACAGATGAGTGGCTCAGGTGGGGCCTCGCTACTAAAGAGACGGGAAGAAGCGCTTTTCGCCACTCCAGGTAACACAGCACCAGCATGGGGACAGGGTAGCAACAACAGGCACAGATGAATCTGCTGGGATCAGTGGTTTAAGAAAAACCCTTTTAATGCATTCACTTTTTATTGCAGAAGCATAAACTCCCACTGAAAAATCTAATTTTTATTTAGAGTTTTTAGCACGGAATTGCTGCTGCAACAACCGTCACCCCAAACAAATCTCTTGAACCAAATTAAGCAAATATTCTTTAACATATCACTGTTGGTTTTTCCTGGAAATAGAAAAAATTCAAATAAGGAAACCATTTATTTTGCAGTCTAGGTTTAGCAGCATGCACGGTGAGTACCTTGGTTACGAAGGGGAAAAAAATATATATCACTTTTTGTGAGAGAACTGCAGCAAAAAGCGATGTCTTGGAGTCACCGAGTCTCCATAACAACCACACAATGCCATCTTCATGCCAACTGGTTGTTTGGGAGGTGTGCCAGCAAAAAAAAGAAGCTTTTCTCGTCCTACCAACAAAAACAACTCTCCAGGTAGAGCATTTTCTGTAACAAACACTCCAGGTGGGCTTGACACGAAACAAACAATGACTATGTTAGCAAACACCTCATGCTAACTGTGAAATATACTGGAGGATCTATAGTGCTGTGGGCCTCTTTTTCTGTAATCGTGAACTCAGCAGTGCTAGAGCATTTTCTACAAAACTCAGATGGTCTTTTAACAGTAAACTGATTCCGGTCATTGTTGGATCTTTCAGCAAAAAATTATAATCCAACACATACAGCCAAATTGAGCAGAAATGTTTCACCAGAGACAGAATAAATCAACTACCATTGACCTGAAGGATGGAGGATTTTAGGGTTAAAATTGTATCATGTTGTGGCATTTATTCCAAAAATGATAAAAGTGATGATATAAATTTTTTTTTTAACATTAGGCTCTGCATAACGTTCTATAATACTGATATATAAAGTCATTTATAATATTAAGCAGCACACAATAATTGCATTTGAATTTAATATTTACTGATGCTCTCATAGATTAAACCGGATAGATCCATCCCTTATCATCATCACTATGAATCACAATGCTTGCTGCACCATTTTATTCCATGACAACACCAAACAATTCAATATTTGCCCTTGGATAATGGACATCGGAGTCCCCAGCCAGAGATGCTAAGGGATGCATCCTGAGGGATGAGCTGAACAGAAGAGAGCATAAGAACGAAGCCAGAACTCTGAACAATACGGGTCGGACATCTTCGCTGCTCGTGGGCCGGGGTCTCTCAGGTTTTAGATGTGCCCCTGCTAAAACACCTGATTTAAACGTTTGAGTCATATCCTCCGCCTGTCACCAAGTTCTGCAAGACGCTGTCCTTTGAGGACTGGAGCTGCCCACACATGCTCTAGAGAGAATGTACGAAGATAAGTGGTGAAAGATCTGTGTCTCTGTGTGCTTCCACCTTGTTAAACGTTATAGGAGGAGATTCAGGGCCGTCTGGTTTTCAGTAGGATCTTATTTCATTGGAATTATTGGTAACACTTTATTTGAAGGGGGGTGAATAAGACTGTCATGACACTGTCATAAACATGACATAACACCTGTCATGAACATGAATAAGCCTTCATGAATATTTATGACTGTTGTCATAAAGCGTAATTTGGTAAATTATGACACTTTTAATACAAAGTTGACATTATTCAAAATGTCTTTCTTATAACAACTTGACATTAACCAAGAAATCATTACTGGTATAAATTTGTTATAAAAGTATCACTGATTGCACTTTAAAAATTAGGTAACTTTACGTTATTAAAGGTAAAGTTTAAACAGTAATGATTTCTTGGTTAATGTCAAGTTGTCATAACAAAGACATTTTGAATAATGTCAACTTTGCATTAAAAGTGTCATAATTTACCGAATGACACTTTTTGAGAACAGTCATAAATATTCATGAAGGCTTATTCATGTTCATGACAGGTGTTATGTCATGTTTATGACAGTGTCATAACAGTCTTATTCAACCCCCTTCAAATAAAGTGTTACCAAATTATTTAAAGCGCTTCTCAAAAACAAGCAACGTAATTCTATCAATCAAGGTCACTGCTTTTAAACTGTTTTATAATTTGTTTTAGACTCGTGTATATGGTTACAATAGTTTTACTTTTGTGTGACCAGGTCGTAATGTGTTGCAGATTTCTGCCCCCGTTCCTCTTGCAAATGAAATCTGTATCTCATTGAAGTTTTACATGGTCAAATAAAGGAAAGAAAGGAGGTTGTAGAACGCATCAACAGCAGCGGTACCAATAACGCTGCCAATGGCGATTTTTTTTCAACATGTTTTTCCCCTGTCAATACATATTCAAAGCCTGGATTTCTCAAAAATTGGCAATTTAAGAATGTTTCTGCAATAACATACAACATTAAAGCTTTTTATACGTCTTTAGAGGGGTGCCAGTGTATTTTTCTACATCTGTCTATAACTTTTCTTTACATGCATTTATTCTGGAAAATGCAACTGAGTAGTGGTGAGCATTTATTGTATAATTTATAAATTATCGTGATAAAGTTCTGATTGTGATATTTATTGTTGCCACAATAAATTCCAATGAATAATGTTTAAAACCCGCTATATTTCTACATTGTCTGAATTGTTAGTTTTACCGTTTTTCCACAGTTTGTTCAATAAGAGCATCAATACATATGAATGCATTTAAAAATATGATTAAATGCAGCTACTGTGTGCAGTTTGTCATACAAATGACACGTCTTAACGTTACTGTTGTCCTAAAGAGGCATTTTACAAATGGAAATGTTTTTCAAGAGCAGTTATTGTGTTTGTGGTGCAATGATTGCCGTGTCATGCCCAAAAAAATGAATAAATAGTTCTTATCGTCACTTTTATTGTTATACCAATAGTACCACAAAATATCAAGATAAAACTTTAAGTCCATATCCCCCACATTTAGAAGTAATTATTTAAAGAAAGATTTCCACAAGTTTATAATCATTAGCATAATCAGTGCCGATTGCTTTTCTGAAATCTAAGTCAAAACCACCAAACAGTAAAGTGCTAAAGGTCACTTTAGGATAGCTCATCAAAGCTTAAAAAGGTTTGCAAATCCGGCAGACATCACACACACACACACACGCACGCACGCACGCACACAAAAAATGCAACAAAACTGGGTCACGTCACTGCTTTGCGTCACTTGATGTGTGCAACACCAATCTAAATAGCTGCATGAGCATGCATGATAAATCCACAGACACACACATATTAGCATAAAGTAGTAGTGAGATGCAACAGCGTTCAGTGTCTCTCAGACACAGCACACCAAAAATCAGCAGATAGCGATGAGAAAAAGTGAGTTTTCCAACAGCAATTCTGCCAATACTGTAGTCTAACACACAGCAGTAGGTGTGATTTTCACCTGCAGGCCAGACAGAAAAATAAAGCTCTGTGAAGATTCAACTTACCAGTGGGACTTGGTTGGCGCTCTCCGTCCACTGCAAGAGCTCTTTCAGCCACCTAAACAAAACGAAAAACAACGACTGAAACAGATGTATTTGTCCAAACAGTAAAATACAGTCGAACACTGATGCTGTGATCCACTGACTCTTTGTGCTTTTGCCCGGGTGCTCCACATACACCAGTGATAATGTGAAGTCTAATATTCAGATCAGAGCAAGAGTGGCTGTTTCGCAGATTGAGGTCAGGATTTGGTACAGAGTGTTATGTAACCCGATATATGGGCCAGAATAATAGTATTACATATGAGACAGCAGTTCAAATGGAAGTCATGGTAGAGAAAGGCAAGCAGAGACAGACTGCGAGAGCAACTATATTTTTAGGCCATGGGCTCAGACAGACAAGCCCCAGAGAGCTTTTTATATTAAAACTATTTTAATTGCTCTACTTTGCTATTATTGTGTGCTCTCCGCTTTTCCCCCCTTACATTCTGTGTTTCACTTTCTGATTATTCCTCGATTTTAACATATCCGCAATATAATGCCCTCACTTTTGCACTTATATTTAAAGATCTCATTCAGGTCTTGTCAATCTGTCATTACTACGTCTGCTTTTTGTTCTCCTCTATTGCTTGAGAAGGGTGGGATATCCGCATTGGTTGCTATGGCACCAGACAGCTCCTCGTTTTCTCAGCAAACTGCTATCTGTGATTGTGTGTTTCAGTGTGCAAGACTCTGGACTTGTGTGTGCGCGTGTGTGTGTGTGTGCTACCACCTGTCCACATGTGGGCACAGGCACTGTACACATGCATGCATACTGAGAGTTGTTGCAGCAAAATGACAACTACTGTCTAAAGATGTATGCTCCAAAATGCTCAGCAATATGCCCAGCTCTTTACTAACCTGCTGGATGTCTCATCTGGTGAACATCTGTTTAAAGTAGCAGTGTATATTTCAGCGTCTCAGTCGGTGAGTGTGTGTGTGTGTGTGTGTGTGCACAAGGCTTCCCTACATTCGGAGGGAATTTAATGATTGGCACAAAAGAATAAACCTGTAATAGAATATGTCAGGTACTAAATGAGTAATGATCAGAACATGCAGGGTAATTGTTAAAATAATAGATGTAATGTATTTTTATGCGTTTGCTTCATGTTATTCATGGCTTGGAACTTGTCATAGTTTGCGATGGGCGAGTGGAAGTGTTACCCTTTAGATAGGTCATTAGCGCATCACCGGGCCAACACAGAGATATAGAAGACAAACAGTGAACAAACACAAACATCTCTGACCAATTTACTCTACAGTCAACTGCAAACCTAAAGTTACTGGAGAAAACACAGCCACACAGAGGGAGAACACACACTAGGGCCTGCAAATTAACGATTAGAACAGGAAATCTCCTTTCTGTGAGGTGACAATGTTAATGAACACAATACTCACATCCTTATTATTGGTCATAACATCCACTTTCCATATTCACTTATTCAGCAGTTCATAGGCGAGACTTGGGGAACACTCTGGACGTCACTGTGCGTCATGAAGATGCACAGTAACGTTTTATCCTTTTAAAAATTGAAATAATTTATCTTTATGTTTCTAGGGCACAGTGCTTTTGCTTTATGGCAAATAGACATTGAGTTTGAGTCTGAAGTTTGATAACAGCAGCAAACAGCAGATACTGAGCTCTCAGCCCAAATCCAGACTTTTTTCCTGATAAAGAGAGGAATCGTATTAAGAGGAAATTCAATCTTACTGTTTCATTAAGTAATCCAGATGGCCTTGAGGTTACCTTACCTAAAATTAAAATTAAATAATAGAGATTGACCAGCATTGGACAAAAGCAACTTCATTTATAAGAGTAGTACATACAGGAAATTGCAAAACATGTAGATCAAGAGAACTAAGGTTTTGCAGCAAAGGGCAGAGAAAAAGTATAACGCACTGAGATTGAATGATTTTCAATTTATTTTGTGTTTTCTTATCTCATTTTTAGTCTTTTTTGCGATAATTTTATATTTCCTCTTTAATCACTTTGTTCTTTTAATTATTATTTTTATAGAAATTCTTTGCCCTTTCCCTGGACTCCAAGATTTTCCCCCATTTTGTGCACCAGCAGATGGCAGTGTCTCCATGGTGCTAACTTTTCCAAACAAAATGCAGTCAGTGGTTTTTAAAAGAAGTGCACATATCTAACTAATAAGAAAGGGTATTAGGAGCTTTTTAGTTTTTATGAAAGCAAGCTTTTTTCTCCTCCTCTTAAGGTTTTTTTTTTATTTTAAATCCTTGAGTAAATACACATTGAAATAGCAAAGACAGTTAAAAGACGAAGAACAGAGACTTTTCCTGCATTATCTAGGATAATCAGGAGATAATTAGAGCGAAGAAATATCAAAATGGATTTCAGGGAGGACTGAATATTTACAAAGAACAGTAAACCTACTTGCAGAAAAATATCTCAAATAAAGTAGCCCGAAACCGAAGGAACTCTGTGAACTTGCTGTTCTGACAGCTGAGTAAAGGTGGAGTAAAAAAAGTGAGGAGCAGTCGTCAGTGAGGAAGTGCATGTGTGTGTCTCTGTTCATGCATGTGTGTGTCGAGGCTTTAGTGTTAAGTGAGTGGGGTGTGTTTTTTCCACTGTGTGAGGCCTCAGGCTGGGGTAGGGTGAGGCGGAGCTCTGGGGAGGCGCAGCATGGGGCGGGCTGCTTCAGCTGAACTCGGTGCACTGTATCTGCGCTCAGGGCGGGAGGTCACAGAGTCCAGCATTCCTCCAGAGCGCTTTCTGTTTACATGACTGCTGCTGGGCCTGGGGGAGGTGGCAGCTCTGCATATCTACACCGTCAGATAAAACCATACCTCGCATTTATGCTCATCACCTAACAAGGATTAACATCTTTTATTTGTAGTCTTGGAAGCGTCCAGAACACAAATATCAGTTCACTATGACTGCCTGGATGTGGATTCGAACGCAAACAGTAGCAGCAGTTTATCGGAGGAACATCATCGCAGTAATACAACTTTATTTCCTGCGGTATCATCAGAACCTGATGACGTGTATTACAATACGACACGGCGCTCTGACACAGAGTAGGAATCATTTCAATATGACAAACCAAACTTAAGAAGTTATAGTTATTTATTTCACAAAAATTTACAACTTTACTTGTGAGGATTGTTTTTGAACATTAAAAATACACGGAGAAATGTTATTGTAATAACCGTTTGGAAAAAATATTTGTACCCCTTTAACTTTTGCACATTTTCTCATTTTACATTGTTTCTTATAATTTCAAGTAATAGACCAGTACAATGTAATAGTAATCTGTAAAAAATAATCTGAAAAGTGTAGTATGTTTGTAATGCATAAGTATTTATTCTAATACGTATAAATAAAGTAAAATTCTAATTTGTAAATAGTCCTCCTGTGTGTAACTGAATCAACTAAAATCAATATTTCTAGCATTGAAAATTACACTGAGCACAATTCATTCAGCTGAAGCGGAAAGAAAATGACAAATGCAAATATACCACAACATCCGTCTGTCCCCCAAAACTGGCATTAATCAGAAAATCACCTCAACTAATGGAAACTGTCAAAACTTTCCTTTACATGACAATAATCCGATGATGGGATTATAACCTTTTAGGACCAAATTTAGTTGAAACCCATAGTTTTCAACAGCTGAAAACATAAAAGAATTAATATTTATTCTCAAACATATTACATTTCTCATTATGACAAATATGTTCAACTAATTTTATCAAGAGAGAGAGAGAGAGAGAGTGTGCTGTGTTTATTACCAAAGATCTACAGATTCATTTATTTTATACATTTTTATGCCTTGAACAAAATGATTAAAATCAGTCATCAGGTCAGGAGTGTGCAGAAGATTCACTCTGGATAAAATTTATTTACAGATCTGTCAGGAGAAAGAATTAAATATGTCTGATGGGAAAATAATTTTTAGGCTGTTTTCATACATCAAAAAGCAAATGTTTGCACCACAATCCTTTGATCTTAAGAGACTGATATAATCCTAAAACAAATGGATCCATTTAACTGAGGAAGTAGATTAATGGTTTATGCACCAATGGTGTAACATTGCTGATGGGCTTCCTTTTCTAATCTGTGCCCTGAACACATCCAAAAACACACTGCAAGTCTGGGATGGGATAACAGTCATGTCGGAAGTGCTTGCTGACCTGCTGTTGGTCACGTGTCGTTACTGACCTTGACCTCTAAACCAGGGAAAATATTGGTTAGTTTAACGAATTTGGCTGCATCTTGCACTAAATTTCTTTTCTTTTTCTCTTTAAGTTTGTCAGCCACACCCATCTCATTCTCTTTTCCTTTTGGCATGTTGTCAACATGCCGTTGACACAGCAGTGGCTAATGGGGATACAAACAGACTGAATGAACCCGCCCATTTTTTAGTCCTTTCTTTCCCTTTTCAAATTGGGAGGCGTCACTTGTTTTCAATTTGACTGAGAAAGAACTACTGGGAAAAGAAAGAGGCAAAACTGGACATACCCAAAGTCCTGAAGTTTATTTTTATTTTTAAGGACATCCTTTTCCTTCTGTTTCATAATGATGCACTACAATCACAAAAAATGGTGGAAGTTTGAGAACATGGAAAGGATTTTGTTACCTACACCATATTGTAGGTTATTTCCTTAATCTAAAACTGGTGATATTATACTGAGCTTTTATTTTGTGAATATTTTGTGGTATTGATTGTCTGAAATCACAAAGCTTGTTAAGGTATTTATGGTGGGAATATTTGGGCCGAGTTCAGCTAGTCGGTGCCGAATGTTGACTGTAGCTCTTCTGTGCTGATGCTTTCACATCCTAGACCCTAGAAGCCAGCTGGTCAGCTCCGGGGGAGCACAACAGAGATGGGGAGTGACATCCAAGCCCTCGAGAGACAGTGCTCTGACTGTACTGTGGACCGGGGAGGGAGGGCAAGGCTGTCAAAGGCTCCATTGTTTGATAGGCCAGCATGGTTTCACGTGCAGCACATGATTCCCACTGTGGGTCTGAACTAAAGCCCAGTCTGAACTAAACTGTCCAGGAGGATGTGGTTGAGGCCTCCTCAAGCAGGTTAAAGTGTAACTGTGTCCGTGTTTTCTCAGGGAAAGTATGTTTATCTAGAGGACCGACATGGAGGCCCTTTTGTTTAACCAAGTAGCAAGGCTCGACCTTAAAGTAAAGCTCTGTGAAACACACAAACAGGTCGTCCCTTCTGTGTTGCATTCGCTGCTCTTTAGGAAAAATCTGTGCATGTTTACATGTACATAGAAAGACCGAAGGTCATGAAGCGAAAAAGATACATGTAAAAAAAGTAACTTGGAGATGCAAAGAGAAATAAAAGAACTATGGACAAACAATTCATAGACAAACAAGGCATAGATTTCCAGAGAATAAAACGGGAAACCAAATAAATCATAATATGAACATAAATTCAAACTAACTGGAAAGGTTTATTAAATTATGTTTTTTAGCATAAATCAGATATATCAACCTTCAGAAAATTTAGGAGACGTAAAGGACACCAAAAAGTTGCATTCAAAATTATTTGCAAAAGTTCATCATTTAATCTCAACTTTAATATTCCAGCATACTATTTATTATAAGTCAGCTCTTAAAAGATGACGGTGCATACAACCACAATTCCAATGAAGTTGTAAAACACCAATAAAAACAATGACAATTTTCAAATCCTGTATAAAGTCAATATATTTAATGTTCAAATGGAAAACTATTATTTTGCAAATATTTACTCATTTTTAAATTGATGCCTGCAACACGTTCCAAAAAAGTTTCAGTCGGGGCAAGAACTGACTGAATGGTCCAATAATGTCTGGAACATTTCACAGGTGAACAGGTGAGCTGGAAACAGGTAAGTGGCATGAATGTGTATACTGGGAGGATCCCTCCATTGTTCACAAGCAAAACTAGACAAATATACCCCATCAAAATGATGTCATTTCATGGTAACTCATTTACAGTTCTCCTCTGATCTTGATATGCACAAACACCTGCCAGATAAGCGTGCAACAGGTGAAATAAGGTAAAGCATGATTCTAAAAAAGTTGTTTCCCAACAACACAAACGATCCTTCATATTGATGCCACAATTTACAGTCCGTTTAGTAACATGCCAGAGTTCCCTCTGTATAAGCAGAGTGCCCATTGTTGTCTGTTTCTGCCTCAGTTTTCTCCTGTTTACAAGACAACAAGTTGGCCATTTAAAAAGTTATTTTGAGCAAACTAAAGGAGTGCTATGTGTTACCGTTATTAATCTAAAGCCGTCAATAAGAACATTAGGAGCCCAAAGCATCAGGTTTGGCATCAGGAGGCTACAGATTAGCTGGGTGTGCCAACAGCTCATCTAATTAGTCAGCTAATAGCTTGTTAGAATCAAAGGGTTACTTTACAAAGAGCAGAACATCAAGAAGGGAAAATATCAGTGCAATAAAAACCTTGACATAAACACTTCTGGTTAATTTAAATGTTTCTTTGGTGAACCACTTCGAGTATTTATGACTAAATATTGCAACTTATAATCTAAATACAATCTAAACTGGTGAGTTTATCATAAAGTGCCAACTCGGCTCTATGAATCTTTCCCTTTATGGCTCAGAAATGTAACAGCAGTGAGTCAACTTCTAACCCCCACATCTTAAAAGAATCACACCTAGAAAAGAAAGCACTACATGAAAGTGCTTTATTTATGAAAGAGGACCAAAGACACGCAAGTAAAACAGCTATGTGCATTCACACTCGCTCCTTTATTCAAGTTGGAATGAAGAGCTCACATGCAGGATTGTGGGTTAGTATTCAGATACGTTTACATAAATCTAGCAACACTAACGCAGGTAAAAGCAGGCATTGCTGTCCAGCCATAACATTTACAAACGCTGAGTGATGCTGGTAATTTTCACGAGATTACATTATTTTTCAAAGCTATGCTGGTGTCAAACGGCTCCATACAGCCAAGACCAACTTCACACAGACTGTATTTCAGATAAAACAAACTCTAGAAAACATTCAATCATGATAAAACTAGAGTTTTAGTAGTTTGTCTAAATCTTAAGAGAGAGCGAGAGAATCCCCACAAGACAAATATGAACACTTGCATTGGACATTCATGTTTTATTGATCAAAATCTGTTTGCATCACGTTATAAATGTCACAAAGAATGACATTGCTAGAGTTTAAAGTTTTCTCTCTCAGATTAGGGACTTTAATGTAAACTCCTGATCAAAGTCTTAACACCAGGAAAGCTGCAAAACTATTACAAATGTAGTTAAGTCATGGTAAGAAAACACAATCCTACGTTCACTGAAACTTTCACCTGAACCTTTTACTGTGATCAGATGAGAGTAAATACTGAGCTTTTCATACTGAATAGAGAACTTCATATTCACTGATAAGATTGGTGGGAAATCTGTGGGCTTTTTCTCTCATAAGAGGTCACAAGGTCCTTGCAAAGAATGCCTGGTAACATGAACTCTATGAAAACGGGGCCCACAAACAGAATTAGCTTCTGGGCTGGGACCCCCTGTGCAAACTCACAATGCAGCAAAACATTTAATCATATGAACTGTCACAGGATCAAACAGGATTAAGTATTTTCTTTTGGAAAATGAAAACTATGTCATTGTTTCATTTACTATTCACTATTACATTCATTTAACAGAAGTGCGAAGTGCTGGTTGATGCGTTTTGATTTTGATTGGCTGCGAGTTCTTGTTTTTTTTTTTTGGGGGGGGGTTGCAGGAATGTCCTCGACAGGGCGGCTCTTTTTCATGTAAAAATGCATCCATTCATGCTTGTTATGCTCACATGAGGAGTTTATGATAACAAAATTGTAATTAAAAAGTTTATTAAAATCTATTTTCTTTATTTTTTTTTTCCTCATCTTCCCTAAAACTTTAAGAGGGCCACAATCCCCACTTTGAAAAACACTGATTTAAAATACTAAATTTAGGAGAGTAAATAAAAATCTGGTGATCTAGACAATGGAAACAAACTCATGGGTCTACCAAGATGCTGAAAATGGGGTATTTTATTTTATTTTTTTGAGCAAGTTAATAATCCAAACCCTGTGGCCAAATTGACAAATTTTTCACCAAATATAACTCCAACTGAATCCCCATGTCGAAATGCATTGAAAACCTGTGAATTGAGTTAAAGAGGAGCATGCATGTGACAAGACGTGTGATTCTGGATAATTAATAACGATTAAGCTGAGAGGAAATATCAAGTCAGCAAGTAAGTGAATAAAGCTATTCAGCCCATGTTGGTCATGCTTCCAAATATTGACTTAAAGTTAAAAGTTGTAGCAAGAACAATGTTCAAAATGTTATATTGCTGACAAAGATGTTGTAGATCTACCTAACTTGGCACTTCTTTCTTTGCAGAGGCGGGGTGGTTGTTTGCAACGCATGCAATTTCCTGTAAGCTTCATAGTGTATCTTCATGTCACGGCTAAATGTCAGCGATTGGGTAAAATCAGATCCAATTGTTTAAAGTGGTTCATTTACATACACCTTGTTAAGTTGTGAACACAGACATCAGGCCAAATGTGCACACGAGGAGGAGAAGAGTCAAAGAGTAGCAGGTGCCAGACGATGTTTTGGGCGTTTTCTGGCACAAGATATTGTTTGTTCACACAGATATATGAACTCACATCAGTCTCAATGCGTGTTCAGATTGTTGGCACAAGTATAACGTCACAACACACCCCAACAAGTGTGACGCAGACGACCTTGTAGGCTGATGATTCTATGTCAGATAGCTAATGATTTTCAGATGGCTCGGGCCTTAAATTTTCTACATTCCCTTCTCATCCATGATAGCCAAGCCTAGCTTACTTATCTCTGTCTCACTACAGCACACATGAACACAGCCAATCAGAGGAGGGTCCAGCTCTTCACTTTTTCTGATTGGTGTAGATCTCAATATGGGTCTAATGTACGTCTATCATCAAACCACAAGAGAGATGTCTAGTGTTTTTTTGTTTTTTTTTTACTAGAATGTTCTCTCTGTCCTTTACACCTCAACTGATCAAACACTATGTTTTTAACTTTTTTCCCTACCTCAGTATTTAATTCAAGCTTTTTTTTTTTTTTTTCCCCCCCATCTGTGTCGTGTTGTAAATTATACAATCAATTGGTGGCAAAGAGCCTTTGAAACGTTGCACAGAGTTCTGCTTTTCTATCATGCTAATCCTTCTGGCTAAAGTCCTAATGTAAATATATGAACAGAGATGCTCAACTTCAACTGCTTTCATTACTCTGGACTCAAACCACAACTCTGTCATGCGTGCTACCTGAGCAGAAACAGGAAAGCAACATCTGGATATGTTCTGAGGGCTGTAATTCTAGAAGCTCTCCAATGCGCTTAATCCCCTCACAGTATGTTGTTTATTTTGGGTCTGTTCTCTGGTCAAGAGCCAGATTTCTTAGAAGCAGCCAGGAGGATAACAGCAAAGACACGGTGAGATTCCACAAACAGGAAGTTTGTACATTAGGCACAGTCTTTTTCCCTTTAAAATGAAATAAGCATAGGTAAATTGATCAAGATAACATATGTAATCTTTAGAAAACGAGCCGACTTTATTTTTCTCCTGCTTTGTATGTATGACAGGAAACTAATGTGTGTGCAGTATAATATCAACAGCTGCTGACTGCATACCAAGAAGTATACTTGTATTAGAAGCTTATATCTCAGGTAGACAACATTGTAGGCCAGCATTTGCCTTTTTTTTTTTTTTTATTTAAATACCAGCACCCACCTTGTCTGAGCTTTCTTCGACCTATAAACCAGGCCGCACATCTGTAAAAATGGGGAACAGGTGACAATAAAGCTTCTTGTCAATCAAACAGGTTCAGGCGAACCCCAGAGGATGGCCAGAGAACAACCAGGCTCCATGAGCTCATGGAGTATTCAAAGCCTCCACAGTAAATCTGGACTCATGAGAAATGTCTCTCCAATAGTTCTTTAGAGGGCCAGAAGGAGAAAGACGATAATGCTTTTTCCAGCTCAATTCTACCCAGTAATAATAGCTGTTGAGTAAAGATTTCAATGAACTCCGATCCAGAACCGTACGGCATTCTAGGAGATGTCAGCAGCAGAAACGCTTTAGCTGCTCAACCTCTCACAGTCGGCTAAGCAAGGTTGATGGGATCAAGTAACTCACTCTAGGAACAACCTGCTAACAAGCGCAGTAGCAGTTTCATATTGCCCCCCACATATTCAGACATACTTCGCTCTTCAGAGAACCCTGCGTACTACAGGCGGTCTCGATGTGGATGTCCACCAGACTCGTCCCAAAAAAGGCAAACTTTTATGCATGTGTATTTGATGATGTACTCACTTGCAGAGTGCAACACCAAGCTCACAATGTTGGGAATCAGTATAACCAGCTGCAAGGAGTGACTGCTACTCCATGTGCAGCACTGACAGCTGTACAATAGCTGGCCTGGGGGAGAAGAAACAGAGGTAGGCCATCTCATTCATCAAACTTCCAGGTATCCATTCGGATTGTGGAAAATGAAGAAATTTGTCACAAGAAATGAAGGCAATTGGTACGCTCCACTGTGAAATGTCAAGCATCCACAGAATACCCACAATACACCTGGCCACCTCGACACTGTGCCCCAGAACTCAGTAAAGACAAACAAGAATAGTACAGAGAAACCCAGTGCAACAGCTTAAGAGGAAATTGTGGATAAATAACAAAAGGTCACGACACCAGTTTGGCAGTATTTTGGATATTTAAAACAAAAAAATTAATCAATTATTATATGTTGACTGATATGTATCAGGATGCGTTTTTCAGCCATATCATCCAACTCTATTTTTACCTCATACATAGATGTTGTTTATATCAAGAAACCACCAAAAACCTCTGCAAGTAGCTATAAAAAGATGCTACAAAAAACCTTCAAGGTGAAAAAAATAACGTGAGGAAAAAAAATACAAAAATCAGCCCAAAATAGCTGAATAACATGACAAAATAGGCTATCCTAGTTTTAAAATGTCAGCAAGGCCAAAGAAAACTCTATATCTGCTGAGGTTGTCGCTTTCTATTCACTAGGTAAAATCTAGTAATGCTTTCACCTCTAAAAGCAGTTTTAAACATGCTAAAGTGATACACTTACCCATGACTACCACTAATTAATAATTGACTGAGAATTACAAAACACAAAAACCTGAAAACTTAACAAAAGCCAAAATAAGCCCAACATTAAGACATAAGATTTTTAAAAAGGCAGAAGACAATGGAGACAGAAAAAAGGTATGAGAAGAGGTCAAAAGGGCAATGTCAGCAGTGAAAAGGGGAAGCGGAGGCTCATATTTTATAGCCGACGGCAAGCGTGCGGTTTGGCAGGCGTAGCAGGAATTAGTTTATTAGAGTTGTTCCTTTTACGAGGAGCTGTCCTAAGAGGAAAAAGGAGAACAGGTTAAAACTAGTCATTTCTGCCAACTTCGGAAAAAAATGCATCTGCCTGAAAAAAGTACTACTCTTACTCATTTATCAGTAGATAAATCTATAGGTAGTCACACATTCTGGTTCAGAACTGCAGCACTCCTAAATATAAAGCAACTATTTTTCAAAATAACTTATTTATGAAGAAATATTTGAGAGATTCAAGATAGTTTTATGCATTTATACAAAGCAAACCAATATAAGCCAACATCTCACAAAGAATGTCCAAGTTCAAGCCATCATCTGAAAACAAACAAACATAAAAAATATAGCACAAAGGCAGACCTACCAAGACATGGTTGTCCACCTACGTTAACAGGCTAAACAAGAATGAGAGAAGCAGCCAAGAAACCCATGAAATACAGGTCAGTTAAATAGGATAACCATTGTTCGCACACAACAGAAACTGTTGTGTGCTTTTATGAAATTTTATGTAGAAAGTTCATGTTGAAAGAAAACCAGAGGAAACCGCAAGCCAGGTAGGAAACCCGATAAACATGTGGGAGAAGATGCTCTGGTCAGATAAGATAAGGTGACCAAACGTCCTCTTTCCCCACCGGACATATCCACTTTTCACATCCATGGGATTTCATTGATGGATGAAAATGTCTGGGTTTTTATCATTTATCAGGGGACCAAAAGATATACTTAAATTGACAGGTGTTGCATGAAATACGCCAATCTTCCTTTGACGTCCTCCCTAGTGGATGGAAGGACGTCCTATCCACTTAATTGACGAACACACAACAGGACTGCGCTAAAGCTGATGTTTACAATCACAAGTGTAGCTTTACGGACAAACTGGAAAATAAATTTCCTTCAAACCGTAGCGGTTGCAACAAATGGGCAGCAGAGTGCACCATCTACATCACTGGCAAAGGAGTTTCTGGGTATAACAAGGTGCAAAACATCCTGTAGGCTACCTGGACACAAAAACTATAAAAATATGGCTTAAAGTGAGAGTTTATCTATTAAAGTGGCTGAAGAGGATAAAGACAAAACCTAAAGACTAGTGTATACACATTTTTGTGTTCTTAATTTTGGACTACAAAGCAGTAATTGTTAGGGTTGCACCAATATGAAACTTTTCCTGCACTTTCAACCCCATGCAGTGCCGCTTCTCTGCTCCAGTTCAACGCCCCATAATCCTGTGCTGCATCACTGTCGCATGGCTGAAACACACACAAACAGCAACAAGAAGGAAACATCAGCTGTTCATATCGATCCCATTTTACTTGTCGGACCGTTACATATACGTTTAAAAATAACTAACATTGTCCGAAACAGATATAACGTACATCCTTAGTAAATATTTCTATGAGTATCTATTTCCAGAGATTTTAAAGTCAATTTTGCACCTGTTGGTCCCTTGAAGATTACACAAGGTGGAAAGCAGGACAACAATCCTGGAGCTGCAGCCTGAGCTACGATGGAATACTTCAAATCCAGAGTTCTCAAAATGTGGTACAAGAACCACTGGTAGTCCTGGGGCTGGGCCTACAGGATATATATAGTGGTACTCTGAAGAAAACTGTAATTCTACTAAAGGATCTGAGAATGACAACAAACCAAATTTAAAAATATACCAACTCTAAGTTCAAAACCCAGAGGGATTCTCTAAATGACTGCTCAGGGACTATGATAATTATTACAAATACCTGTATTTCTGTGATTTTGTACTTTCAATAATTGAAGCAACATGTTCACTAAAAGAGATTGCTGATAGAAGAGTATGAAAAGTTTCATGAGGTAGAAATGTTTAAAAGTGGACATAAATGTTTATTTTACTCATATTGTCACAACCTCCATGTTAGATGTGGAGGTCAGGGAGTGTTAAGAAATCTCACATAAAGTTTACACTTTCAGTTTCCTAACTAGACACAATAAAATGCATAATTAGACCTAATCTGTGAACAAGATGCTAATGGAAAAATATATTGTTTTTCATTACTTTCTTTAAGTTAGAACAAAGTGAAAAAGTCAAAGTCACTCATAAATTTTGGTATTTAAAAAGGTGGAACTTGTTATAAAAAGAACCACTGGTTAAGATTAAAGCATTTTCACGTGAGCGGCCCATTTACAGTCCAAACCTACATTTCGTAGCGTCTAGGACTCTAAATGTAACTAAACTGTTTACTTATGCTCTATTTCTACTGCAACTATCTGCTTAATTTGTTTTGCAAAGAAAAATGGGAAAGCTTTCAGTTTAGTTGTGCTAAGATGTTAGACAAACCCAAAACAAATTAACTTTTTTTATTAGTATTTGTAACAAAAATAGCTCTTTTTTTGTTCCACTTCACAAGTAATTTGGTAAATTACATGAAATCCAAATAAACTGTCTGAAGTTTGGAGTTGTTATGGGATAACATGAAAGTTCAAGTGGTGTGAATACTTTTGCCAGGTTCTACAAGTGCAAATGTTCCTCCAAACAATCAGAACCATTAACTTTCAAATATTTCCAGCTATGATGTAAGCAGTCTTTACTGCGGAGAACATTTCGCTTCTGGCGGTCCACCAGCTGTTCTCTGTACAAATATACGCTTTAAAAATGCATACAGAAAGCCAAGTGCATAAGGAGGTCTTAGCATTTGGACTACACTTCATGTCATGGTTACTTTTTAAAACGAACATGTTTATTTTTGTTAATAGATGTTTTACTTTGTGTACAACGAGCCAAGCAGAAGTTTTCACTGCCTCTAAAGCCCCTCTGGTTTGTTTAGGGATTACTCTAAACCGTTTAGTGAAATGGTGTGTGATCACGCCATTGGGACATTGAGACTGTCTTCTCATGCCAACAAAGAAACAGATTTTCTATCATATCCTGTCACCTGGAGCTCATAATTAACTTCATACTTGTCCTCGATAAAGAGATAAAGTTCTGCCAAATGTATCAGATAAAGATTTTATAATGAATGGATTCATGAATAGTCAAATAATTCTGAAAAAGCGCCCAAAATAACCTGCTCCATACATACTGAGCAGATCAATGAGTTTGCAAACATCAAGCATGATACCAGAAAAAAGTCAGTCTCAGCCACTGGCTATGGCAGTGTGACCTTCAAGGCCGGCTGTTGTTATTTTCCATAGAGGTCAGCAGCTAAGAATGTGAAGCACGCAAAGACCGAAACATGCTGTTCTTGTCCCAACAACCACCACCATCTTTTTATACATTTGTCAATAACTTATTGTCTTTCGTGTTCACTTTGCTTTTCCTCAACAACTCACTAAATCTTTTTAAATCTCAAACAAATGTACCGCTTAAAGCAGATTTGATTTGTTTGAAGATTACAGAAATGTGAGAACTATTATATCAGTATTTCTCAGAAGAGTGCCTCCAGGAGAAACCTGAGAAAGAAATGAGAGTAGAAAAGCTATTTTTATCAGTTTTCCTGCAGGATATCCTGGGACAGCATGTACATTTTAAAACGGAATAACTCACGACAGAAAAGAACAAGTTAAGCTCTCAGTGGGCTCAGTGTTGTAGTCTTTGTTAAGCCAGATCCAGAATTCATTCAACCTTATCATCAACAAGAGTGTATCCGTTTTTGGAAATAACCTATCTGATGGTGTGCACTGTAAAACTTTGAAAAGCTCATGTGAAACGCTTTACAGCAGGAGTTGTTAATTGCAAAACTGTCATCTCAATTTTAAAATGTCTTCAAACACAAATGTAAGAAATAACTGAAAAATCTTTACTTACTGAAATACAACATGCATCCATAAGTGATTATGTTAAACTTTTATTCATTTAGTCCAACACACTAATTTAGAAATGCCTGCTACTAGCTTAAGATTTTTGATTTAATTTTTATTTGTTGTTTATTTACAACAAATATATACCCATGTTGTGGATAAAGAGTTTATTTATGCATTCAAGTACAGCAAGTATTGTTAGAGTTGTGTTTCTATTTGGACGTTTTTATGCTCAAACTTCTGTAGTTGCAAAAATTAAATACAATAAAACTGTCCTTTTGAAATATAAAACAAAGATATTTAAATTTAAACTCCTTTAAGCAAAAGTTATACCAAATAATTATCAAATACAATAAACTAATATAAAGAAATCATTTTAGAAATATGTTGAAAAATGTTCATATATTTTAGAAAAAATTTAAAATACCTATATTCATTTTTATTTTAAATGCATCAAATCAAATCAATCAGCTAGACATAATTGGATAATTTTTCTAGATTGGTTTTGGGTGAGAGTCAAAATGATCCAATCCCCAAGTACAGGCAAGACCCCGATTCCCATAATTAAAAACTAAACCAGAGACCCCGACTCCCATAATTAAAAACTAAACCAGAGACTCCCCACCACTTTTGGACTGTAAACACATCAACCAACCGCATGTTCATTTTTTCTAGCTCCATGAAAAAAAAAAAAAAAAAGAATTATAAATTTAAGGAAAATCTGCTTAAATCCATAAATGGGGATAAATACACAATTTCTTCAGTGTCTGTTTAATTCAATACTATTACAGAAAAGATAACACATTTATACCAATAAAGTTTTCAAGAAAAATAATTGAAAATTCTATGAAAATCAGAATTTGTGAAAATTTTTAATTAGCAAGTCGCACTGCAAGGAAAACTGGAAAAAAGGCATTTGGAAGAAAGTCTGATTAGTTCATTCAATTTTAAAGCCTACCAAATAATATAGGGTAGGAACAAAACATGTAGCTCTAAGACATTTATGGATTTACGCAAATTTTCCTGAAATTTATCAGGCTTTTGGTTAAAGTGTGAAACACCATGTTGCTTTTTTTAATTTCATCTAACATCAAAGGTTTGATCTACTCTTTTTGTGGGTTTCCTGTAATAGTAAAAAAACAACAACATGTTCTTAACATTTGCTTAACAAATATCAGAAATAAAAAACAAAGACACCTTTGTATACTGTTGACTCATTGGTTAATAAATGGCTCATCTGCAAACATCCAATTAAGCTCCTGGCATTGTTTGGTAAACAGTGGCTAACATTATGTAAGGAAAACAACTTTTAAGGAAGTTATTTAAACTAATACCTAACACCATCTCTGAATGAATCAACCACTGCACAATTGCAAATAAATGTACATCATGTCCGTTGGGCTCCTGGTCACACCTGCCTGTGGTTATTCATTACCTCCCTCAGAGCTCATATACACCCAAGTTTTCTGATGTTCTTTGTAAGATTCAGGTGTTTTCTTGCGTTTCTCATCAGGTCCAGCCATGTTAAAATTTATTATTGGTTTTCTGAATCATTGACCATCTGCCACACTGGTTCTTTAGTTTTACTAAACTATATTTTATCGTCATCACACATCAGCCACTGAAGCTCGGCTTGCATTTAAGTTCACCCGCCATCACTGACAACTGTACATAGCAACAAGTTGTTACAATGAACACCATCTGAGGCTAAAATTTTAAGAACCCAGAGATAATTTAATTTAAACAACGTGTAAAAATATGTATATTTTCAGGACTAAATCAAATTATTTGAAGTCAACTACTAAACAGCCCTGATCTAGTGTCTGATCTAAAGTAAAGACGTTATACCGTCTTCTTGTTTCCTGTGTGTGGCAATACGTGTGTTCCAGTAAGTGTGTTTATTTCTGGACATGTGAAATGTCTGTACAAATGATCACGGCACAACAAGACATACCCGGAGAGACACAGAGCAGCTGAGTCTACTCCAAAGATCAAGCACAGAGCAGGCAACACCTCATAAAAACACAACACACATGCATGTGTACACACACACACACAGACGTAGGAATAAAAACAACACACGTAGAAGAAAACTGCATCAGAACTTCAGATCTGCACAGTTAACCACTCTACAAGGAAGGATCTACAACCTAGCAAAACATTTCTGTGTATTTAGGTTGAAGCCAAACAAGTCAAAGTAACTTCAGCTGTTTGTGAGTAACTCACCCTGTTCTTCACACAACTCTGTCTGTTGTCAGTCCTCGGCTCCAACAAGGCAAGTTTGTTCCTCGGATTCGTTGAGCCTCAAGATGGAGGGGAGAAAAAAAAAAAAAAACTCTCCAAACACAATTCCTCTGCTCTGAGTTTTGTTATTGTAAGTGTACCGGGTTAATTTCTGTCTCCTTTCCACTGCCTGTTGCACGGGCTACTAACGTGACAACACAGATAAACAACCTGTAGGAGTGAGACAAACCAGTGAGTGCTAAAACACACAGGTGCATGCAGACTGACAGATATTACAGAGGCACACAGAGAGCTCAAAGGAGAACTGTATGAAACGGCTCCTTTGCCAGTGATTCCCCTTGTGTGGGACTCCAACCTTACTCCACCTACCCCCTCCTCCCTGTGCCTCCCCTCCCTCGCTCCCAAACAGCTCAAAGACATAAAAGAGAAGGACTCGCAAACTCCTCTGTCTCAAAATGTTACTTTTGAACATTTTTAAATGCAATATAAAGAAACTTTTTTTTTCCACGTGCATCTTTTGCAGAACAGTTTAACTTCTAACAGTGCTATCCGAGTTTGAAACCTGCAGGATTCGGGAAGATAAACTCGTTTCCTTGTCACGATTAGATTACACAATTCAGAGTAACAATTGAAGGAGAAATGTCTGTTGAATGTTTTCTCAAAATGTTTGGCAAGAATGAATGTGTAGGTGACAAAGGAATTTCAAAACAATTCAATACAATAACTGTCCAAAAGCAAAAACTCCCACCAAAACTCAGACTGCTTATATTCTGATGACATTTAAAGATAGAGTAAAATCAACATGAAGGTTTTTGAAAGCATAAATCAAAGTCCTCCTTAGGCTAATGTGGGCCTCAAACAGGCTCTTACATGAATAAATCTAGACGACTGACTTGTGTTCGAGTAAGTCAAAGCAGAAGTATTTCACAATATTGAAAGTTACCCCTTCATTTAGAAAGAAAGCCTAATGCAATCTAAAGAACTCCTCTACAATCACTGCGAGTTCAGTTTTACCCATTTAAAACTGAGAGATGTTATTTCTGGCTATGTGCATGAGTAGTAGTAATTGGCATTTTACAAACTGGAGTCTGTTCACAATTGGCAGAGACGTCAGTAACTCGTGATAGCTGCTACCCCTAGCTTCGAGAGGCTAAGAGAACATTTTAATTACAAACATTGTAAATATAAAAACAAAAATGTGACAATGTATTTTGTGAAACTTTTTCAAAACGGTGAACTAAAACTGTTGATTATAAAAATCAACACCCCATTTTGATTTATTCCCCTCACGTGGGTTGATCCTTGCTTGGTACGGAATCCAAAATATTTCACTTTTCTGATCTCAAATCAATGTTTTACTTCCACTCAGTTTGTTTATGTAGTGCCAAATTATAACACAAGTAATCTCAAGCTACTTTGTAAGCCGGTCGAATATTCAGTTCAGATCAATTTACTTTATGACAAAATACAATACAATTTCATTATATTATACAGTAAATCAGTTTCATCATGCCAAGTGATAAAACTAATATAAGGAAGTCCGGCTAAATGAGTAGATTCTGCAACTTTGTACACACATCAAACATTAACCTTCTTTTAAATTCAGACAAAAAGTTGAACAGCAGCACGAAGGAATATGTTTAAAGTAGGCACAAGAGTCACATTAAGTCAGAGTCACCTTTTGCACAGTAGTAGTTTTATTATTAAGCCGTCTGAGCTAAACTTGCTGTTGTCCATATGCAATTTGAATTTTTGTTTTACTGAACTAAAGACTAGTGAAAAAAAAAAGCCAGATCTTTGCTTTTTCCATGGTGACAGAAAGGACTCCTAAGCTTTATTTCTAATTATTTCTTGGATAATATTATGACCAAACACACTAAAATAAAACACTGGTACTGTTCAGTTTTAATTTACAGTCTACTGTGGTAATGAAAACTGTTTTAATTTAGTTTTTAAAAAATGCCAGAAATACTTCACTTCCTGAAAAAGATGCAGCCGGATTTTGCTGACTTTTTCTGTCAGATCAAGCAATTATGATGTTCTTTCTAAGGACTTTATGACCAACCAGGTATTTTTTTTTTTTTTTACATTTTGTTTTAATTCCACAATAAAATGTAAATAACATTAAACATAACGGGAAGATTTAAAGAAGTAGTGATAAAAATGATAGTATAAGAGGTCCTCAAAGAATGTACTAACCTCTATCTAATTTTTAGTAAACACAAAAACAAATTGTATCAAAGAACATGTGGTTTGCATAAAAATAAGTGGGTTTTCAGTTTTGATGCCTTTACAATTTATTTTCTAATCAGTATTTCACCTTCCAAATACAGACCAGAGGTAGTCACAGGGTCATTTTCAGATTCCAGTACGTCCCCAGTTGTTTAAGTCAGTTTATGTTCTTACTTTAAAAATTTAAATGTTAATGTTTACGTCAAGAATGACCTTTTTTCATGAAACCGTCACATCAACAAGCCGAATCTTTATAATTATGTTGAGGTGAAGAGTTGATGATCGCCAGTCTAATTCATTACTTTTGCAAGTGAGTTATTACTCAGCAAAACCAATAACCATGATTGCAAAACAATTTAAAAGTTGTTTCAAAGAGTAGTAAATGAAATATAATTTTCACTTTGAGACTTTTTTTGAAGCTAAAAAATGTGGATGTTGAAATCTTTATATTTGAAGTATAAAAAAAATATTAATAAATAGGGGGAAAAACAAAAGCTCCATCTGCCAAGTGCTACACTAACCCTAAAAAATTTATTTCTGTTTATCAGTCACCCTTAAGGTTGGAGGAATAACAAATATTTTATGCGATTTAAAACTACATCAAACTTTAATCAGACATAATCTATCACTGCATGGGTGCAATGGTAGCACATTGACCCAACGTCCTATCAAAACAAGTCAGTTCACAAACAGGTTGTTGCAAAAATTACCAAACTGACTCAAAGAATTAATTAAAAACTAATGTTTATGACATAAATAAGCATTATTTCTGACTCATGACTCAGATGTGCCAATTTATAGCGAAGCATGATATCTACTGTTATTGGTCCACAGCACCATCTAGTGTTTACTTTCATTTTGGAAGTACACACTGCCACAAGTTTGCGTACTCATGTAATTGATTCCTACACACATGCAGTAGGAAACGGAAAATGACAGAAAACATGGCTAGCAAATTTGACTCAAATATAGTGAAATATAATTAAAAAAATAAATATTTACAAATATTTTGAAGTAAAAATCAAATGAATATTTCAATTTTGAAATGATTCATACAAGGTATAAAAGAGTATCTCATCAGTAAGATATCTGAGCTGAAGATCAGCTAAAGACAAATAAAAACATAAATATATATATGAGAATACATAACTTATTTCACTCTATAACTGTAGATTAAAGTAGCAGAGGTACTTTGAACTCACTGGTTTGTAAGCTTTAGTGAGTTACATTCACAGGCAGTTTTAGATTAGTCAACATGTGGTTGGCTTTGGTTGGTCCACTGAGGTTGGCTCCATTTCTTTTTTTAGATGCACAGCTGTCTTAAGCTGTCTCACGCAACAGTAATTCAGTCTGGTTGAGGTTCAGACTTAAGCGGCAATTGCAAAACTTGATTCTTTCTTAGTCAGTCTAAAGGTCTACCTTCGTACTGCTGTCCTGGCATTATTGACAAAAGTCAATGCAGTTTGCACTGATGCACCTTTAGTAGACATAAGCTGAGCTCCATTTTTTATAGCAAATAAAAAGTTAAAAATAAATACTACAAAAAAAATTCCCATAGAGAAAAATACAACTGTGGTATTGTATGAAACTGACTCTATCCCAACAGAAAACCTACATCTGGCAAACCAGATCAGGTTTTAAGAAGTGGAATGAAAAGGATATTAATAACATATAAAACTTGGTTTCGTTAGAAAATGAGAATCTAATGTCATTTGACAAAAGGACATTAGGTATTTACTGTAGCTAAATACCATCAAGTGAGGATTTTTTTTTCCACTTCGAGGCAAGTGTTGGTCAGTTTCCACAATTTATGTGTTAGAAACAGAGATGCAGGAAAGTCTAATTTCAAAATTTTATAGTATTTTGCTGATTTATTAAGATAAAATTA
Organism: Poecilia mexicana; assembly: GCF_051168715.1. NCBI lineage: Eukaryota > Metazoa > Chordata > Actinopteri > Cyprinodontiformes > Poeciliidae > Poecilia > Poecilia mexicana. The sequence goes on along the minus strand of NW_028263383.1, from coordinate 2,639,241 downwards.
CACTGATGGTTTTTCTCAATAAAATAATTTGTCAGATGTTATTAAAATAGCTTACTACAGGATACCGAATAAATTGGATTTTTCAAACAAACTAAGGTTCACAACAATAACCGCAACCAAAAAATAATATAATAACCCAACTATACGACCTTACTTCGCTCAAGATCCGAGACCATATTCTGTCACTCCGTTTAATGGAGTCGCGCTTTAGATGAGATGATGTTTATGAAAACATTCACAAAATTGTCTTCCACCCCATTTCTTAAACACAAGGCTCTCAATGTTATTCTTAGAAACTTAAATTAGTATAAGCATCTTGACAGCAATGTAAAAAATCCAAACGTCTATGGCTAACTAGCTAACTAGCTAATCATTTGCGGAACATTGAAGTGAAAGGCACTTCAGATATCGTCTACTTCAACTTGAGGCTTAAATTAAATTTTGACTTTGTACAGAAAACATTCCCCAGTGTTTAAAAACGTTAAAGCAGCATCAAACTAAAAACATAATCAACGGAACAGAAACAGTAGCTAGCTTAGCCTACCTGAGCTCATAGATGTCTTCCTGTTGGGAGCGGAGGGACAAATGTAGATGTTTTAGCACATTTTACCCCGCCAGATAATAACTATTTTTAAAGTTAAGGTATATAGTCAGAAATCATTTTTTTTTAATAATAACGTTATGGCTACTGATAACAGATATTGGAAGACGCACTTCACAGGTGTGTTCAATCTCATTGATTATTGTAGGTGGACACGGTTCAGTGCTTAATGGCTCAATGGAATTTACTGAGAAAATATTTAAATATAAAATACAATAAAGTTCCATGCAAATGTATTTTTTACATTTGTAACAAAACATTAACATATTTTGTTGAGTTTGTTGAAAAAGATCAACAGAAGGTGAAGGTACACATAGCATATTTGTGATTTTATTTTTATTTATTTTATTTGTGGGTTGGTTGGTTGTTGTTTTTTTTTTTTTTTTACCAACAGTAGTCTGAAAAGTGTCAATTGTACCTGGATCCAGTCCGTCTGATTGAATATTTTTTTTCTAAACAGTGTTTTAGAAACACTGTTTGTTATTGAAAGTTCCATCCATCTTCCATCAGCTCTGCCAAGTTTCTCTGTCTCTGATGAAGACAACCATTTCCACAGGATAACGCTGCCACCGCCATGTCTTTCATGGGAATGGTGACACATTACATGGAAAGGTGAATGGATTTAACCTCTTCTACCAACTCAACAAAGAGAGTTTGTTCTTGCAGAACACAAATATACAGATCATAACAGCTCCAAAACTGTCTTTTATTAATTTATAGTGTGACAGATTTCAAATCATACAGCATTAAGATGCATTAAGCAATGAGTACTAAAATTATTTCATGTAACGGGAAAAAGAAAAGAAAAATCAAAGAATCACCAAGAGTTTGAAAAGCAAAGTTTCTATGAGGTTAACAGAGTTTCAGGTATGGTCATGACAATAACAAGCAATAACTTTAGTAGAGGCACCTGCATATCAGTAGCAATGCAGTTAATCCTGCGAATTAATATTAAAGATTTCATTTGTCACATCAACTGATAAGATGTGGGCAGTGGCTTTACTAGAGGGCCAAATGTTCAGATGGTATCATGAGTGTAACTGTCGAAGGAAATGATATGAAATTTATAGGACCAGAACAGCAATAATAAATTTTTTTTAAAGCTGACAACAACTGAAAACAATTAAGACTGGTGCTCCTCTGTCTGATTGTCGACCTTATCTTCTGTGCTTCTTCTATACAATGGGGACGTCGCTACAAGTTAAATAATAGCTTCTGACAAGTGGAAAAATATTTTTGTGGAACAAGTGTGTCTCAACTAATGCGTGTCACAGTGTGTGAAAAGGCAGCAGAGTACAAAGTCTTCACCACCCACTTCCCCCTCTGCTGGAGGAGGGGCCGCAGACAGAGACAGAGCTCCGGATAAAAATCTTGTTTCATCGCATCGCTCAGGAAGCGTCCAATTTTCTTCTGTAGCACCTCCACGCTCTCAGTAAATAAGTGCCATATAGAGAGACAGGCAGAAAAATGCCATCCAACCTGAAGCTTGCTTTTGCTGTGATCTCAGCACAGACTGGGGTTTTCTCTTTCCTGAGCGTCACATCTAAGTACAATAGCTGCAATTTATTGGCTTATATCAGATATATATTTATATATATATATATATATATATATATATATATATATATATATATATATATATATATATATATATATATATATATATATATATATATATAAATATATAATTTTTTTTATTTTTGCATAATGTCTTTCATTGGAAGCCACTCTGTGTTTCTCTTTGTCCTTTCGGTAGTTTGAATGGAATTATAGAATTGTAAAACGAAAAAAATAAATAATGTTTCAGCAGTTCAAGCTGACAAAAGATAGGGAGCCTAACAGCATATCCTTCAGTCTTGCATTAGCATTTCCCTCCAGTTGAAACTGTGATTGGGTCCATGTGTGAGAGGCAAGATGGGTGGGTCGACCAGCTGCCACACGCCTGTCTCTCCCAATTCTTCACAAGCACAAAAACCCAAGTAGGGAATCTGCAAGCAGGAGAAGACAGATGTGCATGTTACGAATGAAGAACAGGCAAGGAACTAGAGGGGGGTACAGTAAGAGGATGAAAGCAACGTGAGATAAAGCAGAACTGACCTTTCGGACAACTTGCACAAAGTCCTTGGAGTTTTGGGGGCTGAGGCCCTGTATTTGGCGAGTGCAGGCCTCCAGGGAGGAAGCATGGGCCACAATCAGGACCGTGGTTCCTGTGTGACAGAGGTAAAAAAAATATATATATTTTTTGTATATATACATGGATGTATATATACATCCATGTATATATATGGATGTATATATACATCCATATATACATATGGATGTACTGTAACTGGTAACCCACTGAGCTTTTTCAAGTTTTGTCTTACAGAAAAACATCTATATTTTTCAGCAGTATTTTATCAGATACAGTAACAAAAACAGCTGCATAATTGTATAAAGTTTTGCAAAAAATAATCATTGCAAAAAAACATTCATTTCAAGTCTTTCAATTGAATTCAGGTCTGGACTTTAACCAGGCCATTTTAAAATAAATCACCATGTTTTGACCTATTGTAATACCTCTAACTGCATGTTTGGGTTCATCGTTTCCAAAGTCGGTCCTGCACGTTTTAATTCTCTCCCTGGTTCAACACACCTGAGTCAAACGACGACTCGTTAGCATTCCTCTGCAGAACACTGACATGCCAAGGAGGTTGTTACAACCAAGGTGTTGAACTAAAACATCTCTGACCTGCAGGAAGTTAAACCTCTACCTGTCCTTTTGCTGCCTCTAACAAGTTTTCCTTCATGATTGCTCTGTCTATAACTCCACCCATCTTCCTATCAACTCTGACCAGCATCCAGGCCCAAGAATTTATGTAAGAATAGATGAAAGGGGCCTGAATAAAAATGCACTTAACTTATTTTTACTTATAAAAACATGTTGCCAACGGTGTCTGAATGTCTTTTCTTCTCACATTTATGCATTACATTGTGTTGGTGTATGAGACAAAACCTCTCCAAAACTAAAATGTGAAAAAGTTTAAAAAGTTTACCCAGACTTTTGCACTCTGTCAGAATCTCTCTGGTCACTTGGAAGCTCCTGCTGATGTAGGTATCGTAGGACTCCGACACGGTCAGTTTGCTTACAGGATAATGAGGTCTGCAGCAAAAAAACAAATAAAAAATAAAAACAAAAACCCATCAAAGTTGATGAGGATTTAACTGTACCACAGCATAACATTTAAAATGATCCAACATCTGTGTTGTTTTGTACTTGTATGTTGTGTCCACACTCAGGTTTGCGGCCGCTAGGTCAGCCGGTGGGATCCAAGCCGGGAGGCTGGTGCCTGAAACCCATTTGGTCCATTCAAACAAACCGGGCTCCACGCGGATTTTTGTCTTGGCCTCCAGCTGGAGACCTGAAACAGATTAAAACGGAGAATGAAGCTGAGAAGCAGAGAGGTTATTTTGACAAAATGTGTCATTTTTTCCACGCAGAAAAGACACTAAAAGTCTTCGATGACTGAACAAGTTGATAAAAGCTTCACATTTTAACTCCCACTGAGTCTATTGGCACCGGTGTTGTCGTAACATACTGGAGCCATTCTCCAGTCTAACTGGTTTGATATAAGAGCCTGGAAAAAAGATTTTAGACACAACACTAAAACTCCCTCACCAACAGACAGTAACATTCATAAATACACACAAAGTGCATGTTTAGATGATGTTTGACACCAGCCGTTGGTGGTCAGTCTACTGACGAGATGAAGGAGGATGAGCTCCTACCTTGGAGGATGTGCTGAGCAGTCTGGATGCAGCGGAGGGAAGGAGAGCAGTAAACAAAGTCTATTGTTGTGTGGCTTCCCAGCAGGGCTTCACCTGAGATGGGCCAAAACACACAGTCACTCATAATGAATTCCAACTACACCATGCATTTGTGAATAACCTGCAAATGACACACACACACACAGACAGACCTACTAGACGGGCCTGTGTGGAGCCAAACACAGTAATCGGACAGTCTTTTTCATAGTCCCGGTGACCTCCGCTCCTGCTTGGCAGGCTGCACGGCATGTTCAGATTAGAACGAATGTATCCACCTGTGCAGCACAGATTAAGGTCTCAGAAGAGAAGAAAACACTGGCATTTTAAAGACCGCATCACAGCTCTGCATCCCCCACCTTTGGAATCAAAACACTGGGTGACCCAGTGTTTGCCGAACACCACGTCCATCCTCTCGCCATGGCGACACACAAACAGCCTCATCTTGGACGAGGAGGAGTGAGCGGTCGCCCTCGATACCTGAGATGGAAACGTCGTAGGCGTTTACCGAGTTTTCCGAATGTGTTCCTCGCGCTTTTTCGCATTTTGTCAGGTTACATGCATGTGTCATATTAGGATTTTTGTGACAGACTCACAAAAAGCAGTAAATAATTCCAAAACGGGAAAAAAATAATCATGTACATTAAAAATCCATAATATGTGGTATAGATTTATATTCAGCCCTCTTTACTCTGTTTCCTCTATATAAATCCCAGTGCAAACAGCTGATCTTCAGAAGATATCTAATTTGAGTAAATTAATCTCAGTTTAAATCCAGTTGTGCAGATCTACAGCTGGATTTATTCAGAACGCCAGTGATAAAACATGGCAGTGGAAGCATTATGCTAAAAATAATTTAAGAGACTTTGAACGAGACTGAAGTGCTGTTCATAAATGTGCTACATCCAAACAAGGTAAGGTTGAGGTATTTTGCAAGATAAACAGGGAAAAACATCAGTCTGGTGGATATATACTGCAAAGTATATCATCCATAATTACAGTGATAGAAAATGTTTCCTTTTCTTTTCATTGGTGTTGATCTGTAGCATAAAATCCTAATACAAACACTGAACTTTGTGGTTTTAATAGGACATGATGTGGAAAAAGATCCAGGGGGGATTATAGGTTATCTCAAACAGACCTGTTCTCAAACTCCTTCATATAATTTCACATCAAAGTTCACAGTTATCTTTATTAAAGCAGGCATTTTAGGCAATGGACGGTTACAGTGAAATGTACCTGCATAGGTGGAAGGAGGCCAGTGAGGCTGGAAGGATCCATAAGACTGTCAAGCAGACTGTCATTTAGCTGTCCATCAAATAAAAGCCCTCCCATGGGGTTACCAGGGGGAGATGGAGAGGCACAGTTGAGAAAGGAGTGAGACCTGCCGATCAACACAAGAACAAACTCAGCTTTATTTATTCCTTGTACTTAGAAAGTCACACAGCAGCCCTACAGCAGTGTACTTGTCGGGAATGTGCTTTTTTCCCCATCCTTACCCATGAACAACCCACGTGTCGGACTCGTCGGCACGGCTCACGTAGTTCTCGGGCAGCAGGCCGGACAACCCGGTGCCCAGCGAAGTGCCGTACAGCCAGCCCTCGCTGGCTGTGCTCTGCTCCACCGGAGACATGAAGATGAAGTCCCCCTGCAGCAGCTCCAGCTCGTCGTCGTTCTGAGGCACGTACGGGTACATGACTTGAAGCGTCTGCAGGAGGAGGAGAAGAGTCGTTGGGAGAGATGCTTTCATAAGAGGAGCTACCGGCTTGGTGGAGGGAGGGCTACCTCGTGGTTAGCAAAGCGTATATCCCTGGAGAGGAGCACAGCCAGCCAATCACAGCCCGCGGTCACCTCTATGCTTTTGGCCAACTTCTCCAGAACTGGAAGATGGCTGGCATTAAAGTGGTACGCCATGGTGACATGGAGCTGCTTCTTATGGGGCTCAACGTGGACATCTGTAAAAAAAAAAAAAAAAAAAACACACACACACACATACATTGATAAAACATTAAGTACAATGGTACCATTTTCTCACGGATAGAAACTAATTTCCTCAATATCTATCTTTGCGTAAGGGTGACTTTAACGCTTCCTTTAACAAGTTAGAATAGATCACTCGGCTACACTGAACATATTTGCAAATTGTTTTTCACAAAATCACACTTAAGTAATGACATTTTAGTTTAGTTACTTCTGCATATTTTGAGATCCTTTTAGAATGACATGTTTTAGGGAGTCCTGTCCCTTTAAATCCAAATAAACTTTACACTGGCACATGAAAATGGCTGCATACAAGTGCACAATTATACAACCGTAAATCTTTGAAAAGCAGAAGTAGAGCCTCCTTCACAGCAAACAAGAATGCAGCAAGCGATTTACAAATGTGAAGTCAACAACAAAACACTCGTCTTTTCCAGAAGCCATTGTACAGAGTATACAGCAGTAAAACGAGCTGACCAAACGTGTTGTTCTGCTGCTTTGCTAGCTTAAGTTGCTAGGTAACGGCACAGTGACCGTCGAATGTCACTTAACAATTGGAAGGTTACTGATGCGGCTCATTTTCCAGACACCAAAAAACATTGACTTATTGTTAAAAAAACTGTTTTTTTAAGCTCTTTTTACAATTCTTCAGACCCAATCGAAGACAAAAATGTGTAAGATGTGAATTTACTCCCACAATAATTCTCCATTTAGAGATGATAACCTTTATTACAGTATCTGCATCTTGGTACCAAAAGGACTTGATGAAGTCAAATCAACACAGTCAGTCTGGGCTGATGACTTAAGAGCCCCGATAATGTCCTGTAGCTGCTCCCTTCACAGAGAAGGAATCAACGCTCTGCACTCATCTGAAGGGACAAACCTGCTTTAGATGTCGCCTCGGTTGCAAAGTCAGCAGCGAAGCTCTTAAGAACCTCGGCCATCTGCTCCTCCACAAAAAGCCCAATGAAGCTGGAGGAGATGTAGAGCTCCAGAGGCAGAGGCATGGGGATGCGACCTTTCCACTTGGCCACGGTGGTCTGCAGGGCGTCAGTCAGAGCCTCTACCTTCTCATCAGCACACTGAGGGGTGCAGAAGATAATTGGTGATCACAGAAGAAGAAGCAAATGAAACAGCATCAGCAACTACAATGCCGTAAACCTTTTCACATCTTAAGAGAACAAAGTTCAATGTACTTTGTTAGGCTTTGTGTGATAGTCATGTGCTTATTCTGAACTGGAAGGAAAATGATACATCATGTCAACATCTTATTACAAACAGCAACTTTCCCTATAGCTGAATTAATTTCTGAATTAATTTATGTGAATTTAAAATTTTATTCAGGCTTTCTACAGTCACATTTCAGAGCAGATACAGCTTTTCAGTTTCTATCAGTTTCACATATCAACAGACAGAATGGAGTATATATATTTATATATACGTATGTATGTATATATATATATATATATATATATATATATATAGATAGATAGATAGATAGATAGATAGATAGATAGATAGATAGATAGATAGATAGATAGATAGATAGATAGATAGATAGATAGATAGATAGATAGATAGATAGATAGATAGATAGATAGATAGATAGATAGATATACACACACTTTATATATACTTTATATATACTTTTTTTTTTTTTTTTGCCAAGGTTTGTATTTTCAGAAAGGAAATAGTCTCCACGCAAATGCAGACTCAGACAATCTGTCTCCACAGAAGAGGAACTTCGGTCTTAGACTAAACTGAACAACTGGGGATTGAAAACAAAAAGCGAGGTTACCAGTTAACGTTAATAAAAAGCAAGCATAAAGTTACCATGAAGAACTGGCAGAGGGTGATGTGAGGGAAGATGTTGTGGGCCTTGTTCTTCCCGCAGGTGAGGCGGGACTGCTTCCAGAAGTGTGTGAGCTGCTGGAGCAGAGGTCCGCTGGGCCGCAGGTACAACACATACTCTCTGGGCAGGCGGTCGTCCAGGAAAGGGTCGTCCAAATGGGAGAAGAGCCTGAGAGCAGCCAGAAACAAGGACAGGACAGGAAGAGCGTTTACAATCCAGCAGAGGGCAGTAATGAGAAGCCGCAGAGATTCAAAACATTTTCTTTGAAGTAAGGACTGCAAATGTTTGTCTCCAAAACATATATTTTCCTGTTCTGTGCTACACAGAACGTGAATAGATGCGCTTGTGTTGCTCTCACCAGTCGCAAGCCGCCTGGACGTTTTTGCCTCCAGTCGAAACCAGAGCTTTCAACCTGCAACGGGAACCAGAACAGAGGAGGGGATCAAAGGACGATCACAGAATCAATACTCTCTCCTGTGGGACCAGATGCATTCAGAGCAGCTTGCTTCATATCATTCATGACCTAACTTTAATGCTTAGAGCAGAGGGTTCAGGAAACAGAGCTACTCTGATTTAATAAACCTGCTTTGTTTTTTCTTAGGAAAGCATTGTGAGGGTTTCATTGTCATAAAAGCAAACGTGTTGCTTTGATTCACGAAGCTCAGTCTATTAATAAGTAATGAGCACTTATGTGCTTGAGAATATTTAGGCCAAACCATCTCTAAGTCTTGTTTAACAATTTATTTCCTCGGCTGCTTTATGTAATACAATTTGCAAGCATGACTAATGTTTTTGGTTGTACACAAGATTCACTTTATTATAGATTTCACTTGTAAAAGGTACAACAAGGGCCTCTGGGTGTTTTTTTATACGCTTCCAGTCATCATCGTGTTGAAACTCCAGAGATCCTGTGCGCCCTGGAAAAGGTTTCGACATCGAGCCACGTGGAGCGTTTCAAAGCATGACATTCATACCGAGCTTCACTTGGGATCCCGATTGCTCAGTCATTTCATCAGACCAGAGGCTTTTATTTATGGCGGCTTAGGAAGAAACTAAATTAAGATGTTATTCCTCCTTGAAAAGAATGTAGCGTGCTTTTAGTCACTCTTCAAGCCATAAAACTTTTTTTTTTAAAACGCTTTGGATTTTTGTAAAACAGAGATTCTTATGTGTTGATAATTAGACTTTTTGACAGTTGCAATGTATCCTGCAATCCTGTTCACATTTTTTCCGTTACTGCATCACTGAGCTTTTATTGACTGACAGCGTCTCTCCAGTCACGCTCACAGGAAGGACCCACATAGTTGTCCCTTTAAAAGCCTCTACAAATTATTAACTGTGAATGCAATTTAAAAAAAAACATGTGCTATTCTTATAACTTGCCCTGCTAAGTCTTGCTGTTCTGGACAGATAAAGCTGTTTTTTTTATTTTTTTAATTCTTGCTTTTTTGGGCTCCTTAAAGAGGAAAAGGGCAAAAAGCAGAAGTATGCTCGACCCACGTATGCATGTATGAACACTTTTGGTCCACGAGGTCAGAATGATGGTCATAGTTCTCAACTAAACCTGTTAAGAATCAACAAAAGTCTGAACACTGGGTTGGAGCTTGAATGGCCTCAATCAAAGCATATTCACACGTTTGAATGGCCCAGTTAAAGTCCGGAGTTATGTCTTAACTGGTAAGATTTGGACAGGCAAGGTTAGGGATATATACCAATAGACTTGCAGCTTTTTTATTGGAAAAATATTTTAATTTCTGATAGCTGTGACTATGTGGTATGAATACTTTTGCAATAGAAAAACCAAGAGGTTCTCCTTTTAACATTAAACCTCCACACACTGCATGCAAATTCTGGTCTGTGGGCAGGATTTGCTTATTGGTGAAGATAACACAAATTACCAACATGTGACTTCATGTTATCTCATCAGCAAACCGTTATCCATCGTATTTGCATTCATGCATGCAAACAACCAGCAACTTTTTGTTTTGTCACACTATTGCCGCTTGCATCCACCCAAATGAGCCGTACGGCACGGCATAATTCTCTTTGCCCCATTTATCCATGATTCATATTTGTATCTTTTGCTTACTATTCAGATGTGAGCGACTGCCAAATAACCAACCACAGTGATGAAGACTGTAGCTGAACTCTAAGCCTTGTTACTCCATCTCCTTTCAGCCGGAGTTCTTTGTGCATTGTGTGAGAACAAGGCACGGGCCCAAGCCAACAAATGGCTTATTCATTGGATCAGCAAACAAAAACACAAAACGGTTATAATACTGCTTTTAACTAAATGATAACTGTAACATAGACAGCACCGCTTTTTACCCCTGTGTGCAGACATTATGATCGTCTCTAAATACCAAATTAGTCGTTTTCTGTGCCACTGCGAAGCCTTCTGACTTCTTTATGGAACGTGATTCAGACTAGCTGCAGCTCCTCTGCGTGTGATGGCGCCGATAGTGCTTACTGTGCCCCTGTTTGTGTTCAAACTCAATGAGCTATTTTTATATTCGTCCCACAGAGAGGGTCCTAGATTCGGCGACGTCCCCGAACCCCGAGGCAGAGCGCCCTGACACACAGCAGGGTGGGATGGGCGGGTCGGCGGGATCGTGAAAGATTGCCAGGGTCTGAATGAACGGTGCGCCCCCTTTACACACACACACATGAGAACACGTGCAGAGCAAAGACAAACCCCTGAACTGGTCTACCACGTCCACATACAACATTTTATCTCACTGACCCAGTTCCTGATAATACAAGCCATGGCTGGGTGGAGAAGGCTTAACACGCAGAGCCATTTGTGTGCTACAATCATCTTATACAAAGATTCCACCTGGTACTGTGTGGAGGAGGATTTTTTTTTTCCCCGTCTTTTTTTATTTCAGAAGGGATGATGGGATTACAAGCAGATGTGACTGAGGCATCATGAAATCCAATCCGAGCTGGAACACAGGATTGCATGCTTCTTATCTTTGCACAAAGAGACCCCGTGTGACATGAAATATTACTAAAGTTCTTATGCAGGTTTGCTGAGCAAATATACAAACATGGTGCAACACGGTGAATTTGACCTGTTCTTTTTTTAACGCTATGAAACCCTGTTGTGGGTGTAAACATTAATAATGGTGAGAAGGCACTGCATCAGCTTGGTTTTGACTTGCCTTTTTTACTCAAAGAGCTGACATTCACACACTGGGGTTGCCTGTAGAGTGAAGAAACAGGTGTAATCCAGATGGAAAAATGTAGATAAATTTAACATAAAGTGTGATGCAGGAGGAAATAGTCTAATATAATGGACTAATATAATTAGACACGGTTCAAACCTACACAGAATGGATAAATAAGACGTTTTCTTCTACCAGAGCAAAAGATCGGGTGCAGATTTTTGCAAGCAGACTGCCAGTCATGCTCGCAGGGGACACACGCTCATCTGAATGCAGACCATCAATGTCAACACAATCTTTGATGTCTTGACAGCTGCAGAAAAACTGCATCAAGCAAAAAGATCAAAGTGACGGAGAGCAACGGCAACCAAGTTCAGACGGCCGGCTACTGCATCCTGTCGCGCCTCAGAGGCTAGACTCAGCCTTCTGCCGTCGCTCTTGCTTTCAGACACTGAAGATCTCAAATCTGCCGTTTTTAAACGTTCAGTCATTTCACAGAATAGTGATGCATACCCATGACTTTATCCAACTTTAAATTATTTACTTTCCCTAATGAGGACAATGAATGCATATTTGTTCAGTGGTCTAAATGACCTTGTTTCTGTAAAATCGTCTGACCTGCGTCTATAATTAAATCATTAATCTTTCAACACTCAGCCACGCAGATGTAAAGATTTCCCAACAAACTAGTGCTGGTCCTTGTACAGCTTATGTCAGAACCACAAACCTCAGTGTTTTTGGGGCATTTCATAAACTGACACAAAACACAACTTGCCCTACATTTGTATTTTGCACCCCTTAACAAATAAATCTGTTCATTTACTTGAGGTGGGGAAAAAAAACAACCCAAAATTTTTCAGGATATTTCATATACGTCACAAGAACTCTTGTGATATTTTCATAATGCATCCTGCAGCATTTGCATATATATTTTATACTTTAGAAACCAGTCAGGACAAGATTTCTGCCCAAAACAAAAACAAACTATTTTTTAAAAACCACGGGTTTAAGTACAGAATGACCTTGATGTTGCAGGACAAGGAGAGACAACACATTTCTCTGTTCTTGCAGAATGTGTATGACCTTAACATACAACTGGAGCGACAATGGAGTAGTTTAACTTAAACAATATTCATATGTCCAGATCAGTATTTAATTAAAAGTCAATGACAGACTTTAATCTGCAGATCCCAGGCATTCTCCATCCAATCTGACTCACTCTCTGACCTGAGAGTTGACAAATATTTTGGTCTCTAGATTTGCAAAGCTGGTGGACACAGACCCCCCTCCCAAAACAAACTCACACCAAATTCAAACAGCAGTGAGTTGGAGGGGACGTCCCTGTGCTTGTTCCAGTTCACAATTAGGAGCCATTTTTTTTACTTGTCTATGACATAAAATCACATAAAAAAAACTCTGATTGTAACAAAATGTGGAAGAATTCCAGTAGTAGGAATATTTTTCATTGAATAATGTTGTAGAAAGATTTTTCCATACCGATGTTAAAAAGTCAGAGCTTATTGAAAATGACCAATTACAAAATCAACCAGAAAAAAAACCTAAAGAAGAGACGAAGAAACTGCTCTGACTGAATTATAGTGGATGCAAATGTGAAAAAATCTGGACTCATTAAATAATGGATGCAACTCACAGAAGATCTCATCAGAACTCATCCCTATTAAACTCAATTTTAAAGGTTCGGATGTTTTCTGCTGGAATAAAAGAACAAACTGTCCTCAACTTCTAACTTATTCTCAGCAAACACTGAGCAAGTTATTTTTAAACTGAATTTGTTTTTGAAAGCCAAACAAAGATGAAAAAGATTAAAGACTGTGCAAAAGAAACGGCTCTCACTCTGCCCTGAGTGAGAGCCGTTCCAAACAACCAATGTAAAGGTGATGTCGTCAGATGATTTTTAATATATTTTTTCGCATGCACCTGCGTAGCAGGAAATATCAAATTTAGCCCTGCAGATTTCTCACGTATGATAAGGGCATTAGCAGTCTTTGTAGATAAACTCACCGTCTTTTTGCATGTTCACTACGGCTTGGTTTCTCACATGTTTAAACATTCTTTGGGCTGTTTATTACGTTCTAGTCATTTTCCAGGCTGCTCGACAAGCTGGAAGTGACAAACCTCCACTATGTAAACATCGTGCTTTTCATGCAGGCAAATTAGCCATGAAAGAACAGCAGAAAAGATAAACTACATTACATGCAAATATAAACAAATGCTACAACATTTGCAGCTAGATGCTCCCAAGGGCCCCTCCCCGACTCGACTCCACCAGCGAAACAGAATTTCCTGTTTATAAGCTGACGGCAAACAGACAGCTCCAAATACTTATCACACCAGCATTGCTGGGATCTCAGTTTGCTGCCTGACACTCAACTGCACCCAAAGGAGAGCTTCCATCAGCTGAAAAAATATGCTCCACTTGCAACAGCGTGTCCAGCTATACCCACAATCACTCAGCCTGCAGCAAGGCAAGCATTCGATGAAATGAGAATTTACGTATTTACAGACAAAATGTTATATTTACCATACAGATAGTAGTTGTTATTCACGCCTAATTAGGCTTCATATGCATGAAAAGGCCATTTGGTTAATTTTACATTATAATTTTTATCTGAAAAAATGCCAGCACTCTAGGTTTACACAAAACAAAGGAGAAAAAATGCAGTTTATAATTTGTGTAGAGAGCACTTTAGACTTGCTAACACATATTCTTCTATTTGGCGATATGTGAAATAACTAGCTACTCCTGGAACATTTATCCTAGATGGAATAATTTGCCTCCATCATTTAGTTGTGCCACCTCGCTTCATATTTTTAAATTGTCTTTGCTCCAGTTTTCAGAAAGAACAAAATATAATTTACTTACTCCTCACATGGACATGCACACATACACTGCATCTGCATGTATTGTCTTATTTTGTGTCATGTTGAATGCGTGTACCATACAGTTGCTAATATGAATTTATATGTACATGTATTTTTTTGATAAGCTGGCTTTATCAACAAAGCTAGCTAATCAAAGCTAGCTTTTTCGGGGGGGAAGCATGCATGCGTGTGTTTAAATGTCTTGAATTATATTTTGAATTTACTTGTTAAGATTTGTATTATTGTTCATAATTATGTTTTATAAGGACCCCTCCCCCCACCCCCCCCCAAAAAAAGAGATGATGCATCTCTAGGAGTTATCTTTGAAAATAATAAATGAAATAAATCAACAAGCTAAGCTAGCTGAGCTATTAGCATGTCTCTTAAAATGGTCCAAAATTCACCTACAACTTGTTAGCCGTTTTCAAAAGGTTTGTTAATCTTATGTAAATGAGAATGATCAAAATATTGTACTTTTTAATTAAGTTTTTTTTTCTGTAACTAGCCAAAAGTTCTAAGCTAACATGAAGAAACTGTAGCTTAAAGTGCCTCAAAGCTGAGCTGTCTCAAACTGTACGACATTTTGTAACTAACTTAGAAGTTTGCTACAATAATTCACAACATTTTGATAAATATCTGATAGTAGTCGCCATCTACCTTTGTCAGTTTGGGGACGTTTTCCAACACTGAGCCTAACACTCCCCTTGACTATGAATGTAACCGCCAATCATAAACCCCAAGCAGAAACACAAACTACATTTAGAAGTTGTTGAATTACAGGGTTGGAATGTTATTTGCACATGCATTAACTGGAAAAGGAGAAAGACGAGCTTTGCTCAGAGCAAAAAGCCCAGAAGGGCAACATCCATGAACCAGAAGGGATCTTAGACTGTCCGGGCTTGGAGAGGTCAAAGGGTGTTGTGAGTCTACAGGAAGTGTAAATTAAATTTTCCATCACTAAATGTAACATTAGGAATAAATATCTGCTGTATATTTACTACCAGATTGCAAATACTGTAAAGAAACTAGACGTATCCAGCGCTATAGAAAAATGTAAGCATTACATCTGTAATTCTAGGAAAAGACAGCAACACATGTGTCACAACTGCTGTGTAAATGTATGTGTAACTCCAAACTTAGTGTAACTTTGTTGTCATAAACATGCAAGCAGTCCTTAGCTAATCTGCAATAAAAGCGTTTAACAATGCTAATTTCCATGTGTAGCCACTTTACTTTCAGCAGAGCCACACATGCCATACTTTTATGCATTTATGGTAAGCTGTGCTAATTTGCTAATTAAATGAACCCCTAATTTGCCCTACGGGTTAGTGGCATATTTGATTCACAGACAGGCCTGCTTTGGTGTTACATACTCATTTTTTTCAGCAAACCAGGAGCCACAAATTGAACAAAAGTCATCTGTGGACAGCCGAGGTCTTTTCTTACCATCATTTATCTTAATGATATAGACGGGAGGTTCACCAGGTCAGACAGAGCAAATAAGAAATCGACTCAAGTAAAGTTGCGAAGGAGAGAAAAAGGTTTAAAAGAACCCCTTGGTTTTAGAAGGCTAATTTTAGTGCTCTATGACATCAGTGAAACAAGTTAAACTGTACACAGCGCAAATGATTCACTGTGAATACTTTGTTTAAGGTCTGGTGCCAAAATCATGATGCATCACTGAGCCCTACTCACAGTCCCACGGCTGCTACACAGGCAGCGAAAGCAGAAAGTGTTTGGGAGTGGCGGCCATGGTTGGGTCGGCAGCCGCATGCATGTTGTCTTAAGGCGCACCATCAGAAGTGTCTGGCATTAATTAAGGCCGCAAATTAAATTTATATTTAGAAAGGTTGTACATAAAGAGAATACACGAGGTCGGAGCCTTGACATGAGGGTTTTTGGAACAAGAATTTGTCTTTTCAGCAGAAAATTCACTTTTTGCCGAATGTAGGATTGATCTAATGAGAAAAATCACGATGGCTCACTGAGTACAGAACGCCATCGCTCAGTATGACCGCAACCGACTCAGAATCTGCTTCATCCTCCCTCCAACTACCAACTCGACAGTGCTCTGCAAAAGGTCACAAGCCACTTCCGGAAATGAGCGACTTCCTCTTGGCTGTCTTGAACACAGGCTCAGCGTTTGTTTTAGTTTGCACGCAGCGGCACTATTCCTGATACGTTAGTGTAGAAGGTTTTTCTTTTTTGCTGTAATTCTGCCAGAGATTTGCCTAAGTGTTAAATGGTTTCACTTGATGTTACTTTGCGTGTTGTACTAAAGTGGCATTCTGGGTAGGGAAGAGAAATGAAAGTGTTCTAGGTAAGGGGAACAATGTGCTGCATTCAGTGTGCACTCTGACTTCCTCCTACACTCACAAAAAGACTTCACAGGTGGACAGGGTGGGGAAAAAAAAAAAAAAATGAAGTTAGAGCATATAATCTCCACACAGCTATATGCGCTACGGCTCAGAAACCGCGCTGGCTTTGATGTTGAGAAGTCGTTGGAGAACATGTTGCAGAAGAGACACTTGTATCTGTAAAACGAATCTGACAAGAAAACAGAATAGAAGATGCAAAACGTGCCATTGCTGATAATAATTGGAGCTCATCATTGGTGGATGTACTAAAGCTCTTAAAAGTTCTTCTTAATGTTAAAATCCAGGTGCATGACATTGAAAAATCCTTTGTAAACTTCACATATATCCTGTACAACATCCTGACTGAAAACCAATAAATCCAAACAAGATGCTGTAGCCGGTTTTCATAACCAGGCTTTGGCTGAATCAGGTGCTGTGCAGACATGAGCAGCAGGCCACCCAGAGAGGTGGAAGTTATCACTCCAAAAGCAGCATAAAAGCCAGATTATAGTTTACAAATACACCCAGGAACAAAATAATCCCACTTTCTTTGTTCTGATAAAACTAAAAATGAAGTGTTTGGTAACGAGGACCAGCGTTGCATCTTGGGGAAAAAAATGGGAAGCTTGCAAGTCAGAGTACGCCATCCCAAATGTGAAGTATGCGAGTAGCAGTATCATCTTATGAAGGCATTTTGCTCCAAGAGGAACTGGTGCACTTTACAGAATATGTGGCAAAACGATGAAATATTTACAGGAAATCCCAAGAAATCAGTCAGGAAATTAAAGCTGAGGGAAAATTGGGCAAAGACTAAACATGCCTTTAAATTAATTAAAAACTGACAACAAAGTTACAGTTTTGGAGAGGTCAGCACAAGGCTTGGATCTAGATAAAAGATTTGTGGGCTGAGCTGAAAAGGTGTGTACAAGCCTGACTCTCTAAATCCAGTTTCATCAGAAGAAATGGGCCAAATGTCCAGCTACTTATTTATTATAAGACGTTCCTTAAGGAAGGATACCCAAGACGTTTCTCCAAAACATACAGTTTAAAAGGCAGTTATACGAAATAACAAAATGGAAATTACAATGTAAACTTCTGAATATAAATATTTCTTTAAAAATGTCCTCGTTATTCTTGCAGATAGCAAACAGAAATAATTTTGTCGTTTCCTAACTTGCATAAAACTAAGTATATTAATAAACATGGTTTTTGATTGTGGTTTTGATACGTATACCTAGAGATAATCTTGGTCTTTTGCAACTTCTCCGCACACTTAGGCTTTAGCTAAAAAAAGCCACAAGTAAATATATATATTTTTTAAAGTACTGGAGCAAATGAACATTGTCAATCGTCCTTAGAGACGCTATAATCGATGCTAGGTTTGTACGTAAGCAAACGGCATATGATTGGGTGATGTAGATCTAGAGGAGAGTGTTGGTCCTCGATGGAGCCACCATGGTTCGATTCCTGAAGTTTCCTCCTCTCTCCGCCCGTTTTCTCTTTAAATACAGCAAATAAAGGCAACTAGTGCCATAAAAACCTAAAATGAAATGTAAATGTTGATGGTAAACTCAAAGGTGAATTACAAAGTGTTTTTTAATAAACTTTTGCAACCAGTTTATTGTGCCTTTCGTACCGGTTGTGTGTCACATTAAAAGTGGAAAAAAGAATTCAAAAATTACTTAGCAATGGATTTTAACAAGTTGTTTCTCTATAGCTTTGAATTTTAGACAATACAGATTTTAAAATTGCAAAAAAAAAAAACAAAGACTTAAGCCTAAATAGTCATTTAAGATGTAAAGCAAAAAGCACATAATAAATTAGTGGAGGTATAAGCAGTACCTGTTTTTGTTATCCATTAGGAAATCCTGAGCACATTCCTTCAAAGGGAATCCATACTTCTTAAAAGAAAAAGAAGTCGGAAAACCGGCCCTCTGAGCACGGATGGAAACTAAAACGTCAACACTGATGTCCAATGTCTCTGCAGTAGGACATGTTTTGTTTACGCTCACAGTTCAACACAGAGTAAGACCAATTCTTTTCATGTCTGTCTTTGGACTTTATCACTGCAGTTATCATGATGGGTTTTTTTTTTCCTTATCGGCTTCCTGCCAACTCAGAAACTGCCACCTTCGTCTCAGAGTGGCTAACCAAAATGAAGCGGGGGGCATCTGACTACATTTTCCATCACATCATTTATCATTAACCCCTATTTATAGCCTCTTACTAATGTGACAAAAAAAAAAGTAGGGTTTTGGGATTTTCATGAGGTCTGAATTCGCCTTTTCACTTCCTTACAATATAAACAAAATTAGCTTAATCCCTAACCTTGCGTCTTTGCTTAAGTGTATGACAAATGAAGTCTTAAGGTGTTTGTGTTTTTATTGCTTTGCAGGCTGTTTTGTCCTTCCAGTAAACTCAGTTATTTCAGCCAGTAAAACATCTGCTTTCGCTGCTATGTTTACTACAACCCAATAAAAAGGTTGCCTTCAGAATATGGCAGAACTTAGCCTCAAAATCTAAACAAATACACTATCATAGCTAAAAAAACAATATTACTAATGGACTTTTAATACGCTGGTTTGATTCCATATAGACACTATAAAAAGGACCAAGGGGAATGTTTACCAGGAAATACAGGACAACAAGAAGTTAAAATTAACACTCAAGTGTTATAAGGAAGTGTTTCTAAAGACGTTGGATGATTTACAAATGTAGTACAGAAAAAAAAAAGCAAATTACAGGATGCAACATGCAACAGAAAATGGTTCACTGAAGCTTTAAAAGACGGTTTTGGACTAAACTAATAACTGACCATTTGATTTAGACGCAGAAACACTCATGCTTTCCTGAACCCATTTCTTCCACGTCCTACCGAACCTGTACAACAAAGATCGACAGCAAACACACCGCTTCAAACGTCAGTGGCGTGTTGCTGCACATTCAGCCGGGGTCACGTCGCATCTTTGTTTCCACACAATCAGGAGAGCAACAACCTTCCAGGCAGCTCCGAGCTGATTACTCAGGTCAGATCCTGGATGCATCAGCACAAAAAACAGAACGAAAGAAAGAAACATCCCCAGAATAAAACAGAGGGTCAGTTTCTTTTTGTGTGATTGTGTGTGTGCGTCTCCATGATTCACGTTCCACACAGCCTGAAAACAAACACCCGAACACAATAAGCTTTTGTTGCCTGAAGCAGTGATGGATAGCTCATTTCCGTTACATTTCTTGTTCCTCTTCCACCAACGCTGAGCAGCAGAGTGGCAAAATATGAAAAGTTGAACGTTTTACTAATGAGGAATGAAGGAAGGGAAAACATGCTACACCCGAATGAACATAAACGGTACAAAACAACACTTAGCAAGTAATCTGCGAATGTCTTAGCGATAAATATTTGGTTGAAATTTTGAAAAATCTTAAATGTGGCGTTACACTGTTGATTTACATATTGGCACTGCTGGTACTGATGCGTTAAAAGCTGTAAAGTAAATTCATCTTTTGCTGCTGTCGAATAATCCAACACTGAAAATGTTAGAGGAATGCGGTCATTATCTTGATAATTACTCATATTTCTTTTGAGAAATACAAGTTTGGCCAAAATTTAAAATGTTATAACTTTTTGTACTTCAAAGAAGTGTGATAAAAAACTAAATCATTGTGTTTCACTTCCTGAGTTAACTTTTCTTTAAAACCATAACTTCTTGTTTCTCTGTTTCTTTTGACACACTCTTCAAAACGGAAAATAAAATAAAAAACACACCACGAAGGCAAAAAAAAATGTTCATTGATCTGGGAAGATTTACTTGACGAACCTTTCCTGCTTCTGTGAGGCACAATAGTCGACATGGCACAGAGGTAGATTTGGTTTGGTCACTCTTCAAAACGGCAAAGACAAGACACTACGTCGTTAAAGAAAGGCAGAGGCCTGTTGACCTCAGACTTCTCTGTTTCCCAGCGGTAAGAAAGTGTGACACAGAGACACACTTATTTTGGCCACTAGCCTCCAGGCAACGCAAGGAGCCATATTTACCTCACCACAAGCTGCGGTGAAGAGGATGGTAAGACATGAAGAAAAACCCAAATAGCTCTTTGTGAAAGAGCTGCAACAAGAAGCACGAGTGGAGGCTGACACACAGGATGGACAACTACGCACACACACACACACACACACACACACACACACACACACACACACGCACACACACACACACTCCTACCTGAGAACCGAACCAATTAACCCAACGAGCATTTCATTTTAAAGCATTTGAGCACATCTCTACCTGGGATGCTAATAACTGTTGATGGAGGAGTTCCTGCTTGCCACCAAAAAAAAACTTTAATTCTTTAGTTTTTGTTCCAGTTTTTGCAACCGCACCAAAACTTGCCAAATCGTCAACGAACAGAAACAAACAAGCCAGAGTCATGAGCACAAACCAACCGGCAGCTTCAACGGAGCGGCAGCCAAGACTGTTCCCTGGAGCGCGTTAACATGTAACAACGATTTGTTACAGAGATCAATTATTAAATCAAAGCGACAATGAGTGTCGTAGATAATGGATGTGCGTATGCAAACATACGAATCACAGCCACTCGCTGGCGTTGGACAGAAAACCATTAAACCTTTGTCAGTTTTAAAAAACCTAGCATTTTTAAAAATTTAATGTTTTCAAAAGGTTAAAAGGAAAGGCTGGTCAACACTTTTAACCCCACTAGTCCGAGTCGCTGCGAAAATGTCTGCCTTCATTTTTACAAAGCTAAACAGAATCCAATTACAGCGTTCACAAGAGAATCGTTTCTTTGGTACCTGGGAGATCATTTTTGGGCATGTAGAAAAAAAAAGGCCCTGTGTGGGATGGGACGGTTCCAACATGTTAGGTTAATAATTTATGTGGGTGTATCTGACAGTACTTACAATGAAAAAGGACAAAATAATAACACTTCCTGTGACAGGGAAGACATTGCACAGTGAGAGGGAGGAGAGAAATTAAAAAGAGCTCGCTCATGCTTACAATTAGTCGTCATTATTTGGCAGAACAAAACTACAGCAATGTAGTTTTGTTCTGTTTTGTTCTGTTATGTTCAATATTTAAACCTAAATGTAGTTTCGTTATTTATATTTCATTACTTTATCTGTTTGTTTTTTTAATTATACTTAAATCACAATTCTGCTTCTAGTGGATTTCTTCTGTTGTTTTGCCTCTACTAATTGCAAACTGTAAATCATTTATTTAAAAACCATAAGAAACACGCAGACCACACGTTTTCATATTATCAGCTAATCCACAGACTACTGTCTGGAATCAATAATGCTTGTTTCCTGGCAACCGCTTTGCTTAAAGGATGAATGAAAAGAAGTACTGACGGCCACAACCAGGAAATACCCTTAAGATCATGTTGACACTCAGAGACAGTGAGCACAAAGCCCTCCTCAGGAAACCATGATTAATCCTCAGCCAGCCCAAGGAATAAGCAAACCAAGCTTCTCTCGCAGAAAATTTTTAAATCACTTCTACCATTTTCTACATGAGAACATTTCAGCTTTTAAACTTGTTTATGTATTTAACATCTAAAACAACAATATCTTCCTTCTTGTGGTACAAAGAAGATATTTACGGTATGATAAGTGATGTTTACATCCATAACTTGAGAGCGTCTTTTATCATGCTGCTGCTCGTGAGTCACGTTTCATGCACTGAACTGTTTTTGCATAAAACCCAATCGAAACAACCCCGTCTTCCTGTCTCTGTGATCCGTACCGTTTAAGTCCACATTTCATTTAAAGCTCTAAAATGTTTCATCTTAAATAATATTTAAAGAAAGATGGTGGCATATGTAAGAAATAACTCCTTTAAAACTGCTAAAAAAAAAAAGCCCATAATTCCATTTTTACAGTTGTTAAAGTTATTTTAATGAGATGACGAATGGAGTAAAGAAGAGCAGCATGTAAAGTCAAAAAGTGAACTTTTCATGCTTTTTGCATATTCAAAATCAACATTATGTTCTAAATAAAACTGGATAATTTATTGGTCTATGTATAAAGACGCTACAATGTATAAATGCCTGTCTAAAAATGATCCCAAAATGAATATTATTAAAATGGTAAATTAAGATCATATTTATTTTTTTCCCCTGCTGTGGGAAAACCCAGGTTTGAGACTGTTAAGCAAACACCTGAGTTTAAATTGGGTCATTATGAAAGATCCCAGGGGTGTAAGTTGACAACATGGACTCAAATAAAAAAGCCAAAGATCATCAGTGGAAAAGATGGCTAGATTTATAAAAATTTTCAGATGAATATGAGAATTTTTTTTTTACCAGAATACCAGAATTATTGAATACTGGTGAGTTCAGCCGAGCTATAACTGCAGAACATTATATTATTTCAGTGCAGTATCGATAACAGTTGTTAAATAAAAGCAATTAAATCACATGTTACAGTTTTATTTAAAATCTTTGTGCAATATTCTATTTTTACTCAAGTTTATAATCCTGTTAGAATCTCTACTGGTTGTTAGGATTAAGAAAAAACAGAAAACGTTACTGGTGTTAAACTGGCTGTCGGGGAATGAACTTCTGAATTGGCTTTATACAATCTTGGGCTGGGTCTGGATTCTTTGGCGTTGGGCAAAAAATAAAGTAGAATTACTTAGCAATTTAACTCCTTTTATTATATTTTGAATTTACTATATAATCAATCTATTAACATGTATCTGGTACTTTTCTCACCAGTGTAAAATAAAAAAAAGCTTCAACTATTTAACAACTAGATCCAAAGTGTTTGAGTTTTCAGATGTGTTCAATTTGAAATTAACACAGTTGTACTGTCAGACACTGTAAAACAGTTATGAGTTGCCAACATGGACACACCAGAAGCAAGCAGCACCAACAGCAGAGATGCTGAGAGAATAAAAGCAAGTAGAGATGGATGTAAAGGAAACTTTTGACCAGGATACTGGAATAAGTGGATGCTGCTTGGTTCAGACTAGTTGTAACTGTGTTACAACTAGTTACAACTCTCTAGAGAGAGAGAGACGGAGAGAGGGAGAGAGAGAGAGAGAGAGAGAGAGAGAGAGAGAGAGAGAGAGAGAGCAGCTGTCCACTTACGCCCTGGTCCTGGGGAAGCCCATGGACAGCAGCACGTCCAAAGTAGAGCCATGTTTGATGGTGCTGGGTCGGGTCTGGCGCTGCCTTCGCGGTGTCACTTTGGCGTACAGGTCCTCCTTCGCTGCCATAACTCACTGCCCCATCGGTACGTCAGGTCCACAGCTCCGCTGGTGTGTTTTCATTTATAAGCAAATAAAAAAGAAGGGGAAAAAAAAAAAGGAAGACGGAACCAATGAGCTATTTAACCCAGAGTGACTCGGTCTGGACGGAAGCACGTAAATATCACGAAACTCTGCGAGGAAACGAGCATGTTTTGACTGCGAGCTGGGACGAGCTGCCTCCTCCTCCTCCGGCTGCTGCTCCTGACGGCTCGCAACATGAAGTGAAAACCATCAGCAGGGGGCTCGGCCATGGGAAGTCACTCCTGCGCTGTCAGCCGCGTCCCCGACAGCGGTGAACACATCTGGCTGCTGCCTGCCCCTCGCATCCGGTCCGCTGAGCGAAAAATCACATACGACAGCACAAGTTTCCCTCTCCAAATGTTGTCTTATTCATGAATGGACCCTGATGAGCGAGCGGAGGATCGGCCGCGACCCCTTCAGTTAAAGAGACAGCACAGCAGCAGCATTGCAGGAGGGGACAGGAAGTCGATTTTAAAGAACCCAAGGCGTATAAAACTGTGACAGCGACACAGTCCGCCTACTCAGGGGCGCTGTTTGAACACATATACAGACTGTACGGCGAGCTGCTGTGATTATTTCAGTGACAGTCCCATGATGGAGGTGAATGGTGGAAAATGCTGCTCACACTTCCTGTCTGCGAGAAAAAGATCGACGTTGCTGCGCGCATGCGTAGTGCGGGGGTATGAAAACAGTCCGCCATCCTTAGTTGTCATAGCAACGCTGGCATTAATCCGTAAATTTATAATTTATTACTCAGTGGTAAATGTTTCACTGAAATTAGATAAACATTTTCCCAGCATATATTTAATAAAAAAAAATGTTCCACTAAAGGATTTATACTTTAGTTTGTCACATGTAACAGTTTTTTTTTGTTTTTTATCTATTTTGTGGACTTATATATATATATCATTACCCTTCTCAAAAGCAGCGTTTAGTAACACATTCGGGTGACATCACAGAAGGCATAATCTTGCTGATCAGAGGTTTTTGGTACATCAATTAAAAATTTGGACCTCTTTAAGTATAAGCTACCGTCATATATCAGTGGTAGCCAAATCCTTCTACATTATTTATTTTTTACTTAAATTTCAGACTCCACAAACTGTATTTGCCAGGTTTATTAAGCATAACTTATGAGAAAGAAAGAGAATAAACTATAAACCAGATGACAGTTTATGAACTTTTATTTTATACATAGACAAATCAATAATTGCAAAATGTCTAAAAAAAAAAAAACAAACAAAACAAACAAACTGTTCCCCTATACATATATTGACTGTTATGTGTTGACAACCTTCAGACCACTTTAACTTTAAGACCCGAGTAGTGTTAAAGAAAAACATTTTGTAATTTGTGTTTCCAGAGTTAGAAACAAGATGAAATATAAATGTTCAATTTAAGTGATGGCTTTAGGTTCAGCCGCGATCCAAATATACACAAAGGTCAAAAATTAAAAGTGAGACATTTAAACCACAGGGCAAACTACTGAACATTTCTAGCTCTAAACACAAAGCAGATTTTGTAATTACTATAAAAATCTTAAACTAATAAAATGTATTGTTGCAGAAAAGTTGAGATAAAAATACAAAAACCCTAACAGCACAGCTAGTGTTATACTTTAGCAGTATTTAACAGAGATTGCCAGTAAATGAGTTCAGCTGTATCATGCTTTGTGCGTTTAAATAGACTCCAAGCCTTTGTTTCTTCATCAGTACTTGGTGATAGTTTAAAAGGAAAATTATCAATGGAAAAAATAATTTAGTAGCTGGAAGATAAAAAGAACACAAACATTAGCTTTAATCAGTAGCAGAAACATGCTGGCAGACAAAAAAAGCAGATAGAAGATACATTTAATCTAAAACTATAAATGTACAAAACAATTCCTTAAAAATCTTACATGGGTGACCGTGAAATCATTATCTGAGGAGAATCAAAATGATTTGTAAAAACAGCACTGAAAGCACAAATACAAAAAAAAAAAAAAAAAAATCACAAAGACAAATATTTAACAGAGGTTTCCGACTGCCGCCTGCTACACCACAAATGACGACTTCTGTTTGAAATCCCCCTGAGGAACACAGCAAAACTCAAGTCATTTTCACAAGATGAAAATAAGTATATTATTTTTAAAATAAAGATTAATTTTACTTACATCATCTTCCTCCCCACCACCACCACCATACACTGATGGAGGCTTGTAGGCCGCACTTGACTGCTTGTTGCTGGGGGTAAACAAGAAAATATAAAATAGAGGAATCAAATTGATAGTTGTGTTGGAATCTGAAGCTTAGGGAATAAAAATAAAAAATATATATGAAATACACGAATTGTACAAAACTCTCAGAAAAAAACAAGCTAAAATCTAGCTGTATTTTCATATTCCATGCAGACATGGAATATGAAACATGGCTGCGTTGTCTCACACAAATCAACTGAACGGTTTTCTTTGAAATGGGGTCAATTCATTTTCAGTGCCTTGCAAAATTATTCAATGCCATCAACTTTTTCATAGTTTGTAACATTGCAACAGGAAAAAATTAAATTTATTGGGATTTTAAGGTCATTGAGTTGAAGGAAAATTATATTTTTAAGAAATGAAAGGAAAGAACATTGATTTCCAGGCTGTCTGTTCAGAGGTTTACATGACTAATATTCTCCAACAGACCTCTCAAGCCTTAAACTGCACACACATTTATGGTGTGCAGGGTCTGAATACATATGCATACCACTTTTAATTTTATTTTTTTTAATGAATGAAAAACATTTTCTTTACAGTTGACAATTTGCAGTTCTTGGCTGCGGTATGTCCAATAAAATCCCAATGACACACACTGAAGTTTGTAGTCAGATTGTGATAGAAAGTAAAAAGTTAAATCACTCTGGACACTTTTAATTAAATTTATAACAGCCTAAAAACCAGACCAGTTTAGGTAACTGGTTCGCAGTAACTCAAACTAACAATGCACTTTGTCAAAATAGAAAACAAATTAAGAAAATTCTCTTACCTTTCAGTTTTCACTGCAATAGAGGGAGGAAGAGAATAAAAGTCAATTTAGTAAAACACTTGGTAAATTATGAAAATGTAAATGTATAACCTGTGTTTCACAGCCTACAACTGAGATATGATAAGCTAATTACAACTGTGACAAAATGTGCAAAATGAAAACTCAACTCCAACTTGCTAACTTATAAAGACGTGTGTGTTTTTGTTAGCTGCAAACTTCGTTACTTTCCATTTCTGCTTAGGATTAGGCATCTTCAGATATCCTGTTACTACAAAATAAACACAATAAACCTCTGAAAACCAAGAGGTTTTGGAATACTACTGAAAACTTACAGGGAAGATATCCTTTCTTGTTGGCAAACCAAAGGCCGAATATCAAAAGGCCCAACAACAGAAAGCCAAAGATTACCCCGGCAACAATTCCTCCGGTGTTTATGTCACCTTGAAGAAAAACAATAAAAATCATAAGAAATACATTTTTAAAAAATTAGCTAACATTTCTACATTTCACTGAACTTTCTAACTCTGTGGAACCAGAGCTACAGAGAAAGGGGAGAACTTACGGACTTCCATCTTTACACTTTTGCAGCGCTGGGAAGGACCGGCCTCGTTGCTCACCTCGCAGTAGTATTCCCCGGTGTCCATCTTGGTCACAGAAGGAAACACCTATATCCACACAAGTCATTTCATTACACAGCAAGTCCACAAAAATAATGTAAAAGATGGGCATATGTAATGCAGCGTAATGGAGCATAGCCGACCAGCATTCCTGTTTTTGTATCCAGCTTGTAGGTGGCGTTTTTGAAGGCAACATTGGTGCTCGGGTCAGCAGGAAGGAGGGTGGTGCCTTTGTACCAGCTGTATGTTGGTGGGGGTGAACCGTTAGGATCATGGCAGGTAAGGGTGGCGCGTGTATTCGTCGTCACTGTTTGGGGGATTCCACACGTTGGTACAGATGGCGGCACTGCAAAATACAAAAAAAATTAAATAAAATACAAAGAGAGAGCTGGCTGGAGCATTTTTATATATTTTGTGCGCTTGAGTTAAAACTGATAATACTGGTAGTAATTTTCCAAATTAGTGATCATTTTTATTCATGGTAGCTTATTGTGAGCATGCCTTCTGTTCTCAGTACGTTTTCCTACAGCATCTAGAAGTTTCCAGAATTTTACTCTGATTCCTCTACATCTTATAAATTTGCACAATTCAATAAAATGACATGAAACTAAGTTAAAATGCTTTTTTTCCCTTCCTGGATCAGCTGTAATTCTCAGAAACATGCAATTTCTGAATCTTTCATTCTGTCATAATTTCCAAGTGTATTTGCCATGCAAACCAAATTAGATTGGAAGAATGTTGAAGCTGTAAGAAGACGGGATTATTAGAGATAAAACAGACGATTTGTACAAATAAAAGTTTGCATAAGTCTTTGCAGTAGCACACTGCAGTTTCAAAGTTCAGAAAAATTTCATTTACTAGGTAATATTTGACACTTTATGGGACACACTATTAGTTATTCCTGTCTTAGAAAGTATACAAGCTCTCTCTGGGGTTTAGTAATAAATTTAAAAGATAACTCTCTTAATTAAAGCACTGTTGTATTCTGTGTAAGATATATAACTAGGCCTGTCACAATAAACAATAAATCAATTAATCACATGATAAATTCATAAGTTCAGTTTTATTTGCATGATTTATCGTTTTTTCTCTTTCTACCAAAAATTGGATGATAAAAGTCTTCAATTTGGTGTTTTAGTCTTAACTAAAGGACAATTTTGTTTTATAATTTATTTCATTTGAATTTTTCTGTTATTTCGAATATTTAAAATGTCTTCCAGTTCCAGTGTTAAATGTTCACTAAAATTTAAAGTTTGTTAATCTTTGAGAATGTGTTCTTGCATTATTATGCCTTTACCATCATATTGCTTGAAAATTGTCTCAAAGCAACAATATTATCATTTATCGCAATAACTTCTGGGACAATTTATCGTCCAGCAGAATTCGTTATTGAGACTGCTCAAAAACCTTCTCACTATAACTAAACATCAATGAATAAAGTGCTACAACCATCATTTTATTTAGGAACATAATAATAAATCCATTTCGATAAATGATAACTAGTTAATTTCAACAGATTTCAAACTTCTGCACATTATAGTTACTCTACCTTGTGATTATTGTCTCCTAAACTAAGTGAGGAAAGGTTTGAATTGAAATTAGAAAAGGGGACAAAATTTTTAGTGCCTACAATAATAAAGCAAATGTGTCGTTTCAGGAACGCTTACCCAGAACAGTCAGAACCACCCTGGCCTTCTTAGTCGGGCTACTGGCGCTGGACACACCACAGTAATACACGCCGTTATCCTGACTGGTCACTTTGGAGAATCTCAAATTTGTGCTGCTGTATATCGATACGCGATCGGCATATGGTTCTGTGGAGAAGAAGCACAATTACGGCCTTAAGAAACTAAATGCATTTATCAAAGCACTAGTCCAGGTTTCTAAGCTCTAATTTTAAGCTGGACTTGATCGATAAAAAATACATTAGTGTAAATTTTATGTCTCAGTTATAAATTTAGGGACAATTTTTCATTAATTTCTAAGATATATTCTTGTAGTTTCCAATAAAATGATTCTTTTAGTACAGTTATTTTTATTTTTAAATACATGCAATATTAAGGATTGCGTAAACATTAAAATTGATGACAAGTTATAGCGAAAATTCAGTTAGTGTTGGTTAAAATTATTTTCTTTAAATAAATTGCATCAATAAATTGTTGAACGTGTAATACGTAGGCATTGGTAAAGTTTTCTAAACTCCACTGACAGAAGTCAATCCACTTACCTGTTATTTTTTTGTCAAACATTACATAGCTTTCTGAGCCTTTTGAGTCTTCGAATATCCACTCTACCCTGGCATCTGCACCAAAGTCTGCTCCATAGGAGCAGGTCATGTCCACACCTGGAAAAAAACAATAATTCACATCATTAAAGCTGTGAAAGAAACAATTTGTGAAGCAGAATTTCAAAAGTAAGTTTTAACTGAGAACATTCTGTCAGCGGCTGTGATGAATAACCACAAGACTGGCTGTTTATACTAAACCTTAAGTCACTACTTTTATTCTTTTCTAAAAAATAATAATAATTTGAGCGTTGCGACACACACAGGAATATCAGCCCCAGTTTTCATATCAGTATATCACTAAAAAATGTATTTGAATGCACTTTTTTTTTTTTTTTTTGCTTGAATGTCTTGTACAATCTGTTTGTCCCACTGCTGTTGTGACCTAAATCAACATAGAAACATCAGCAGACTGGCTGTTTGCCATCAGTTCACCGCAGATCCAATGCAAACTTAGCAATTAATAACGTGAAGTTTGGACTGCAGCTTTTTATAAATTACAACAGAAAACTGCTTTGCGTCGCTGTGTTGGTGGTGGGAGGTATTGGGCTTCAGGTAGAAAAGGCCAACTGTGTGTATGAATTGCTCACTGCAGCCGACCTTTATTTTATACTGCTAAAAATCAAGAAATAATGTCAAACACTATTTAAATGTAGCAATAAACAGAGCATTACCGCAGCATCAAGTCAAACGAAACTTGTTATGCAGTCATGAAAGGACACCACATGGAGATTTTGTCATAATTAAAGCAGCAGTAACATGATGCAGTCATGTAACTAGTGTATTCACAAACATATTTAGGCTCACCTTGATTTTCTTTTACTTTCGGAGATGGAGTTGTAGTTGTGACGTCAAAACTTTTTCCATCTAGACCTAGGTAAAATAATACATATATTTAAAATTATGTATTATTAAAATTTACATACGCTAAAATGCAGACACATGAGCAGAAACGGTGACAAAATTTATTTTAGTTTAGGTTGAGAAAGGTGACATCCATTAGAGATAAAAAGCATAAAGTAACAACACAATAATAAACACCATCAGGTGGTAAGTAAAGTCCTGAACTCCCATCATCTGTGGTCAGAGTCATGCTTGACAAGGCTTTAAAAAAATACAGTGATTTGAGAAAAAAAAAGGAGAAAACTAGGACAGAAAATGAATAGAAAGGCAAACTGTAAATTATTGTGTTACGCTGTTAAAATAAAACTTGTACAATATGAGTGGGCTGCCAACTAGATAAAATACAAACATTTTGAAGAAGCAACAGATGCAATGCAAAGTGGAAAAATGCCTCAGTTTAAAGTTATTCAACAAAGTTCTACCGTGTTTCCCCGAAAGTAAGACGGTGTCTTACTTTCTTTTTTATCCCCAAAAGCCCCACTATGTCTTACTTTCGGGGTATGTCTTATATTGGAAAAAAATTGTCGAATTTTTTGTTTTAACCATAAAATTAACAGCAGTGACAAGTGCAGGGGACGGCGCGGTGACGTATGGAGAGGGGGACGGCGCAGGCGTGGGCAGGAGGCGGCGCTCATTTGGATCAGACGGAGGCGGCAGACGCGGCGACGTATGGAGAGGGGGACGGTGCGGACGTGGGCAGGAGGCGGCGCGCAGCTAGATGAGAGGTGTTTCCCCGAAAAGTAAGACATATGTCTTACTTTCGGGGTACGGCTTATATTAGCCGACCCCCCTGAAACCCCCGATACATCTTACAATCGGGGGTGTCTTACTATCGGGGAAACACGGTATGTACTAAATGACTGTCACTTTGACCGGCGGAGGCTCTGCGTTCAGGAAGGAGGCAAAGCAAGAAAATGCAGTCGAGGTGGATTTATTTGGAGCAGTAGGTCACAGTTACACCAACACCCATTGTCCAATGAGACCTGAGGTAAGTTCACCACTTTTACCAAATAAAGGGGTGATCAAAAAAGAACAAACAAGAAACAAGCACTACTTACACAAACCTAACAAAACAATAAATGGTACCAACAAATATTTACATGCATGCAAATCATTAGAACTGAACTAATCTAAGGTCAATCAAAGAATAAATTTAACTACATATAACTCCTCAGAGTATTACCCCTCTTAATTGTAATGGTATTCTCCAGGAGCTTTCCAGCAGCACCTGGAGCTCCCCTTGTTACTCCACCATGCTGACTAGACACCCTGAAAAGCTAAGTACTTAAAACAATTAGCAAACTCAAGTTAAACCAGTAGAAATCAGAAACAAGCTGACATTTTCCCCCACATTCTCCCTCAACAGGAAAAATGGCCAGTCTCTCTACCCGGAAGAATGTTAAACTAAATATCAGTGTAACTAAAATAAAGAGCTGAAACAAAAAGCATTTGATCTGTAAATAATCTAAACAACATAATATCAATAATCAATTAGGTATGGAACCCCTGGTCTCCATCACACTGTGTGTATGTGTATGCTGCAACTGCACAGTAATTTCCCGGTTGGGATGAATAAAGTACTTCTAATCTAATATAATTAATTAATATATGAATCCTTATAAATTAATACAAATATAAAAAATTGCAAGCGATACATTTTCTCTGGACAGTCATTGTAAAGTAAAAGAAAAAAAAATCTCTACTCAACTGTGACTCAACACTCCCTTTCCAATTCCCACTACAACTTTACACGTTGTTACAGAAAACAACGCAATGAGGATGAAAGATCACACCCATGTCCTTTTGGAGCATGCTCTGTGGCTGCCACGCTCCACTGGAAGAGAAAAAAAAAAACACCCTCATTCCTTTGTTCTGAGGGAGAAGCTTTCGGTGAAACCGTCAGCTGCCTGGGTGAAACTGGCTCCGTTCAGGGACTTCCAAGACAACCAAATCATTAACACTGATTGTCTGTCTTACGCCACATTACATTATACTAATACTATTACATTAGAGAAGATCTCAAGCATTTCCCAACTTCCTTCACTGCAAACATGAAACGCTCAGCTGAAGCAGAGTGCTGCAAGACTCATTTACTTATTAACCAGGTGCAAATCCATGCTGCTCTTCTCAAATGAAAGGTATTAGTAGAGCAACAATTACAAATTAATCCAAGTCATGGATGTAGTATTTTGAATGTTACATCATGGATTTGTTATTGCTGGCATTTCAACAGCAGACATCTTTGAAGCCTGCAGGCGCTCCTCACAGGAAGGCTCGACTGAGATAATCGCACAATCATAGTTTTGGTTTAGGGAGATAACTCTCCAAACAGAAACGACAGCAGCTCTCCCCCGCTTCCTTGTTTGTGCAACTTGTGCGTTTCAGTGTGGGGACAATCTGTGTGTTTCAAAATAAAGCACAAAGAGTACATTCAGGGTAGAGAGCAACCTAACAGGCAGACATGAAGAAACGGATTTATTAAGAGGCATGCAATCCTTTAAGACTTAAGGACACTGGGTTTCAAGTTCAGATACACTTGACTGAATCATGTGAATTAGCAGGACACTCATTTTAGTGTTGCAACAACAAACCACCTTGCGGCTCTGCCCTATTTTTAAGAATAATTCATTGATCACAAGTTGTAAAGGCTGCATGACATGACGGTTACTGGACAGTTTGGTGGGAATTTGATTTTAGATTTATGGGAATAAATTGTGACATCACTGCAAAAAAAATGACACTTTACAAGAATTATTTTTTTTTAAATGTTCCCAAATCTTTCAGAGTCCAGCCCACAAAATAACCAGTGAAAGAAACATGTTACCTTGACTATCAGCTGACGATACCAGAAATAATATACAAAATATAAATAGCATCAAATACCAGCATATTCTCTCTCGTGCTGTTATTGTAATTTTTTTTTCTCATAAACATGAGAATTAATTTATTTTGTTTGCTAGGGAATTTTCTACTCATTCATGTCATTTTGGTGAAAGCTGTCAGAAAACTGAAGAGAATCTCAAGACCAAATATTTGTTAATTGGCAATTAAAGGTAGAGTCCCAAAACCCTCAAGTTTGAGAACATGTGTAAAGAATTGATTATCTTGTTCTATTAACAAAATGTCATTGTAAAAATTTTTGAATCTATATTTTTACCATAATTTTCTATTAAATTAGTTTACACTACAAATGGTGTAATGCTTGATATTTCCATAAAGTAATTTCAGTATTCATAAATATATTATTCTATTACATTTACTATCATTTATTTTTTTATACTTACATTTATTTTACCATCATCTTTAACACTGCTGTATTTATCATCCAAATATTTTCTTTAATGTTTTTACCAATGATATCATTATGCTCATGTTCATTTTATTTCATCTTCAACATATTTTAGTTTTGTTTAGGTTGTTAGAATTGTTATTTTTACTTTTATCATCATAAGCATGATGTTTTTTGATACACTTTTACTGATCTGCTTGATATTTGATAGCAAACGCCTCCACAACTCAAATGGATTTGTTAAAACTTTTTTTATCCTGTGATTTGTTTGCATTTATCTTATCTTCATATACTGAATAATTTTTAGATCAATTTCTTCAATTTGTAATTTGATTATGATAGTAATACTAATTATCAGTTTTGAATTGTTTTTTTTAATCAACTTTGAAAAAAAAGAAAAAAGAAAGAAAGAAAGAAAGAAAGAAAGCACTGTTTGGCGTTTGCCGATTCATCTCAATAAGGGCGTTGGTTGCACACTTTCCAGAAATTGTTATTGGTACAAGCAACTCGCTGTTATATCAAAGAGCATCCAGTTTTGGAATATACATTTCAACTTACCATCTACATAAATTTAAAAAAAAAACTACACTCAATGAAAGAGAAGAAAACAAAAACTGGAACTTTTTAATTCAACCGGCCAAACCTTCGCTACACTTTGTGTATTGTAGTAATACAGACAAGTTAGGGCCATCGCTTTACAATAAAACTTATTAACTATCGACTAACTTATCGACTAACTTTAAACAAGAAAAAGGCTGAAAGCAGCTCACCTGTCGCGGCGCACAGGAACAAAAGCAGAGAAACGAGGCGCCCCATGTTTCTTCGCTGTTTTCTTTCACACACTCTGTCCTCTCCCGTATTTCTGCCTAAAATATGAAGATAAAGTTCCACAAAATAACCTTCACGTCGAGTAAACAGCTTAGTTTCGCTCTGTTGCTGCTTCTTTTCCAAGAACTTCACCAGCTCGAGCTGCTTCCCTCTCACCTGTAAGGCTCTAACCTAAGGTGACAACAACAGCGCTCACTTCCGGGTTATCAGAGCTCAACAGGTGACGTGACGACGGAGTGGAAAAACAGGTCGGGACTGAAACGAAGCCACCACATTTACACACAGGGGCAGGGAAAACAGAAGAGAACAGGACGGAGAAGAAGAAGAAAACAGAATCCTGTTTGAATTGCCCAGCTGCGTGGCGTGGGGGGTTCACTTCCACTGAGTTTTCTGTTTTTGTGTTGAAGGTGTGTAGCTTCCTTCCTTCCTCCCTTTCTCATTCTTGAGACGTTAAAGGTTTTTATTCTTTTTGTGAGGTTTCCTCTCTTCCAGGGTGATGTTTGTTCACATGTGTCCACTAACGTGGTAAAAGGTTTGTATTTGCATAACCTAAACATGACTTCTATTAAGAATTAAAAATTTCACAATATAGAAGTGTCAGCTGAACACTCATTCTCATGGACTCCCTGTATAATTCTGAACTGCGACAATTTATCCCAAAATGAGCTAATTTTAAGAATTGTGTAACAATTTTAACAGCTGTTTTCTAGAAACTGATAAATACTGCTACAATTAAAGCTCATACTAACCTTCTGTAAACATTGTCAACCACTCCTTGTGAGTTTCAAAAAATATTTTTTTGAATTTTGTCATTTATTTTTTGTGTTTCTGGATCCAGTTGAGATCAATGACATGTTAATCTTTGAAATCCTAGAATGAGGTCTGCCTGATGATCCTCTCAAAGCTTTCCCAGTTTCAGTCTTTGCCATTTTTAAAATTAATATAAATATTTTAGTAATCTATAAACAGCCAGCTGTAATTACACTACTTGAAAATAGCTAAATTTTTACACTTCTCAATGTTTTTATTGCAGTTCAAGTCATTCAAGTTAGGGATGCACAGATTGCATTTTTCTGTCCGATAGACAATTACCAATCTTTTAAAAAAAACTGACCTGCTGATTCTGAAATTTTTTGTCTGAAATGTTGCTAAATGTAGCAAGAAAGTCGCTGAGTTGGCAACATTAGAGTGACTAACTCCAAGCATGGAGACATGATGTGGTGTATGGGTTTATCAGTGAACCCCCTCTCACAGAGCAATAGATGACTGTGGCTGATTTTTAGACCTTTGCCGAGAAAGATAAGATTGGTGGATGAGATCAGCTTCACATTTAAGTATTGGTTTCTCACCAATCTCCCAAAATTAAGGAAATCAGGGTTGATTTATTGTTGCAAGTCCATCGATTCTTACAAAGGTAAGTGGTGAACTGTTAGAGGTTAAAACATAAGAAAAAGTTACACCAAACTGAAAACTAATGTAACTTTCAGAATTATACAACTTGGCCCTTTTCAGGCAACATAAAATAGGTTAACAATTTACAATTGTTCAGCTGTTGAACTGTTGTCTGACGAAAAGTATGGAGAGCAGCGTTTCTACAAAAATGGCAAGAAAAAGCCAATTAGTAGAAGAGAGACAGACCATCATGACTCTTCAAATGTTGGCTTTTCCTACAAAGAAATGGCAAAGAAAGTCAAGATGTCATTGAGTTCCCTTCACCATCAAAAAGCCAATTCTGAATTATAGGACAAATTTCTGAGAAATTAAGTTTCTGAAATTAAACGCGCTGAAGTTTGTTGTGACGCGACAAATTGCGTAAGAGCTCAAGGGGTGTGAATGCTTTTCAAGTTCCTTCTGTTTACGGGGAAGTGGAAAAGTTGTTCCGATAAACATCATGGAATCCAGTTTGAGATATCTGAGGTGTGATGCAGAGGGAAGAAACAAGATAGCAAAGTCCTCAAACCCAAATAGCAGCTTCTTTGATAGACATGAATGTTTAAGCAGCACTCTGAAGGTTGCTTCATTCGTAATGCAGAGGCTCGTTAAATGTTTAACTACACGTGTAGTGCATATTTAAGTACTTCTGCTCTTTCCTCTTATTCAAAACAATCATCTGTACATGAGAATTACAGCTTTACAATCTCTCTAGATTATTATCCTGGGTCTTTTCCTATACTCTCCTCTCTTCACCTTACTACAAGTTTACAGGAATAAGGTTTGGGGGGACAAATGACCATGTAGGAAGGCTGATTTTGTGTATTTTGATTTGTTTCTGTGCTGAATTGGCCACATGTTTTCAATCATTGTCCTGTCCTAACTTATTTTCACTTAAACTTCCCCAAGTATTTAAAAGAGTTTGTAATTGTAACAATGTTTTCTACAAAGAGTCTTTGGGGAAGAAAAGACAACAGACCCACCACCAAGTGAACAGCTGTGTTTTTCCACATTCTCATTTCAGTCATGTTTGTTGAAAAAATCTTCACTTTTGTTTTATCTGGCCAAAGCACACAAGTCCACTGAAGTCTTTTGCTTTTAAATCAAATTATAAATCATGTTTGTACAAGGATAGAAAAGGCTTCATGTCGGCATCACACTCAGTAGTTTGCATGGCAGCACATTTTGCTGCAGTCATAGATTAGCAGTAGGGATTTCCTGAAATTATTTTAATTGGGTAAACAATCCATTTAAAATATGCTAGTTACATTCATTTTTTATGAACTTTTCTATTTCATGTTTACAATAATTCCTGTTTACAAATAGATTTAATTTCTAGGGAAAAGAAAATACAAAAAACGTGTCCCACTTTTGTCGACAGGATTACAGATTAATCAGTGACAGATTTAAATGTACTACTGACATACTTTTGCAAAGCAGAGACTGTCATTCCTCTTTTTCACTTCAGTTTATTGTCAGTATACAGTTCATAGTACAATAGTGCTTTTTAGTGCATTGATATGATTGTGCTTTTGCTACACACCGCCTATTTAACTATGTACATGAGTAAAAACACTTTACATTATTAGTTCCTCTTAAATGAAATAACTGCTAATTAAACTCATAGCATCTAAGTTGCATTCAACAAGCCTTGGCCGAACATGGGAGTCTCAGGCACAAATGTGAGGCAAAATAACAACCTACTTTTGGTTTTTCCTTGTAATCCCATTACAGAAGTCAACAGAATGCCAGAGAGAAATTATTGCTCATGCATGCATATTTGTGCTCCATCACTAAGAGCCTCTGAAGTTCAGTTTTGATCTCCATCGGTGTTCTTTGTAGCCCTATTTCGATCCCTATCGACAAACGACTGCGCCCTCCCCGCTGCTTGACCTGCGTGGCTTGAGGTTACCACGGTCTGCCCTTTGTGTTTGACAGCCAGCCAAGAAGAGACACATGGGACAGATTTCCATCAGCGGGATAAACAGGTTGCCTACCTTTAAAAGAGGTGAAACTCAGCAATAATTCATTATTGCAGAGCGCCAAGTTGCATAACTTTGGAGCTGGATAGGATTTTTAGCTGAGATATGGCATAGCTAAAGAAGTTGTCACACTTTGTTTAAAGCCCCCTCATAACTGCATTGTAGATATAGATAAATATTATCTTATTAACAAGACTAGAGGCTAAAGCTTTACATCTTCCAGGTACTAACTGCAGCTAAAACTGTTTTCGGATATTAAACAGGCTGAAATTTGGGTCGTATTCATGCATTTTGCTCAGTAAAGTCTCCGAGGACCTAATAAGCCCCATCACTCTCCGACACGTGAAAGTATTGTAGAGTACAAAGAGTATGCAGCAGTTTCTGTGCTTAGTATCGAGTGTATATAATGCAGAGGATACAGCCCTATGACAAAACCAACATTCGTTATACGTACATTCAGTTTGAACTATTGCACTTTGTGCATACACACAACTTGAAGAGAGTCCAGTATTCGTCACCAAGTGATTGTGAAAGCAAGTGTTAGCATATGCAGCTGTATGGCGCCGGCTTCACAGCAGCGCAGGAAGAGTCATCAAGGTCAGCAGTAGGCCACTGCAGCTTTGTAACAGGACACTCCATGCTGAGCACGGAAGCAGGAGCTCTGTAAAGTTTTAAAAAGGGGGAAAATGTTAACATTTCAGAAGAATGACGGCTTCCCTTGTTAATTTTTTTTTTTTGCACGTAAAATAACAGGAAGTGCACAACTGCAGAGAACAATGACCGTGACGGGCGAGCAGCTTACTTTTCTCCACCACTGAGGTTTTGGTGACAGCGGCTGAGTCGGCCAGCCTGATGTTGCAGGTGAAGTTGGACTTGCCTTTGGGCAGGTTCTTGAACAGCAGGCGGCAGACGTTGCCTGGAAAGATACGGGCTTTGGCACGGTTCTTGTAGGGGGCGTGCTGCTCCTCGTCCGGGTCGGTGGTGTCGAGGAGCCTCTCGCCCTGCGTGTATTTGCAGAAGGGTTCCGGTGACTCAGCTGGAAGTGCGTACTTGCAGTCCATCCTGAGGTTGTTCTCGGCCACGGAGCAGTAGGACAACTGAACCACCTTCTGAGCCGACGCAAAGCCTGGACGTTAGAAGACACGCTTTATGTGTACTTAGTGTTGGGAAAACTTGTAGATGTCAGAAAAGACACAATTTGCAGATCACCTTACCAAAGAGTAACACTGTAATCAATAGGAACATTCTCCCAAGATTCCTGGAGAAACACACCAAATAAATCACCCAATTAAACCAGCGCAAACACACGCATAATGCTTTTCTTTTTTTTGCTTGAGAGTCTCTGCATCAGTGATGCTCCAAACAAATAAAGCTGACTGTGCTGTAAAGATCAGATTCAGATACAGGAAGCATGAATATCACATTTCTTGTAGCTCTGCAGAAAAAGTACAGTAGCACCCATCTGATCACAAAACAGCCTCACTGTTTACGCTGCAAAGACACGGAGCTGCAAACTTCACTGGTGAGTTGCCAATATTGACGCATTCCTTTGTCTAACCTCTGTGAACGGCACAGGATGATTATTCATCTGTTCACACTGAATATATTAAGAACACACACAGACACACAAGGCGGTCCAGCAACATTTAATTTGACTCACACGGACCTTCTCATTAAAAGAAAAATGCTTCACCGCAGTTTGGAGCCAAACACTTTCATGCCGACGAACAGAAGGAAAGAGGAGCAGCCTGTGTAGCGCAGATCTGATTGACATGACTGAGTATGAATCATGCTCACCTTCTCTGATGCATTTTGAGTCCTCCTCAGTGTTCTGCAGTGCGATGCCGGGGGTAGATACAGTAGAGGTCGGCTTATAGAAGAAGCGGAGGGGAGAGGGAGGGGGACAGAAAAGGGAGAAAGAGAGGGAGGAGAGGGGGAGAGAATGCTGCTCCAGTGGACTTTGGGGACATTTCAGTGCTGTATGAGGTTTGCTATTGATTTTTTTTTTCCGCCTCTGTTTTACCGAGGCACAGCGGATCACATGTCAATACACAAACATTATGCTCCAAATTCACAGACTAGGGCTGCTGAATCTGAGAGACATCTGGGATGTTATAAGTACTTGCAGTGAGATTAAATTAGACTCAGGTGGACTCAGGTGAGTCCACCTGAGTCCACTTACTGAGTCCACTTACTTATTACATGACTTCAGCAGCGTTTGGACTCTTTTTAGGGGTTTAAGTGAAAATAAAAATGCATTTTAATATTTTTATTTGTGAAACAAATCCACAATTATGAAATACTTTATAACAATTCTCAATTACAGACTAGCGTTTATGTTTGCAACAAGACAAATTATCAAAGAAAAATGTATGCATACAAGCTCAGAGTGTGACATGGTGGTGGCAGCATCATGCTGTGGTGATGCTTTTCTTAAACATTTCAGATCTGATTTGAATATAGATGAAGTTAATAAAGGGCAATACTGGAAAGAAACCTGAGATTGGGACAGAATTTCACCTTCTACTAGAACAGCATCATTAAAGACACCCTAACATTTCCAGGTGTTTCTGCCCAAACTAAAAATTACTCCATCAGCTCAACAACTCATCCAAAAAACATCAGAAGATAACCTAGAACTACATCTGGAGCACGCTGCCCTTTCATTATGATCAGTGTTCATGATTCAAGAAAACTGACATTCAAGGGAGCATCCCAAGGTCATGGGACCTCTGATGACCAACGAAAAAACCTCTTCAGTATAGATGAATGAAAACAATTCTGTAAAGGACCAAAATTCCTCTACAGTCAGTTCTACTTTAATAAATTAAATCATGATTTGAAAGCTTTTTGTTCTGCTTCAAGTCATCTTTTAATTTAGAAGTTGTTTGATGATCTGAAGCATTTAGGTGTGACAGAAAGGTAAATATTAACAAAAAACTGCAATTACTAAATACTATTTTACATCA